>NW_026901434.1:3432233-4095850 GCF_033783945.1 Neopsephotus bourkii | reverse complement strand
CCAGAGATATTTGTGATAGATTGTCTTGTGGACGTGTTCTGAGAAGAGAATGTCGTTAAATTGCCTACCCTTTTTAAGCTGCAGTTATAGGGTTCTTCTGTGAAATGAACAAATTAGTTTTATTTCAGGACATTAGCAATTCTGCAAAGATTGGTCTTTTGACAAAGCCTGTTTTTCTTAAAAACATTTTATGCTGTTCATTTTTAATGTGATGCTCCTCTGTTTCTAGATGGTCTCCGGGTCTCAAATCCACTAAGAGGCAAACTTAAAGCCTTTTTTTAAGTTGTGGAAGGAACCAGTCATCAAAGCCACTTTTGTGCACCTTTTTTCCCCTTTTTTTAAGTGAAGGTCTTATTCCCATTTAAAAGGAGAAGTAGTGGTCAGCCAGGTGTGACCTCTACTGCAGAAGTCCCCCCATCCCATCCCAAGCCAGGACACCTCCGGAGTTAGAAATCATGATTTATTTCAAATAAACCATGAGCACACAGCTGGCAAAATGTCTCCTGGGTGGTTTTCCTGCCCCTTTCCAGTGCCTGTGAAGGAAAGTGAGGGGCAGCAGCACCCCGCTGGGGTCACCCCCAGCCCAGAGCAAGGGAAGGCATTCCCAGAACAAATGACACATTTAAAAACGAAGCTCTATTTTTTCCCCAGCTCCCGATTTAAAAGTCTTAAAACTTGAGAGTGCAAGACTATAGTACAGAAACCTCCTGTGGCCCCAGCCCCGCATGGGCAGGAGCAGCAGTCATGCAATTTGTGGCATCCATAGGAAACATTTTGGTACAGTCTGGGAAGCCTGAGGACTCTTAGAGATGAGGCAGCCAATGCACTAACATGAGTGAAGCCGAAATAAAAAGAGGATGGGATGCGAGGATGGCGGTGTCCGGCTGGTGTGGGGAATAAAAATGGGGGGGGAAACTAAAAGAGAGCGAATACTGCACATCTGCAGCAGTAATGCACCAAAGAACAAGTACGCAACCCAACCAGTAACAGGGACATGGTACAAGCTTCTCTTTGGTGCATTACTGCTGCAGATGTGCAGTATTCGCTCTCTTTTAGTTTCCCCCCCCATTTTTATTCCCCACACCAGCCTGACACCGCCATCCTCGCATCCCATCCTCTTTTTATTTCGGCTTCACTCATGTTAGTGCATTGGCTGCCTCATCTCTAAGAGTCCTCAGGCTTCCCAGACTGTACCAAAATGTTTCCTATGGATGCCACAAATTGCATGACTGCCGCTCCTGCCCATGCGGGGCTGGGGCCACAGGAGGTTTCTGTACTATAGTCTTGCACTCTCAAGTTTTAAGACTTTTAAATCGGGAGCTGGGGAAAAAATAGAGCTTCGTTTTTAAATGTGGCACTTGTTCTGGGAATGCCTTCCCTTGCTCTGGGCTGGGGGTGACCCCAGCGGGGTGCTGCTGCTCCTCACTTTCCTTCACAGGCACTGGAAAGGGGCAGGAAAACCACCCAGGAGACATTTTGCCAGCTGTGTGCTCATGGTTTATTTGAAATAAATCATGATTTCTAACTCTGGAGGTGTCCTGGCTTGGGATGGGATGGGGGGACTTCTGCAGTAGAGGTCACACCTGGCTGACCACTACTTCTCCTTTTAAATGGGAATAAGACCTTCACTTAAAAAAAGGGGAAAAAAGGTGCACAAAAGTGGCTTTGATGACTGGTTCCTTCCACAACTTAAAAAAAGGCTTTAAGTTTGCCTCTTAGTGGATTTGAGACCCGGAGACCATCTAGAAACAGAGGAGCATCACATTAAAAATGAACAGCATAAAATGTTTTTAAGAAAAACAGGCTTTGTCAAAAGACCAATCTTTGCAGAATTGCTAATGTCCTGAAATAAAACTAATTTGTTCATTTCACAGAAGAACCCTATAACTGCAGCTTAAAAAGGGTAGGCAATTTAACGACATTCTCTTCTCAGAACACGTCCACAAGACAATCTATCACAAATATCTCTGGCTACTACACCTCAGGCCGTGGCTATTTTACAGAAGCATACGAAAAGGCAGAGTTGGAGTTAGCTTTGGAACCCACATGCTCAAACTTTCATAGATTCTATTAAATAACACCCAAGGTCTTTTAACCATATTCTCAAAGAAGGAGTCTCTGTTTCTTGGGTACAGGAGCCTTCTCTGAGGGTTACCCTACCTGCAGCTGCTTTGACAACTTCTCTCCAGAGTCAAGCCATACGTTAAAAATTACTGTTTTCAGTTCTTAGCTTGCAATGAGATAGTTACTAAATCCTTGCCCATTGCTTGCCCAAACAAAGTAAATTGACATTAATGGGAAATATTGCAAGTTTTTAGTTTTCTTTTCCATTATCCAGTTTTCTTGATGCCTTTTTCTGTGCACCAACTGCTGTTAGAAATCTTTATGAAATAATAAAATGGAAATAGAGTAATGCAGAAATAGCAAAACAATAAGTAATTTTCAATTCTGAAGTTATTTAAAACCCAGTTCTGGAAAGCAAACTCAACTCGCAAACATTAAGGGAGCACTATGATAAATCAACAAGGTAATACATGAAATTTGCAAATGAGGTACTCGTTTGAAGCTGCACTAGAGAGGAGAGTATCTGAGCTTCTCGTGAAACAATGTTGGCAGAGAGATGACTGATTTATGTTCTTTAATGCTAGCATAAGGTAAGATACTTCATCATTTGTTTGGAAGGACAGCAGTTGTAGTTGTTCTTGTAACAATAGTTGTTACTCTTTAAGAAGAAAGCAGAGATAAGTGCATTGCAGTGCTGTATTTATACATTTCTCTAGGAAGTGCAGAAATATCTAATTCTCATCCCTCTGTCTTCCCATTGATAAAAAAGAAAAGTCATTCTAAGGATACTGGTTGCCTACAGCTTCTTTTTTTGTTGACTGGCTCAACATCAGCTTGTTTTGTGAAGAGGAGTCTGAGGGCCTCAAATTCTGAGCTAACACTACCCCAATGGGAGCTGTGAAAATGATGGTAAAGTTGTAAAGACAAATGCTTCTCAATCATGGGCAAATGGTCCTAGGATGGAGGTTCAGCTTGGATGTCAAGAAAAGATTCTTCAATTGCAGAAGAGTGCTCATCTGAGGCAGCTGTCAAATCTCCAGCCTTAGGAGTAGTTGAGACTCAGCCCAAGCAAAGCTGAGTCTAATATAGTTTGATGCTTTCAGTAGAGACAGGACTAGAGACATCCAGTAGCGCCTTCCAAAGGACACCTTTACCTTGATGTGGGCTTGGTGGTGCCTGCAAAGGGTTTTGCCCAGACTGCAGTCTGCTTGATAGTGCCTATGAAGTCTTTCTCCTCTCCCTAAATTTCATGGATTTGCAGGAATTTCATTGTCACCGATCTCTCTATCTCTTTACCAAATTGCGTGCAAAACTAGTGAACAAATCCAAAAGAGCTTGGGAGAGACAGAGGGAAGAAAGAGATGGAAAGACAAAAATGCAAGCACATTTACTCTCTCTTTCTTTCCAGAGAGGAAAGATCACACACTTTCTTTTTTGCTTTGCTCCCACAAAGTTACGCTACAGGGCAGATTGTCACAGGCTAGTCCATGTGTGAATTCTTGTCCTTTTCAGTATGTCCTTAACACAGTGATAGGAAGGCACAAAATCACCATTCATCTTGCTCTCCAGTACACTCCTTTTCCTGAGGCCCATGGTGCCAACTCTGCCAGATATAATCCTAGATGAAGCAAACAACTGTTCTGACCTGGTACTGTAATTCCTTCGTTCTGACCCCCACGTAACATTTATGTCTGTGACCCGATTTGCAAGTCCAGCTGATGAGATAGGGCAGGACAAGAGAAGATGGAAGAGCATGTTATGGCCTCTGAGTGATATTTCTCTTCATGTATTGACTGAGTTGAGAAAGTGAGTTATAGGGTCATGCTCTCCATGATACTAAAGCAGAAATCAAAGCTAGCATAGGAAAAGGCCAAGTGAAAGATGTGTTTGTGTGTTGCAAATAGCAGCATCGTAAGCCAGTGAGTTCAGTGGGAAACATCTAGCTGCCCATGTTGGGAAGTTGTTGAGGACAGAATCTGGAAGTCTTACTTAATACTGCACATATTCAATTGGTCTTTTCTACACTTAAGGATGAACACAATGTGCACCCACACAGTGCACGAACTGATGTCTGAAATACCAGTCATTACATCCACTGGGTTGACAGAAGATATTTTGGCGTTTGCTTGGAAGACATTAGCCGTCTGCTTTACATGCCCAGGCAGGGATGCTGTCTGAGTCGGGAAGGAAAAGAAGACATACAGGACTCCAGTGAGACTTTTGAGCTCTGATCCCATGTATCATTAAATGTATTTTACTTGCCACTATCTTTCACCAAACTTCCCAAACCTTCCATGCAAAATCAATACCAAAAGTCCTTAGGGTTTCTTGACAGCAACCTCTGTCTTGATAACAACCCCAAATGAGAAAGAGCTTTTTTGATCTTTCTTCGTTTCACTGCCTGACAAGGTTGGCTTTTTCTCTGCCTGGAAAGTGAGAGCAGCACTGTAAATGCCATTCATTCATTTCTCCTTTTGAAAGAAGTTCAGCACTATTTCTTAACAATGGCCAAGGCTTGGATATGCACCATTTGCCTGCAGGCTCATTCCAGAACCACCTCTGTTGTCACAATTCCTTGCTCTCAGCTGAATGGAACTTTCTGATTTACCTTATTCCTTCCATTTACAGTGGTGGGAATCAGAAGAATCATAGAATAGTTAGGGTTGGAAAGGGCCTTAAGGTCATCCCGTTCCAACCCCCTGCCACACCTCACACTAGACCACGTCTCCCAAGGCTCTGTCCAACCTGGCCTTGAACACTGCCAGGGATGGAGCATTCACAACTTCTTTGGGCAGCCTGTGCCAGTGCCTCACCACCCTCACAGTAAAGAACTTCTTTCGTGTAGCCTGTGCGAGGCTGGACTCGGGGCCACCGCCCAGCCGCAGCGGTTACCGGCAGTGCCGGCGCCGGGGGAGTCGCTTCCCCAACGGCCTTTCGCTGTACCCGCCCCTACTACGGTCCTGGGGCGCGGCTGCGAGCACCGCCTCAGGCCCGCACGGCCGCCGGGCACTACGGGAGTCCGGTGGGTCGCGAGCGGTAGCAGCAGGTCTGTGAAGCGACGTTGCCGCCTCGCCCGTGGCACCGCACCGGGCAGAAGCGTAACGGCAGCGGCACGGCCCGGCCGCCGCCCCGGCACCCGAGACACCACCTCCAGGGGTCGGGGCCAGGCTGGGGCACGGTTACAGCCCGACACTCCGAGGTTCTGTGCTCCCGGAGCCTTGCAGCCGAGATTCTGAACGGCCCTGTCTGTACACCCTGCGGGCAGGCAGTTCCTGTTCACCACAGGGGCACGTCTATTTGGAAGATACCTCTCTTAGCTTGGCCATTCACCCTGCGCGCAATCAGTCACTGTATTTGGTACATAAAAATGAAATAAATTGCTAATAAATTAATTTTCCAAAACCGAGGAAGTGTGCAGCAGCTTGTGCTGTGACCTGGACCTTGTCACTGGCCCCCCTTCTGCCTCTCCCATGGCCCTCTTCTCCATTCCTAACATTGTAGCCTAAAAATCAAACTCCAGATCCTGAACCTGCAGTTATTCCTCACACTGTTCATCACCCAGCACAATCTGACTGTTCTCCTCACTAAAACCTGTGTGTGGAAACCTGCAGCTGCAGAACTGGATCACCTGGAGAGACCAGCTTGAGAACCCCCGCTGAAGATGGACACCTCACCGACACCAAGCAAAAGGCAGTGTCTGCCTCAGAATGCTTCCAACCTATGGAGAAATGAGCACTGTATCACAGAACCATATTTAGCCTTATGAGGAGGAGAATGTGTTTCCATGATCTTTGACAATATTTTTACCTGCCCTTCAGTTCCCCACTCTGTGTGAAGTTCTCGCAACACTGTTAGGATTGAACCAGTGCAGATTCCTAGCTGCCGCAGGTGCAGCAGCAGCAGCCGTCTGAATGGCTCTTACAGGAGTAAAGCTCCAGTGTTCAGCACATGGTGCTCAGTAGTGTCATCACTCTGTGTTAGAACAATGCACACAACGCACTCCTTGAGAAAAGCTGTCTGTTTTCCTCCTACGGGTGTGTATGACAGCCAGGAGCCTGGTGAATTCCAGTTTAAAACCCGTGGATGGGAGCTCAAGCTGGAGAGAAGGGCAGGTTGTGGGGATGGGTGTGGGATTGTCAGTGAACCAGCACACTCCCTGCTCACAAAGCCACTGTCTGCTCTTTGGTGGAGAGGCAGAAATCTGTGATTCCATGTGCATATATATTTTATTTACCCAGGTTGAAAGGAAGGTGCACAAGCTGCTTCACAGCTATGTATCTGGAGAAGAAGAAACAATTGCAATTGCTTTGTGTTAAACTTAGAAGAAATCTGTGCTGATTTAGGGACTCTTAGTATGGTGCTTAATTACAAATAAATACTTACGTTCAAATTTCTTGGTACAGAAGACAGTCACAATGCAATTTTAGAGCACTGGATTTCAGAAAGAGGTGTTGTGGGTTTTTTTGCCAGAAAGGCCAGGAAGCTGAAAGGAAAAATGAGAAAAGTGATCTGAGAAGTTACTCAACATTTTAAACTGAAAAAATGTCATCATCAGAGGAAGGTCTTGTCCATCTGTTACACTTTTTATGAAAGGTGAATCTACTGGAGGGGATAAACAAAGCCCAAGAGAAGTACACTTTTTTTTTTTTTGGACAATCTGAACCAAATCTTCTGCTGAGATCACTGGACAATCCCAAGAGATGACTTGCAGAGGCTGTGTTTTGTCTCCACTGCTGCCTTCCCTGCAGCCACCAACCGATAGACAGGAGCCACTCCGCAGCACACCTTTGATTTCATTTTGCTCAGGGTGAGCTCACTGAAGGCAAACCCACCGACCCACTTGCAGTGAGCCTCCTGCAAATCTCTCTGCACTGTAACCAGTCTTACTCACATCATGCCTGACTCTGGGTCCCACCACGCACAGCACTGCACTGGGGGGAAAGCACTGCTGCTCTGGGGGAAAACAAGGTGCCCTGGGACAGGAGGAACAAGTGGAGCCCTGGTGGAGCGCCAGAACCCATGGAACAGCCCTGGGGGCCCGGTGGCACCTGTGTTGTGTCACAAGGCCCGTGCAGTTCTGGAAGCCCCAGGGGTGCCCAGCGCAACCCGGAGTGCTGGACAGCCTGCAGTGGCTGACTGAGCCCAGAGCAGCATGGAGTTCCTGGGGACCAAACAGCTAGCCAGTTACTGTGGCCCCAAGAAAAGCTGCCTGCTCCCAGATATAGCTACCACCACCACCACCAAGGACACCTACCAGGACTACTACCTTCCAGGCTACCGCCACCTGAACACCTGACAGCCTGGTCTGTGCTGCAAGGTGGTTTCTGTCCCCCCCAAGGGTGACAATGGGCAATTTAACCCCAGTAGGCGGCCACCCACCGTCCTGCCTGGGTTGTGCTCCAGCCTGCATGCCCGCTACAGCACTCGTGACTGGCACCACACTAACATGGTCCAGCTAAAAGACTCTGAAGCCTCCAGGTATTCTGCTGGTAGAATGAACGGGGATTCAGTAAGACTGATGCAAGACAAGGATCAACTGACTTGCCAGATGCAAGAAGACAGCCAAAGAAATCTGGTAGAGAGGATCTCCAACACTGATTACTGGCGATCTGAGCTCATGTATGAGCTAGAGTGTCTGCTGAAAGAGAACCAAGCCTTGGAAACAACAAAGAAGCGTCTGGAATGTGCTGTGGATGAACTGCAAGGACCACTGAAGGTAGGTTTGACATTCCTAGTTATTGCCTGACTGCAGAATGAAAACTGATTTATCTCTGTTGAATACTAGTGTGACTTTTACTGTTAGCATCACGACAGATTTGGGTGAAACATGCTCAGCAAGAAAGAAACTTGGCTACTATGGGCTTTATATATGAAAGTCAACACAGGAACCTTATCAGGGCATTTCTATGCTCTCTTTGCCTTCCTTTCTGCTTGAGGCTCCCAGAGGGTAAGTCTCCTTCAGACCCTGGCCAGTCAGCTCAGTACATTACAGTAGAGTAGGAAATGGCCCTGTAAGCTGCAATATCCCAGTGTTCTTAACTAGCTCTGAATTTTTCTGCTGTTACTTGGTGAAAATAGTATTTTCACTCGAGAGCATATAATTTGTGTTACATTCTGCAGTTCTCCAGAATCTTAAAGGCAAATTAATTGCAACAGAAAAAAACACAGTAATGTAAGAGTTAGTGAATGATGCTACCAATAACCAGAGTTAAAGTTTTCTCATAAACATCTGGAATACTGCTGACGGAGACATGTCTATTGTGTTTCTATGCAAGTACAAATAGAAAAGCAAAATTCGGTATTCAACAATGACTTGTTTAGTTGTCTGTATATGTACTGACTCAGAGTGTTGGGCTGAGGATGCTTTCTATGCAGGGAACATTTTCTGCTGAAATGATTTGTGCCAGCTAATGCTGTTTCATTTATTAGTATGGTTCTAAACAAGTGCATGGGACCTGCGGCAGGTTAATGGAATTCTCTTATTGCCTGGTTATGCAGTCATTCTCTTGTACAGGTATGCAACTTTCGAAGCTTGGCATTGGGTAAGGCAGGATTAGGGGAGATGAGATGAAAGGATTTTTGCCCAGAACCAGAAGTGGTGGTTTTGACAGCACTCGCAACAAAGCTCAGTCATGTTGAGGTGTAGGCCTTGCTGCACATTAACAGGCAGCTTATCAAATGGCAGCTATGATGGCAGCTAATCCTTAAAAGCATGCATTGACAGCTAAAGTAGGAAAGAGCCACTAAGATGGATCATTTGAGCCACCTCCTATTCTGTTCCACCCTTAAGACTTTACTTGACATGTCAGCTCAGTGGCCCCTGCAAGCAAGGCTCAAGGTTTCACTCCATAATGCAATATTGAGCCTACTGCAAATGTTCTTTGCTTGCAGATAGCCCTAGAATGCTTGTACCACCGTGAGAAGAGAAAGGGCATAGACTTAGTTCATGACAATGTGGAAAAGAACCTCATAAAGGTAAGATCAGACTTACTAGTTTATTTTTCCAACTGTGGAAGTAACTAAAATCCAACCAAATATTTATCAGGGTAAAAGCATTGTGATAATTTCTTCCTTTCATTCATTTTGAAGACTGGGCAGGGGGAAGAGGAAGAAACTGGGTAAAACTGTACCTACTGGGGATGGTCAATGTTTTGTTCATCCTTCTGGGAGCAAAAGGAACAGCCGAGCATTCTATGAGGTCTTGTCCAGTTCTGTCTTCCCTGATCCTATAAAAAACAAGGTAAAAACATTACTCAAGATTGTTTTCTGGGCCATGGTCTATAAAATAGCAGTTCTTTGGTCTTACAGTATCAAATGCTGTTTTACTGCCTTTATATACATATATATATATAGTGTTACTGAACAAAGAAAATGAGATGGATAGTAGTGATTGCTTTTAAATAAGAAAAAATAAATCACATAACATTTTGCTAGCATATTTCAAAGAAGTTATACTGGATGTGTGTGAGAACAAAAATAATAGAAAAGAACATTATGGGACAGTGGCATTTCTTCAAGCACTTCTGGATACAGAAGAATGTGCGGACCACTCAGATAACTGAGATGCATCTGCTGAGCCTACACCCTGCAACTTGAACTTTTAGTTTTAATGAAGAGTCAAGGGTTAATATACATTAGCTCAAGTATTTCAGCACTTAATTTAGTCTGGGAATTCAAGGTAGGATAAAATACTTCTAAATGTTTCTCATGAACAGATGAAAACCCTTTTGTTTCAAAATGAAAAATAAAGGCTGCTTGCTGGATCTCCCCACGTGCACCTGTGACCAGTGGAGTGAGCTAGATAGTGACAAGAAAGGCCAACAGAGGCTCATTTTGTAATAACAGGAAAGCCAGTTCCTAAAGTTAATGTCACTCCTACACATACTGTGCAAGTACAGAGATAGAGCCTGCAGTTTTAAATCTGGGCTGTCTTAATGACTTCCAAATAAAAAAAAAACCACTTTATTCCCCATTTCAAAACTCACAAAACTGTACACGCTTAGTGAAAGGGTATGTTGGGTTAAAGCAGAGTTTTTTTAAAAGGAAAGAGGCTGGAACACCATAATGTCATTTGAGGGACCATAATTACCATGTTTGCAATTTTCATATTGAGTACTTTATATTCATTTTAAGCTGAGTGGAACCAGGCTTGGAGTTTCTTCAACTAATACTTACAGTTTTGAAGGATATTACAATATACTTCCTCAGGGAGCCTAAAATCAGATTTTCAACCTACTCCACTATCAGCAAAAGATTTGTATTGTTCTAGGAAAATGCAGAAGCAGTTAGAGGGGGTAGTTTAATGGATTAAGGTTCATGTTTCAAGTATCTTCATTATACTCAAACCAAGGAAAATTTGACTTTATTAGAATGACTCCATGCAATAAAATCTACTAACATGTTTGATAGAATATAAAAAGCCATACAAAACCAAGTCAAAAGACACAATTTCATAGCACTAAGGAAGAGAGGGACCAAAACACATCCTTTCTTGACTTACACTACGTGTGAGGTATGCAACATCTAGAATGCAGAATAAAAAGGGTACATTCACCAAGACAAATGAAGTTCGATGAAAGCACTGATACTGTGTTTTCCACTGTAGGAAACTGATGTACTGAAGGAATGCCAAGAAATACTGAAAAAACTTGCACAGAAAATCAGTCAACATCTGGGGTAAGGCTTTACATTTAATTCCTATTTTAAAGATAGGAACGCTGAAAGCAGTGTGGGCTAGTACCTAATAGACTGGAAACAGCAAAGCAGAAAGTTGACCTGTTAGATGCTCATTGCCCTCACTTAATCCTTACCAGTGATAGAATTTACATGTTGAAATGCAAGAGAGTAATACTATTTAAAGATGACTAGGCCTCAATTTTTCAAGCCACATTTAATTTTAAATCCTTTATGAAAATTAGGGACTACAAAATTATAACTTCATTGTGCCACTGTTGCTATGTTGCACACTGGAGTGAAATTCAAATGGATATTTTTTATTTAATTATAAAGCTAAATTCAAAGCAAATTTATTATTGACAACGGAAACAAGAATCTAAGCACATCCTAAGATATGAGAGGAGTTATGGAATGGAGTTACATTATTTTTGTATATAATCATATATGTTTTTGTTATGGGAGGCTTTGGAATGTATTTCTTTGAGAGTACACAAATATTCTAGTAAAATCTTAAGTCATGCTTACGTGACATGATTCTCAAAAGAAACAGTTCAAGTATGCAGCGAGTTAAGCATCTTCCTGTGTATAGTTATGGGCTCCTCTATTATTTTGATAATACTTTAGAAAATCCTGGCCAAATTAAACGATCCCATGGTTTCACTTTTCATAAAGGTGCTTTAGATGGAACGGGTTGCCCAAGGGAGTAGTGAATGCTCCATCCCTGGCAGTGCTCAAGGCCAGGCTGGATGGAGTCTTTGGTGACATGGTTTACTGCGAGATGTCCCTGCCCATGGCAGAGGGCTTGGAACTGGATGATCTTCAGGCCCTTTCCAACCCCAACCGTTCTATGATTCTATCAAATAAACATCTTGTACATTTTTAGGACCCACAGACAAGTTCAACAGAAAGTGATCCCATGTAAATCTGAAATTGATTTGATTCTTTTCAGAGAATAAAGTAAAAAAAAAATGCATACTGGAATTCAGTGCTCGGAGGATTTTTATATGATTGATTGTAAATTGTTATACTTAACCTATTGGCTAAGGCAGGCCCAGAGTTCCTGCATCTTCTGTTTCAATCTATGAGGAAAAGAGCAATCTCTCTTAAAGACGCAGATTAAACGTCCAGATGTATATTTAAAACCTTTGTTTTAAAAGTACGGCATTGACATTCTGATATTTTCCTCTTTTCTATGACAATGTCACATTTAAGATAGTTGAAAATGCTGGGGATTTTAGAGGTATCCTTTAGCACAAATAGAACTTGTGAACTTTTTGTGAATGCTTTAGCTTTTGGATCTGTTGGCTGTATTTACGCCAGCACTATTCCCATTGTTATGTAGTGTTTTATACAAAAGCTTACAATATTCCCAAATCTGAACCCAATCTTTCCTCTTCTGATATGCATGATGAAGTGTGCAATGAAGGTATTTTTCCGGGCCCAAACTATATCAGTACTTCTCCTCAGTATGAACCTCAGTCGTCCCCTATCAGTATACACAACAAAGGCACTAAAGTTACTCTTCCCAATGATTCTAACTCTGCTTCAGTACTGTTAAGCTATCTGAGCTCATCACCTGCTGATGGCACATTCTGTTGAGAAGTCTGTGGTGTTTTTTTCCTTTAAATGTGCTTTTCTTCGTGAGAGATTCCTGGACCAGCATCTGATTAAAAAATAAACCCAAACTTGCAAAGTCATAAACCAATGACCTGCAGTGAAGCTTCAAAAGACACAAACAACCCCTAAACCCAACAAGAGTAAGGGACATGGTAATCTCTATTAAAAATTTAACAGTAAAAACTGCCAGGCAGGTCCAAATTAATTTCAGATTTGATATCTGGGTTATACTTGTACTCCGAGGATTGCAAGGTATCCTAATTTTACTTTGAAATAATGTGGTCATATCCCCTAAAATTAATTGTGAAATCAGTCATAATTACACCATTTATTTAATTACATGTGATAAACTCAACAAATGTAACTTTTACAGAATAATTTGGGTGAAATATGGAAATGTGGATGAAATTTAAAAAAAAAAAGAGAGGGAAATATCAAATTAAAAAAAAAAATACCAAATGAGGAGGCTCAGGAATGTTCCTCCCACCCTTACCTGACTGCTGCTGAGCAAGCCTTGGAAACAGCAAAGCAACAATGACAGCTGTCAGAGTGTAGCCATGTTAGAAATGCTGATGTTGTATGTAAGATGATGATGCCTACATGATGAAACTGTGCAACTTCAGCACCTCCTTCTCTCAGTCTGTCGGTGACAAGCCTGTAACTATCACGGCCTAGGTGAAGTGAGAGAACAGCAAGAGCGCAGTTTTCTACAGGCTCTCAAGAATTTGTGCTACAGCACAAAATTTTACTCATGTCCTGGAAGGGAAAGTTTCTGGATAGGCAGCTGCTGGAGCCAGTGCCTCACCTCACTTTCCTAGGAACATGCTGCTCAGCTTTTCTTGTTTTTTGCTTCCTGCCTTTGGAAGTCATCCAGAAATGACGCAGACTGGTGCAATGCTGTCTGGTGATCCTCCCCACCAATCCGTTCATGTAGAGCAGGTTATCTAAGCCATTTGATCCAATGTGTGGCCAGAGTGAGTAATTGAAAACTGTTTGTACAAAGCTGCTGCAGCAGTGGAAGTCGTTCCCCTGAAGCCATTTGTCTTTGTATGCCTTAAATGATGACACCTTTTTCTTTAAAAAAAGAAAAGTAATTTGAGAACACACAATAAATCCAAACCACATCCACTTATGTGCAGCCAAGCAAGACTTAAAGATGGATCCATAGTTTGACATTTGAATTTTGAGTTCACACGCAGGGTTACACAATATTTTTCCTTAGCAAATTGTCCTGGGTTTAGCAGTGGCAGTCATTTTTCTCTTTCTTGGTAGCTGGTGCAGTGCTGTGTTTTGACTTTTGGGCTGGGAACAGAGCTGATAACAATGGTGTTTTGGTTTAGCCAAGGACTTTGTGAACCTCATGCTCTGCCAGGGAGGAGGGAAACTGGGAGGAAGCAGAGAAAGGACACCTGACCCAAACGGACCAAAGAAGTACTCCATACCACAGCACGTCATGCCCAGGATGTAACTGAGAGGGACCTGGAAGGGCTAGGTGGACTGCAGGGTTGGAGGAGGTATCGGTCAGTGCTTGGTCGGGGTGGGGGGTGAGTTATCAGTCAGCTGGTGATGAGGTGTTGTATTCTCTTCCCTTGTTATTTCCTTTGTCATTACTATTATTGGTGGTAGCAGTAGTGATTTGTGTTATACCTTAGTTACTAAACTGTTCTTATCTCAACCCGTGGGAGTTGCATTCTTTTTGATTCTCCTCTCCGTCCCTCCAGGAGTAGGGGGAGGGCAAGAAGAGGGGGGGAGTGGGTGAACAAGCTGTCTGGCATTGGTTAAACCACAACACAAATGAATAAACAGTTTGTTCAGTAGCATGAATCAATTCCCTTGGTTGTGCATAATATGCCTACAGACTACTCAGACTTTTATGAGCAGGACACCAGAGCACCAGTGAAGTGTGGCATGGGAGTGTAGTTACTGCACACTGTGATGACACAATGCGGTATAAGGATTGGACAGAAAACTGAGTTTTCAGTGACTTTTGAGTGAAAGCCCTCTTTTCATAACTAATGAACTACTGGATTCTCAATAAAGAGTAACATTTTCTATCTAGACTTCAGAGCTTGCCCTTTTCAAACATTAACATTGTGTGAATTTTGCAGGCTGTGCAAGATCTAAATACTTCGAGTCATTTCTAGATACAAGGCTACTCTTGTCCTGTGTCAGTTATATTTATGGGGGAAGTGCATACACTGCAGTGTTCTGAAGAGGACAACAGAGTCTCCTGCTTATGTGTCACTAGGGGAGCACCTCTGTGCTTGCTGTGTGAGCAGGGAGGCCTAGCCAGGTGCTCTCTGACAACACAGCACAGTATGTCCTGTAAAGGAATGGAAACAAACCTCAGGTTTGATTACCAGCATTCATGCACTTGAAAAGTTAGTACTGAATTGAAATACATGGGTTTGTGGTCTTGCACTGTACTTGCACTGTAGCCACATATGAATGCATCAGAGGAAGATTTGAGAAGAGTGGGGGTTCAGAAAATCACTCTTCCGGTTCTCTCTGCTAGCTGAGCTTAATGGAAACAGTCTTTCCAAGAGACAGTTTATACATGGACAATCTGCTTAGTGTGGTCTGTATTAGAATCAGTCATTTGAAGATGCAGAAGGAAAAACCATCCAATACATAATTTTTTTATGCAAGCAGAATGAAAGAGTAAAGGGCACTTCACCATTACAGAAGCATTGTCACATAGTACTGGACTGGTTTGCTATAGGCGATCCTTATGTAATAAGGATTTTATCTGGCAGAGTAGCAGCACTGTTATCTAAAATACTAAAGACTACTAAATTTCTTCCCTGGATCCTCTTAGAAATTTGTGTAATGCTTCCATAATCTGCTGCAGTACAGTTCTGTGCCCGTGCCCATGCCCTTCTATGGCTTCCTGCTTTCCTTCCACATGTGAAATAAACACAGGGTACCTACACTGCTTTCAAATAAAGAGAGGGCAGGAAAAAAGTTTCTTGCAGAAAATATTAATTTCATCCTTTTATCTAACCTGATTTCAGCAATTAGCACTAAGTGTAAGAGAGCTTGTAACCTAATTTCACTGAGTAGGTTAAATTGTGATAATATGAATCAAAACAGGACAGAAGCATCCGCACAGTGACTACACTGCACACTTACTATAACATGAGCAGCATCACTCTGGGGAGCTGGTTTCAGTCATGGCTCAGGAATGAGTGCTCTGGGCTGCTCAAGTTGTGCTTTTTCATTGATTTGCTCCATAAAGATGAATCACCATTTCCAACTGCTGCCCAAGAGAGGAAGTCTTGTCACCAATAAAGCTCAAAGTCTGTACCACAAAGGTCCTACCCAGAATCTGAACTGAGAATGGAAGTCCTCTGCTCCATCATAAGTGGAAAACAACACACTCAATCTTTTCTGAAATTGAGACATGACTTTGCCCAGTTCTTACTGGGCTGATACCTGCTGCTTTGTCTCATTGTTTTTACTTTGAATTACACTTTTTATTAAAAAGAAATAAACCTACTTAAAACTTGCTCCAAACTGTAAGTAGAATTAAGGTAAAAGGCTGACATCCTCACACAGCCCACGTCACGTAACAGAACAGTGACTTTGGCTCACTCACATGCAGCAAGGCGTAGCATGGGAAACACAGCTGCAGGGACAGAGCCAGAACATAAACACAGGAAACGAGGACCCTGCTGAGCAGTGGGTGACCTCCAAAAGCACTGTGTATTCTTTGCCTGGAAGCCCTGGTACCTCCCCACAGGTTGCTGTTTTGGTTCACAATGAAGGTGGACAGTAGAAACAAAGTATAGGACTGACAGGCTTTAAAACTCTCCCTGACAATGTTCACTTGCTCACCAGGAGCCTGGCTAGGAGCTGAACCTCACCTCTGTCCCTCTTAAGGGGGTTATAAACAGCAAAGTTGTGACTTCTGAGCAGCAGAAGACCCAAATCCTCAGTGTTTTCAGGGAAAAAAAAGAAAGGTGTGGATGATACATAATGAAGACATTTGACTTCATTAAGTCTCTTGCCCTTGGTTTTTATCTATAGAAATCAGTAGGTGTAACTGGTAAAATTATAGACAATATGTAAAATGCTGTATCTAACAATGCATCCTTGTAAGTAGTTCTGCTGCAGACAGCTAGCTACTGAAGTGCACTGGATTATCTAAAACACAGCCAATTCACAGCACGTATCTAATTAAAAAGGAACCACTGCAGAATTATGGGAATTTACTACCATTAGCTTTGCTGTCTTCCATACTGTGTGCCCTTCACAGTCTGAATTCTTCATAGAGTTTTTCCCTTGCAGACTGCAAGGGAATAAAAGCTGTATGCTTTTATTAATTTATGAATGTAAGCAATAAGAGCTGCTTTTTGGGTGAAGATTCTCTCAAGCTAGCTCTGTGAGAGCCAACCTTGGACTCAAAGGGCTCAGAACAGTGTGGAGACCTGCCTTCAAATCAGTACAGTTCATACACTGCTGCTCTAGGGCCCAATTTGTTTATTGCAACACTGCATTGCTGTAATGGTTGAACTGCTCTGGACAGTGCTAACCAGGACATAGTTTACATTGCTCTACTATACAGCATCAACAAGCCCTTAAGTATTTGGACTGGGGTGCAGGTTCCTGGCATTAACTCTGGGTTTTGTCCATAAATAACCTTTCAGCAGCAGGAACTAATGCAATCCTCAAACCACATGTATCATTGGCAAACCCGGTACAGCTTGGTGTGTAGGCAAGATCTAAATAGCAACTTAACTTAAATCACATTATGCCTTTTTTTGTGGTTATTGAAATTCAAAGTACATCACAAAGTGATTTTAGTAGAGTGGCTGAGAAACTACAGTAGTTCAATTTGTTGTCTTCCATTTTAAAGCTGTCTAAAGGAAAAAAAAGCTTGATGAACCTGTTCACCACAGTGGCTGTAATGAATCCTGATCGATGAAAGGAACAACAATCAATTGTCTGGGAAATGTTGCCTGAATATAAATATTTTCTCCATTCTTTAAGGCTGAGGAAAACTTTTCCCTTGCAAGTTTGCTCATTTTTACATACAGATTACAGCAAATAAGCAGCACCTACAGAATTTATAGGAATAAGATGATTATATGATGACATGCACTGCAACCAAACACTATGCTTTACTACTTCCATGGGCATCTCCTTTGTGGTGATATTGCCACCCATATCTTCTACATTTACAGAAAATAAGCCTTTAAAGAAGTTGCTCTTCCCTCTACAGCTCCCATTGGAGTTTTCAAAACTTTGAGAATTTAGTTTCAGTAGGAAACTATGACTTGTGTTAATATGCTCTTGCAGCAAACATGCCCGAAATGCTTGGAGTACGGACCAATTTCAGAGGGAATGTATTTAATTCCTTCTCAATTTTTACGAGGCAAAAGGAAATAAGAATTGAATGAAGGTTTAAATGAAAGCGACAGTCAATTGGAATTTTACCTTTGCAAAGTGCTCGTAGAGAAAGCATCAGATTTTTTTTTTATTTAGGAGAAAAACTAGGTAATAAAGCAAAATGCAAGTAAGTCCCCGTAGAGCGATAAACACCACCCCTATGAAAATGGCTTTGTCACAAAAAAACACAGTTGGCATTTCCCCATCACAATAAGTCAGTGCTTCTCTTCTGCTTGTAATAAAATTGTATTCCAATTTGCCCACAGATTTCTTCATTTTATTATAGGAAAGAGGCTGCACATTTCTTAGTGGAACCTGTTTGCCTGATTTCAGGAACAACGCCATTAAATGTTTCCATAAGATGCATGAGTGTATAGCCCCCTCCTTCTGGCTCACCTATGAGATTTGATTACCATATGTCCCTTTAAAGAAATGGCAAGATCAAACCAATACTATACAAATTCATCTGATTCATGTGAATTTATAGTGCTCTCCTCCCCTAAATTAAGCAAAATGACATTCTAAACTGGAAGTAGTTCCAACAGGAGTGTTTAAAAGTGTAGGTGAATTCTGGTTTTGTATGCATATGAAGCTTAAAACCATTCTCCTTTGCTCAGGTACTTCAGGAAATCTTCCAGACCGAAGATAGAATCATGTTATTGGAGAGATCCATAAAGGCAAAGGAGTATCCACTGGAAGTGGCTCAGACCCTCCTGGAAGGATGAACCAAACGACCCAACATAGAACTCTGCCATGATGCACCTCAGTTTCAGTAAGTAAAGGCCAAACTACCCTCTCCCTTCCTTCACCAGCCACTCAAGAACAGGAAATTTAACAACAGTATGATTGAATCAGATGAGATTAAACTTGCATTCATTATATCATGATACAAATTCTGGGGGAAGGAAGAAATAAAATCCAAGTAGCTACACTGAAATAGTAGGCCAAAAAATCTAATGTTCAATGTGTGTAATTTCCTTAACTGTCCTGGGAGAAGGACTCTAAAGAGCTCAATTGCTTGTTGGTGACCAGTACCTTTTGGGATTTAGTCTCATGTCCAAATTGGGATTTAGGAGTTGGTTTTAATCCCATTCTGTACGAAACACAATATTTCACTTTAGGAAATACCAAATTTTAAAAACGTTATCCCAGACAAATGTCTTTAAATGCAAAAAAACTTCTCAAACCTATGTAATGGTCAAGCTCTTTAGAAAGTTAATTGCAAATAAGCACGAGGCAATTACTGCCTTAAATAATTTTCACCTCTGTAGTGACTCCAGTATCATCTTGGTGCAGGTTAGCTCATTTGACATACATTTTGATTATGTATCTGTGGGGGCTTCCCAGCACATGTTAGCATCAGCTTGGTGACCCCTGTGTTGTGATCCACTGTATAGCGTGTACTGTGTCTTCCTGGATATCGAAGATGATGTCTGAGATACTAGCCTTCCTTCCCTAAAGACTGAATTTTAATCCCACTTATCTCTCTCCAATCCAGTTGGAACACAACAGTGTTCCAAAAAAGTGTATCATATTTAAAATACTGTCTTCCAAGTACACTGTGAGGGGGGTTTCTCAAGAAATACTGTTCCCCCCATAGCTGGAGGGAGTTTCCACAGTCCAGTGAAAAGAATTCTATATACTTTTATGAAAAGTAGCAAGCTATTCCCTTTTTATTTCTGCCTCCAGCAAAATTCCGCTGTATACAAGAGCTTCACTTACAAGGAGATTAATGAAGTACATAATGCTTAAACTGAAGATTTATATTATTTTTCCTAAACAATGTTTTGTCAGCTCAAAAAGCTTCTATTTAAACAAGGAAGCGGCAATCAATCATGGTTTATTGCACTGGTATTTTTCCCATTTTTCTAACTCCTTAAACCATAAAATGTACAATGCAATATACCTGTTTTTCCATCTTATATCTCTTTAATTGGATCCTGACCTTTCCTTTGGCATATCCATATATTAGATTTCTTCAACTTCATGCTCTGCTCTCCACATCCATTCTGTCAAAAATATCATTTTGGATATGGATTTTTTTATATCCATTTGGGGAGTTTTATTCATGTGGCTTTTCATTACACATAAATCATGTCTGTTCTAGATGCAGGAGTTCAGCTGTTACAAACTGTAAAAAAACAGTGATTACACAGTAGCATTCACTTAGCAGTTACATTTACTACAGGAGCAGATCATTTCCCACTTCAGTCACCAGTACACCACCAATTAAGTAAGCAAATAAACTATTATCAGCATTTTATTAAAAAACAAACCCACACAAACCCCAAGATGGCCTTAAATACTAATACATAACTCCAGCTTTATACTCACTCTGAGGCTTGTTCTCTCCTTCCTCCCTGAAGATCTCTTCCAGAGAAATGCCTGTAGCTTTATGATTGATACCGGTCTGGTCAGCAGGATCACATGTATCCAAGATATAAAACTTGTTTGATTTAGGATCAAAAATGCAGTGCACAAAATTCACATTGTCCCTTCCTCATCCCACAGTTGTGAGAGATGCTGTTGATGTTCCAAAGGGTCATGTCTAGAAAAGTCTGGAAACTCTATTTCAAATCACTGGAACATATTTGAATATTTTCTTTAATTAGAGTGATAGGACATTAACATGACATACTTAAAACCAAGTAGTACATAGGGGTTCAGAATCAATCTAATATAACCTAAAAGCTAGTAGGAATAAGAGCTCCAGCTACTCAGGAGTATTTTAGTCTTAACATATACACAAGTTTTCTGTCAATCTAACACGACTTCTGATATTTTAACCAAAATATTTATACAAATACACTGCTGGCTAGATGCAGTTATACTGACAGAGAATTAGCATAACCTGTTCTCCTTCCTCCAATGCATATGAATTTTGCTCTACCCAGCTCCCTGATCCAGACCAGGTTACGCTAGATGCTTTAGCTGATCCAAATCAGTGGATATTATATTCATCATAGTTGCAATTACAAACACAAATTCTGACAGGGTATTTGAAATTTGGGCACTTTTTTCTACCACAGCTATTGGGTGAGCTTACATCTCAAAATGTATTTTCCCAGAGACAAAATGCTATCTGAGAAAGAAAAAACATTTCCTAATTCACTTTTTAAGGATCTTTTGCTTTTAAATGATGTTATACGTATTACTCTTATGTGGTTTAAAGCAAGGAGGAATTCAGTCCAATAGCTCAACTGTAATAGGGAAAGACAATATAAAATGAACTACTTCTTTGTAACATGTAAATGTTATCTAAGTTTGCTGTTTATTTAAAAGGAAGTGCTGATGTTGGCATTTGTTCTCTGTGTGCATTGCCAACTTTGTAGTTGAAGGGATTAGACACAAAACAAATTAATAAAGTTTTTCTGTGCTGAAACAACTCGGACTGTCCCAAAACAGGTTAAAGTGGATTCTGGAAAATTCAATCTTTCTTATTTCTATAGTGCACTGAGCAATTAACTTAACATGAAATAAAACACAAAGCTGACAGTATTAAAGAGTTTACCAGCTCAGGGACTATACAAGACAATTTGCCATATCTCCAGTGATAAGCCACTGGAAGAAATGTGATTACTATCATCTCACAGAAAATCTTGATTTCAGAGCCCTACATTCAATGGTTATTCTGGCAAGCGATTCTTGTTCCAGTTAACATACTTCAGTGCCAAATCTAGACTTCTCAGCACATCCTGCTGCACAGGTTCAAGCTAGCATGAACTACATCAGCACTCTGCAGTAACATCCATCCCAAATATATTTCTACAGGACCACATCTAATTGCTCAACACAGCTGTGCTAGCCCTAAAAAGGCTATACAAATGAGAGGCTGCAAGTGAAGAAGACAGATAGCAATTAGAAAGAAATATCAAACCAGAGAAGCTTATTCTGCTATTGAAGGGCAAGGCAAGCAAGAAATCATCATTTACAGGTGCTGTGCAAGCTAGTTGGGCAAATAAGTTTCATATTGATTCAGTCCAAGGCAGCTGTTTAAATCCATCCTAAAAGCGTGACCTGTCCACTGTCAAAAAAGCAATGCGCTGAAGTTATGCAAGCAACCTGTCCCTTTCTCTTTTATCAGGCTTATGACTGAAATTTATACTATAGATAACACCATACAGACCTTAAAGCAACATCTGCAAGAAGCTCGTGATACTCTGGACATGCTGATGGGCAACAAATCAAACCTGGAACATGACATTGCTGTGAAGGCAAACTCCCCCTACATTGACAAGAAGTGCATGGACATGCACAAAGTCTTCCCCAGCACCCCACGACTCATTGGTTACACTGGAGTTGTAACCTTTAATAACATAAAAGTCGCAAAGGTGCAAATATTTCCTGAAGAAAATCATTAGTATTCTGTTTCCTCAAGTAACAAAGCCAAATAGAAATAAACTTATTAAAATTAGTATCAGGCCTTTTTCCTTTGAGTAACCTCATAATCTCAGCTGTAGCTGCTACTTATTCAAACAGAATTAGCAGATTTATTTTAACAGAATCAGACCACATGAAAATAAGCAGACAGATATGGCAAGGTATGTGAGTTACTAGCTAGAGATAATGTTAGACTGAAATATAGTATTTCAACAGAATTAGTACAATACAGGAGTTAATTGTTCAGGGTAATGTGCTGTCTGTGTTTCAGTCCCTGTCCGGAAAAGTCCAAATGCTACTCCATCCTTACATTCTCCTCCTGTCTAGTAATGCTAGATTTGGAGTTTGGAATTAGAGGAGGTTGGACAACTTGATTCACAGAAGCTGATGGGCAACTTCAGTGTAATCACTTCAGGTACATATGTAGCCTGTATTCAACTGAGAGGGAATCTTTCCATCTCTACATCTTTTTTTCTTTCTTTCTTTTTTTTTTTTTTTTAATTTGTTTCTTTGTACCATCAAGTATGTAGTGTGTATTTGTCTATTTATATGAATTATTTGTTACTGATGTGATATTTGCCCAAGTCTGAAAGGTCTTAGAAATCTGTAATATCTATCATTAAATCTTGAAGGATTTCATGAGCAAAGAGTATCATTGCTCTATTGTGGCTAAGGAGAAAGCTAAGACAAGACAGGAACGGAACAACACAGCAACATGATGTGCTTAAAGTCCTTCAGTCTGTAAGTCAATATTGCTCAGCTTTCTAGTTCTTACTGGAGCACTACTCTGTGTGGTGGGGAAAAGGATGGAATGGGCTTTGAAGATCTGACTTCTGTGGCTGACAGTTGAAACACATTAACAGTGCAGTAATCCTAGCAAACGATTTGGGACAGAACTAATTTTAACTAATGGTAGAGCAGTCTGACTGCTTTGGACAAAATGGAGAAGAAATGTTTCACTGTTCCTTCCTGAAGTTCCTCATGCTCATTTACAGAGTAACCAGCAAACTACAACGCTAATAACTGTTTACTGCTACCTCAGGCTCCTCTTCTACAGGGGAGCTCTAGGAACACACCAAATGCATTTTACACTGGACCAAAGCCAAATCTGAAACAATGCTAGGTTTGAAAGTCTCCTACATAAACTGGCTCTGGTCCATACCCTTTGTTTTGTGTGGGTGGTGGCTTAATCTAGCTACCATCAAAAGTAATGTTGCTGAGGGAGGCTGGGCTGAGCAGCACCCATACTGCCCTGTGAGCTAACCTTAGTTCTTGCTGAGCCTGACTGTGGCTGAGCCACATGACACTCAGGTTCTTTCCTTCAGATAGTACTGAACCACACATTACATCCTTCTAAATATTTAAAATCGTGGGAAACCACTTTGGAACACAGGATTGGGAAGTGACACCTAAGCCTACTTCTGACACTCATTAAAACCCATCTCACACCAACTACACTGTATCTTGATTTTCTAAATGAGGATAAACTGTAGTCATTTTGCACATGACTATGGAGAGGGCAGGCTGCTCCATCCAGCAAGCTAATCATAGAACCATAATAATCATTATAATGCCAAATAGTGGCTTTTGGGAAGGATTTTTCCAAATATAAGGAAAGGTACAGAAGTAATTTGGTTTTGTATGGCAATGTAGGACCGCAGAGCAATTCAAGGGGTCCTAGTGATGTGCTACTGGAGACAGAGCTCTGTTACTGAAGACTTCTGGTAATCTGGTTTGAACTAATAGTCGTAGCTTGCTGTTTCTTACTCAAGAAACACTTCACAGCAAATTTCTACCACAAAACCCCGCCTTTGAACATGACTTTAGGTGGGAGGAGTGGGGAGTCTCATGGGTTGTTCCCCAGCAGGGAAGACTGTTACCACTGGTAACATTTTTTTCCCTCTCTATGCCTTTGTATGGAAGCAAGGGAGATTTTATCATTTGCTTCTGTTACTACTGAACCTAGGCTAAAGCACTTGATACGCATTTCATATGCTATTTTTACAATGTATGAATAATATTTGTGTTCAGCTGTTAAATATTGACAATAGTCCACCCTGTTTATCAAATACTGACAGCCAAACAAGCAAAGGAGTAAAAATTATTTGGAAATTTGAATAATCTTCAAGCCTTTAAATATCCTTCTAGAAGTTGGAGGATTTCCCAGTTTACACAGCTACTCTAATAGCTAGAAATAGTTTCTTCCTTTGTGCCAAGACCTCAATAAAAGAAATAGAGAGCAGAAGAAAGGCACTTCTGAGAGAGCTGAATTCTTTTGACAGATCTTGACAGAAGGAAAAAAAAAAAGTCTGAAAACAATCAACATCAATGAGAAGTCAGCCTGAATCAAAGCCCTGAATGTGAAAATTTGGGGGATTTGGGATGGAGATGGTGGCACTGAACAATAGTTCTGAACATCACAGTTTCCAGCCCCTTCCTGAGTGTGCCTTTGTTCAGCAATGCTCTCTCCAAGACCTCAGCTCTGCTTTTGGGTGGAGTGCTCACTTGGCACATTGTCAGTGCAAACAACACTGAACTTGTTTGAACACTGTGTGAACTCCTACTGAGAATGACTGCCTAAAATCATGGATCTGTGACAGTACTGTTCTTTGAGAGCACCATTTTCCATGAGAACAGTAATTCCCTAAGATTCAGCTATCGTCAGCAAGAATAAATTTTTACTGAATACTGCAAAAATAACAATACTTACAAAAATCATCTTCCCTAATTATAACTGACCAGAAGATGCCAAGTACATTACCCTAGTGGAAAAAACCTCAGTGAAGAAAGTGCTCTTATCTTCCATTAGTGGTATCCATACATTTCCACACTTTAGTTTGCTGATGGTGTACGTCCTCTTTTAAAAAGCATAGTTTTCTTTAGGCTATCAAAAAGGAGGAAACTTCCACAGACTTGGGCTATAAATCTATATAGATCAAAAAATGCTAGAAATAAGGTACCATTTGCTTCTTAGAAGTCAAGGTAGGTGGATAATACAGAAAACTTGGATCCTAGTCTTGCTTTGCCACTGATTTACTGTGTAAATGTATTTAGACTCAGCCTCCAGAATGCAGTTAATCCCAGTTGTGATGGGAATATGTCAAAGGAAAGACATTTCTAGCAGTTGCAAAGATATTCACCCAGACAAATCTGAGGAACTCTTAAAAAAACCCAGGCCAACAGAATGCAAACATTCTTTCAGCTTTTTTCCATAGATCTCTCTTCATATAAACTAGATCATTAATTACAGTACTCACATGCAGCCACAGACATCAAGAAGCCAGATCTATTGTATTTCCATGTATAAACCCAGAAATTTAACGTGCAGCTCCACAATACTTGAAAGATAAGATCTGTTTCATAGCAAATAGACTAACGCAAAAAAGACCAAAACCTGTCCCTGCCTGTTTCAAACAATGAGATAATTTTAGTTCCAGACAAACGATTTCCTAACATTATCTAAAGTATAGCTCATAAAAGTTTATGGACTCAGTCTCCAAAGAGAGTAAGAAAACAATGGATCTAAGTATCTTCACCCATGATAATCCCAGTCCAGTGCCACAAGGGCACTGATTATAATGAAGGTAGCTTATTTTACCCAAATCTATTGTTAGTTTATTCATCCTTTTTATTTTTAATTTAAACTCACAGCAAGGAAGCAGGATTGGGCACGTACAGATCAAATGCCTTGCCACACAGAATTTACAGGTGGAATCCCTAGTTAGTATATGGGATGGTGCTCACATGACAAGTCTTCACAACAGCTACTTACCTGGGTAAGACCTGGCATATGCTTTCTGTGCAGGATATTATGGTGTGAATAACAGCAGACAAAGAATATTAACTATGGAGACAAGAGTGCTGAGTTTGGGAATCTGTATTTAGATTTCATAATGTGTCTATTTTAAATTTAGAAAGCGGATAGCATGGGAGATGCCTCTCAACACCTTCCCAGTGGTGCATTTTAGCACTTCCATTTTTACCACAAGTCAGTTCTGTATTTGCTTACAGCACATGCAGGCCTACTGATGTAGTAAGAAATCCCAAATCCAATGAAGAGTACATGCCAACAGTAGCTACTTTCTTGGTAACAGTATGCACCAATTTAGATCTTTGCAATATTCTGTCTGAAGATACAGAGTCAAACCTTCAGTCTTCACCCGGAAGCTGCTTCAGCAGCACTGATTTCACAGAATTATGGAACAGTTGATGTTGGAAGGGACCTCTGGCAATCATCTAGTCCACACACCTCTTGCTCAGGGAAAAGTCAACCAGAGCACATTGCTCAGTGCCATGTCTAGTCAGGTTTTGCCTGTTACTAAGGAGAGACTCCACAACCCCTTTGAGTAGCATGTTCCAGTGTTTGATAATGATCATGTGAGAACAATGTTTCTTCTCAAGTTTAAATAGAATTTTGATCCTCCTCTACCAAGCATTAGTCTTCCTTGCTCCAGGCCGGTCTCAAGGAGCTAGAATTTCTGAGGATGTATCTTGCCAGCAAAAACCAAGGATGAAGAAGTCATTGAGTATCTTAGCCTTTGCCATACCAAGTCCCTGCCCCACTCACCCAGTGGGCCCACATTTTCTTTCATCTTCCTCACCAATACACGTGTAAGATGCCCTTCGTGTACATCTTCATGTCCCTTGTGGGATTTTTGGCTTTCCTAACCACCCCCTCATGCTTGGACATTGTCTCTGTAATCTCCTGGGTGACCCAACACAGCTTCCACCTCTTGCATGCATCTTTTTCATGCCCAAGCTCTGTCAGCAGCTCTTTGTTTATTGGTGCAGGCCTCCTGCTACTTTTGGTTTATTTCCTGCCCATGTCAGCAGGCCATTCTCAAGTTCAGAGGAGGTCATCCTTGAAAAAATCAGTATCACCTGTGACCCCTCTACTCTCCAGGATGATATTCCACAGGAGCCCCAAACGGGCCAAAGTCTGCTCTGCTGAACCCCAGGGTTGTGATCTGTTTGTCTTGTTTTCTTTCAGAGCCTCACCTCCAGAATTATGTTCCTGGAAAGGAAATAAAAAGAATCCACAACCTGGATGTCTCATGTGGTACCTCTGAAATCAAACATAACCCTCTCCTGATGGCAGCACAGAGAAAACCCAGATACTGTTAAAGTTTGTTCCTTACATACCAATTCTCTCCTTTTCCCCCACAAGAGTATCATTAAGTTAGAAGAACTTGGGGAACCCTCCCCTTTCACACTCTCCTTTTCAGATCAGCTTTTCTCTTTTTATTTGATGGGGCAGTGTGACTGGAGCTGGCTCCTCAGCATGCTTATCCATGTTCTTCTTCAGAGAATACCCTGTACCTTTGAGACAGCAATTCATCATAAACAATCTCCAAGCCTGTTTTGCTTCACTCACTGTTTTCAAAGCTACACATCTGTTGTTCATCAGGAGATAAGAAATAAAAACGTAGGCTGATACTGATGTGGTGCACCCACTCTTCTCTCTAGGAAGCCACCCTCCATCCAGGATGTTGACTGTATAGCACAGTTTGGCGTTGTCAGCAAACTTGCTGAGGGTGCACTTGATCCCACTGACAAAGATATCAAACAGCACTGGTCCAGTACCAACCCCTGAGGAATGCCACTCGTCACTGCTCTCCACCTGGACATCAAGCTGGTGACTGCAACTCTGAGTATGATCATCCATCCAGTTCCTTATACACCAAGCAGTTTTGGCTCATTTTCTTTCATCACTTTAACATAAAGATTACAAGGCAACACATTCTGTAGAAGAGGTTCACAAGGAGAATTGCAGCATTACAGAAGTACATACAGCAGTGGCAAACAAAAGCAAAAAGCAGATGGCTCTGGACCTGGATTCCAAAACCAAAGAAGTGGTTTACAAACTACCATGAAAGTTTCAGCTTACTGATGCACTTCTTCCCAAAAAATTCTTTTAGGAAGGAAACCATTCCAAATAAGTTACAGACTTACTTGTAAACCAAAGGATTAAATTCTTTCAGTAAAGGTACAACCAGTTCCAACAACAAAAAAATAAGTATCCAGTAACAAATAAATAAATCATGTTTTACTGTGCAATAAAGAATCTGAATTTATAGATGATGTAAACCAGCAAATTCTTCTTCCAATGCAAACTGCTTAGAAGTATTAAAGAATGGTAGAAATTTCATTATCACTGAATGATGATCCCACATCATGTAAGAACATGCCTGCTCTCCTCAAGTCATAAAATAACCGCTGGCTCCTTAATGTGTGCACTACCAGTTCAGATCTGTTCTCTGGCCTCGGGCCTGCTGAAAGACATGCAATAAAACAAATCTTCTATTAAAACTTAGTGAGGAGAAGGAAGATACCAGTCAGACTGGTCTAAGTATTATTTGGTGAAGGAAAGACCCTCCTAACTGTTTGGACTTCACAGCTCTAGTTATTTTTCAATTGGAATCCATAAATGTTTATTCAGTCTTCCTATGATGTCCTTTGATCTCCTACATTTTTATTTTGTAAGCACAGATAACATTCCTGTATCCATATTAGACAAATAAGTAGAGGAGACAACACAGTGATTTCAACTTCTGTTTGGATTTTCTCTCAGTATTCCTAAACACCAAGGCAGTCCTTCACTGGTTGCCAATGCAAAGAAGGTCAGGCTTATATGAAATACCCATGCTGATTTGGTGTATTTAATATAAAGCAGACCCATACAAATAAGAATTCCAGTCAGTTTGAGCGGGGGGGGGGGGAGGGGCGGGGGAAGTGGGTGTGGGTTTATTATTTTAATGTTTCTAAAGGCACTTACTGTTGTTTGACT
Organism: Neopsephotus bourkii; assembly: GCF_033783945.1. Classification (NCBI taxonomy): domain Eukaryota; kingdom Metazoa; phylum Chordata; class Aves; order Psittaciformes; family Psittacidae; genus Neopsephotus; species Neopsephotus bourkii. The sequence goes on along the minus strand of NW_026901434.1, from coordinate 4,066,935 downwards.
ATCAAAGCTTACAATACTGAATGGGGTTTTTTTAATGATACAAATTGAAGGGAAGTATGTCTAAATAAACAAGGCAGAGGTTGTCTTCAGGTGGGAAATTCCTTAATGTTGTGAAAGAAATATTCATCAGAAAATTCAGCACAAAACCAGATTTAAACAAACATCAAGGCAGCACAGAAAATCATCTCCAGGTCAGGGGGCAACAAGCAAAGCATGGTCAGGAAGGTGGTGGAGCAGTGAGTGTCAGTGGGTCCCTACTCTCCACAGCCTAAAAGCCCATCTCAGTTATTTCACAACCAAGCGGAGCTGGCACAGCAAGAGCAGAGAGTGACAGTGACACCATGGGGCACTGAGGAGCACAGACGGAGGCACTGAACCATGTTTCAGTTATGGTCCCGAGAACCATCCCACATGCTGCCCACTGACTAGATCACTGGCATTCTGCAACTACTCCTGCAAATGCTCCTTGTTGCCCATGTGACCTGGTTTGCTGTATCATGAAAGAAGGAAAAGCCTTTATTGAACAGGCACTTGGTATCATAGGGATCATGCTAAGCATCTAGGCTCTTCCTATGTTATGGTGTAGTTAACGCACTGCAGGAGGAAGAACAACATTGTTTTAAAAGCTCAGCTTCAAAAACAAAAACAGTCATGTTATTACAAACATGCAACGAAGAGAGGAGTGTATTCATGCCCTCATACCACATCTGTGCCCTGCAGGCAATGTTCTGAGAGAAGTCTGTGAAACTTGTACTTGAAGCTATCTCAGACAGCTCCACCTATAACTGTATCAGCTCTGGCTCTCTCTCTCTGCCTGACACCATGCCAGAATTCTGGACGTGATCCCCTGATGTTCCTCCTGATGATGTTAAATCCTGATGGCTGTGTTTAACTGGCAAGCACTTACAAATACACCGTACAGGAAAACAAAGTAAACATGAAAATGGACTCAGGAGTTGTATTTGCATCTATTGTGCTCATCTTTGTGTACTGCAGATAAGCACAGTGATCTAAACACACTGACAAGCTTTCAGGGAAGAACTGTACTGCTGCTCAGGACTGAGGGAGCTCAAATCCAACCCCATGTACCATCAGTTTGTGAACTTCCACACTGCAGATGCTGCTGGGACTTCAGCCCCTGGACTGAGCTGATTAAATGTCAGCCACAATGCTGTGTATTTTATACAGGGCTGGAGCACCTCTGCTATGAAGGCAAGCTGAGAGAGCTGGATTTGTTCAGCCTGGAGAAGAGAAAGCTCCAAGGGGAGATGTTAGAGCAGCTTCAGTGCCTAAAGGGTTCCTACAAGAAATTTGGAGAGGGGCTTTGGACAAGGGCCTGCAGGGACAGAAGGCAGAATAGCTTTAACCTGACAGAAGGAAGATTGAGATGAGTTCTTAGGCAGAAGTTCTTCCCTGTGAGGGTGGTGAGGCGCTGGCACAGGGTGCCCAGAGAAGCTGTGGCTGCCCATCCCTGGCAGTGTTCAAGGCCAGGTTGGACAGGGCTTGGAGCAACCTGGTCTAGTGGAAGGTGCCCCTGCCCATTACAGGGGGTTGGAAGTGGATGAGCTTTAAGGTCCCTTCCAATGCAAACTATTCTGATTCTAAAAGTGAACTCCATGCTACTATGTTTGCTGCATTACCTCCATCAGTTGCAGTGGTGCTGGATGCATTTGTTGTAGTCTATCTGTTCTATCCCTCCAGTGTCAGCGTTTCTAGACTGCAAAGATCCAAAGCCATAAGTGGCAATACCAGTCCTGCTGTTCCTTATTCCAGGGTCCATTCCCAATCTCACCACTTTGAGGAACAGGAAGGACCAGTTGCAGAGCTCAGCCAGACATCCCTTATCAAGAGAGCATGAGAGGCAGCAACTGCAAGGCTGGTCTATCAATGGCTGAACAATAGCTGGTTGGCCAAACCCAGCAGGTGGATTTCAAACTGAACTACCCACAACCACCCTTTTATGCGTTGCACATATTTCACTAGACTGCAAGATACACCGGCTAACTGACTAAATATGTATTTGCATACACAATTTTCTTGGCATATGCCTTTTGCTTCTTTTGAAGCTTGCCTGTCTTACAAGCACATATTAAGCTGAGCTACAGGCCCCTAGTTTTCAGTAGCCATCAACGCTAACATGACAGAGCATTGTACAGCATTTTGCAGAGTACAGTAGGGATCTGCAGTGGCTTACAGTTCCTGTGTTGGTTGTCACAAAGCTTTTAGCATTCACCCATGCCAAGGTCTGCAGTAGCCATTCTTACAGAATTGTGCAAAGGTACAAGAGACACCAGAAAACCTCATTTGTAAGAACACAGCAATTCCTGCTTCACTACCACTGATGGCTCTGATCAGGAACTGGTATTACTGGTGTCTAGAGATGTGTACTCATGAACTTCAGTATCAGATCTGCACTGACTTCAACAGGAAACTTCACCATCTTCCTGTAGCACAGCACATATTTGAGTGAACCATGGCAGTGCTGAAAGGGATAACTTTTGTTATCAGGAAGCCACCTACCTTGGTTAGCTGCTCAGAGACCATGACAACTGCCTGCAAGTGCCCACAGGTCAACAGTTCTACCTGTGGTGGAGACTCGTTATGAATGCTGTTTACCTCTGAACTGTCAGCACCAGCAGTGTACCTGAAACACCCACCTCTGAGGGAATGGCTTTTCAAATGAGAATAGAATTGGTGCTGACAGCTACATGTCTTACCTCTGACCCTTTGGAGGAACAAGAAACCACTTTCTCTGCAGGGTTTGGGGGGCATGGAGATCCCTGTGCAAACTGTCTCACTGGAGTTTCACAGAGCAGTGCCTGAGCAGTGAGAAGATGCTGAAAAAGCTCAGTTATGTATGTAGCCATTGCAGAACTGGGATTGTGCTCTTGCTGGTTCAGCCTCGTTTGGTTGAACCAGCTGCTGAAATGGCAGTTGCTTCTTCTAACGTGCCTCTAGCAAGCTCTAGTCTGTGGCACTATCCATGCGCTCTACCCTGCCCCCTCTCCTTGGGTGCTGCAACATGAGCACTCTCCTCTCACTGTAACTCCTTTCTGCTTGCTGAGGCTGTGCTCCCACTTCACCTTTCTCATATATGCGAGAGTACACCCCATGCCAGGCCACTCCATCCAGACACAAATTTCTTTTGTTGCATCACCATGCAAGAAAATATATACTAACTAGAGCCAGGGAAAAAGCTGTTAGATGCCAGTGCCACAAACACTGCACAGTGCAGCCTCCTCAGTGTCTGCAAAGAACACTTCTTCACTCCTATGAAGAATGGAAGTCTCATAGAATGCTTGGCTGGCCAGCTGAGGCTTTTAACTAGAAGGTGCCACCACAAGCTATGTGGACGTGGAGTTGAGATTGAAATTAAATTACATACAACTGATGTTCAAAACTGAGAGGGATTTATGACTAACTACCAATGGATGCCCTGTACCACACGACACAGGATTTCTCCCTCTTTCAGAGCCTCTGAGCGGAGTTTATCCCTTAAGTCTACTGGAAAAGAGGAACATTTCATCTGTACAAGTTACTTACTGCAGATTCAGTTTTGTACATGGGATTGAGCACGAATGGATTGATTTGCACAATAAAAATATCAGTTCATACATCTTTCCTCATGTTTGTTAGTTTGAGCAGTGTGAGTACAGGCTTACAGCTGGATGGAGGAATGCCTTTAAAAAAGGTTCTCTGAATACATCATTAAAGGGTTTTGACATAGCTGAGGTTCCCTGTGTCCTTAATGCTGAACAGACAAGTGCCTGAGTAAGCAGTGGTGCTTCACTGAAGTCACAGCTCTATACAAAGTGAAAACTTGGGAATAATACAGCCTAGCGGAGAAGTTAAGCATTGGGGTGAGACTGATGGGCAGATCTGGCTTGTTTGTTAACCTGCTAGTGATGTACAAGGCTTTGCTGCTAAGGTCATCCAAGGGTGGCTGGAAAAACATTAGTTCTTCCTCATCTGTAGTTTGCATAGGAAAGCAGACAGACCTGCCAAGCAGGCAGTCCTAAATGATAATTAGTTTTTGCACCCCATCTGAAAGCAGCTACCCAGAAGAACTGCTACCTGGATCTCCCCAGGGGCAGTTAAATTACAGCTATGCACTGGAGACCTCCACAAGCTCTATACATAAACATTGAAGCACTGTGATTTATTACTAGCAGATAGCTCCAGCATGTTAATGTCATTTATCTTTCATTTTCCAAGAGCAGCAGCAGAACTATTCTCGGTATGACAACATCTATAACTGAGTTTATGCAGCCAGCTTTACTTAAGGCCATCACTTTGTGTTTATACCTGTCATAGTCTCACAGAGTCCCCTGGCACATGGCACTAAGCCTAGTGGCAAGGATGTTTAATATCTTCAGCAGAGCAGAGGCAGGGCTCTGAGGTACTCAAGGCCTCCAATTACTCACGTAGCCTCCAATTACTCACCTCTTCCAAAGGACAGTAATTACAGATTTCTTACTGACACTGAAGTGGACTCAAAGATTGAACTTTGAGAAGTCTTTTAAAAGAGAAGAAAATGGATACACCGCTACCTTTGATGGACAAGTGGTAAAAAAGAACAGATCTCACCAAGTGGAAAGAGTAATTTGGAACAAGTGGTAAAGGGTGAGGGGAGAAACATACTGGCAATACAGGGACAGCAGAAGATGTTCAGAGTAGGAGTTACAGGAATCAGCATAATTTTATCATATACATGAGTGAAGTAGAGAATGTGATAGCTTAATAGTTACCATCCAAATTCTTTCTTGCAGAAGGCATTTCCTTCCAGCCTGATGAATTCAGCAATTACAGTTTTAAGCAAACTGTGACCTTTGCTTTTCAGCTTTCTTCAGTAATGAAGTGAAAGAACTGCAGCGAACAGGATTTGCTACAGCATAAATATACGGATTTTTCAGTCTTAGGCACTGACAATGAGACATCCCAGACCTGTAGTTCATTCTGTGGTATAGAGTTATACTAAGCATTTCCACTGCAAAACCATATGTGCTTTATTACGTCCACCCTGTTCCCTCACTTGCCTTCTTCTATACAGTGAACAGCAGACTATGGTCTCAGCCCATGATTCTTTGTGTTGAGGTGTTTTACAGTTCTTGGCCAGGCCACTATAGAAGATCTAGCCTGTCCTTTGGAAAGACCCATGGCAAGCATGTTGAAGGGGAACCAACATTTCAATTATTTTTGCCTGCAAAAATAGCAAATCAATCAGGCTGCACCAAACTCACAAGTTTGAAATTTCAACTGAATGCTAACTTTAAAACAATTCCATAGGCATGTTGAAGCTGAAGCTCTGGATAATACACTCAGCCAATCATACAAAGTACAACTGATAAAAAGAAACATGTACCCTTCCCTTGTGAGTGGAAGGAAATTACACTGACAGCTTGTCACTGAGAATCACTCACAGGTGAGTTCTGTTGATGTTAGTTATCAACCAACCAGCCGTTGCTTACAGAATTCTGTTTTCCTGAGTGCTGAATATTGATTCGGGAAGCAGCAGGCTCTAGTACCACAGCTCTGGGTGCACATTTTTGTGATGGAAAGTCCTACTCTATTATTAACGGCTTTCAGCATCAAACCTGTGAACAAGGCCTGACCAAGCTTATATAGGAATAAGGTGGCGTTTTGGTTGGTTGGTTGAAGTGTGCTCCTCTTTCAGTAGTGACAATAACAAACAGTCAATTGCTTTCTTTAATTGCTCCTTTACCCATTGGGCCCTTCAGTCTATACGATTTATGTGTAATCTTTATGATTTATCTTCATCAGTAGCCTGAACGCTCAAGGAGTTTGTCACATACAGAAAATGTGACATTCCTTTCTTCAGAACAATGGGAAATGCCTAGGGAGTCAGACATTGTAAACCTCTCTACCCAATGTAAATCCCAGACTGTGTTTCTTTCTCAGTAGTTCTCAAACCATATAATTACCAAATCAAAACCAGAGTCAAACTTCTCATTTGTTACTTCTTGCAAAAACTGGGAGAAAATACTCTCTTCAAGTGCATGGCATTCTTTTCTTGTTTAGAAATGTCAGGGTGTAAACACAAAACAAAGTAGCAGCTTGTTTCCATTTTTGCTTTCTGGAGTACACTGAACAGGAGAAATAGAGTGGTACAAATAATGGAACCACCGATTTTATTGTTTCAGATTTCTCACATACAGAATATTCCTCAGCATTAGCAAAGCTAACACCAATTTATTTAAAAAAAAAATAAAATCCTTCTGAGAGGAATTTCCCCCAGCTCTCTAGGACTGAAGATGTTTCTATACAATACTACTCAAACTAATCTGTCCTCCACAAAGCCGCCTACTTGCCAAGATTTTTTTTTTCCTGTTCCTTAAAAAATAAACAAAACCATGTTTTGAAAGAAATATAAAAGGAATCAAAGGAGTTGTGTTGAGCCAAAAGACCTTCTTTCTCCACCCTCACTGTACTCATCTGGAAAGCATCTGGCAAACAAATCCATTGATAGTTTAGAATAGCCTTTTATCTGTCCTCACAGGCTTAAGAAGGAAAGTGGACAGCATACACACTCCATGGACTAATCATATATTCCCTTTATTTTACTGCATTTTGAAGATGTAAGTGTACAGCAGAATACTGGCCATGCTCACAGAAAAACTCCACCTTCCCTGGCAGGCTGCCTGAAACCCAAGTTAGTAAACATTTCAGGATAGGGAGCCAGCTACTTTGATTCAAGATCATCCTCCCACAAAGCAGCACAGAAAGAAAACACCAACATATGGAACCTACTAGAGTCCAGCTGGATTTAGTGCTCATTATTTGGTTATGCTGTATCAATTACACCCATTGACTCAACCTCATTTTACTTCCTTATTCTTTACTTTACACACTTCCCAGGTCTTTGAGATATGCAAGGGGCTGAACTGCAGCTGAACCTAGAGAAAAGGAGCAGAAATAGCTCCATACTATTTCTGCACATATTTGCTGGGCTCTCCCTTGATCCACTAAGATCATTCTATAGTTTTCCTAAGGAAAACCAAAGTATAGAAAGTAGTCAATGATTTTTCAAGGAAGCAGCATATAAAGTAACAAGTCCACACGTCCATCTTCACACAGACTAAAGCGGGAATATCAAAAGCAGGAAATCTCTTCAGATGCATGTAATATTTTTCTATTAAAACTACATAAATACAGACACTGTAGCTAGACTGGCAGGTTGGGAGGCACATGCAAGTCCTCCAGGACATGATTCATCCCATATAATATTAAACCACAGCCTTGTTCTCCCCCTTTTCCCTATCTTCAGTCAAAACTGAAGTTTAGGTAGCTGAAAAATTACTTATGTTATGGTAGCACTTGTAATGGCCATTGAAACCACAGTACACGAAACAACAGTACATGAAACCACAGTACAGTCTCAGCGGCCTCAGGAGGTCAAGTGCCATTCCTGCCTTGACGACAGTCTAGTTGAAACAGAGGTTTCTGCTGTTGCTGTCAGTGAGACAGAGGTGCAAGACTAGAGATGGACCCAAACATTTAGCTGGTGAAATTATACATCTACAATTTGACCCCTTACTATACCACTGGCATAACCATCAACACACAGCACAGCTCCTAGTTCAACAGATTCCTGGCATATCTTGTAATACCAGAAAGTACGACTGTTCCCTAATATAGAGTATAAGTTCCAGTCTCCCAGATGACCACCTTTCATTTCAGTTTTTGGCTTTTCTGAAAAAAGCGTTTTCATACTATTTAACTTTGATGATGAGATTATAATACTGGCACACCAAAATCATAGATCAGTACAGTGTACTCCACACAGAGTTGGTTATCAATCAGTAACCCAAATAAACACAGATGAAAGCAGCTTATAAATCCTGCCTCCATACTTTAAGTCATGGAAGACCAGGCACATCCCTTCCTTAAGTGGAATTACAAAGTGCATATCCTCATCCTGTTACAGAAATTTAAAGCATGTAAGACCCAGCAGGAGGAGGAAATGATGAGCTGCACTGCCCTTCATGCACATTTATGTAAATTCCATGGTTAAGTAATCAAAACAGCATTATGTAAATTTGAACAAGCAAAGAAATGCAAATATTTCTATGGCAGTTTAAGTGGCAAACATTATGTACATCTCCCCTATGAGAAAATTAATTTTCAAACAGCTGATCATTGTGAAGTTGGAAGTTGGCTGTTTATTAGAATTCAGGCATTCGGCAGATCTTTGGGGGTCTAATTCCCTTCTGTGATTACAGGTACCCTCAGGAATCGAATTCTCATAGTGAAAGCCCTAAACCAGATTTAAATGCCTAACTACTACCCTGCATATAATAAAAATCCCAGTCTTCTGGGTTTTTTAGTCTTCTTAGTATTTGGCTTTCTAGAAGGACAAATACAGGTACTCGAATGCCACTTCCTGTATAAAGCTGCCACTACCGCTTTCTCACTCCTTCTTTAAATACAAGATTTACTTGAGATGTACATGCCAGATTAAAAAAAAAAAAAAGAAAGAAAGAAAGAAAGAAAGATCAAACTTCTGTAAGAATCGTTGCAATATATTATTTGGCCAAAAAAAGAAAAGTTATTTTAAATCTGTTAAAGAAGTTAAACCAGGTTTGCAAAATGACTCAGTCTGAGGAAAGCTCTTGGGAATGCTTTCTTGGCTATCTTGCAATCCAGACCCGAGAAGGGAAAGGATGAATTAGTATTATTGTTTTTACACTGCACAGGAGAAAAGAAACTTACCTGCTGAGGTAGTGGAAAGCACAACCATAGGCCCAACTCTGCTAACAAAGCAGCAGGTGCATTTCATTTCATTATATCCTGCCTTCAACAACATAAAAGGAGAGCTTCAGTTTTAAGACCCTGAATGTCCTGAAATGACACACTTGGACTGCATGCTTAACATTTAGCACCTATACACACGCTTGGCACTCCAGGAGGCTTCTGCTCTGCCTTTCCCTTTGCAGGACTAGCTAAGGTTGCAGTCATAAAGAGTATTAGAATCTTCAGAATAGAGACATTTCATCTTAGTAATTCCAAAGACAACAAGCAAACACCAGCAACGTCAGTCACTCTAGAGCACGGATCACAGCCTCCTGAAACAAAACTTTTCTAGTGTTTTGCTAAAGAGTTTCAGCAGAAGGAAAACTTAAACCTAGATTTTGTTATTTGATGTTTTCTTTTTCCCTTTTCACGTTTGCATTCCTCTGAAGAAATACAAGCCAAACACCCATTTACTTAGGTTTGCTATATGTGCATTTCCCTGTAGGGGCTACATAGCTGACTGATTACTACTTGTGTTAGTTTTATTAGAGAACATGGGGCCTTGTACCTTGCGGCAGTTTACACAGCTCACAGTTTATAAAGAACTGAAACCTCTCCTCTCATTTCCTGGTTCACAGCGTCCAAATTCACTTATTTCAGAATCTCTTTGGATATCCTAAGCCTGCTATTAATGGCTAAGGTTACAAACCAAAAATATCTCATAATTCTCAGGAAGGATCTTGAGGTTAGACTCTAATGCACCATATATATTATTATTGTTTTGTCTAATATTTTGTATTAACAACTGGTTATATTTAGAAATAACTAAAATAGGTTAAACCAAATATTGTTCTTTGCCCACCTTCCACTAACCAAGATCTTGTTTCATATCCAAAAATATCCCTCCTGAAGTTTTACCCATTTCAGAAAGAAAAGTGCTTCTTCTGTTAACTACCCAAATACCATCGCAATTTGTAGCTGGATATTATGTTTTTGTAACAAAATATAATGTTTAATTAATGAGATGAAAAGCAGAAACAGAGGAAAAATTTTATTTACACAAAGAGAACTAGAACTGAAAATAAAACATTAAGAAAACTGGAGCTAAAAATGAAGCTTCAAATACACAAAGCATTAAAAGTTTACAAGAAGAAAAATAACAAATCAGTAGTCACTGCCCTTAAGGTGATTCTGTACCTGGGGCTGCACTCAGTCCCAGCTGGGACAGCATCCAGTCGTGACTCATGGGTGAGCAAGCAGCAGTGAGACCCTGGCAGCTTTCCACATCTCCAGAGGCTAGGACTTCTGATGTCCTCTGCTCCCCTCCAGCTCAGCCCATAGGACTGCTACTAGGTCATGCCTACAGGTGAATTGCAGAGTCCTGCTAATAACAGCTCTGTGCTTCAGCAGGGAGCCTGGTTAGGAACCTGTCAGGTCTGCACTCCACAGCAGCAGCTAGGTTGCTGAACCAGTTGCTGAACAGAGCACTCCCTGCATCTGCTTGTAGTATTGCCCCCTCTGCCAGATGCCAGTGCTGACTTCCTGCTGAGTGGCAGTGGGTTACCTGTGCCCCTTGGGTGTCATCCTCCTGGAGAAGCAGTGAGACAGAAGCTAGATATGTAATAAGTGGAATTGCTTTTGCTAACACATACATCCCTAAAATTGGGTGTCCTGTTTGTCAAAGCAGTATTATAGATGGTCCCAGTTCTTTCACACCAACCCTATAATGAATCCATCACTTTCTACTATTTGGGGTCTACTTGTGTCTTCCAGATCTGAAGCCCTAAAATTAGGTGTCCAGCTTGTCAAAGCAGTATTATAGATGGACCCAATTCTTTCACACCAACCCTATAATGAATCCATCCCTTTCTACCATTTGGGGTCTACTTGTGCCTTCCAGATCTGAAGCCTCACAGATTTTGGAATGCCTGAAGTTTCCTTTTCTTAGGCAAGGGTTTCCTCCTTCCTGTTGAGCCACCCATCATAAGTAGACTTAGTCTTACCTGTATTCCCTTTGCTAAAAGCTGCTTGCAAGCTGACCCATACTAGATACGTAATAGATGAGAAACGTGGTATACCCTTGAAATTGTTACACACTTGCTAACAGCATGATGAGACAGTGAGTACATACCACTACAAGGTTTTGGGCAAAGCAATCTCCTTCAGCGTATTACCTATATACCTTTATGCAAATCCTAATAGCACATAGTCATGTCAGGCAAACCAACCTCTCAGAGATTTTATTTTTCCACTGAAATAACCTCAAATCAAAATTAGCCCCTAGATAGCACTGTCAGTGGTACAATTAAGCATACACATGTTAGATAATCAAATAAAGCCTCTATGGGAGTCTGTACCAACAGGCTATGATGACTGGCCTTTTACTGCCAAATCCTATAGCCTAATGCTTCTGAAAACTTAACTTCTCCCTTTGGGTTCCCTGAATTACTGACTGCTGCTTCCTGTACCCCAGGGTTTGTTTTGGCACAGAAAGCACAGAAAAAGACAAATACATAAGCATTGCGTCATGATCTCCACAGACACCTAAAAAGGAACCTAGAAGAGGAGGGCCCACCTCGCTCTGCTCATAAGGAAGCTCTACCCACAGAAGACAATATCTTTGTGATCATAAGGAATCTCTACCCACAGAAGACAAAAGCACTGAGCATATCATAAATGCAATACTTTACTCACAGGGAAAACCTATGAAATGGCAGACCAGCGAAATGCACCATTGAAAAGCACCCAGTGAAAAAGAGCAAACTTAAAATACCTTTGTTTTTATTCCCAGAGTGACGCTACTGTCTGTAAACTCAAAGGAGCATCACAAGCTAAGGCAACATTCAAACCCAATGCTAAAACCAGGATTCTGCTGCTTACGCATGGTATTCCTAGTGTCATTTACCCCATACAGTGAGCCACTGTGCCTCTTACTACCATACTGGAAGGGTGTTGGTCTCAAGTCCTGCATCACAACCTCCATCCCTCCCGTGCACAGGTCTCAGACACCTAAGGGCATTTCAAACAGAACCATATCTCATTAACCCAAGCACATAATCCTTTCTCTCCCCCCTCTCCCCAAAGAGAAGCACCATCTTCTCTAAAGCTCCAGAGTCTGGCAAACAAAGGAGGAGGGAATTAGCTAATGACTGAACTAAACAAAGTGTTTTGACGTAAAGAGTATCTATTCATAGGCATATTCCTGGCTATTAAGGTGTTTTTGAGGTTAGGAATGAGCTCAGGAACAAACTAGAACTCCAGACTCCAGAAGCAATATTGGTTCATGAGCTTGGGTCTGTGCCTAAACTCAGATTTTGGTGACTTTCATGCATTATAGTGCTCAACTCTGCAAGTTGTTACAAATCCATACTCTTTTCTATATAAATATCCTCTAACCAGTTTTCAGGATACAGCAAATGTCAATTGTTTCTTGACTTAGGAAAAGGTTAAATAACTAAAAGCAGCAGCAAGACCAGCATTCCTAACAGTCTGAAAACCTCATACTTCAAACAACAGAAGTATTGTTACTGATTGCTATGATGTTAGAGTTGTGTGACTTGGCAGGAATAATATGCAGTTTCCACTCTGAGGTGCTGCAAGAGAAGTACTATAGACTGCAATTCTTTCTTTTGCAGCTGAAAACAGAAGAATCAAACCAATAAGAAGCAGAACAAAATAGATACAGGCCCCCAAATTACAACAGGTCACAAGCAAGTCAAGAATTTATCTGTTTAATGATTAAAACAAATAAAAATCAGGGAAGTAGCAACAAAATCCTGAAGATCAACTGTGGTTCCAGACCTGGAACTTAAGGCTGGAATTTGAAAGACATACAGGTGGTCTCTCCAGCACAGGAAATGTCTTTCCTTGGGAAGATTTTGATATTTAATTTAGCAAATTTCATTATTGCAATAGCCCAGAAACCCGTGGTAGACTTCGGCCTCTTGTGCTATATGTGGCTTTGGAATCTTCTTTATTGATACAGGATTTGTTATGTGCTTTTGGAAAGCAATTTTGCAGTCTAGTGGTGTACACAGCTCCTTTATACCCTTTTGAACTGGCTACTTCTGCACTGGAACCTGGAACTGCAAGGCTGACCTGATCCAGGTGCTCCCTTTCAATTCAGTGGGTTAGATTTCTTCTTAAGAGGAAAGAGCATTGTCATGGTTTAATCCCAGCAGCAACCATGTAACACAAAGCCACTCACTCACTCTCTCAGATCTTTCCCAGCTGATACCAGGACAAGCAGAAACCTTGATTTGCATTATCAGCAGCGATATACATAAAATGCTATGGCTTAACAATATTACAACATGTCGAGTTTGGCTTTTCCCCCATTGTCATTTTGACAGGCTGCCTTTCACAATTTCAATCTGTAGCCCATGGGCTTTTCTATTACATTGAGAAGTTTGTCACATTTTATCACCAGGTTTGCTTGCAAGAAACAATATGAAGAACCCAGAAAGCTGGGAATAGATTCCTATATGTCTTGATATATTTTGTTCTTCTTATAGACGGATTGGGCCTCAGAAAAAGAAAAATTAAGATTTGTTGTTTCTAACCACATCTCAGACTCTCAAGTCCTTCCTCTATGCTTTGAAACTCAGTGCAATCTTATCTACGTTGGCTCCTTTCATAGGGATACCCATCCCTCATACAGACCAAACACATGGCAGAGATTTGCATTCTTGCAGAGCGCCTGTGGTTAATTTTGAAACTATACATTCAGTCTAATAAGGAAAAAAAGAAACTGTGTGCTTACACTGCTGTGATAAGCACGACTGAATGCACAACTGCAGGCAAACAGTCAGCACGTTGTTTATTTCCCACAACAGGTTTTATCCACTGAGACATGTCTTGAAATTGGAGGATAAGCAAAAAAACACTTAATAAGGAAGAAAGGAAGAGAAGGAAGATGAAAACAACCTTCTTTCACAATCCTCTTTGCCACTCTGCAGCCTGCTCCTGTTTAATCTTACCTTGAGGTGTCATTAATAGACACTACGTGGAAGTACACTCTATGGGGTATAAACACTTGCCAACATACATAGAGTTCTGATGGAAGAACAGGATTAGTTCCTGAGTTGGCTCACTCAGTGATGGAATCCTCCAGCACTACTCAGTGCTCCAGACCTTCCAAAAGGCTTTTCCTGACAATTCTTCCTTTATTTAGAGCAGCCGACATGGTTTTACCAAGGGGAAGTCATGTTTGACCAACCTTATAGCCTCCTATGAGGAAGAAGCTAGGTGGATGGATGATGGTAGAGCAGTAGATGTGGTTTTTCTTGATTTCAGTAGGGCATTTGATACTGTCTTCCATAGCATCCTCATAGATAAGCTAAGGAAGTGTGGGCTTGATGATCAGGTAGTGAGGTGGATCAAGAACTGGCTGAAGGGAAGAAGCCAGAGAGTTGTAGTCAATGGAGCAGAATCTAGCTGGAGGTCTGTGACTAGTGGAGTACCTCAGGGGTCGGTGCTGGGACCAGTGCTGTTTAATATTTTCATCAACGACATGGATGAGGGAACCGAGTGTGCTCTCAGCAAGTTCGCTGATGACACTAAACTGGGAGGAATGGCTGACACACCAGAAGGCTGTGTTGCCATTCAGCGAGACCTGGATAGGCTGGGGAGTTGGGCGGGGAGAAACCTGATGAAATTCAACAAGGGCAAGTGTAGAGTGTTGCATCTGGGGAAGAACAACCCCATGTACCAGTACAGGTTGGGGGCTGATCCGCTGGACAGTAGTGAAGGGGAAAGGGACCTGGGGGTCCTGGTGGATAGGAGGATGACCACGAGCCAGCAATGTGCCCTTGTGGCCAAGAAGGCCAATGGCATCCTAGGGTGTATTAGAAAGGGTGTGGTTAGTAGGTCAAGAGAGGTTCTCCTCTCCCTCTATTCTGCCTTGGTGAGGCCGCATCTGGAATATTGTGTCCAGTTCTGGGCCCCTCAGTTCAAGAAGGACAGGGAATTGCTTGAAAGAGTCCAGCGCAGAGCCACAAAGATGATGAAGGGAGTGGAACACCTCCCTTATGAGGAGAGGCTGAGGGAGCTGGGTCTCTTCAGCTTGGAGGAGACTGAGGGGTGACCTCATCAATGTTTACAAATATGTAAAGCGTGAGTGTCAGGATGATGGAGCTAGGGTTTTTTCAGTGATGTCCAGTGATAGGACAGGGGGCAATGGGGGTAAACTGGAGCATAGGAGGTTCCATGTGAACATCAGGAAAAATTTTTTTACTGTGAGAGTGACAGAGCACTGGAACAGGTTGCCCAGGGGGGTTGTGGAGTCTCCTACGTTGGAGATATTCAAGGCCCGCCTGGACAAGTTCCTGTGTGATGTACTCTAGGTTACTCTGCTCTTGTAGGGGGGTTGGACTAGATGATCTTTTGAGGTCCCTTCCAACCACTGGGATTCTGTGATTCTGTGATTCAGTCTTAAATAGATTAAATTCATCTACAGTGTTTTAGAAGATCAGGCAAAGGTATTGCCATCATCTCCTGAAATGTCTCTGGAAATGTGAAACACCTACTCCCATTCTGCACACCTTTGCTAGTCCTGGGGTTTACACAACATAGCAGAAATTGGGCTGTATGAAATATATTTAGTAGTAGTCAGGGGAATTGTTTTCTGCCTGGTCCTTGTCAGATAATGTTTACTGGCTGGTATTTCTCTCTCATATCCAACCCTTGGTTGCATTAGCCATCCAATCAAATTCTGCAGCTTGGTGGGAAAACCACCCTGAATTACATTCCTGAACCTTTTCCGGATTTCAGGTTCTCTATTACACTACAATAAACACAGCTATTTTGGGAAAAAGACAAGATGCTTTATACTCGGCACAATTGTGTGAAGATATTATTAATGCTAGACAAACCCAAAGAAACAAATCAGCAATCTAGCAAAGCAGAGGGTTACATTCCTGATTACGAAATAGGAAATAAAGTTATCAAAACCAAAATAACAAGTAAGACATAGAACATATTTGAAACATCTCAGTTCTACAGCTGTCTCAAAACTTCTCTGAGTCATGTCCCATGAGAAGATATGGGAGCAGATGTAACGCAGTTGTACCAAATCCTGAGTTTTGACTTTCCGAAATAACTGTACGATTGTGGAAATAGAGTTAGCTCTGCTGAAGCTACCATTCTCTTCACTTCATGCAACATCTATTTCTTCCCCCTCATTTTTGTTCCCAGCTGGGATGACATTAACCTTTGCCTAGGTGATTTTCTGACTTTGTACAGTCTTTGTACATTCTTTTAGCTTAAGTGATCTTCAAGATTTATAACATTCATCAGGGCTCATTCAGACTAAGACACATCTCATAAGCAACGCTACTATCTATACAAATTAAAATTAGAAAAGCAAATAAAGCCACTTAGAAATCAACAATACACAGACACAATATTTAAGTGTATTATTCCTACTAACATTTAGGTGCATTATCCTGTACTACACCATTCCTTACAATATATCTTATATTGAATGAACAGAAGACAGTATATTCCAGTCACCTAAAATAGCATTATCAACTTTTATTAGATGTTGGGGACAGTTCTGCTATGTTTAATTAGCATCTGAAAAGAAGCTTCTATCTGAAAGCAACAGAAAGTTTGGATCTGTCATTGAAAGCTACAACACTTTGCTTTTCCCCTACTCACAGGTTAAGTCTGTTCTTGGAACAGTCACTTCCCTCATTCTCTTAGCACTCCCCACAACAGCAGGCAGTTCCTTAGTTCCAGCAGAGCACAGCCATCACTGGAGCTTTGAACATTTGGGCCCTTAGACTAACTCTGTTGAAGGTTATCACACAGGTCTTCGGCCTGTATGAGACAAACTTTGAATAGGATTTCACTGTGCTTCCATTTGATGATGAAAATTTGGTTTCATAAGCTTGTATATGTAGATTGCAGAAGAACACGTATCTTTGGTACCCGTTGCATCAGTTAGTAGAAGAGTACATCTAAAGCTATTTAGCAGTTTTAAAATAGTTGTAATTTCTATTCCCTTAACCATCTGGATCAACAGGCTCAATACAGTAGTTTTATACTGAATGAGCAAGAGACAGGAAGAATAAGCAATAATTTGATCTATTATCTTATAATCATTTAAAAAATCATTACATACTAAGAAAATAACTGGTTTCTACCTTTGATAGTCCAAAAGCACTGGATGCACACTATTGGATGGATTTTAAAGTTATATTGGCAAAAT
Source organism: Neopsephotus bourkii (assembly GCF_033783945.1). NCBI lineage: Eukaryota > Metazoa > Chordata > Aves > Psittaciformes > Psittacidae > Neopsephotus > Neopsephotus bourkii. Next base: position 4,049,972 of record NW_026901434.1, on the reverse strand, counting down.
GTGATCTAGCTACCAGCTGTAACATGAGAAATACATGCTAGAAGACAGACAGGAACAAGACTCATCATTTCTTTAGTGGAGGTGGAACAGGACTGATGGAAGAAACTCTTTAACAGTCCATGAAGAGAGATCATGTACAGAGGTGGATCACTGTTCTGATAAAGAAAAGAACATTCTTTCTTGCTCAATGAAAATTATACTTAATATATGCCACTAATCTTCCTGCATGCCCTGGAGACCTGTGAGCCTGTGCACATTGTTCTCTGATGGTTTTGATCGCAACTAATTCATCTTAATGAGAGGGAGTGCTGAATTCAGGGGCTTTATCTCACTGCACTGCAATTTGTTTTCACTGGCAATTGATTGACTTTTCCTTTATGACATGCAGGTTATGAATATCTTATTTATTTTGATGATGAAATCACAATGATTGATACATCTATGTTTAAATCATTACATCTTAAAAATTGCACTTCAAGGTCCCACTTAGGTACCAAGCCAACAGTGATTTATGTAAGGGTTTAGCGTGCTCTCAATTACTAACTTGGTTGCTTTTGAAGCTTTTTCTACTTGCCTCCACCCTCAGTTCCTACTTGGACACTCTCGCAATCCTCCATTTGCTATTCTCTAAGGACCTTGGTATCCAAACCACTGCCTTATTTTTTTTCTTGCTCAACAACAGCAATAGAGAGCCAGTGGCAAAGAAATCTGGCAGAGAAACAAGTCACTACTAACCAGCTCACTAAAGCACATACCATCTGGAAGAAGTTACTGAATACTAAGTAGCCTTGATTAAGAATACTCTGCAGCCCTGATTCCATTAATCAAATAGCAAAATTCTACTTCAACTATAAAACCTGAAAGAAATACAGAAATGAAAAAGTAATTCACTATTCTGATGAAAACAAAAAGCACCCATTCCTTTAAGCTGCTAAATTTAAGTGCTGTGTCAAAAATGCATTTGTTTTTAAAGCTAAAAAGACCTGTAAGCAGTCTGTCAAAGTTAGAAATAGTTAGGTTTTGTTTTGGTTTGGTTTTATTAATAAAAGAGCATAGAGGGGAAAGACAGAAGTAATATGTTGCTGCAGGCCCTGAACTGCATTTGCACAGGCAATATATTACCTGGCTAATTACTGTGAGCTACTGGATTTATTTTGAAACATTAATTCCATCACAAATTCTTTCTACCAAAGAATACAGTATTATTTATGTTTAAATTTCCGCTTCAAATCAGATAAAAACATTTAAATGCTCTGGTAGCAATTGTGGCAATTCTGGTGACATTTCCAATGGAGAGTATTATAAGCTTCAATTTTTTTATTTATGCAGGAAAATGAGGGATGTCTAAACATGAGGTACTTTTAAAAGACAAACTTCTTTCATTAGTCTGTAAAGCAGGCAAGACTTGTCAGAACCCTGTAGTAGTGGGTATGTCTGGTAAGCAGACTTCTGGATAGGAGCACATTTACAGGAGGCTCCCTGTTCCATTTCAGATAGTCTTTCATCAAGTGGCGCACTTCCAATTGCACGTCTTTAAGCAAAATCTTCCCAAGGGCTTGCAAGGCAACAGGGACAGTTTCTGAATTTTCATGAATTCCAGCCAGATTCTTCTAGTCTAAATCAGAAGGCTTAGGCAGTTATTTGATTGCAAAATAATCCTGAGTAAGTGTACGTAATTGGGACCATCTCTGCTCTGCCAGTGATCCCCTGTAAACCACCATTACTAAGTCCTAGATGCTTTCCTTGGCAGTCCAGGTCCTTCCACACCCACACAGCAGTGGATCACAACCTTTTAGCTTGAGGCTTTTTTACTCAGCCCCATTATACAGAATTGTAAAGATGCAAAAGTGGAACCAAGACTGTAAAGATAGACTGGTTCCGACACCTTCTCTTTCCCAGCATGTGCAAATCTCATTTCTAGCATAGCCCTTAATAAACTGCAAAAAAAGACTTCATGCTGTAAGACCAGCCATCTGCTTCTTTTGATTAGCTATAGATCTAGTTCTTCTGAGATGTAAGCAGAGCAAAGTAAGCCCCCCTGCTTCCCCAGGGTGGGGGGAGGGAATCAACCTGTTCATCCAAAATCTAGTTCGATTTTCCAAGGCTGCTGTGCAACAGATATTAGTTACTGCTAATTTACCTTTTACTTTCCTCCATCTCCTAGATCATTTGAACACTGAGCACTGGGTTTCATGTTTACTTATTAAAATCTGTTAGTGATATCAACTAGCCGACACTGAGCGCTCTCAGAGTACCCAGCACAGGGCACAGCACTGCCATAAGACAGAAACATGGATTGAGACCCATAAGTACCAGCACTGTTGGAACTTGAATGCATTCAGGTTGAACAATAAGTTACCAGTAATTTTCTGGACAACTCTCTGCCACTGCTTTCTCTTGGGAAGTGATAATGAAATTCAAGAACTACTCAGGCCCTAGTTTCAAAAACGAGAGTTTCTCAATATATCAGCATAAGGAACTTCAACTATTACCTTGCTGGTCAACTGACAACAATAAACAGAAATGAGAATCCAAGTTCAAAACCTCAGAGTTACTTTGCCATTACTTCCTTAAGTACATATGAAGGCAGAAGCACGTTATTATTGCATTACAAATGTGTTCTTAAAAGCCATGAATTACTTGTATTTTAAGCTGCAGAGCTTGAACAGAATCATGTTAGAAGAACTTTACTAACTATAAAGCTTAGAACGGAAGAGTTGTGAAAATTCACAAACTTACCTAGGCATACTGTCCAGAAGTAATGCCATGCACAAAGAATAAACCCCCCTGAAGTTATTTTTCTTTTCTAGTCCATTGTTAAGTCATCTAATATTCAGAATATCTTCCTGTTGCTCCTCCACAAGTTACTCAAAAAGGCAAATGAGGGCACTCACCACGTTGGGAAAGCACTCTACTAAATTAGTCAGTTTACTGGATTAATTTTCATCATTAACAAACACATGTGATCTATCTGTGATTTAGGAAGATCTCATTTATAGCATACATTTCTAGATAGGTTTGCTTGCATTTTAAATGCAGATAATTTCACTCATATGAAGATTTCTGAAATGTTATACATAGAGGACTCCTCCCCACCTCATCACCCCCCACAATATCTCTTGCCAGTGTTTTTTATGGTGCAAGATAAAAAACCCAAGAGCTTGGGTACAGTTCTTGCACTGCACTTGCTCATGTTTCCCATAAATGCTAATGAAATTGTTCCCTTGTTTCCCTGGCACTGCAGCAGAAAGTTTTGAGTCTAAATGTTTGGGGGGTTTTCCATGAAAATTACAATTTACTTTCCACAGAAATGCCCTCTATCTCTTTTAAAAGGAGAGACAAATAAGTGACCAAGTGTTGGGGCAAGTCTTGTTTAACATCTTTGTCGCTGACATGGACAGTGGGATTGAGTGCGCCCTCAGCAGGTCTGCCGATGACGCCAAGCTGGGTGGTTCGGTTGGTACGCTGGAGGGAAGGAATGCCATCCAGAGGGACCTTGACACGCTTGTGAGGTGGGCTGATGCCAACCTCATGAAGTTTAACCATGCCAAGTGCAAGGTTCTACACCTAGGTTGGAGCAAGCCCAGGCACAGCTACAGGTTGGGCAGAGAAGAGATTCAGAGCAGCCCTGTGGAGAAGGACTTGGGGGTGCTGGTCAATGAGGAAATGAACATGAGCCAGCAGCGTGCGCTTGCAGCCCAGAAAGACAACCGTATCCTGGGCTGCATCAAAAACAGAGTGACCAGCAGGTCAAAGGAGGTGATCCTGCCCCTCTACCCTGCTCTCATGAGACCTCACTTGGAGTACTGTGTGCAGTTCTGGTGTCCTCAACATAAAAAGGACATGGAACTGCTGGAACAAGTCCAGAGGAGAGCCAAAAGGATGATCAAGGGACTGAAGCACCTCCCGTATGAAGATGGGCTGAGAAAGTTGGGGCTGTTCAGTCTGGAGAAGGCTGTGTGGAGACCTCATAGCAGCCTTCCAGTATCTGAAGAGGCGCTATAGGGATGCTGGGGAGGGGCTCTTCGTTAGGGACTGTAGTGACAGGACAAGGGGTAACACGTTAAAACTTAAACAGGGGAAGTTTAGATTGGATATAAGGAAGAAATTCTTTCCTGTAAGGGTGGTGAGGCATTGGAATGGGTTGCCCAGGGAGGTTGTGAATGCTCCATCCCTGGCAGTGTTCAAGGCCAGGTTGGACGAAGCCTTAGGTGATGTGGTTTAGTGTGAGGTGTCCCTGTCCATGGCAGGGGGTGGCGGGGTTGGAACTTGATGATCTTAAGGTCCTTTCCAACCCTAACTATTCTATGATTCTATGAAGACCTAAGGAGAAATGCACAACTTCAGACTGAGCATGGACTGTCTCATAAAACTAAACTACATTTACCCACTTCTAGTACACTAATACACTGTCATATAAAACAGGACAAATGCCTGTGTGTTATTGATATGTACTTTTCCCAGTATTTTCCATTCCTTTTCTTCTTTTATTCTACATTTTATGCACATTTTGACAAAGCTGCTCTTTTCCAGAAAGATATCTGCTGACAGAAGGCTGTGCTTATGGTTCAAGTATCAGAACACATTGTGGGAGTTACTTTCCAGCCCTGCAGTACTGTTCCAGGACTGGACTCCGTGTATCTGTAAGGTAACACGTCCTGCACAGAGGGACTATGCATTAACATTTCTTCATGATCTACGCTCTGCATTAAACTCTTATTCACCAATGTTTCTCACTGGTCTCATGTGACATAACCCTGCACATGCATTTCTGTTACTTCAATTTCTCCCTATTTTCCCCCTCACAGCAATACTGGCTTGGCTTCAACTGCTCCGGACTGCTGGCTGCAGAGGCAACTGGGACAAGCTGCTTTTAACCAGCAACAGATCACATTTTAAACCCTTTGCACAGAATACAAATCCTTGAATATTTTCCAGGAATCTGAAGTGTGTTGACTTCTGTACTCAGACTAACACAACTGGGCTTGAAATGCAATTAATTCTGTTCCACATTTGTGATAGAATCATCAAAACACTCTCACCCTGTCTACTCTTAGCAATGGAACTACTGGGTTTCTCTGTGGGGGAGTGGTAGGTTGGGGGGGGGGGGGAAGGAGGGGGAGTTTAATTTTTTAATTATTATAGTTTTTTTAAATTAGTTCCTTGGGCTTGCAGCCAAGATTTCAAATATTTCCCAGTACACAGATGACTAATAATCAAGGTGCTCCTCAGTGTCTCCCACTGATTTGTGCAATTCCTTCAGTAAGGCATTATCCTATGCTATGTGCAAACTGAGTGTGCTGCTTTGCACCAGCAGCAGACAGTCTGGGAAAACACTGCCTGACTGGCAGCGCAACTTTTTAATTAAGTAAGTAAAAAAGCCTTCAAACTCTAAAGCCTCTAGGGATGTTAAGTTTAGCTAAAAATCTTAGTGTAAATTATATCTAACTAGGATGCATAGCAGCACCTTAAGGTGCTGTGACTAAGTATACGATAATGCCAAAAAAGAAAAATAAATCGAAGCACAGCCTTGCCCATGCCAAGTATAAAGCTGACTCTGGTATCACAGAAAGCAAGTAATGCCAGCCTAGAGGGAAGAAAGAATAATCCAGTTTCACTTTATTCCACCTTTTCTTGTTTTGATGTCTAGGCAATACTGATGCTTAAGCTGTCACACAGCGAAGTCTATTCACAGCCCCAGTCTCAATGCCATAGCCGGGCTTGCTCTGCAAAAATTACAGTCAAACTGTGCAGGTCACAGCCCAGCTGGGGAAACAGGAGATCAGCCAAGGACACGGATTGTGGCAGCTCCCTCTGAAGTCAGCATGAGGTCTTATTATAACCATCTCTTATCAAAGCATCAGTCAGATGAGAACAACAAAACAAATGTGGCCAGAGGAAAGAGATGCATTCCAGGTACTGGCACTGCCTCCTTTTGTTTATGCCCATCTCTTCTGTAGATAGTCATAGAACATTTTTCTTTTGCTGCACATGTTAGTCTAGTTTTCTAATCGCATTTATGCTGCTCACAAAAGTGTGAGAACAAAATCTGTCCTTCAGCTTAAGGCATTTTTCACCCTTATTTAGTATGAAACCTTAACTTCTTTATAAAGTACAATAGATATTATGTCTATGCTTTTCATTAACAGTCTAAAGAAGCTTTGGGATATTTTTTACTACAATAGAATAAGATACATACGGCAGGAACTGAACAACATTGTCACTTACTCTAACATCAAAATGCAGCAGAGCTCACAGCATCTTTAAGACAGAGGAAGCAGCTCTTTGTAGAATGACTTTTCCAATGGGAAGCAATTTTCTTGCAGAAAATCCCCCTTCCCAGTTTCATACAGGAAATAGCAAGAATTTCAAATGGGAATTAATTTGAGAGTATGCTATTCTGTTGTTTTCCTACTCAGTGTGATCTACTGATTTGCTCACTAAAATAAAGATGAATCTGTCAAAATCTTTAATTCCTTAATCTAAGTATCTGAGCTAATGAACGAGATCTTCAAAAGGCAAAAAATTAGGGTTTCTTGCAAGTGACCAGATTTCTGATTTGCTTCTGAAATACTCAAGTACAGGTGTTAAGTAGACATAGGCAATTTATTTTCCTACAGCTTTATTCCATTTGTAGTTAAAATTTATCTGTTCACTCCTTTGGTAAGGACAACCTGTTTTAAAACGCTGCCACTCATGCTGCATGTGGCAAAGTTCCAGCTCCATATGGCTCCCCATTTAAAGCCTGTCAGTGCCTCAAAGATTCAGCTCTGCTCCAGTTCTTCTCTACCACAGCTCCACTCCACCTTCATATCTACACACTGTCTGAACTTTTACTTCAAAATCTTAAAAATAATCAAGCCTTACAACTGTTGATAAGGTTACATCAGTGTTTTGCTTTCATTTAAAACAGCAGAACAAAAGATTAAAAACCACAAAGGCCAACCCACCAGCACGAGTTAAATGGTTAACATTCACCTGGAAAGAAGCAAATGAAAAATTTCTTTTCCAGCTTTTAGGAATACCTGACAACCTGTTTGACTTTTCAAATCACAAGATCCCTGCTATGTTCCCATGAGGGCTTTTAATATTGCAAAATATTAAAATAAACATTTTAGTTTTACTCCACAAGGTGAAATCATTGCAGCCCTCAGCAATGTGACTTCATTGCATCCCTCAGCACAGTGACTTGTGCTGTGTCCTGCTGTTGGTGGTGCAAGGCCAGTGAGATACAACAGGCACTAGTTACGATTTTCGACTCCCTTGGAAAGGTGCCTAACTTTTTCTTGCAGTTTTATTTTGTTTTGATTCTTCTCAAGCCAAAACACATAGTTCTTACTGTATATGTCAGTCTGGCACCCACAAATCTACCCTGGATCTAAAAGAATCATGTAAGTACATTTACCATTTGATGTGGTTGCCCCATGAAAATAAAAGCAAAGCCTCAATATGGGGTTTCAAGCAATCACCCTCCAAAGCTTTGCTGACTGTGGCAGAAAACTGCCCTGAAGGGGTCTGCAGAAGAACCTAATACAGACCATGGCACCAAAACAAAGTAGGTTGGCTGCTAGAGTGTTGTGAAGACATTGCCACTGGGAACTCCTCCTCTGCTGTACTTTCAAAACCTTTATTGCACAACCCAGGGGAGAGGAGGAGGGACATGCCTCTGATGCCATGCCAACATTTTAACAAGGAGTCCCCTGAAATGTTCCTACAGTAGTTGGTGGTAAAACGCATGCATTACAGAAGCATAAACAGAGAAGAATGGAAAGAACTAGATTACCTGCTTTTCTGTCTAAGCCTTCACCCCCCCACTAGATCATTACATAAAATCAGAGTAAGGTAATTCACATTTATCAAATGCAAATGTCTCCCTTCTTCCTGTACACTTCAGATTCTACCTGAAGACCTTTGTCTTCAAAGCCATCAGTTGTTTATCAGTGCTAGAAGCACTCCGAGATACTCCTGCCACTGATAACATTTACTCAGAATCACCTGCTGCAGGGCCATTAACATCTTGATATGTATTACATGCTTTAAAAAAGTAAATTAGGCTACACAAACTTAAGCTACCTGGATGCCCTTCCACTGCAGGGCTTCCAATATGGACTCTATTAGAACTACTAATAAAAAAACCCCTTATATATAAGTGAGTGAAATACCAAACTCGGCTCAGTCAAAAACACTGTCCATTCGCATAACTGAGAACAGTCAAAACAATCACCCTTTTTAGGGGGATGCAGCTCCAAATTCTGGAGATAGGACCCTCTTGATTACAAGTGCTGTAGAAACCAAGCTCCAAATTAGTTCAAAGTAACAAAACTCATACCAAGACACACGCATGGCCAAGTTATAACAGGAGGAGTTTCTGAAAGAATGGAAAGTGAATAATGGGGAGCAACATGCATCTTTCAAACACTGTCTTAGGCTGTGGGAACAGGGAACGCTGGGGGATTCCCACAGAAATCTAGTTTACATAAGTAGCATTTAGTACTATCTGTCAAGCTCAGTGACTACAATATTTAAGAAATGTGAAATGGCATCCAAATATTTAAGGAGCCATTCAGTAAAACAAAACCAAACAACAAAGACACAGTGCAGTCTTGTGCATTCTTGAGGCAACCTTTCAAGCCAGTTCTGCAGTCTCCAGCACACAACAGGGTCTTCACCAGCAATGGAATAATGCCAGCAGCTCCTGCTCAGGTAGTAACACACGCTTTGACTAGACATCCTCTGAGCTGAAGCAACTGCTGAATTACCTTGTGAACCTGTTGTTGTGAAGCAGAGAGCACTATGTCCTATGCTGTTGATGGCGAGTTCACTGTACCTCAACTGTAAGGAACCAGACTCACTTGTTCTGGTACACAACAGATTTTAAGAAATGCTAAGTTAGCTATCAGATGGCTGTTTCCAACTTACTTGGTTAATTCCTTTTTTTTTTTGCTCATAATAGTAGAAAACCCTTGCGGATAGAGAATTATGTGAACATATTCATCTCATCATCTGTTAAGGAAGTCCATGCTCTGATTTTCTTAAGAAACATGCGAGATCTCCCTGTACAAGAGTGTGTTGGTTATACCCACTCAGTTTTCACCACACCTGTATCAGTGGTGTTGGGCCTTGGCACTGGAGTGGTCACAATCTCATTTTCCCTCCGAAGAAAGGAGTCAAAGGCAGTATTATCTGGAGATATCTTTGAGCAATTCGCTGTTTGTACAGCACAACATCCCAAGATTCTGAGGATTAATGTGCTGCAACTAGTATCCTTTCATATAAATCTTTCCTTCAAATATCCTGCTAGCAGAGTTCTCCCCTTGTCATGTCTGGAACGAGCACAGAGAGGGCACCTGAACTCAAGACAGTATTTTTCATGTTCCATAGGTGGCCCTAGGATTGTGTCTGTTGAACTAGACAGCACAAGATAATTCAGCAGCTAAGTCAGAAGGTGAAGCAGCACAAATCCTATTAAGTATAAATCCAGCAGTTCTGCCTTTTGGTTTCTGTCCTCCTGCCATTTCTAACTTTGGCTGACAGCATTTCCTTTGGGAATGTAGAAAAAACATGAAATTCCCAACAGCTCCAGCTGCAGTGATAAACTTCCTCTTGATTAGAGATACACACAACTAAGTCTGTTTCCTTAAAACTGGTGAAAGTCCAGATAAACTTCTGTAAATTTCATTAGTCAATCTTTACAGGTATTATAGTGAAAATAAAAATCCACTCCATGGCTTTATTTGTCATAATAACAAGGTTCATACTTGTGGGGGCTATTCTTCACTAACAAGGAGCCAACACTTAACAGTAATAACAGCTGGGAGGCTGAGAGTTATAAATTACAGCAATCTGCAAAGAACCACAGCAAGTTTAAACCCATTTCTTTTCAGAATTCTCACACAGGATAAACCATTTACTGTTTGAAGTCTGTAATCTAATCTATTTCTATTCCTCCACTTCTGAAATAGAACTTTATGTAGATTGGCCGGCAAAATTTCTATAAATTTTGGTCATAATATATGCTACTTTATTCCATGAATATTTTTATAAATACATTATTGAGCCTCAATAAATATCCACAATATCAAAGTGGTATTTCTTAAGCAAGAGTAGTGTCCAATCACTGCTCCATCCTACCTTACCATTTCATTTTAAAAGTAAACATGTCAAAAAGGAAATCCAATGCATGGATTACTTCAAATTATTTTACCACTGATTCTGCAAAGAGTGAAACAAGCCATCAGGTAAAAGCTTGTTTGATGTAAGATGATATTCTGGCCCAGATTTCAAGAGATTTCTACAAAGTGGTAATGTTTATTTTCCCAAACCATTACAGACGCAACATAACGACAGGGATAACATTCTATTAACCCTGAAAACCACGGATTTACAGACTACACTAGGTGGCACTGCTACACATGGCTTAAGTTTCTTCACTGTGGGCTTAAATTGAGCTTAATCTTTGCACAAATATCTGTATTAAATTTGAGGGAAGAGTTTTGAGAGATATTTGGCAAGCAGCAGGGAAGCACTCTTTGTTCTCCTGTAATTACAGGCAATGTTTTGCTATGCAGTTATTATCTACAAAGCAGTCAGCAGAAGTCTTGATGCTAATGCTGTTCCTCCTTCTGGAATTGCATACCTACTCTTTAAGCCAGTCCTTCAGTCACATGCACAATGAAAACCAACAGTTGCCTTTGTAGCACAGATGGAGCCCAGTCACTGACTTTGGCAAGATGGAGAATTTGACCTGAAAGAGCCAAAGACTACAGAAGGATGATAGTACTTCAGAAGCCAACTGGATTGAAGAGATGGACAATAAAAAAGTTGTCTTCATATGATACTGTGTAAATAATGAATGTAGATGTCTACTTTTAACATTATTCCATTGTTATTGCTGTATTAATGGTGCTCTACAGTTTGTATTTAGATATGCATTACTCTCTTGCCTACTGTTACCACTTGGCAGGACACTTAATAATTTCCAACAAATAGGCCAGAATAGTTGGTAAAATGGATAGTTGCAGGCATAGAATCATAGAATGGTTTGGATTGGAAAAGTCCTTGAGATCATCTAGTTCCAACCCCTGTCACGGGCATGGATGCCTCATACTAGACCAGGTTGCTCAAAGCCCTGTCCAACCTGGCCTTGAACACTGCCAGGAATGGAGCATTTACCACTTCTTTGGGCAACCTGTTCCAGTGCCTCACCACCCTCACAGCAAAGAACTTCCTCCTTGTATCTAACCTGATCTTCCCTTGTTTCAGTTTAAACCCATTACCTCTTGTCAAATGGCATAAAAAATACAGGCATCCAAATGTTGTTCACATTAATCCATAGCCCTGTGCATTGAACTGCAGGATACTTAAGTGTCTAATTTTGTTTGTCTTCTAAATGTGATTTCTTTATAGTAGCAACTGCAATCAACTGAAAGCCTCTTGTCATTGCAACTCTGCAGTGGGTGTGGTGCAGTGGGCTACCCACTGAACTGAATAAACTGAATAAAACTTTCCATTTTTGTCTTTACAGTACTTAAATATGAGCAGCAATTCTAACAACCTTTTGTTCTTAGAAAATCCAAAGGGTAGAAGAGTCTACCTGAACCACCTGCCCAGCAAAAAGACTTGGAACTCAAACACTATCCTTTATTATTTCAACCCCCCCAATTCTTCTTAGGTAAAAGACAGTGATACTAAAATTATCATAGCTGGAACTGGCAGGGCTTTCTTTGCAAACACGTCAAGTCTTGAAACTAGAGATTGTTTAAATACATGAAGCAGTTTCCTCAATAGAAAGAAGCGGTGAAGGGGGGAAAGTTGTTTTCATCATGTCTTTTAGACAACAGAGCAGTGTCTTCACCTGGACTGAAAGAACCACATTCACATATTCTGTTTTACAATACTAGAAAGAAGCAGTGACAAATCTACAACATACTTAAGCTAAAGCTGAGGTTCTGGAAATTACGAAGTCTTTGTTATTGCGAAGTAACTACCAAGACACATATGACATCACAGAAAATTTAGACAAATGGCTAGAACCACAAAACCCATACAGGTAAACAGGAGAATCAGAAATCCTGCTCCAAATAATTTTATTTTTGTGCTGCATCTGACAAGAGCAACACTTACTCCTCTGCTTCCATACCTGAATAGCTGAGGATGCTCACTCTTTAAAGTGTTATTAAATATCAGGAAAAACAGGGTGAAAAAGCTCACACTGCTCAGAACACACCCCATGATACCATATTCTAACTGAGAAAGTGCCATGAGCTATGCTCAAGCCTCATTAAATCAAGTATTTGGAGATCACTGTGTGAAAAGAAAGACATCAGCAGTTTGCCACACACACAAGTTTCAGCCCAGCTATGAGATGTCCCCTCTAAGAAAGCCACTTGGAATTTAAGCATAAATTTTGGCTGTCCTGCAACCCATCTAATAGCCTAATGTTTGTGGATGTGCTTCAGGAGACAGCAGGCTGTGGCAAGAACCATTTTTAAACATGGATCTGCTTAGGAAGTGGGTACAATGAAAAGGAGCTGACTTGTGTTCTCCCCTTACACTTAAAAAAAAAAACATAAAGCCTTGATGTTTCACTGTATGCATAAAGGCTTGATAAAGTTGGTGTGTTACCACTATAAAACTTTTCATTTGTAGCCAGAAAGTGCTCAAACACAATAATTCAAGAATGTGAATTAAACTCCTCCTAGTCACAGTGATTACAGAGGGGCAGAACTGCAAGGATCTGTCCCAAAGCAAACAGGGCAGAGTGATTTTTAGATAAAGCATGAGTTTACTCTGCAAAAGTACAAAGTTCCTGAAAGTAGGATTTATCTTTCATTAATCTTTCATTCTGAAGTTCAGGGTTTTTAAACCCATTGTCAAAGAAAATACAGAAACAGAACAATTATTGAAACAAGTGTCTTCCCACATGCCTAGAGAGAACTGAATGTTGGGTTTAATTCTACTTACATGGCTTTGGACAGTTACACTGCTATCTTCGGGGCATGACACAACTCCAGGATTTACCAAAAAAAAAAAAAAAAAAAAAAAAGGTGACTTTAAAAAAAGGATTCCTATGACTTAGGGAGATGGAAAAACTCAAACCAAACCATTTTGTAGCATTCGTGCTCTTTTCTGATAAATATCAACATTTCTTTAGAATCTCCTCCCAAGCCTTCTCTGATTACAAACATTTTACAGTTCAGTAGAAGAACCTTGCTAAGCAATTCAGCTTTTAATATCAGATGATCATAAAAATCAATCTTTTTATTTACAGCTGGCTTTTTTAATATAATAAAAAAGTCAGTCTCAATATGGGAGAATACAACTCTTTTCTTTCAGACTAATCTCTTCACCATCTTTTCCTCAGAAAAAGAAAACACAGCCACCAAATTCTAGTAGAACTTTTTCATTCATTTCATTGATTCAAAATAGAGAAAAAAAGTAGAAAAAAAGCTATAATCTTGGCAACCAAAATGTTTTCACTGTACTAAACAGTCCTAAAAGACAGATTTTATAGCGGCCTTTCTTCAAAGGAAGTGTTAGCAGACATAACTACACCAAACAGCAATTTGTGGGACTTCTGTTATCTTTAAACCAAGTCTGATTCATGTTTCATGATCATAACAGGAAACAACAAACCAAAGGCAGACATTCCTGCTCCAGTCAGCTTTTAATATTCCTTAGCTTTGGTTTCATTTCAAGTGTGTGTCTGGTGTTTATTCAAGAAAGGGGAGAGAAAAAAAAATCAGCATCTTCTGGAAAAACTGAAAATTGGAATTGCTGAAATGTACAAAGCAGCTTGTTGGCAGGTCCTCCTGACAGCAAGTCAAACTCTTCCAGCAGATTGCATCTTTCTTGGAAGCATTAGGCGGTCCTAAATTATTGAACATACTCTACCACATGATTTCAATTCAGAGAAAAATAATAACAGCTATTATCTCTGTGAACCTGAAAACTAAACTCTGTAAGAAAGTTTGCATGTTCAGGTCTCCGATCCTGTGACAGAGTCCAAAAGCACAGAATTAAACTCTGATAGCATCCTACCAAATTCATTAAGAATTGGGAGACTCGGGGCTAATCATGCTCATTTCAGAGGGAGGAAGCTTTGTGTCCAAAATACCACATGATCTGAACACCTTGCTCTCTGTGTAGATGCAACTGGTGCCACTAAGCTTTTGTTTATTTTTTTTCTAGTGGAGGACAGGAGAGAAAACTGTGTGCCCAGCAGTGTAAACAGCCTTAGAGACAGGATGCTCAGAGGAAGATTAAAATGGGAATTGGATTGATCAGTTCAGAACAGGAACCTGATTCTCATCCTGTCCCTATTCAACCATTGGATGACTGGCAAACACTCCCCCAGTAGATACCTGACATATGCTAGCAACAGCAGCAGAGGAATTTAACCAGGGGAGTTGCCTAAACAGACTACATGCAGTCTCGGTTCTGTCCTCAAGGATATTTAACAGGTAAGAAGTGAAACAAGTGCTATAGGAGAGAATAAAAACATACTACAAGTTACCAGGCAAGGCTGCCAGGAGCACTGTGAGCAGAGACTTAAGGACAGCCAAATTCAATGGAGAGGGGAACACACAGTGGAAGATCTCTTGTTCAACTGAGAAGCAGCTTTCCCTGTCAAAAACCCAAGAAAACTATTTGTTCCCACAAAATGATTTGAATTTTGACAAGGCAGTATTTTCCCCTTATGTATTTTATGTAAAGCAGTCATTTTAGGTAAAGCCGTTAGGAAAATCCTCCAGATGAGCTCATACTAGTATTCTCCTGCAAGTTCAAGATCTGAGAGGCAATGCTGCATTCTGCAAGATTTCAAAAGAAACAGGCTCCTGCAGTTAACATTGCATAAAGTCATTTGTTTATAAGTAAATGCTTCTATGTCTTTACCTACTGGATGAACCTACAAGGGTGGTTTCTTCATGTTTCCAAACAACATGACAAAATTGCTTTTCTTTCTTAAAGAAAAACTTTGATTCTAATGGTTACCTATACTTCCATGAGATAAGAACAAAGAGACTGGGTGGGAGATCGGACACACATAACCCAGAGATGACAAAAAGAGAAATGGTTTGCTGTCCTCAACCCCATTAACACAACAAAACATGGAAACCTAAATAAATTCAGTTTACACAGCAACTGAATTTACGAAGTGAGTGTCTGTATTCCAGTATCTGACACATTCCAATATCCCATTCAACAGCAGTGCTCCTGCAATACTTCAGTACAGAGTTTAATACATTAAACTTTTTGATGGAATTGCTTTTCAGCAGGCTGTAGTACCGGTCAGGGGCCTGGGAAGTGAGGCCTTCGAGGCAGACTCTCACTGTGGGATTATTTTATTATTTCACTATTTTTGAACAGCAGTGCAGCACGAGTTACTCTGAATATGCAGAAAACAGTAAGAATATAGGAAGTTCACAAAATAACAATTCTGCTTTTGGAAGGGTGGAGCATGTCATTCCTTCAGATTCTAATGAAGCCTATAGTCTTTATACTTTTCTATTAGGAGGAAATAAAAAAAGCAGTATTCCAAAGGGTTTTTTTTCATTCTAGGTTTAGTTATCCAGTATTAACTGATATACTTCCACTGCAGCAGACAGGGCTCCTTTCACCACCTGTGGTGGTCTTTGAGCATGATGTCTAAACTTAAAGCTCCCTACCCTGGGTTGGTAAAGGCAGGTTTCCCAGCAAAACCAAACAGCTCAGCACAAGGCAGTTGAGCTCCCATGGAGCCACACCTCACACCTGGCAGAGCTGCAGGCACTATCAAACCACACCAGAAAGCCTGTTCCCCACCTGTCAGGCTGGTTTTGGGTGCATTGAGGGAGATGGTGAGGGAACTGCTCTCCAGCCCTGGCTCTTTAACAAGTTCAATCAGTCCCCAGTGTTTTCAACACGAATGATTCAACATTTTAAGAGTTGTTTCATTATGCTATGCCTTAATTTAGAGCATATATTTGTGACTTCCCTGTTTGGGCAGAGCTACAAGGAGTTTGGAGTGCTCCGTCACAAACATGAAGCAAAGGAAGGAGGTTACAACTGCTAGTCACAGAAAATTTGAACAGGCTTTATCTGAAAGTTGATGCTGCTATCACCGAAAGCACAGAGCAAATAAAACCGTATGCGGTTTGAATAAAACCGTATGAGGTTTGAATAAAATGGATGAGAACTTTTCATAGTTCTGGGTTAAATGTCAGGAAAAGTTAGAAGATGCACATCCACATGGCCCCCTCAATCCTCACCAGATACCAGCTGGGTCTGGTTCCAATTCCACCCTCCTAAGGAATCTAGCAAGCACTACCAACCAGGCACAGCAATCTATAAACTACCATGATATTTTTTAACAGCTGCCAACAGGTTTATTGTTGGCTGATTACTTTAAACTTTTGTTTTGATGCGAGTGAACGCTTTAATCCCATTTGCCAAACACTGAAAAGATAAGGCAGATGAGAAGGTCTTACAGCACAGGAAGAAGCTTTCATCTTCTACAAATGTGACTATCAACATTTTTAGGGGATTGAAAAGCTCTAATACAATCTTGTTGTGACTAAAAAAACAAAACAAAAAGCACAAAACTAGAAAAACAGTGTCTACAATCTCAAAAGCGAACACAATTTTAGGATCTAAGGCTAAGCACTCTGAAGTCAAACTATCCAAGTTAACAGAATGATCTTCTGTGCCCTCATGGTAGCTATTACAGTAACTTTTAATATAATCATTAGATCCCGTATTGGGATTACAAAATAAAAGTATCAAAAAACTTTGCCTTTTCTCTCCTGAGGGGAACAGCGTAGAAGTAAGGATATTATAGGAATGGTTGAAAGACTCAGTGTGGTTTATATACACAAGGGGCTAAAACATAGTGCAGTACTGGCTGACAATATACAACAGATTCCCCATGTGCAACATTGAAGTGGCTGGAAAAAGTGAATCATCTTGTACAGAATGTGATGAGCAGTTTATGTAATCTAAAACGCACATGAATCTGGGTGCAGAACTTCACGAGAGCCCTCACTCATAGCTGAACTCTTGGGGAAAAAAATGTTTTTGTTAAAGCTTCCCCCCCTATCCCAGCAAGTATAGTGCTTTTGTCTTACTGGGGTAACTGAAGCCATGCTTGTTCTCAGGTGTAAGTAACTATTTGCAAGTGCACCTTGCTAACATACAAGAGCATGCTTTGGGCTGCAGAAGTTAAATTGGCACTGTACAGTGTCTTGTGGTTTGCAAAACAAAGAGATAAGAGCTCTTGCTGTGCATGTTTTGATTAAGTTAGTGCCTGAAGCAAGCAGTAAGGGCAACTAACTCCAAAGATTGAGATGATTTTTAAAATGCTGATAGCACTCCTAGTAAGTAGAAGATCCCTGTTTACAGTGAAGCCTCACTGGAGAAAATGAGTAGTGCCATGTAACTCAGTGGACTCCCTGTCTCCTTTCCCATCTGCCTCAGGGCTGCAGGTTCCTTTTCACCCCTTGTTTATCCCAAGGCTGCTGCCAGGGCCAGCTCAGCACCTGGTTGAGCAAGCAAGACAGGAAGATACTTGAGCTGTCCTCAGAGCCAGTTTCCAGTGTTCACTCATCTGGGCTGTCTCAGCAGCTGTGATCAGCGCTTTGCTCCCGGGCTGTAACAACTTGGACAAGCAGTCAGCAAACATGAGAGGAAGGGGAGCTTGACAGATGCACCGGGTTAAACAAAAGGGAAACTGAATATATATTCTTGCAATTTAATGAGTATAACTTTATATTATGGGAATGCACTGATAAATCGGGGCAGTAAGTCACTATGGTCACAGCAAGTCTGGGCACAATTAATGAAGGGATAATGATAAAAGATGCAGAAACATTTTTTTCAATTATAATTTAAGAGGCTATGAAATAAGCATCCAATGAAAGGAGAATAAACTGCTTGATATTGTTCATTCAGAAGACTTCAGTAACATAAAAGGCTCAAAGCTGCCAAATTCTCCAGATGTTTTGAACTTCAGTACCGTCATCCTAACACGTGGACTAGAATAAATACTGCTCTTCTCACATAAGGGAAAAAATCAGTCTCAAAAGAGAGCTAGAACATGTGGGGAAAGAGGACATATGAAGAAGAGACTTCATGCTGTTCTAGATTCTTTCACATTTGTGTCCTTTTGGGTCTTAAATAGGAATCTGCTTTCACTGGGTTGAGTCAAGCCTGCCATAGTGAAGGCAGAATAACAAACTTGCATTTCATTCCAAATTGATCATTAAAAAACAAAAATCAGCAGAGCTTCCTTACTGAATGGGCAGCATTAGCTTCCTCCTAAACCACATCAACAGAGCTTGAGTAGAAGCTGGTCATGTGGCTAAGGAAACAGGACATACAGGTGAACAAGGAGAGGAACTGATGCCCTTTGGGATGATGACTGGAGGTCCCTCTCTGCAACAGCAACCTCACAGGCAGAACAGGTACCACAGCATCAGACACATATAACCAAGAACAGATGTAAGCAACTCTGATCAGGAGCCCACTGGGAGGAACTGACACACAAAACTGCATCCTCCATTCAACTCATACTTCATTCAAACCAGGCGAAGCTCCTTAAAACAGAACGGAGAAAATGCACCTGCAAACAGAACTATGGAAACCAAGAGCCAATATGACATTTTCTTAATCTGGTGAAAAGTTCCCCAGGAGCTTCTGCAACATCATCCTGAACTGAATGAAGAAACCCAAGACAAATAACATCAGTGGATGAGACTGATGGGGAAACACAGATGAGAACATGCTGGATAAGTGACTCAACCCAACAGACTTCACATGTTCTTTCAGAAACAATTAAGAAATCCCATCTAGCTTTTGATCTCAAGCAGTTTCAATGCTGATGACAGAATGTCGCTACAACCCACCAAACCCACAACTATCTACACCTACAAAGCCTTGTTAGGTTCATATTTTCACAACTGAAGTCTGTTTTGATCTGCTAACTACAATAGCTTCCGCATACATAAAAGGCTGCTAAGGACAAGACCTTTACCTTCCAACACCTTTGCAAAGAAGCACTGCACTGAGACTACAGCAGTCCTGCGAGGCTGTGGGACATGAAGGGAGAAAACTAACTTGTCCTGTTTGGGAGGATGCAAAACCCAGAGGGTTTGAGAAAAATACAGAATGAGCTACCTTGCAACTACAAAGAAGGATAAGAAGCAAATAATATTCTCAACCTTTGTTCAGCCAGACAATTAACCAATAACCCAACCCTGGGAAAAGCAGAATTTCAGGGACCACAGCCTTATAGAAGTTACAGGTAGACAGGAAAGATTCTATTCTCCTTTAAGGGGAATTTCCCCAAGTACAAATTTTTGGGAACTGCCTGTCACCAGCCTTCTGCATATCTGATACTTCCTAAATGAAGACATGCACTCCAGGCACATTTAGACATTGTTCTCTACTGCCTCAAGCCAAACAACAAAGTTCTCCAGCATTTGTCCAAGGTGCAGCTTTCTCCACCCTCTCATTCCTGTACAAGTGTGACTCTATGTATGTCTGCAACTGGTCTAGGAATAGTAAGATTTTATTTTAAGTATCATAAGTCTGTTGTAAAGTGGGCTCTTCCAGGGGGAAGTTGGGGTACTTCCCAAACAGGTAAAACATTCTGTTTTCTCATGGCATTCTGCATGACCGACGTTGATAAAAGACGAGAGATGCCAAAATCCAACTTAACTTAGCTGAGTCACCTGATGAGTAGAACAGAATTAATACACAACAAATGGCCATGCTATCACTAAACTGAAGATGACTGGCTTCATGGATGAAACATCTTCTTTCATCACTTGTTTGGAAAGTATCTATCACATTTGGGATGATCGTATTCCTAATCAGAGAAAAGGAAGTGTCTACTCTTGAATTTCACAAGCAAGCAGATTTCACAGAAACTTCACATCTAATAGAAAACCACCCAGGTCATCCTTCATTATGGTTATTGGGCTTTTTGAAACTGACAGACTATGCACAGTCATTTGACTCCAGAGTTTGATACCTAAGAAAAAGCTCTTAGAAAGAAGAAAGGTAGAAATAGGTGTCAGGGTCCAATTGGGGAAAACCCCAGTGCCAGACCCTGTTTCAATTCATGATCTCAAGAGTGAAATTAAGATGCAAATGAGATCAAGTACTGTAATCAGTCAGTTTGTTTGTTAAAAATTACAAAAGGACAGTTATTATAAAAAAGGGAAATTGTTGTAATAAATGGGATAGTGATAGGACAGACTGGAAAAAAGGTAGAAAATGAAGCAAGGATTCAGGGTGCAGAGAGATAGTCACCACTGTGGATCCAGCGGTGTTCCAGGGATCCGTTGCCATCATTGTTGGTTGGTGGGAGTTCAGGGTTTGCAGTCAGTTTTGAAGCAGAGTGTCCCCCAAGAGTCCATCGGAGGTGGGTGCCCTTATGGAGGCGTTCTTCTGGAGTCCCCTTGAAGGTACCCCGTGGAGTGTGTCTCGTGGAGTTGCCCTCATGGCAATGTCTCACGGAGGGTGTCCCTCAGGGTCCGCAGTAGTCACCGGTGGAGAGTGTCCTCACAGAGGTGTCCTTCTGGAGTCATCCTCATGGCAATGGCTCCCTGGCAATGTGCCTCTTGGTGGTTACCTTTTATCACATCAGTCATCGAGGTAATGGACTGAAGAGTCTTATCTCAGTTCTTTCCCACTCATCCCTCAGGTGGAGTTCCAGTTCAGATCCTCATACCCTTCTAATGTGTACTGGAGTCTTAACTTCTCCCACCCATCTCTGAGACAAAAGATAGGTGGAATTCCATCTCAGCTTCTCAGATCAATCTTTGAGACAATGGACAGTGGAGTCTGATTTCAGATCAGTCTCTCACAATAGGTAACTAAAATCAGGGTACAAGAAGTATCTTGAATGAAGACACTTGAAAAGAATGAGTGTCTTTAGCTCACTGAAACATTAGTAAGATGGTACAGAATAAAAGTAAATAACTAGTGAAGTACACAGTTAATGTACTTCAGAAACATTTATTGCATTACAAGAGTTGAATACTCACTTTAGAAGAGGCAACACATTCAGAGCTGGAGAAAGTAATATCTTTCAGTAGTGCATAGCTGATTCACTGTCACAGACATCACTGATGTTCATTGCTTCACTGAACTCAGAAATGAGTGAGATGATTCTATTAATAGCAATATTCACAGTTCCAAAATAAGTATTATAAAATAGCCAGACCTTTGGAAGTGATACAACCTCTTCAGCTTTGGAATGGGAAGAACTTCTGACTTTTAAAGGCCTTTTGAAGGTTAAATGAAGTGTCAGTAGTGACTGTAGCATGACATTAATAGCATTGCTAAAATCAGACATTTTACTATACAGTACCTAAATATTTTTTTTTACATTTGTTGCACTATTAATGACCAGACTGAATATCAATACAGTCTAATTTTCCAGCAGTAACTTTCATTTCTGTGTATGCAGACCAGCCTTATCTCCTTGAGTGGAATAAAAGGAGATGGATATTGTGAAATGTCTAAAACATTCTCTGTGTTCACAAGGGCAGAAAGTGGAAATTACTGCAGCAAAAAAGGAGAAACTATTCCATGTCCCACTTTATTATTTATTCCCTGTTGTTGTCTAATCTCTTCCAAGTTCTGCTCAACAATGCAGTATGTCTGACAGCACTTGGCAGGCACAACAGCAGACCAAGCTTTATGCGGTCTTGCTATGTACACAGAAATTATGGTCTGTGATGTGATCTTGGTGCACTTCTTTCCTTGCACCCCTCCAGCATGAAGAGGGGAAAAATCTACGAATATAGTAGATGAACCAGATAAATAATTAAAGAGCTTCTTGAACAGAGGTGTTGGTGGACAAAGGTTACCACGGAAGTGTACTGCAAGCAATTAAAAATGTAACATAATTTGTACATTTTACTTTACATAAGGCATTCTTACTTTAGTTCTGATCTAAAAGTCCTATTCTTAGAAGCCCTGCTTTTGAGATCTTGTGTATGCATTTAGAGACTTCATCGATATACTGAAATGTGTTTGTTAAGCAATCTATCTCCTCAACGAGAAATTACTGTTATCAGCCAAAGGTTGAATATGAGTTCCTAAAGAAGTTCATCACCTGTCCTGCAAATTTAAACCACACACATACTACACTGCAGACCGCTCCACTGTTTGCTCTTTAAATAAAATGGCAGATGGGTAGTTCTCAGCAAAAATGATGGAGGTATAGGAAGCAAAACTCCTGAATGGTGTTTAAGACTATGCTCTCTGTAAATGAAAGCTTATTAGAGCATAGAGGAAAAGATTTGCCAGTGTTTTCCAACAAAAAACAGCTTATGAGCTCTACTTATCCCACTGCAATTTTTCACATGGAATGTTACAAGAGTCAAGGAGTAATAGTATGCATTTGGATATTGTTCCCTGTGGCACAAGGCCATATGCTAGCATGAGCACACTAAAAGACACTAGAAGAAAGTTCCATGCCAAATCATCATTAAAAGTAATTCTATTTCTGTAAATTTATCACTAGAATATACTGGAAAAATATGCAGTTTTTATTAGTTTATTTTATATTATTATACAGCTTATACTAGTTTATATAGTATAATCTATCATATATCATTTATATACCCCTAGGTATCAGGTCAGTCACAGTATACTATCTTACCTGTATTCTTCCCTTCCCCTTAAACAAATAATTTTGCTTCCTGCATTTGTCCTCTTAGATTAAGGTAGACACTTTCATTTACTGACTTACAGGTACTGCCAACCATACCAGCATAGGGAAAAAATAAGAGCAATTAAAACCTGCAAACTTCACTAAAAAGGAAATATTATCTGATGCAGTCATAGCTTCAGATAAAAAACAGCCCAACAGCTCACATGGAACTTTCTTCTAGTGTGCTCATGCTGGCATATGGCCCTGTGCCCCAGGGAGCAATATCCAAATACGTACTATTACTCATATAAAGAAACACAGAGCTTTTAAAGATGAACTTATACATAACTGGGAGCAAGATAATCTCGTTGCTGTTGTGCTACTTGAAGGCCATAGCTCCTTCATTCCTAAGGTAAACTGTTGGCTGTACAAAAATATGAATTATCATGTGTCCTGCCTGATAGATTTTATATTGGATAGTCTTCTCTTCACATCCAGAACATGGGCCCTGAAGGTTCACAGATCTTTATTCCCAGAGTAATCTGTGCACATGTGAACACATTCAACTAGAAATAGTAGGGAATGGTTAGACACATACTATTCACATTTCACCAATAGCTGTCATTTTTAGAATTCTCAGCTTCCTGATATGAGTCACTTTCCCGTGTCTAAAACCTGATGAAACACGGAACTAATCTAATAATTAGATTATTCAAAAAAAGTCATTGCTAAGAAACTTCTCAGCTGGCTCAATACCTGGTACCCACTGGTGAACTGTGCATAGCAAAGTGTCCTGCAACCTCTCCCTTGCAGGTGGTGCAGTGCTACTCACCAGGGCAGCTCTGTGGCACCAGGCTCTCCTCCATCTCTCCTGCTCATTCTTTTCCTGCTATTTTCATCCTGTATTGTGCAGGAAAATTTGCACATGCCCTACAAAGAGAGAATTTGTCTGGGCTGGTGAAAAAGAGACTAACAGGAATTCTACCAACTGCCTGCACCTATGTGAAAGGGATTTGTGAAGACATAAGAGCCAAACTCTCCTACATAATGCTAAAGAATATAGCAAGGGCAATGACCACAAATTGCAGCTTTGAGGGTGCAGACTGGACAGTAAGAAAACCTTTCTTACCAAGAAAGTAGGGCAGCACTGAGACAGGCTGTCAGACATGGTGAGATTTCTGTCCTTGGAGGATTTAAATACTCCAATAGGAAAACTTCTCTCAGTCTTCCTACCAACCTTTTTCTGACCCTATCATTCTTCTGATGGAAGAGAATCTCAGATTACGAAAGTAATGCAAAGGTACCACAGTAAAAAACATATCATCTATGGAAATAATAATTACTACAGTCTTGAAAGGTTCATGGAAATCTTCATTCCCAGGCCAATTTTTGACAAGTCTGGAGGGCAGGGAAGTGTAAAGTCCATTTCACAGGTCAGAAGTCACCAGCTAAGCATTACGAGAAGAGCAAAGCAAGCAAAGGCTCTGTAGTCATGGAACTTGTGTTCTAGCCAACACAGTAATTTACCACAGAAGAGAAATAATTTCCAAAGCCCTCTGCAGTGTTCACTGAGCTCCTGAAGAGGCAAGGTTGGTTGCCTGCCCAGTCTCAGAAACACCATTGTCATCATCATCATCATCATAATCTGATTTTGAGGCTTCTAATGACTGCCGCAGATGCCCTTTTACCAAGCTTTTTACCTTCAGGCTAGGTTCAAGATATGCACTTGGCCCCTTTGGTCACTCTATAGGCTAAACACACTAAGCGTTTCACATAATTCATGTGGAAAGAAATTGCAAAACCTCATGTGAACTCCTGTCACTCCTTTCCTTCTGAAATATTCTGGATTTTATCTGCCACTGAATCTTTATGACTACACAACTACAAAACAGTTCTTTAACCATGGAGAAAAGAACACAAGGCTGTTTAGGTGGAATTCTTAAAAGGAAGAGAGATGAAGCTGCTGTGCTTTTTCAAACCCAGGCCAGCCTGGGCACCCCAGCCACAGCTCATTCAAGCTGAGCAGCCCACATGCAGCCAGAAGACACGTTTCCCTAAATCTGCCAGGAATGCAAAGCAACGCTAGACAAGTCTAGACTGATCGCAGGATAAATGCAAGCAGCAAAGAAGCAGATCCAACTGTGTGGTGGATGACATTTGCCTGGCAAGGAAACAGTTACACGTGTTCAAGTCCTGGAACAAGGTGAGAGGGAGAAAGAAACAATTTTCCCAGAAGTGAGCTGGGTTCCAGAGAGTTCACCTCCCATAGTGGAGAAACTCAGCTTAGCTAAGGTTGCTCTCCTCTTTGTTAGACAAATACATCTCCCTCTTTCTTAACACAAGTATGTGCAGCTCAGGCTGAAAAGCCAAGTCCTGAACACCGCTACTGCAGAAGTCATGCAAATCAATCTCATTCAAATCTTCTTGCTTCTACTCAAAACATGAGATTATGCCATTAACTGTTGATCTCCGCATGTTTTGTAGGCATGTACCTGATGCCCCTGCAGTTATATGAAACTTATCTGCACAGACCCCATACTCTGCCTCCTCTCACTTCCTGAACATCCTAAGGATACCCTCTCTTCTAAATTAAAAACAAAAATACAACTTTAATAATTTCTACTTACAATTTATAATGCTACTCCTACCTTCAACAAAGTCCTGCTCCTTGGTCTAAGCCCTACCAGTCCAGTTTACTCCTAGTGATGCTGTTCAGATTACCCAACTAATTAATTACCTATAATGAAGGGCAAATTTCAGCCCTGGACAACTGGCCAGCCTGGGGGAGCACACTTAGGTTTCCTTTTGTTTACACGTATGTATTTTTTTCCTGTGGAAAGAGGAAGTGGGTCAGAGGGAAGAGGGAGGAGGGCTGTATGCACCCAGGTCTGCAAGCCCTGCACAGGCAGACCTAATGCTGTTGTTGGTATTTTTCTTCTCAGCTTTAAGCAGTCTTAGAATCCTTAACAGTCTTTTTGTTTGAACCAATCAGTATCTCTTGTTCATTCCCTTCATATCAACGTGATTCTAGTCTGCTGCAATGCTGTAACTTTTATTTCCATCCCAGAATTTACTTAAAATCAGCATACATATGAAGGTCCCAGCTATTACAATACAGCTTCAATGATTTTCTGGAATTATTATGTTTTTTATTTGGATAAAGAGGGGGGCTTCTTTTAGATGACAAATACATTTTCTTCCTTATTTTTAAATATGAGGGTAAAAGGCTTTTCATATTTCTCTGACTATCTTTGAGAAAACACTAAATGCCTTGAGATGGCTAATAATGTTGCAAGAATTACAACACACTACTGATACCTCATGCACTGTTAACATAGTAGGAGTTAAAATGTAAAATATGCAGAATCGCTAAAATGTCAAATTTATGGGTTTCACTAAAATTGCCTGTAATCTACTAACAGCTTTTATTCATAGAATCACAGAAGTTCTTCCCTGTGAGGGTGGTGAGGTGCTGGCACAGGCTGCCCAAAGAAGTTGTGGCTGCCCCATTTCTGACAGTGTTCAAGGCCAGGTTGGACAGGGCTTGGAGAAACCTGGTCTAGTGGAAGATGCCCCTGCCCATGGCAGGGGGGTTGGAGCTAGATGCTCTTAAGGTCTTTTCCAACCCTAAGTATTCTATGATTCTTCCTAAAATCTCATCTCGATCATCCCTCTGACAGGTTAAAGCCATTCACCCTTGTCCTGTCACTAGAGGCCCTTGTCTAAAGCCCCTCTGGAAATTTCTTGTAGCCCCTTTAAAAACTGGCAGCTGCTCTAAGGTCTTCCCGGAGCCTTCTCTTCTCCAAGCTGAACAAGACCAATTCTCTCAGCCTGAGCCAAACTCTCTTTGCATATTAATGCAGTGCACATTTAGTATTAATACCTGCAATCACTATGAAACCACTTTCCATTTTAAGAGTACTCGGGTCCAAATCCTGCCTGTGGCAACATCCACTTAAGTCAATGAGATTGAAAGATGTCTATTTGCAAGCTGAATGTGGTTTATTGCTGTGTCTGTGTCTCATGCAGCACCTCAATGCTCCCATGAAGAGCTAAATGTGTATTCCACTGACTTTAGCAAGTGTAAACATTTGCAGAAGCTGAGTTTTCTCCCTTTTCTATACTGCTTTTCCTGTCAGACTTAGTTAAGCAATCATTAAAATACTTAAACTTATGTAAGAATTCACTAGGAATAACAGTATTGGGTTCTTCTAATAGACAGCCTTAGAAGAAGCTGGCTCTTATGTGCATGGAGACGTATCATAATGATGAACAAAGATGGTGAATTTCCAAACAGTGTGCAGACTAAGAGCCTTTGTAGTGTGTGTTAGTCCTCAGAAAATATACTAATCCAAAAATTTTTTTCACATGATCCAGTTACCAGATTTGAATTTTTATGTGCACGTACTTGGAAGAGTATATGTGTGCACTAATTTATATGGAGATAAGTGTATCTGCACAGCAGGCTTGCTGCTGAAATGAGAAGTCTGCAGGAATGCTGTGGTTTGCTCCATGGGGAGGGCAGCAGTATCATCTTAGAGATGGGGCTGAGTCTAGAGTCGTTGATTTACATGTGCATTTTGCACAACAGATTCATACAGAAAGATAGTCCTCGCTGGTGGAGCTGCTTGTCACTCGCTTTCTGCTGCAAATGACTAAGTCTCCTGGTGCACTTTGACACTAGGAAGAAACAGAAATGGTAAGGAGATTATTTGACTTTACAGGTAAGATGAAAGTGTGATTTACTAATTTCTTACATTTTAAATATTTCATGTTATTTGGAATGTGCTGAGAGTGAGCAGTTCTCAGGGGAACAAACAGATATTTTCTAATTAACACTCGATGAGCTGTGAATGATTAAAGAACTGTGCTTTTTTGGGTGACAAGGTCAGTAACCAAAGTGACAAAATACATTCTTCCTCTAAGCAGTACAAGTGGTTACTTTTGAAAACAGCGTCTTCTCATAGGGCACTTTGACCTTGTTTTGGATTTTGTTTGTACAATGAAATCCTACTCCTGCCATTTTAACCACACACTCCTGCAGATTTCAAACAACAGCATGTTTTCTGTGGCCAAGTCCTTACTACACTTCTTTGGTAACAAGATTTAGTCTCCTGTATTCATCTCTCTAGTAGAGTGACTGGTTAGAAGTTGTTTTCGTAGGAATTTGATTTGTAAAGCTATATGTTTTGGAGGGCTGGGTTGCTATTGCAGTTGTTTTAGCAGGATGGTAAGCAACGCACAGGTTTATTTGTAATGTATTAAGTCCTTCACATACTGTTCTGTACTTCAGAGGCTCCATAATTTATTTTTTTGTTGCAGCTTGCCCTTAGTCCTTGGCAATTTCTTTCTTTTTCCAAACAAAGCTAGTGTTGTCAAAGCCTAACATTAAAGAATTTTATAGCTAGATCCAGTTACAGAGCTGATTTTGAACTGTCTGCACAACTTTTGACTAAATAAACTACAAATAGGCTACAGAGACATGACCCACTAGTCAACACCATCAAAATACCCTCCTGACTTATAGGCTCCCGGACTCAATGCTTTTGCTACCATCATCCATGAGCATTTTCTGAAATAACTGCTATAAAGAAGTTCTTATAATGAGATCACTGCACTGGCAAACATTTTTTTCTGATCCAGTAATAACATTTCCAGGGGCAGCACTACAGTTTTTCTTGGCTAGTTTTTGCCAGACATTTTTATTGGGTTTTTTTTAATTACAACATGAATACAGACAGAGCATTTTTCAAGACGACACAAAAGAGTGGGAAAGAAAGGAAGGGTAAGCTCTTCCTTTGCACTGGATGTCATCTCCACAGCTTTGCAGGTCCTGCAGATCAGCATGGTAAACAAGAAATTGAGTTAATATATCTTATATATGTTTGTAGTATAAGCCATGGGCCATAGCTCCCTAATATGTGCTGTTTATGCCCTATCTTTTGGCTTGGAGGATGACAGCAGGATAAGAAGCTGTGGAGAAGAACATTTGCTGAGGTGGAAGTAGGAAGTAAGAAAAAGGAAATATCTTCAGATCCGTCAAGATTTCCTGAGTTTGTCAGAACTACTTTCAACCTCCTTATCCTAGGCTCAGCAAGTAAAAATAAGGACTTCGGTTTTCAAGGAGTTAAGGATTGTTGGGAAGCTGCTGCTCTTACTTAATCTCATCATGTTCCTTTGAAGGGAGGAGGAAGTGTTCCCAGGGCTCGGGTGGGAAGGGGCATGAGAGTAAAACTGTTTACAAAGAATGCATTAAGGCTTCTAAAGATCTGAGACACTTTTTATGAGTATACCAGGCCTCTTAGGGACGAAAGCAAAGAACCCTCTGATCCTGCAGAGGGGAAGGAGAAGGGGGACAAGGCAGTGAGACTCTTAATGTGCCTCAGTGGTTTTTAAGATGAAATGAAAATGAAATGATGATGAAAATGAAATTAAATGAAAATGAAACTAACGGAATTATGTTCTACATTGGGCATGGCAGCTCCCTTTGTATGGACTCTAAAAGAAAAAAAAAAGAGGAAAAGTCCATTTCACTCCTTATTTTTCTCATTGCTTTCTCCATTCCTCCCCTCACAGAGCTGGCCAATGGTGGAATCATTCTACAGCATACTTCCTAAGGTCCACAGGAGGGAAGAACTCAGATTCATCTGGATTTTGAGCATCAGCAAAGTGTGATTTTGGTCCAAAAGACATCATATATTTTACGGTAAAGCGAATGGTATTCCTGTCTCTCTATCCCCAACACTATGTGTCTTACATAAGGCATGGATGCTTCACAAGCAAGCAGTTTAGAAAACTCAGTTCCAGATTTCCAAAATTTCTAATGCTGCGCATTTAGTGCTATGTTTCACATTACCTTTTAACTCTCCACATCCTATTTTATAGAATGTCCTGTACAGATTTTTGACTCTAAATAAACAAAATACCAGTCTCACCTTAGTATCTCTGCAAAGCTTGTTTGCTTGTCAGACCTTATGTTAAGAAAAGGGGACAAACAATGGAAGGATAAATGCAGCAGCATGGGAACCTCTATGGATTGTGGCTGACATTCACAGGAACTGTTGGACAAAGTATTAAAAACTACTACTGGTTGGTTTTTTTTTTAAAGACACATTTAAAAGTTGATCTTTCAGTTACCTAAAGCCGCTTTGCTAATTTTCTCCGTGCTACTCGACCTGATAGGTACTGTTGGAAGAAAGGAATGATGTTTCTTCATCAGTGCTCTTTTAAGAATGCTTTGAAACCCATTGTACTCCTCCCTCAGTATCTGACAACTACTGCCTCTTCATGTGAAAAAACTAATATGGAAAAAACATAGCTCAGACAGGAGTATGTTCACTCTCAAAGACTGAGTTTTTTTCAGACAGAGGAAGCAGTGACTGGGATAGTTCAACATCCATCCCGCTGGAAGACAGAAACTAAGAGAAATCTAACAACATACAATCTACATTTTAGATAAGTACCTTTAAAACATATAATGGACAAAATGCAATCAAAGGGTTATTCTCTTAGTTGTCTATTCATGACAATTGCCAGGACAAATATCCAAAGGAAAATATCATAAGTTTCAAACAGGTCTAATTGTTTTCATTGGAGAAGATGTGAGAATTCACTGTCTAATTGGACTTTAACTCACCTCTTATCTTGAGGAATATATAAACCATCTGCTGGTTCTGAAAAAGGGCAAGTTTAAGTTTACTAAATAGAGCCATTATATTCAGAATTTTATTCTCTAATTCAGATACAAGACTGTAATTGTCTTACAAAAAACTTTGTAATATAAAATCAACCTGAAAAGAGATGGAGTTTGTTAGGTCATCGCATATAAACTCTTTAACACAAACCCATTAGACAAACCCACATGCTACTGTTTGCAGGTATAATGCCAGGTCTAATAGTGGGTCATCATTAATCAGCCTATATTCCAATACCAGAAGTAAATAGGAAGTAAAATAAAACTAATCAGGAATGAAAGAAACAACTATTGGAAGATAAATGCTCCTCCATCACTAGAGCCCTCAAATGCTTTGTCCAAATAGTTTAACGATATTGTTAATGATATTATCACCACAGTGGTGGAGAAGTGGACAATACAGTGCTTGGAAGATTGGCTGAATTGCCAGGCTCAAAGGTTCATGACTTGTGCTGCAGTGTCCAGCTGGCAGCTGGTGACCTGTGGCATGTTTCAGGGGACAATACTAAAACAAATGATGTTTAATGTCTTTATTAGTAACCTGGATTATAGCATGAAGTATACACTCAAGAAGCTCACAGACTACAGCAGTCTGGGAGGCATAGATGACAGTGAGGTGGCAGGGATGCTAACCAGAAGAACCTTGGCAGAATGCAGAAATGGACTTGCAGCAACTGCATAAAGTTCAAAAAAGTTAAAAGAGTGCAAAATTCTGCGATGTGGACAGAATAATCCCAAGAAACAATACAGGCTGGGCATGAACTGACCAGGGAGCAGCACTGCCGAAAAGGACATGGGGGTTGTGATGGGCAAGCTGATCATGTGCCAATAGCATGCCCTTGCAGCAAAGGTTTATCACATGATGGCCTGCGTTAGTACCAGTTGCCAGCAGACTAAACGATACAGTTATTCCACTCTACTTTGCACTTTTTAGGCTACCTTAGGAAAACTGTGTCCAGTTTTGATCCCCCAAGTTCAAGAAAAACACTGAAAAATTGGAGAGGGTCAATCAGAGGGCCACTAAGATCTTTAGAGGGTCTGAAAGCTTCTCATGTATAAAAGGGAATTGCAACTACCAAAAAAAGGCTTATCTCAAATACACAGTCAAATTGCATCCACTGTGTAACAGCTGGTAGTGGAAAGTGAGAGAGATACATCTATTTGTTTATGAATTTTGTCTGGTTTCAGAGATAGAGTCTATGATACAGCAAGAAATTCAGGAAGAATTAGCATGGAATGGTTGTCTTGTGTTTGCCCGCTATGAATTCTATTGTCAGTGACTTTGCTTTCAAATAGCTTCTCTCTCAAGAGAAGCTGATGATGGCAGAAGGAGGTACCTGGATATGCCACCTTTTCCTTCATACTGTCATCCCTCGTGCAAATGAGGGAAGGAGAAGGCAAGAAAAAGGTCAGCACCAGTTTCAGAGCCTTAGCATTGCATTAAAAAACCCCAAAATCACTCAAAGCACATCAATCCAACACAAAGCTGAAAAGCAGAACCTGCATCATTTGTTTCCAGGAAAAGCCTGAAGTCATCTGACAATGTGTTGATCTTGCTTTCAAAATATTTATTCTTAGCTTCTAGCTAAGATAAATGAATGACAACTATACAACAATTAAAAACACAAGTAAGAGAAATTGAGGGAGAAAAAAGGTTATTTTTACCAGTAAATGCTTTCATATGTGACAGTATTTTACACTTACTAGCAAGCAGTGCCTTTGATGCAGTACATGATGAAGTATAATAGTCAATTTTCTCTTTGTTGTCACTTAAGTTGTAAGCAAAACTTCTTTTGTTTAAAAATCAAGTGTTCTGTTTCATACCATAATTCTACTGGCATCAGCACTGTATGAGGGGAATGTTTTGAGTGACTTCAGCTCTAATGCTTCAGCCCAATGGAAATCAGGCTGCTTATGCTTATAGTGGTTGGCTCAGGACAAGGGTCCAGTTTCTTTTCTGAAATCCCTGGAAATCAACAGGCGTGGCTGCCTCCTCCCCTGATACTCTGAAGTTTCTCATTTTGCTCCTTCAGCTGCAAAGTTATGAGCATCTCCCCTGAGAGCTGCTTTGAATTCCTATTCCAGTCTAACCACAAGGCAATTACCAGAAAATAGGAGATGTACAAAGTAAGCAGCTATGAGGTCTGTGCCAGTCCCTCCTATCCAGAAACATTTGAGTCTTGGAACTAGATGATCTTAAGGTCTTTTCCAACCCTAATTATTCTATGATATAGAAAACAAAAATTTCAGTGAACTGTGGGGACTGTTTATGGCACTGGATATTTTTGTGTATGATTCTGAAGTGATCTGTGAACACAAGATTTTTTTTGGCATTTGATAGCTGTAAGAGCTAAAGCTAATATCAGAGTGAAAATGTTACTGTAAAGGGGATTACCATGGCACCAAATGTCATTTACTCTGATTGAACTGCTTGTAGTGTTTGGTGGAGTTGGTGCCACTTGGCTGCCAAAGTAGTTCTTTCACAGTGATTCTGTATTTTTGCTTTTCAGCAACAGATGAGATTCCTAACAGATGCATATGGCCACCACTGCTGCACTTCAGAAGGGGTAAAGGTGCAATGAAGTAAGGTCATGCTACTAGCTTTTCACTAGTAACCAACATAGTGTTTTGTTCAACATAATAGTTGCTATTTGTGTGAAGACTTTAGGAATAGGGATGGTGTTACTGGAATTCACCGCAGTTCTTACAGAACAGGTAATCTCTAGGATTGGAAAACACTGCCCATAAATTTGCACGTATGGTCTCAATCCAGAGATCCATGGTCTTGTTGAGTTTTAGGTAACATCCAGACTAAATGTTAAGAGCAACTTGTGAAGAACTGTAAAAGGAGAAACCCAAAAGAAAACAAACATAAACCAGACGGTCTGACAGCCACACGGGAACTGCCACCTTTCATCGCCAACTTTGCACAGTGCTAACAGCTAATCCTGAATGGCAGGTGAGACCTTTTGGCCCTCTGAACAAGCCAAGACGCTGTACCAACGCTATAACTTACAAGGAAGCCAAAACGCTGAATTAGTCTTCGTTCTTCTTAATTGTAGGAGTGAATCACATCACACAGTTGGCGATGGTCATTATTTTGTCTACTTTGTCACGTAATTTGTGAAAACTAAGCTGAAAATGGACACAGTTTATTACTGACGCTTGCTAGCGGCAATGGCGGTTAGCGAAACGCTTCAGGAGAGGGGAGGTTCGTGAGGCGCGAGCAGTTACCGCCGGGGCTCACCTGGGCTGCCGGGACATGACTTTATACCTCAGCTCTCCACACACACGCAGTTTGTCTCTCTGAGGGAGAAGGCGGGACTTCTGTGAGGGGAGCTCCGACGGCGCTTTGCTTCCCGCCACGGAGGCTCGAGCACCGCTCGCAGCCGCTCGAGGCGGGCTCGGACTCGCCCCTCAGCGGCGCGGCTGGGGCCAGGAGCCGTTCCCGCCGCGCCCCCTGCGCTAAAGGGCAGAAGGGGGCGCCGCGGAGAGCCGCGCTGACGCCCGCGGCTGGAGGGTTATGCAACCCTTACGGGGTCGGCCCTGCCAGCGTGAAACGGCGCCTTTCCTCCGTTACCCTCTCGCCTGGCCTCCCCGAGACTCGGCCCCGGCCGCTTTGGGAACTTGGGTTCCCTTCCCCACAGACAGTTCCAGAGGGAGCTCCGCCCTAGGCCTTGTCCCTGTCCTCTTCCAGGAGGTCCCTCGCCGTGCCGTCCGGCGGCCACCGTTCCGACTGCCCCGTCCCTCGCTGACAGGAGGCTGACAGGCAGCTAGCAGGGCAGCACCGTTCCTCGCCGTCCGCGGCTCTGCAGGACCGGCGTGCTGAGGCGGGACGAGCCCCCGCCGCCTCACACATTCCGGCTTCCGGCCCTGTCCCGCCTCAGCTAAAGCCACCGAGACTAAGGGCGGGAGCAGCCAGGGGAGCGGGACAAGTGCCGGCCTAGTGGCAGCCCGTGCTGCCCAACCCTTCTCGTCGGGGCAGCCCTGACGGGACCAGCCCTGGCCGCAGGGAGCGGAGGGCCCAGCGCCCCCGGGAAGGGTCGGGCGGCGGCGCGCCGGGGTGCCCGCCCGCCACGGAGTGGAAACGGGCGGGGAAAAGCTGCTCCCTTGCTCGCCGTGTCCCTCCCTCGCTTCACACACACTCGCACTTCTGCCTCCGCGGGCGGCGAGGAGCACTTTTGGGAATTACTCTCTCCACACCCAGCTCGTCTGACATCACTTCTGCAGCAGGCCGCACGGGAGCCGCTGCAGCCAGACGATCGCAGCCCGCGCGGAGCGCTGCCCGCGGGTCCCGTGAGTAGCCGCGGCCGAGCAGGGTGCTGAGCGGGCCGGGGTTGGGGTGGCCGGTGCTTGCCGGGGGAGGAGGAACCCAAAAAAAAAAAAAAAAAAAGGGGGTAAAAATGAAACCCGAGGAGTTTGTTTGCTGCGAAACCAACTTCACCTCGGCACGGGGCGGCGGGCGCCCGGACGAGCCGTCCCTTGGGGCCGGCGGGCGCTCGGACGGCGACCGGGAGCGCTGCGCCCGCCGTGGCCAGCCCGCTTGGCACCGGGCAGAGGGACAAGGCGGGACAACCGGGCTGCACCGAGAGCAGGTGGCCCGCGGGGGTGCGGGAGGCGGCGGGAAGTTCGCCGTGTGCGCGGGATGGTGCTGTGTGGGCTCTAACGTCACCACTGCGGTTGCGTGTTTTTGGCCGCTCACCCCCCTCTAGTGGAAGAAAAATAACGTGGACATAATTCCGTGCAGATCTCGCTTTATGAAGTTTTTGCCAGCCTTAAACGTTTTTCCATTTGAGTCAAACTGCAGTTCTAATAAGCCAGGTGCTACTTCACTACTGAGGCTTTTCTGTGTGTAATGTACAATTCCCACTCGAGAGGTTACATGCCAGGTACGAGGCGGGCTGCCTTCAGTAATTCTGCAATAGTGAGTGTTGTATTTTAGAGGGTACCTCCTTGCTTGGACATCTCTAGGAGCAGCAGTGCAACGCTGCCTTTGCCTTGGCAGACGTGCCCATGGGTTGCTCTAACTCCAAATGCTGCCTCCAAGAAGCCTGCAGTTTGGCCTCTCCATTAGTTTTTTGGCAGAAATACTTTGTTCACGTGGTGCAGAAACATGTTGTGTTTTTTTCCCCAACATCTGGGAGTAGTATGTAAATGATCAGTAGTTATTGCAGTTGAGCATGTTAGAAGAATCTTCTGACTTGATACAGAGCTGTGAAGAATTCCACTGAATAGCTGTAAAACACACGCTAGATTTAAGTAGTTTTCTTTAGGAACTTTGGAAGTAAACAGCCAACCAGGCTGGCTGATCTCCGTAGGGAAAGAAAAAAGTAGCACTTTCTTTTCACTTACTTTCAGACTCTGTATGTACAATGCTGGTATGTTAACTATGTAAAACAAGCCCTCTTGCCTGCCTGAGCAGATGGGTTTTTTTCCTGTCAGATGAAATAGTCTGTAATGGCTTTTCCATCCAGACCTGCTCTCTGTGCTGCTTTTCAAGGCTTTGCCATCCAGGCAGTTCAGGTGGTTCAGGAGAAGAACTGTGGGGCTGGGCTGCTGGAACTGAGATAGCAGCTGCTGCAGATATGGGCAGACAGGAACCCACAGAAATGGTGGGGTAGTGCTGGGCTGAGGTGCAGTGAGGGAAGGAAAGTGAATTGCAGTTTACTGTGGAGCCCAGCTATGGTTTTTGTGTGTGACAAATTAGATACCATGCTAAGGAATGCAGCTGGGGTTTAGCTACTTACCACAGTGGGTGAAATCAAAGTGGGAGTGGAAATAAAGGTACATGAGAAACGTGTTCATCAGAAGCTGATGTGACTTTGTGCAATAGAAGATGTGAGGACTTGACCTTTGCTTCAAAGACATTGGAGGAAAGAAATCCTGCTATACTCTGCATCCCCTTGTGAGCTGATAGAATGAAGTTGGAGAATAGACCATTGGGGTACCTGGGGGAAGAGTCATCTTCCATGCTGAATAAAGACGTGTACGGGTTTTATCATGTCAGCTGCATGGCTGACATGGACGTTACCAGATCGTTTGTCTGCCCAGCAAGGAAAGCAGGAATTTCTCTGCTGGTAGCTGTCAACATTAACTCCAGGTGAAATGCAGTAATACCACAACTCTTTAGGGGTCATAAGTTTCTTGTTAGTGTGCTCATTTGGGAAGGAAAACAGTCTGTTAATATAATTTGAAATAAAAACATACTGTCAGTAGACAAGACACTACTGGTGGTGTGTTCTTTATTTGTGGTCTCTGGAAACACTTCTATCATAAGCGCCCAGCTAGAGTTGATTATGCTGTGGATCTGCCAGCAAGGAAAACCAGTGTATTCCATTTGCTTGCACAGATTTAAAAACTTGCTAGTAAAGAAGGTTGTTCAACAGACTGAGCAGTCAAGACTGAAGGCTGCTACAATGTCATTCTCTTAGACACAGGTTGTGTCTCAACTCTTGGATGCTGTAGTTACTGTTTCTGGCCAAAACTGATTAAAAGAAATAAACATTTTTTTCCTTCATCTTGTACCAGCTTCAGTTACTGCACTCTTCACCCCTTGGTTTGTTAGTATCTCTTGCTTCACAGTTGTCTGGTACCTTTTTCTTGTTTCCATTGTGATAGCTTTTATTTTGTTGTCTCAAGGTTGTTTTCCATCTTGATTTTGACATTCATAGAATAGTTAGAAGAATGTTGTACTGGTATGGATAGTTAGAGAAGCAAGACCTTTCTCCACTTTACTATTATTTGTGATCTCTCTCCTTTCGTAATGCTGTTTCTGTGTCCATTTGAAAATGAGTTGGATGGCAGCACAAGGAGACCCTTTCCTTTTCACCTCAGTGATTTTTGTATATTTTGGTATTCCACTTACTCTTCACATTCCATTTGTGTCTTGAGCATCATGTAAGACATGACAGCACCACATAAATCAGTACAATAATGTGTTTAATTACAGAAATAAGTAGGACTATGGAGACCAGATCGTTTGTATTGCTAGCTGGCAGAAGACATAATTTCCAGGTCTTGCTGCCATTTTCCTGTTGGAAGAAGACCCAGCAGAATGAGGCACTATATTAAACAGGAAGGTATTTACTCCAAAGTGTAACAAACACTTTATATAAAAAAGCATGAGATCCTCCAGCACAGCCAAATTTGAAAGTAGAAAGGAATGCAC
Source organism: Neopsephotus bourkii (assembly GCF_033783945.1). Lineage (NCBI taxonomy): Eukaryota > Metazoa > Chordata > Aves > Psittaciformes > Psittacidae > Neopsephotus > Neopsephotus bourkii. The sequence goes on along the minus strand of NW_026901434.1, from coordinate 4,012,466 downwards.
AGCTTTTATTGAAATCAACTTGGTCTCAGAGGGGAAGCAGGGGAAGCATAAGCACAGCACTAAGGAATTCCATTCACGGAGCTGTTCAGTGTTTGTTAGGATTTGTTTGTTTTTCGGATGATCAAAGCAAACCAGTGGTCTCTGTGGTGGGATCTCACTCTTTGCTGGTTTTTGGAAAGCTTTATTGTTTTAGAAAGAAGATCTTTGTAAGGAAGATCTCAGTATGTCAGGTGATGCACATGACTTCATTATGAAGATAAGCATCTTCACTTCTAGAAAACAGATCTTGCTGGGTGGGATTCAAGAAAAGCCTCATGGCCTGAATTCATCCATCAAAGGAATTATTATTTCTTCACTGAATGGGGAAAATTTAATTATGCCTTTTTATTTTACCTATGAAGTTTCATGGGCAGGTTTGATGATGGTATGTGCATGCCAGGTGAAGCCTCACAATTTGGGTGTGACCTTAAAATACAACCCTCTGGCTGCATAGAGATGTTCACAGAAGTCTGTAGGTGGGGCAGAAAGTGGACTGACTCAAGCACCCCTTAGAGATGGCTATAGGATATATATTTATCATAGAATAGTTAGGGTTGGAAAGGACCTTAAGAACATCTAGTTCCAACCCTCCTGCCATGGGCAGGGACACCACACACTAAACCATTCCACCCAAGGCTTCATTCAACCTGGCCTTGAACACTGCCAGGGATGGAGCATTCACAACTTCCTTGAGCAACCGATTTCAGTGCTTCACCACCCTAACAGTAAAGAATTTCTTCCTTATATATAGTCTAAACTTCCCCTGTTTAAGTTTTAACCCATTCCCCTTGTCCTGTCACTGCAGTCCCTAATGAATAGTCCATCCCCAGCATCCCTGTAGCCCCCCTTCAGATACTGGAAGGCTGCTATGAGGTCTCCACACAGCCTTCTCCAGGCTGAACAGCCCCAACTTTTGTAGCCTGTCTTCATACAGGAGGTGCTCCAGTCCCCTGATCATCCTCGTGGCCCTCGTCTGGACTTGTTCCAACAGATCCATGTCCTTTTATGTTTAGAACACCAGAACTGTAAACAATACTCCAAGTAAGGTCTCACGAGAGGAGAGTAGAGGGGCAGGATCACCTCCTTTGACCTGCTGGTCACTCTGTTTTTGATGCAGCCCAGGATACAGTTAGCTTTCTGGGCTGTGAGCACACCCTGAAGCCGGCTCACGTTCACCTTCTCATCAACCAATACCCCCAAGTCCTTCTCTGCAAGGTTGCTCTGAATCTCTTCTTTGCCCAACCTGTAGCTGTGCCTGGGATTGCTCTGACTCAGATGTAGGACCTTGCACTTGGCATGGTTAAACTTCATGAGGTTGGCATCAGCCCACCTCACAAGCATGTCGAGGTCCCTCTGGATGGTATGCCTCACTGATGGCTTTATGGCTTACCTCACTGATCCTTAAGTACTACGCTGTGTTTGAAATTGCACAGGCCACAGACAGCCAAGGTGGGGTGAACACTCTCTCAGGTGTTTAATGCAGGTGTTAAGTGTCCTGAAATACATCAAAATGATGGCCTTCTTCCAGGCAGAACGTGACCTTCCAGAGTCCCGCGATACCTATGCTGAGGTGCATGTGCTGATGGTGGTCTCTGCAGTCAGTCTGCAGACTTGTGTATTGTCAGGCTGACATTCTCAATACACAGAAGCAACAAACCAGCCACATAAGTCAGTCACAGAAACAAACCAACATCTAGAGATGTCCAAAGGAGTCTAACGTAGAGTTGAAGCGAGCTGGCTGAGCCTGCCCAGTTATCACAGGCCCTTTGCCTGGCACTGTGGCTTAGCTGGTTGACCCAAGCTATAGTGTGACTGTACGGGCAGCCAGACTGGTCAAGGTGGAGCGGAGGTGGAGTTGGTGCAGGGAGTAGCAGGAGGTGTCTGGGTTCTGTATCTGTATAGCAGCGAGAGTGTACAAGAGCAGTGCAACTGTTGTGCTCAAGTGTGCAATGAAACAAGGGTTAGAAATCCTTCCACCTGAGCTGGTAACGTTCACGTGGTCACCTTTAAGTTTTACTTTGATTGCACCAGTTGCAGATTCAAATGACATTCTGAAGGTAGGCTGAGTATTAAATCTGATCACATGCTACAGTATCGCTGTGAAACAAAATAGCAGTTGTAAAAGAGTTTTGCTCTTTTTATTTTAAAGCCAACTATTGTACTGTCGATAGAGATGTATTTTCACACTCCTGATAGATGATGTGTAAACTCTTAAATAACTAAAGACAAAATTTTCTCAATTCAGAGCTACTCAAAGCCAAAGCAAAACAAGCAGTTTGAAAATCTCACAACAGTGAATGTAACACATTTAATTGCTGGCAATTTCCACAGAGCATCTGCCAGAGTTAAAACAATATCAGCTTTCATTTCTGCTGAATTAAACGTGTTGCTTTCAGTCTGGAGACACAAACCTTTTCTGCCTTTGTTTGTTGGTTAATTAGGTGGAACAACATAAATCACTCAAGCTGTCCTGTTGTATCTGGAATAATCTCTGGATAAGCAGCTGTCTGTAGTCAGTAGAGCTCAGGGCCTGAGATTTGCTCTCAGAACTAAATTAATGCCTAGAGTTAATGCTGCAGGTGTGCTTTTTGTTCTGGGTTGGTTATTTTTGCTTTTCATTGGATCAGACTGAGGACACATTTAATCTTGTCAACCTGCTGGAAAGGTCTGGTATGCTGATATTACACTTGGTCTGTCCTTCCCTGCTCTGCTGAGGTGTTCAGTGGGGACAGCGTTGACACCAAAATATGGCCACACAGTGACTGAGCAGGGGTGAGTCCAGGCCACACCCCAGTTCAGTTATTTGCTTCTGAAGCAGGTTCCCAGAAGGCTTCTCATAGCTTGAATAGCTCATTGGTACAGCCCATGTCCCTGTCCCAGCTCCACGGTGCAGCTGGCTGATTGCCTGAATAGCAGGAGGGCTGTGCCCGCAGGCTGCTAAGAGCTCAGTGGTTCCTGACTGCTGCTCTTGAGCGCTTGGAGGCAACGGTGGCCCCTCAGTCAACCTCATAAAAGTGGGACAGCTCTTGCTCAGTCTTTGTAGCTCTGTTGCCCACTTGAGCAACGAATCCTCCCTTGAAGCTGGTTCATTAGTCCCATCGTCACCATTTGCATTACTCCACTGTACAGATGAACAGTCAGTATTGCTCCCAGCATTACCTGAAGTCTTTCAGAGACAGGAGAGGATTCAGCAGAGTGCGAAGGGCTTGGGGCATCATGCAAAAACATGTTGCAAAGTCATGGAGACCTCAGAGAGACTGTGGGATATCCTTCCCAGGAGTGCAGAGCTGGAGGGACCACTCAGGTCACCAGCTGCCCTGCCAGCATAGGATCACATAATCTCTTTGTGGAAGCAGGTCTTTTTTCCCCATGCTATGGTGATTGTAAGGTTGCTCCAGAACCTGGCAAGCTCTGTGAGTTGTTATTTCCATCCTAAATGTGCTCACACCTGATTTATTGCCATTTATTTTCATCTTTACATTAAACAGCTCATTTTCCTTCCATGTGTTTGCCTTGACCTGCAAGCAAATATATCCTCAGTCTGTCTTGATCTTCAAAAATCAACAAGTCAGAACAAGAAGTTCTTGTCCTATTTAGCTTAGAAAAACAAGCTTTTAGTGCTTTTAGACCAGGTTCATTGTTAAGAAGGTTTTAATATATACCACAACTTTGTTCATACTGAAGTATCTGGTGCACAACTTAAAGCAGACTTGTTGAGAAGAGGATGCACTGAACACCTCATGTGTGCTTTTTTTTTTCATGTCTAAGTATATAGTTAAGCTCTACCCATATGTACTTGAAGTTACAAACAATTTGTAGCATGTTTTGCAGATGCCTCTGAAAGCATTTATGTTTTGTAAGAAATACAAGCAGTTCCTTCTTTCAAATGACTGCTGGATTTTCTCAGCCAATGTATGTCCTTTGAGAACTGGCCTCTTGAACAGATTGCTTCCATGGGGTAGCTTTCATTAAAGACCAGGTTTTGACAGTTTCCCCAAAGACATGTGAATTCAGTGTAAAGTGAAGGTGGATGAGCAGGCAATGGAGGGCACAAGCAATGACTGTGATGGGAATTTAAGATAAAGTGTAACCATTTCAGGTGTTATTTAGTGATAAGGTGCCCCTCCTTACACCACTGTGAGTTGTGTTGGTGTTTAGAAGCAGACATAGAATAGGTTAAAGCTGAGATTATGATGTTCTAATGTAAAAGTGCAGTTACAAGAAAATGTGCTTTAGGGAAAAAGTAGGATCTAGAGAAGATTTACTTCTGAGGAAGATGGTGTTTGTGCTGTTAGAGGAGGACAAACTTTCTCTAAAGAGAAACTTGGCTAAAGAGCAGTTTTGAAAACAGAAGGCTTTATTATTCAATTGTGCCTGTAGTCAGGGGTCTGTCAGCATAGGTATCTGGCTTCTGTACCTGCTAAATTGCCTTCTCAGCATATAGTGGCTGCTAGATTTCTCTCCCAGGTTTTGCTGGAGTATTTGAATACATCTCTCTTGAGTCTTTTAAGTTTGATTTTCAGGTAAGACGTCACAAGGCTTATTTTCGACAGGGTATTGTGTTTGTGTTTTCCCATGGGTCCTGCCTGTTCTCTGCTCTTCAGTCTGCCCACAAAGGCTTCATGGCAGAGTGACTTTTCTCTGCAGTGCACACAGAAGGGCCACAGTTAAAGGAGTGGTAGGGCAAGTCTAAACCCAGTCTGAACTTGTTTGCAAATAAATGACTGTCAGGAGTTACAGAAGTGGCAGCAATGCTGGCATCCTCAGGTCAAAACCTTATTAAAAGCATTCCTAAGAAATTAGAACCATCCGCCTCCTTGGGTCTCAGTACTCAAGGCATTTTTGCTGCAGTTTTTTTCTTGGTTTTGTTTGGAAATGTATGGGAATAGCAGGGTTATAATTTCTCAAACTCTTAAGTTCTGGTGTAATAGTTTATATCTAATGAGAAGAGGGTGAGAAGGAACAGCAGTCCAGGGAGGATCTGCCAGGCCTAACCGTAAGCATGGTCTGTTCTACTTTTGGTAACTGGGTAGGGTTTCTGAGGAGGAGCTAAGAGTTAGAGTTTATGAAATAGATTCAGAAGGAGATGGAAGAGTGCTTTAGAATCTTTTCATGCATTGATGATAGGCCAAGAACATCCATCAGAGTCCATTGTGGTGCAGGCAGTCCCACACAGGACCTGTAGGATGGAAAAACACCCAACTACCATCACAGCAAAAGGCTTTTGTAACCTATAGGCATACATTTAGCTTGAGGCACACAAAAAGCAGACATCAGCTTTGGTTGCAAGGCACGATTCTCTTAAAGAATCTGGATAAAAACTAGGTCATACCTAGCTTTGTTCAAGAGAATCTTGTCAGTTTGTCTCCAAGCCCCTGTCTTTCACTATCAAAATGCAATAAGCCAAGTGGTTTAATTGTGCTGCTGAGTTACATAGCTTGCTGAAAGGGCACCGGCAAATGTAGATCTGACAGAATGACCCCACTTTCATTTTCTGCCATTGAGTTACAAATGTGTAAACAGTGTAATTCAAATAGAGTTCCAGAAAATACTGTGAATTAATTTTTGCTGTGTTGATTATTTTCTTCTTTGGCTACATACAGTGATTGTGTGCAGGGAACATTGTTTCATTTCCTTCTTGTTTCCTTGCTTTGTGGTGAAGGACTTTGAAAAGCAGCTGGAAGTGTAAGTGACAAGCTCTGTTCCTTCCACATAAAATAGGTGGCACAAAGGGCTGCCGGCTTGAGTGTGCTCTCAGTTAACTGATCGCTTGTAAGCAGAAAGAGCTGATGGTGTCTCTGCCATCTAGGGACTGACAGAACACTTAGCCCTATTGATTCCAAGTCCGGCATCAAGCACGGGCTTGAAATTTTATTTCTTGAAGAGGATACATTGTTCTTTATGCTCAGGGGGTGGGAGCCTGTCTGCTGCATGCACTGTTGCACTTCCCTCCCGGGTTCCCATTAGATATTAGAGAAATCTAGTCAGAGCCAACCAGCCCTTCTTGGAGATTTGCTAGCTGGCTAAAGGGATCCCTGGTTGAGAGGACACACAGTTTCTGTACTGACTGTTAGCTCTGGAATACTTGAGCATGAAACCAAGCCAAAATTTGAATCTACACCTGAATACAGAGAATAGGTTGTTGAGGGTCCAGTTCTACAATACAATAGATCCCCTGAGAACAGAGAATATGTGAGCACAAATACACAAACTTCCACAACCGTTGGTAGATCCGTGTTATTAACTAACAAATTCCACTTAGAAATAAGACTTTAATAAAAAAGAAAACTCATTTTCTGTGTAGTGTGTGCACCTGAGAATTCCAACAGTAGCAGCACTTCATGCACCAGGGAACTGTCAATTTCAGGGATTACTGCCAGCAAACCCTTCGCATGCTGGTTATAAATCTACATGTTAGCTTCAAGTTTGTCACTCCTGTCCTATAAAATGCTTAAAGGCAGGTTCCTTAAAGTAAGGTTGCCAAGTCATCATGTAAAATAGAACTAGATTGCTTTAATTGTATTCTCTTTCCATTTCCAATATGCATTGATGACACGGGGAAAAAATAAGAAAATAAGGTACAAGGATGTGCATATCCTTTCCCGACTTCTCCTTGTGTGATAGGATTCTTCTGTAGCTGACATGGAAAGGATCCAGATAGGTGTCACAGCTGGGGTACATGCACAGCATCACACAGGGGTGTGCAGAAACACAGAGGACAGTGAGGATGGGCTGCTGGACTGGGCACCCATGTTAAGCTGGCCCTGCAGCTCAGGTACGTGCCAAGGTTAACCCTGCAGCACAAAAAATGACACATGGGTTAGCTGAAACTGAGTGGAAATCTGGGATGATGGATCAGTGTAGCTACCACGGGCTGTGGATAGGGTCAGAGCAATAGTCACCTTGGAGAACACTGGCAGGGCCAAATGTAGAAAGAAAGTGTAAGAGTTTGGGTATTACCTGCCTCATTCTAAGGAACAGCGCTCAGTAAAATGTACCTTGTGATGATGGTGTTCCCAACTGTTCGATTAACTCATGCAGAAGGATTAATGACATTGGAGTAAATTGTTTCAACTGGTATAATTATTTCCTTGGTGTTACATTTTCTGATTTTCTTGTCCTTTATGTTGTTTGATATTTAGGCATTAGGGGATTGTTGGAATCCTCAAAGCTTTTGTTAGCTTTGGAGAAACTCCAGTGGCTGAACTTAGTTCACTTTTGGTTCCAGCTCTGAGAATCACAAATAAAAAACAGAGCCCTTCATATCTGGTAAAGGGAAAAAAGAAAAAGTTAACAGTATCACTCTGTTCTTTATAAGCCAGGGAATTTGGAATTTTTTGCAAGTTTAGAGATGTTGGTACAGGCAAAATATGGGCCAACTCCTGAGTTCTCTGTCATGAGACACTGTGAGATGTGGCACAAGAAAGCTGTGCAAAACAAAGTGGTTATCATGTATATCCAAATGTCTTACGATGCATCACAAGATCACAGACTTCTCATGCCACCAGTATACAAACTTTTTCTTCTAACTTCATGTATAGAGCCTTAATTGCGGCACTGAGGGGCAGAGGAATTGATTAAGAAGGCTGCACTTTGATTCAGTTTTACACCAGTGACTTCAAGAAAGCTCAGCTGAATGGAATTATTACTGATGGCCCAAAGACCTGCTGGTCTAGTTGCAAGGAAGTCTCAGTGCAGAGCTGCAGGTATGGTAACTTGTTCAGCAGGATCATCTGTCCCTTCTGTTGGGTGTGTCTTCAGCACACAAGGTGTGGGTGAGAGCAGCCTGCACAGCTCCAGCCCTGGTCTGCACAGAGCAGGAGCTGGTCTGTGTGTTTGCACCCTGTTTCTGGAGTATAAACCGTGATTGTTTGCACTGAGATGTTTTTCACACATGGGCTCGGCTGAAGATGGTACAAAAACCTGACTTGATCATAGGAGGTGAGGGCAGCAGATGATGTAGGATAGGCTTTAGCCTTCTCAATGCAAATGAGCACAGGATAAACACACTGCACTACGTACAAGTTTCTCTGGTTGCAAAAAACAAACATGAGAAATAGCCTGGCAGCAGAACATAACTGCATGGGAAGAAATGAAAGCCTGTGCTGTGGAGCTGGACTGGAAAGTAGCGATGAACCTTCTGCTAAAAACTGTGAAAGACAGAGTTTTCCTCTTTGCTTGCTTGCTGTACTAAATAGAAAAAAATCAATTTGGCATGTCTCTTCATACTGGTGGACAAACTTTTTCTTACAGTAAGTTCAGGCTTTTTTTGCAGAGGGGTGTGGAGTTTGGCATATGGAGTCAGTCCAGATTTGTGCTATGTTTTGCTTACTACAGTTCAGGAATATCGGGACCCTGGACTGGATACTGTTTGTACTGTGCAGTTCTGCCATTGTCATACTGATTTATCTTGCCAAGAGGCAGTTGCCTTTGCAGTCCAGAAGATCATAGCAAAGGCCCTCATAGCTACCCCTTGTACAGCACATCAGGCTCTCATAATCAACGTGTAAATTACTGCTTCCAGTAGTTTGCATTACTGAAACTATTAAAGATAAGTGTGACTGCTGCATTTATGCTCTCTGTGTAAAATAAGGTAGCACTGGAGTATTACCCAGAAACAATTCTTCTGTACTAACTGGAAAAATCTTTGTTGTTAATATAATTGGCCCTTCTGTTTTCAGTGTGTTTCGTTTAAGTATTCTCCAGTATAATGACATTTGTGGGAAATCTTATTATCACAGCAAATCTGGATATGTTCAGTAGGATTCTCACAACTTACTCTTCCTGGTTTCAGTGGCAGTCTGCCCTTCTAACTCAGCTGTACCTGTACATTTCTGCCTCACAACATACTTTGTGAAGTGGTATTAAATGCTGAGGCTTGCAAATGAAGCATCATGTTGACATCCAGTGTCATTCTTACTTTAACCCCAAATCTGATTTTGATGTCACATGTGATGAGCTGTGTCAAATTTTTTGTTCTCTTTTGTCAGGGTTTTGCTGGATATTACTACAGGGAGGTTCCTGAAACAATTACAGATTGATAGGAGAGCAGAGATGGAAGGGATCTCAGGAGGTCCCTCATCTGGGCTCCTGCCCCAAGTGTTCATTCAGAATGCTCCGGGCCTTGCTTCAGTCAAGTTATGAAGATGTCCAAGAATGGAGATCCCACAACCTAAAGGCAGTGAACTTAAAAATCATAAATCCCTTGGCTTGAGAGCATGGTGCCTATCGGTGAATATTACTGTGAATGATAGAAAGTAGAAAACTACTTTGCCCAGGAAGCTTGTTTTGAGCCATACAAATACTCTTACCAGATAAAAAGACTAAAAGAGAAGAATTGAACAATGGTTCATTTAAGAGCAAGAGTCCTGTAAAAGCAAGAAGCCTTTTCATAGCAGCTGTATTAGCTGTGCTTCCAAGGGCTGCAAAACAGCAGTGGAAAAAGTACTGCAGCATCCCTGATCATATCGCATGTTGATACCAAAGTTTTGCTTGAAGAGTCTGACCATGTCTCTGCATCTTCTTCATATAGTTGTTTTCAGATTCTTATTCAGTGCAGCAGTACAAAGTGCTAGATTCCTTGACATGACTTTAAAATGCATCTCCTCTTCTTATGAACAGCCCCTTTTAAGCAACATTTTCTTGTGGCTGCACAAATTAAATGTAAGAGATGATAGGATTTTAATCAAACACAAATTGCTGGTTGCTCCCCTGAGCAGGATTCGTTCAGCCAGGTTAGACAGCTGTGCTGGCTTCTTTGTTTTTACAGGTACTCTTGTTTCGAAAGCATGAGGCAAAGCCACTGACTGGTGCTGTGCTGTTGGTGTGCCAACCCCTGCTTCTGCTGGGGTTTAGGTGCTGGAAAAGAACTAGGAACAATCGTGAACCTGAAGAGAGGTCTTGAGAAGCATCTCATTGTGAATAAGAAATAGAAGACCACAGTGAGTATGTAGAATATGATGTTACCAAAGCATTTGGTTAGTAATAAATTATGAAAGTAAAAATTCTGAACATTAATGCAAAGAGTGTTCTCAGAAATTCTCAATGTGAAGATATAACTGTATCCTTCCTTGTTCATGGAGAGAAGGAAGGAACTGCCTGCTTCTGAATTGGTACCCAGGCAGACTGTCCTCAGAGGATCTGGGAAAGAATTGCTTCTTGCTGGAGGAGTAGAAGGATCTTGAGTCTCCAAAACAAACTTTTAAATTCCAGCATTGTCTGTGGTGGAGGAGGACTGGTTGCTAACAGTCCCCCCTCAGAGATTAAGTCCAGAATTTCTGCCTCAAGAGGGAAGCAGATACTGTGGCAGTAGCTTCTGCACCATTGCTGGCTGCATCTTGGAGGTAGGGTGCTGTTTCTTGCGTCCTGGGCACAGACTACACAGAGTTTGGCTGAGTTTCCCTCATTACTCCATTCACAGGCTGTGAAAAGCCAGAGTCTGTCTCTTGGTCTCCATGGGAAGAAGAAACTGCTAGTAGTGATTATAGCCCAAAGATCTTTCTGTGCACCTCTGGGATCCCTGCTCAGGCCTGACAGATTGGGTGACAAGTTCTTGTTGTCTTTTCCTGGTATTAATTACTTGGAATTGATCTGTCTCCTTCCTTTCCCCCAGTGTCCTTATTTCTCATAACTGTGCATACCTGTTGTAGCACTGTGTGCACAGAAGTTGTAGCAGCTCATGAAGGGAGCCAATGACAATGGGTCAGGAGGAAGTACCTAACAACAGCTGTTATGGAGATTCTTCAGAACAGAAACATCAAACTATTCTTATTGTCCTTGATCTTGAAAAGACAAAACAGAAAGGTTGCTCATTCAATCTTGGCTTTATTTGGGTAAAACATAAATGTCCTCTCCTCATCATTCATACATATTTATCTGTCCTGTCAGAAACACTTCTGTTTATGGCTGAAAGCAGTACAACAAAAGCATCCACTTGATTGAAGACAAAGTGAATATTTCTGTGTTGGCAAGTCTTGATTTCCATGATTGGTTTTCATTAGGTTACATTTTTCTGTCTCTCTATGATGCTTCATGTCATAAGATGAAATTGTATTGTTATTCTTAAAATAACACTGAATAAAGCTTGATTCTCTCTCCTTACATGGCAGATGCTTGTTGCAGTATTGTCTGTTTAGATACCATCAGTGCAACAAATGGAGCTCAGAAAAACCCCAACCGCAAGACCACAGAATGCTGGGTGAAGATGGGTACATTTCACAATGAAAACAGTTTGATGTGCTGTTATACAAAACCACAAAATATCTTCTTTTCCTTCTTCCTTCCTTTCATTCAAGAAAAGCTTGATAAAGAGTCATGAATGACATTTCTAGAAGCAGAACTAGATTGAGAGCATCTTGAGTCATCCCATGCAACTGGCTCATTGGAGGAAGTTGTGTTGGAGAAAGCAAAGTTTAACAGTGAGAAAATAGTAAGGAATAAAAACTTGAGTAGCTCCTTTCCTTATTTTCAGATCTGACTTAGCTGTCCCATACAGTCATTCCAATCAGGTACGGATAGAAGGTTATCTATCTGATCAATTCTCATTTGCCCAAAAGCACTTTAATGCTGTTTGGCTCTGTGTTTGTTGTGATGCTGTGCTGCAGTGAAAGGCCATATAAAGGATAAGTCTTGGATTTCTAGTCCCTATTCAGCATGTGCTTATGTGCTGTCTATCATCTTTTTGTTTAAATTTTGCAGAGTGGTTGTATTTTGGCCTGGTGAGAATGCCAGTGGAGCTGCTTTGAAGGTGCTGTCAACGTAGTCCTTTTATTTCATTTCTCCACATGGTTCATGATTCTGGTAAATGGCAGGAGGGGAGAGAGGGTTAGACATGAGAAAAATCATGGAAGTCCTAAAAACATCATAACTGCCTTTTCTTCTGGGTATTTGCTGTATGAATGGGATTCTTTGAGATAAGAGAATGTGTCCAAAGGAAGTGGAGAAATGTGTGGATGAGTGATAACATGCACAGTGCTACAGAAGAGTGCACATTAAATGCAGAAAAAAATATCTGCAAGACTTGCTGATTCCTTACAGAACATAGCATACATTAATGAGCATTTTCATACAACAAGGGAAAGAGAGTAGATACACCAAGCAATTTACATTTCTGTGTATGAGTAACAGGAGTTTTCCCTATTGTATTTGTTATGTGCCCACACATTTCTTGGGGATTCCAGTCCAAATAAAGCTGTTGTTCCTTTTATACATAAGAATTCTTATTTAATTTTTTCATTTGAGATGTGAAATGGCAATAAATGAGTTAGATAAGGTATGAAAATAATAGACTGGCGAGAGTATCAAATGACTGAACATAAAATCGCTAACTGGGTGATTACATGACTAATGGATTTCTTCAGCCCTAACAGTCAGAGGGGTATATTGGAGAAAATGGTAGCCCTCAGTCATTCATCAGTGGATAAAACTTAACTAAATCAACAAAGGACAACCTGTATGAGCCCTAAGGTAGGGCATAGCTGCTACTAAATCTAGGAGATTAATTCTTGATGCACTGAATTTTGTTCCAAAAAGAATTCTTTGGAAATCCATGTTTCTTCTTACTTTGAAAGCATGGTTGAAATGAGACCTTACTATACCCAGTGGAAATTCTACCACCACATGCAAACAAGGCTGTAATTTGAAGAGTACTTCTCTGAAAGTCAACATGAAGGAGCTCTATTATTGCTGGAGAAGCATGTAGAAGCTTCTCCATGTGTTTACTCACTGCAGCCATCCCCCTGGCAGGTTGTAAAATGCACCTCTTGGCTTCATTTCAAGTTGTGGTTCACTTTAACACCAGGGATGCTAGTTACATATCACGCACAACAAACAGAACACTGTTACACTGATGGAAAGTCTGATTAAGTGAAATCTTTTCTCTCTAGAGACAGGACGTGTGCTGTGGGCTCAGACTGTATATGATGCTCCTGGTGAGCAGCACTTCACTCTGAAATCCCGTCACACTGGCCTTGACTACTCACAGCCACGGGGAAGCAGCATAGTGACTGGTCAATCTGGTGTTCATATATGCTCTTATTTTAACAGATTTATCTCAGACTAAAGCCTCCACAGATCAAGGATGTTGATTCTTCTGGCGTTCATTATTGTGTTTCACATAACCTCAGCAGCACTGCTGTTCATCTCAACTATTGACAATGTAAGTATCGTTTCTTCTCTTTTCCTCCCAAACACACTGGTGTTTCTTTGCTTCATAAAAATGAAGTTATTTTTCTCTAGTTGTCTGCAACTTGCCTATGGGAAGCATGTAACTTTGCTGGGCACACTGGTCTCCTTGCATCTTTTTGTAGAAGAAATGCCTGGAGTATGCATGTTTCTGCTGTGCAGGGATAGGACTATACATATACCTGCTGTGCATTTGTGTGGTGTCATGTTCTAAGCTCATGTCGTGCAGCTCATCTTCTTCCCTTTAAGATACTTGGCCAGGGACTATCTTTAGAAATACTACCATGTTTGCAGGGTGGAGCTGCTATGGTTCTTGCTTCAGCTAGATATGGGGGAGGTCTGTCATCCTTTTGATCAAGTACATGCAGTCAAATAGCTCATGGTCAGTGCATGGTGATAATCTCAGCCAGGCTGTGCTTTCCCTCAGAAGCTCAGTTAATTCATGAAAGAGACACCATGAATTTTTCTGTTTGCATTCAGTTGAACATTTTCAGCACAAAGTTTCAGAATCATTTATGTTACATTCTTTGCAAATTTTCTTTTTATTTTTGCACCCAGAAAGAATTTACTTTCCAGTATTTACATCCAGCTCTTAATAGAATTTTCCTCTTTCCAAAGCAGCCCGCCAGCCTGACTGGTACTTGTAACTGTGCACTGGAGTCTGGCTTTCTCTAAGAGGTTTGATATATGTACAGGCTTATGGGATTAAAAATATTGTCTGCTGAAAATACTGGGCTCAGTGATGCTGGTTTACATCCCAGAGTTTTTTCCAAGACTGTGCTCCAAGAGAAATGATGAATTGCCCACAACTTTTTATGGCAGAGTGGTACAAACTCACGTGTTATCTTTCAGCCAGCTGGTTGATTTGTCTAGTAAAGTGGGTCATGAATTAAGAAACAAAGTAGGTTGTCTTAACCTGCTCCTTTAAGCATGTACAAAGTTGGGATAGTGGACAAAGGAGCTTACTCTTATTTCAGATCTGCTATATCCAAATCAAATTATTATAGAAATAGAACCACATGCACTCTGTGCCATTTGCTACTTTCAAACAATTACAAACTTAAACTGTGTAAGCAACTCCTATTTAGATTTTGTCATCTTCCAGAGGCTTTTCATAGTCATGAGAATAACTCTGAAAGTATTATATAGTGCTCAGAGCTGAAAAACAATATATTGAGCTTGGACTGCAAAATCCAAATGAATGGCATCCTGACAAAGCAATGTTCTTTCTTAAAACACAGTGTTATTTCTGCACATCTGCCTATGATCATAATACATTGTAGTTTTTACTGCAGTATTGTTTTCAAAGCTGCTTAGTAAGCTGTGAGGTTTCTGGAGTGTCTGTTTAAGCAGCAGATGCCACAAGGAGTCATTGTTGTATTTTTTCAGCTGTATTGAAAGCAAAGGCTGGGTAGCTATCAGAAGAGGAATGGGTTTCCTGGGGAAATGCCACTCATGTGGAGTGCTTGGCATTTCCCAGGCTTCCGTACAAATCCCTTCAGTCACTGCAGCACCATTTTGTGTTGTTAAAACAACAAAGTACAAATACCACAGGAGGATCTTAATTTGTCACCAGCCACTTCCAGTCAAATACCACAGTGTACATCCTGCACTCTCATACCAACAGCACAGCTATGCTGAGCTGAGATTAATTCAATCCAGTGTCAGGAACCAGAAAATGAATAAAGGGCTTCTGTTTCATAGGTGCTATAGATTCTGTTTCATTCCATGCTATTGCCTGTGAATTAAAATGTGCTGGGCCTTCAAAGAGTTGTGCATCCTAAATAGGGTCTGGAGGAAGAAAGCAGATCATATCTAGGTACCTTAAGGAATGAGCAGCCACTGACTATCCAAAATTTCTTCTTGAACAGTGGAAAATCCCTTGTGCTTTGGGATGTTAAAGATTGCCATTTGTTCAGGTCTCAGTGAAAATGACTTGATTAATAATACACCCTTTCTTCCAAAATGCCATTACATGTCAAATTTAGTTTGAGCAGTTAAGTATCAAAACGGAAGAGAAATTTGTTGCAGTTGAATATAGACTGAGGGAGCTGGGTTGTTCAGCCTGGACAAGGCTCCAGGGAGACCTTAGAGCTGCTTCCGGTACCTAAAGGGGCTGACAGGAAAGCTGGAGAGGGACTTTGGCCAAGGAGGAATGGCTTTAACCTGACAGAGGGGAGATTTAATGTGAGTTCTTAGGCAGAAGTTCTTCCTTGTGAGGGTGCTGAGGTGCTGGCACAGGTTGCCCAGAGAAGCTGTGACTGCCCCATCCCTGGCAGTGTTCAAAGCCAGGTTGGACAGGGCTTGGAGCAACCTGGTCTAGTAGAAGGTGTCCCTGCCTGTGGCAGGTTGGAACTGGATGAGCTTTAAGGTTCCTTCCAGTGCAAACCAGTCTGTGATTCTATTCTATGATTTTGTCTGCTCAGGAGACACTTGGAGAACTAAGGAGTTTGGGGTGGGTAGGTGGTTGTTGAGCTTTGTGGGTTTTGGTTGTGGGTGGTTTTGTTCGTTTGTTTATTTTTGTGGTGTTTTTCCCCTGTGAGAGCCCTTTACTTTTATTTTGCAGGCCTGGTGGGTAGGAGATAATTTTTCTACAGATGTCTGGAGTATGTGTGACACAAATACTAGCACCTGTATGGCAATTACCGATCAGTTCACAGGTGAGTGTCTCACTGTGCCTGTCTCAGGTCCTTTAGCAGGAGATTTGGTGAAATCACTACAAAGTATGTAGGAGCAATAATCTATTTGTTCAAAATTCTGTATGCTCTAACTACTTGGGTTTTCTAAAAGCTTTAGTACTGGCTTTTCGTTTTGGAAAAGCCAGTTGTTTCTGTGAGAGGAAAACTGAGGGAACTGTCAGGTGCACTTGAGAGCCCAGGGCAGGAGAATTGAGCAGATACTAGTGAGTGCTAAAAGGTTCTGTAACTAAAGGGATCAGTGAAGCCATCTGAAAGTGTGACTTAAGTGACAGAATTTGCCTCAGAATTTGAACTTTCACAGTGGAACTTAAAAATACTGGCAGCGTACAGGAATGAGGGAAAAAGTGAAAGAAAATCAAGAGCACAGGGTGCAGTTGTAACAGAGAGAACTTAATGTACAACACAGCCTAATACCCTGCTTTACCAAACAGAAAAATTCTCAGATGTTATATTATTTCTACACTTTTGATCTTTGTCTCTATTGAAGAGGTAGATGATTTGAAAAGCCATGTACCCATAACCTTCCAAGTATGAATTTGGCTTACAGCATATGTATCCCTGCCCAAGGCAGGGTGGTTGGACTTGATGACCTTGAAGGTCCCTTCCAGCCCAAACTATTCCATGATTCTATGATACTGTGCTGCAGGTGGTCTGTTCCACACAGGCATTCTTGAGCTAACACAAATGTAACACATTTGCATTTGATGTCTATATTACTATGCATTCGTTGCTATTGGGTACCCAAACTAGGTAGGTTGTAAGTAGCTGAGGTGCATCTGCTGTTCCAGAGCTACTGTTAGTGTAGCTTTGGTAAAGGAGAGGTGCTGTGAGGAGCTCATCTGTGTAGCTGATCTCTGCATCGTTCCAGCAAAGGTACACAACGAAGCTATGGGTAGTTACGTATTTTTGGTTACTTTAGCTCTTAGTTATAGGGAAGTAATAGACAGGGTCAAAAACCTGAATCAAAGGAATCTTTTGTGCAGTCTGGATATCGTGTCTGGTTAACATCTCACTGGACAAATCTGTCTCCAGGCTGGTGAGAGGCCCAGGTCTGTGTTTGTAAGTCATTTGGGACCCCTGGCAGTTTCGCTGTGCCTTTAGTACGCTGATGGTAGTAAAGGAAGTGGTGGGGAGAAACAGTGTCTTCAGTATTTTTATGCAGTTTTATGAAAAACTTTTAGAAGTCCTTAACCCCCTGGCTGTTTTAATACCATGGAAGCAGAGAAGAACCACTCTGAACAATGCATGCACAACTGGTTTGCTGTAGCTGCTGAACTGCTTCCAGAGCATAGCTCTGGCTTTCTGCTAATTGCAGGAGTAGGTGAAGAGAGAAACTGTGTTTTTAACCATGACTGCTTTTGTCTTTGCAGAATATCAATCAGTTCAAGCTGTTCAGGCCACTATGATCCTATCTACTATTTTCTGTTGTGTGGCATTTCTGGTTTTCATTCTTCAACTCTTCCGTCTGAAGCAAGGAGAAAGATTTGTGTTAACCTCTGTTATCCAGCTCCTGTCATGTGAGTAATTTTTCAACACTTGTGACTTTAATAATGTTTACACAAGAGTAGGAAAGGAAAGGGGAAAAAGGTTCCAAAAAGAATGAGCTGCATGAGGACTCTTGAGGCCATAGCTTATACTTTGTACTTGTTTAAACAGTGAACTGCCTTATTCTGTACTTTTTAGGCAGTTAAAACATGGATGACATGACTGCTCAGAATAAAGTCATTTAAACACTGAAGGGAAAGAATCTGAGATTCCGATTTTCATGGACAAATTAAACAACTCTGTAGTTGTTACAGGCAGGTACTCTATTTTTTGCTAGCCTTTAAAACTACGCAGATGTTTAGAATCATTTTGTGTGCACTCCAAAGAACATAAACACTGAACAGCACTTCAGATTTAACCCATGCCAAAGAAACTGAAAATGTGTCCTGAAACACTCTGGGTTTAGTCTGCAGATGGAAAATGAGTGTCTGCAAAAAAGGGCATTGATGGAAGCAGCTGACAGAAGGGTAACAGCAAGTAAATAGTTATTATGCATATTTATAGTATTTTAAGATGCTAAACTTTATTATTTTCTTCTTCCCCCAGGTCTGTGTGTTATGATTGCAGCTTCCATTTATACAGATAGGCATGAAGAGCTACACAAGAGCAATGAGTATAGGATTGAAGTTTCTAAAGGCCAGTATGGCTATTCCTTTGTCTTAGCTTGGATTGCATTTGCCTTTACTCTGACCAGTGGTGTTATGTACCTAGTATTAAGGAAGCGTAAATAAATGTCAAGCAGCTAGTCATTTGTCACTGCAGTACAAAACCAAATTCCAGTAACCATTTTGTATATAATCATTTACATGGTTTTGTAGTAAAGGTATCATTTCTCTACAAATGTACTGTGTTCTTGATATGAAACAGAATTAAACAAAATGGCAGGTTTAATGAGTGCCTGGCACCTCTAGGTCAGGGGCTGAGCAGGTCAGAGCCACCCTGGTTCTTTTACCTATTTCATCATCACAAACAGTTTTGCCTTAACTAGATGTTAACAGTTTATTCCTGGCCTCTAGAAGATTACAAATAAAGCCCATGTAAATTAATTTGTAAGCAGTATGCTACCCGTATTCCTGGACCAGATATTTCCGTTTGGAATAGGTTAAATATAGGGGGAGGAAAAAAATGAGGCCCAGATCACACTGAAAGCAAACAGTTACAGAAGGCCAAAGCTGCACTCGCTGTGCCTGGCAGAGGACTCGTGTTCTGCTCTTTACAATGTGCAGCAAGTGTCATCAAGCTTTTATTAAAACCACTTGCTTTGCAAAAGTAAACAATCCTTTTTTGTACTCCAGCAAATTATTCTCTTGATTCTCTTTCACATTTAATTGAAACACACAGAGCCTTTGGCAGGAGAATTTACCAGCAAATCCACTGAACAACTTGGGACCGGAACAGTCTGGGCAGTAAGAAACACCCCACTCAAGTCCCGTACCTCTTTATTTTTACATTGTGCATAGTCTCTCTGGAAGGAAATAAAAAACATTACCTTTCCTACTTCTGCAAATTTCCAAGCAAATTGGTAATCAGTTAAAGCCAAATGCATGTTTCTATAGCCAAACTCACCATGGCTATTACACCAGGCTTTGATTATATAGCAATTTCATGGCTAATGTGTCATTTATAAAAGCATTCCCTGAATCTGCCAATTAGGAAATTGGCCTTTAAAAGTTCATTCTAGATTCCATTGTGGATTTTACTTGAACCAAACACTCCTACTAAATAAATCAGAATGTGATTACTTTGCCTATGAATTCCAGGCCAGTTTTACAAGACTTGGGCATTTTTATTTTGCAGGCATTTTGCAAGATAAATCTATACTGTAATAGCAGGCTCAACTGCTCAGCAGTGTAATGCTGGCTTTGGCTGTTGGTGATTTTGGAGTTGGGAGATCAGTGTGGAGAGTGAATGAAGTGGCTTTTTCTGGTTAGTCACAGCTTTGACGCTTAAATATAGATTTGACTTTGTAAAAGCACTAACCAGTTACTTCAGTATGTTCACTAGAGCTGGCCCAATATACAGGCAGTAAAAAAGTAAGTAGGTTTTGAATGAGGTCTTACATTTAATGTAGAAAAAAATGGTTACTACAAAGTAGTATAGCTCTACTGAAGTCTATACTTACTGCAGTATATATACATCAGCTGATGGTCTGACCCATGCCTTCAGGTAACTGATCCTTGATTTCTCAGAAAATTACAGTTCAGTTGCATAACTCTGTAGGAACTGTCATCAACATGAGTAACAGTCATACAATTCCATCCCCATTCCGTGAACATCCTAAAATACTTTGGCTTGTACTAGTTGTCTTTTGGGAGCAAAGAAAGCCCAACAGGTTTGTTGAAAAATTAGATGGAGGACAACAGATTAGGAGATAATAGTAAAAGCCCCCACATTGTCTGAGCAAGACTCCCCAATCTAGCATGATGCTAGTGTTTTGTCAGGGCTTTTTTTCTCACAGTGGGAACACTCTGAATTTCCAGAATTACTACCCTACTTTTTAAAAAAGTGTTTCTACAGTTTGCTGAATACATTTCAGATTCAAAACCTGAATTCTGCTAGCAAGCAGAATTTGTCTTAAAACAAGCACATGCAGGTTTAAGGTTGAAAGTAGACAGACTATTAGCAGGTGTTTTGCTACTTGTATTCAGACATGAAACAGTAAGGGAAATTCCTAAGCAACTATGGATTCAAACTACCTTATATCTAGAAGAGTCCTGTAAAATTCTGAGTTAAGCTGTTACACCACTGACTTGAAGAGATGATGCTTCAGTTTCTAGCCTCGATAATGTTCAGGTCTTCTATAGAGCAGATATTTAAAATAAGGATGTATATATACATGAACACACAGCTTGATTCCACGGTGAGAGCACTGACCATTAACTAAAGTGAAAAGCACGCACACCATGGTATACAAGCATCAGCATGCTCATGATGCCACATAGAGAAAATGGGAAATGTTACGCACACCAAGAAAAACGCCAAACCAGTGTGACCTAGAGTTTTAGCAGGGCAAACATCCTCTAGGATATTCTTTCTACCTGATAACACCTTTAAAATGGTTACCATTTTCTATGCTCTATATATTCTGAAACTGTACATGAAAATAAAAGAAATTCTTGTACTGTAATGGCAAGCTCAATACATTTAGCAGTCTGACTTTGTCTTTAAGCTTGGGATCTATTTACACAATGTTGGATGAGAAACAGTTGAGTATTTGTGTGAACAGGTAAAATTAAATTCTTCCTGCCTGTACTAGACCCACAAGCTAATTATTTTTGTCCTTTGTCGAAGATCTTCCAGGGCAAGCAGAGAAAATACTAGTGGATTGCACATTTAAGTGCATCATGTCAAAAGAATACCTACTAAGTAATGCAAGACCCACAGGTGCTCTGAGTTTACTTGTGAGAGTTGTTCTTGATAATTTGCAGAGACAGCTGTGTATTTAACATCAGGTTGAGTACCTGGACCCTGTGAGAAAGTAATGCTAGAAACAGGCCAGTCACTTCCATATCCAAGCATCAGGTTGGCATTGAGATGGTAACACCACAGATGGGCTTGTACAGATTGATTCAAGACCCCCCCCCAAATCCCCAGAAACTTTCCCACACCCCTTCTAATCAGTGAACAAAAGGGAAAAATCCAAACTATGAAAAGATTCACTAGCAGCTGTGACTACCCTGACCTCTTTTACCCAGGATCTGAAAGGAAGCACAGGAAACAATCTTGGAAAACATATCTGAAATGTTTATGTCAATATATGTATTACTTTAAAAAAAAAAAATTTTAAATGTGTATGATCCAGGAGAAGTTCTGAATGAAGTTTTGTACTACCTCTCCATGAGATACCTTTAAAAACAAAAAAAAAGCACTGTAGGTGCTAGAACTGTACTGCTTTAACATGAACTATTTTATTAGCCCAGCTACATCAACAGTTAATTTTTTATGGTTCTTAATGGCTTGAAAATAATGGAGGGTCTGTGGCACTGTTGGCTTATCTTCAGCATTGTGGAAGCTGATGCCATTTACCTAAGGAGACAGGAGAATCCTTCTTACAGTTTCTACAAATATAGGAGTAAGAGGAGCCACTACCTTTACAAACACTAAATAGAGCTAAGATCCCGAAAACCTTGGTTCATCAATGCCACAGAAAAAAAAATAAGCTGGAAATCTTACTTTTTTATTTCTTTCATATGTGCAATAATCCCCTCTAATGTAGTAAGATGAAAGTGAAAAGTGGAAGTAAATTAGTTTTAAAAACAATCTTACAGAATTAATGGAATAAAGTTTGTAACAGACCATAAGTAGGAAACGTAAGGAAATTAGTACTATCTGCAATAATGCTTTGACTTGAAACTTACTGCAAGTAACAATATAGTTCTTAATAGTGGAATAGCGACCACTTGTTACGGTAGTCTGTGTCTCCTAAAGAGATTTTTAAGCAGTTGAAGTAAGCTTGTATATGACACAATGGTCTATAACATCCACATACATCTTTGCATTGAATGACAAAGTAGTGCTCGTGGGGGGTGATAAGCTGTGATAAACAGCAAGCCACTGGCAGTGGCAAAGCCCTTATTTTGCCTGCTCCCATGTGATGCAGAACTGTTACCAAGGTTTTCATGGAACAAATCCAAGTGGTAACTGGGAAGGAAGCACACTAAAGTTCAATTCCTGTAAGCACTGTAGCCGTTGGGTTTGGCAAATAAGCCACCTCTAGTTTCAGGATTCCGAGGAGGGTCTTGGAATTCTTCAGTAAACTCTGGACAAAGAGGAATCCTTGGCAGTGGAGAAGGATGTGGGAACTGCTTGAAAGTCTTGGCACCAAGACAAAACCGGTTGTTATTTGAACAACAACAACAACAAATAAGCCAGCTACACTACTTCTTACTAATAACTAGCTTAGCTTCATGTAAATCCATTCACTTCTGAATTGTTACTGTCTGTATAGTTCCCAAACCATCAGAAGTGCCACAGATTACATGGTGTTTACGTCTTAGTATTTGGCATGTCACTGACACAGAAAATACTTTTTACTCCATAGTAATAACCACTTAGCACGACAACTTTTATGTTATCAGTAGGAGTGCTGTAAAGTTTCCCATTATGTCTAGAGGGGTATTTACTTTTGGTCATGACTGCACTGAATTTATAGAGGGAACAGAGTGGTGGTTGTGGGGTTTTTTTCCCCATCAATAAATTAACCAAAAAGCCACAACCCTGTGGAGGTACTTAGTTTGAAACCAGGTGTACATTGCACAGCTGAGTAAAATTGCAGGTGCCATCATGAAACTCAACTGCTACAATAAATTTCAACAGACAGGAACCAATACTCATGATGACTGAACTGCACCACATGGTGCAAAAAGCCTGTGTTCTATTTCTCTTCACAAAACAAACAAACAAACAAAACCACAAAAAAGTTAAACTATTTCTAAAAAAAAACCCAGTTGTGTTGCTGTCATAAATGCTAAAGTTCAGAAACTTCAGTTTAGCCAAAACCCAACTATGTACACATTGCTACAAAGGAGGTGGTAGCAGTGCACTGCTTCACAGACTCAATCTTTTTAATATGTTATCATCAAGAAGTAAAAAAGGTGCCATTTTTTCTTGAGAGGCTTGGGTTGTTTTTTTTTTAATACTACTTCAAATATTTTCATTTACTTTATAGTAAAATACGTTCAGTAGAAAAAAATCTTACTTCTACTTAAACTATCTATATTGAATAATTAAAACTGGTTTGGATCCTAAAAGCTCATAGGGTGAAAGTTTTAAGTCTTGCTAGAAAATCGTGTTTTCACATACTTTCAGGCATGGCAAATTCGGAAGAGGAGGGAAAGAAAGGAAGGAAAAAAAGGAAAAAGAAGGTAAAGGGGGAAGGACGACTGGAACAGGTTTTGGGGTTAGGGGCTCTGAGTGTTTATTTCCAGTGACAACACCTCTGTCATCACTTCTATGATGTTTCACTCAATACTGTTACAACAGAGCCTCCCTGTGGCAAGAGAAGCCTACTCCCTCAAAGCCCAGCTTTAAACACTCCTATCCATTTGGAAAGGTCTCGAAAAAGTCTAACTTCTCACCAAATTCTGCACATTAAACACAACGGGTTTGTAGCAGTCCATCAAAAAAAAAAGAAAAAAATCCCCATAGTTTACTTTTTCCCACTGACTGAGCTGCTGTCACAACTACAACTGCACTGACTTCATACACTGGGAAGAAAGAGGTTATGAAAAACACTTCAGTCCCATCGTGATCTCTAGATTTCTCTGAGGACATGAAGATTCCCATGGTGAAAGACATGTGTTCCTCAGGACTTGGAGTTTTGCAATTATTTATTATTATTTTCCCAAACAATCAAACATTTCAGAGATGGACTACACAGAACCAAAACAGCTCAAAAAGCATTTTGAACACAGACACCTGTCCTTTCAAATGGGAAACCGGTAGCTTGGTTTTGTTCAAGGGATCCACAAGTAAGCTTGGCTAGGCTTCAATGCTGGGAGAAACAGACCTATTTTTATTCTTTAAATGTTCACCTTCTATCCAAAATGAAGAATAAATCAAGCTGAGTAAGTGCTTACAAAACTAACATAGTTCAAGATTGATCAACATTTCTTCCCCTCTCATTTGCTCAATTTGCTGTGCCCTGCAACCTAATTGCTTCTGTAGCTTTACATGCAATACAACCATCGAGGAGACATCTCCATTTTGAAGGGGAAAAGCAGCATGACATCTCATCATCACTTTTCACATCACTCTTTTCCCTCTGAGTTCACCTTTAAGAAGACAATAAAAGCAAGATGTATAACAGTCCACATACTGTTCCTATGCTCGAAATCTAAGCCCCTCTAATAGAAACTCAAAACCCAGGATATTGAACCATGGTTTTGTTTGAAAAAAAGTATTAAAAACATCCAGAGTTTATTTTTTACCTGAACTGCTGCTGACATTTCTGCTTCTGTGTACATTTGATTTGTTGGAATAGCTGTAACACAATTTTCACAGAAGTTTAAAATATATAAACGTTTTATCTAAAAGGCTTAATTTACACTGTGACAAGAATACCTTTTAATCCTTATCAGAGCAGCAGAATATTACCAGTCCCCTCTCCCAAAACACATGGGACAATAGTCCGAGAAATTACAGGCTGTCAGTATTGCCTCTAAGAAGCAACTATCCAGCAGGTCACCTCATCCTGCCTGGTATAGTTTTAGAGGGATTCTAAATACCAGACATCTTTGTAAGGAAGCAGGGGGAGAAAGTGTGCATTCCGAGGTGCTGTTCAAGATGTGAGCTGACGTTTCTCTGGAGGTTCTTCCCTAGTAAATCAGTTCAATTACAATGAAAAAACCCCATGTGTGCAGAGAAGACAAAATGTATTACTCTTGATAAAAGAATTGAAGAATCATAGAATCATAGAATTGTTAGGGTTGGAAAGGACCTTAAGATCATCTAGGTCCAACCCCCCTGCCATGGGCAGGGACACCTCACACTAAACCATGCCACCCAAGGCTCTGTCCAACCTGGCTGTGAATACCACCAGGGACGGAGCATTCACAACTTTCCTGGGCAACCCATTCCAGTGCTTCACCACTGATACTTACTTCCTTTAAGGAAGGGTTGCTCACTTTGTCACTAACTTATTTATATGGCAGAGCTATGTTTGGTAAAAGCATGTAGTGCTTTTAGTGTTTTAAGGTATCTATTAAGTTACAGTAATTGGATTTAAAAAAAATGAAGTTAATCCTCCTCTTCCTATGTTATTCCCTGAGAAGACCGTTGTAATAATAAAACAGTGGGTTGGATGTATGAAAGTTTTGTTAGTGCACCTCATACTAGCCTTTGACACACTAGACTTAATTTCAACATTTCTAAACCAATGGAAGCCTACAGATAGACATCTGGATAAAGTGAAAGCTTGCTAATGCTTCAGTTAAAACACACACGAACATCTGGCACATCTGTAAGCATTTCAGAGCACAACTGAATTTTAGTGACATTGTAAAAAAGAAAAGCCAGGAGTAACTGGCAATATTCCAGCTTTGTTTTGTATGTTCCATACTACATCAGTGTGCATGGATTCAACATTCAAATACCTAAATTATCTGCAATTGCTGAATTTCAGGTTTCCACAGGGAATAGGAGGGGTCCATCAGAACTGATAAAACAAGAAATTCAAAACAAAACCATTCAAAATAGCTACACAAATATATCAATCATTAAAAACTTAATTCATCGATTAAGACTTAATTAAAATAACAAAATAATGTCACAGTAAACAAACTTTAATAAACCACATACTAAGTTATGGCGCTGATTAAAAAAGTAAATCCATTCAATTTACTACCTTGTGCATTTGTACTACCTTGTACTACCAGTACATTTTACTGGTTAAGAATGGACTGTGCTATGCAGGAGGAACATTCATATTCTAAACATCTTTCATAGAAATAAACCCTCTTGGCTTCCATTTTAGTAAAACAACAGTTACTTTATTTGCTTGGTAAAAACAAGAGCACACAGTAATTGTCCTACATTTCTGTACTCTCTAAAATTTAACCATCAATTACTCACATTACCCGAACCCCGGAAATCTCATGCTCTTGGACTGCATAGCATATGGTATTATTGAGGTACCTTTTGAGATCTACTGAGGTACATTATCTCAGATCCAGGGTCACTTAATGCTCAAAAATATCAATAGGTATCACTAGGCATACTGAAATGCCTACTTGCTGATAGGTCAATTTTGTAGTGTACATGGTAAATTAATTCCTACAGACTTCATATATGTATTAACAAGTAAGCTACTCCAGTTGACCTGATGTGTAAAACACCTGTCTAAAATTACAAAGACTAGGAACAAATGAAGCATAATTGTGCTCAGAGAAAAAGATAACATTAGCTAAGGGGACATCTGTGACACTGGCACTGCCCATATGCTTGTCAAGGCTTTCCTGGTGCCTGCCATCAGGATATTATGTAGGAGAGGAAATATTAAGTCCCCAGGATGCATGAAATCTACTGCACCTGTTTTGATCAAAAAGAACAGCAATTTAACACAATAGCCTCAGTGTAGAATATTATCCAAAAAGAAACAAGGGAATCCTGGCCACATTCTGTGATAGTTGCAACCACACAAATGCCAGGTCTTAACTTCTTTCCTCTGGATTGCCTGTTGACTACTGTTTATGGCTAAGAAACTTATAATCAAACTAACTGAGCTGGGTCAAATTGGAACTTATTCAATTATCAGCCAACAAACTTTCTTTGCTGATTTCAGTTTTGCTATAAGCAAAGATTTAGATATTCAGAAAGTAAAAAACAAATTAATACATTTTACCGAACACCGCTGCTGACTGCCACCTCCCAGAACAGGCTAAGAAACCTCGTGCGTGCTTTAAGCAACATAAATTTTACTTTACAATAAAACCCAAAGGCCAAAGATACAAACTTGGTGTCAGCCATGCAAATGCCAGCCATGTGTGGTCCTGTGCTAAAAGGTATCTAACCCAGCCTCTGGACATACTGGCCATACTGTCATGTTTTCCCATCCCCATACTCCTCAGTTGCACATTCATACATCATTTTTTTTGCAAATAGCAGACAAAGAATTGGCAGGTTACATGCAATAACACACACAATCCCTTCTATTCATGAATCCTACTAAACCTCTTACATGCTTATCAGTCATGAGTGAGACCTGTGCACAGGCCATACTTTCTGCAAACATGCAATAAAACTTGAAACTACCATGAGAAGGGACAGTTAAATTAAGAACTGCAGATGGACTGCAATCCTAAATCAGATTCCACACTACTGCGGTTGCACAGAATGTATTCATCAACATTAAATAAAGGAACAAAACATCATGGAGCTGACAAGTGGCTTCTTCCCAGGCTTGAAAGCCAGATTCCAGCTAAACAAGGATTCCTGCAACTTGCAAAGTATTTTTTTCAGTACTCACCCTGCTTGTGCACTATTAAAAAAAAAAAGAGAGTTTTGGAATGAAAAGTATTTGATAAATTGTAGGAAAATCCAGACACAGAAAGATCTGAGTAGACCTGATTTCTGTTTGCTTACAAAATTTCCTCAGGAAACAAGTTCTGTGATAACTTTCTCATTTTTTTCCATATTAATAACATCTTTGTTTTACATTATCTTGCAGCTATTGTAGGATCAGAACAACAGTAACTGAGGGTCTAAGCAAATCTCTCTCGGTATTACAGGATAAGTGGAAAATATAAAAAAACCCCAAGGCAGTACATATAATACCTGTTTAAGTAAATAAAAATAATCTATGCACAGTAAATAACATTTCTGTTATAAACCAAAGTATTTTGGGTTTGTCTATACAGAAGCCAAAGTAAGTTGTCATTCAGTAAGAAATTGGCACACTATTGGACCCTGAAACACTTGAAGAACTGATCACCTAGCTTCAGCTGTAATGGATAGACTGGAGATATCAGCAACAGTGCTGGACACCTAACAACACCTGTGTTGAAATCTAGCTATTAGAATTTAACTGCTAATAAAGAAGTTGAGAGAAATTTTCTCATAAATGCTTTAAAGCAATATAAGGACATTAACTACATTTTGCTATTCAGCTCTAGATACATACCTTGTATATTCTGAAACGTGTATTGAAGGGAAATTGGTGTAAGGTGATAACAAAAATGTATTTGTTGGTGTATTAGGACAGAAAGCAGAAGATCCAAGCTGGTTTACTACTGTATTTGGATAGTATACACTTGGAAGCAGTGTCTGACAAAGAAGGAAACACTTTGTTGTAATAAGACTTACAGGATAAATCTGGTCATATCTGCAAGAAGTGCTAAAGTAACTGAGGTGTACTCAAACACAACAACAAAAGAAAAACCCAGCGACACCAAAGCAACTTTTATTTTTCCGTTGAAGCTGAACTTGTTCTTAAAAACCCCAAACACTTATTTAAATTTTGAGGCTTGTAAGCATCTTCCTTCTCCTTACCCTGTTTCATGGTTTGTTTAAAGTTTCTGGGAAAAGGCCAAGAAAATATGAAACTAATTTTGTAAAACGTGTGAAAGCCTTTAACAAAAAGACAAGATCCATGTTTGTTACATGCAATTCCTTTATACTTTAAAATGTGAAAGAACAAAAAGATTTAGACTCCGAAGACTCCAAACAAGCGTATTTCTGTAAAAAGAGATTCTTCCATGAAATATACAGTCAGCATGAAACTGGAGGCTGACAGTTCACAGAGCTACTTCTGCCTTAATATTAGCTACAAGAACTTCAGCACAATAAAATACAATCATGCTAAGGACATGAGAAATTCCTGTTCGTCATGAGAATCAAATGTTCCACCAAAAAAAAAATGCTTTTTAATCTTATATTTTCAGTACTAATGTACTAGTACCTCCCATGAAAAATGTTCATATATTAATAGCTATTATTAACATTTTCATTTACTCCATCATATTTTCAAATTCACTGCCTGAGAAAGTGGTTTTCAACTAGCAGTTCATGGCCCCTATACAACTGGTGGCCTATAGCTGAATGGCTGAGAAAAGGTAACTCAAAGAGGCAAGTATACTGTAAGAACCTTTAACTTGTAATAAAGAGGGCTGACCATTCACTACAAAAATTCCAATGGCTCTCCAATAGGACACCATCAAAGCAAAAGTTGTCAACACATGTACTGTCTACACCCAGTGCTGAGTTTATTTAATTATGATGACTGAAAAGAACTACGTTGTAGTCCAAAATGGAAAACAAATTCTCAAAAGATCAACCAATTTAAGAGCTCCACATGGATTTTTTTTTTTTTTCTGTTCTGATGGTAAGCAACAGCAATGTAGCTGTCAAAAGTCATCAGTTTCAGTGTAACATCCACAGTCATCTGTTAGTTTACAGTGGGGCATTAATACCTGTATTAACACCTGCATCATACTTTTGGGGTCCTTCTCAGGGAGTATACCAGGTACTGTAATAGTCTTATGTGGTACACATGCAAAATATTCATACAGCGATGCAAAGACACTTACTAGGAATGATAAGGCTCTTTCTTCAAAGGTTTCTTTGCATTGGACTTCTTCAACTCTTCTGCTTAAACTTTCTAGTTTTTGATTAAAGAAATAATTTCAAATATTCATCTGCTCACCAATCACAAGATTAATTTATAATAAAGAAAAACTGTATTTCAAATCTGAAATCAAAAAACATTGAAACAACTACACAAAACCAGTACTGAACTTAAAATCTAAAGTTTAGGAAAGTACGGTCATTGCTTTCTATTGTTTATAGGGCGTTTCTGGCAGGTAAAGATGTACCTTGTCACGCTTCATTGGATTTAACTCACCTTACATAAAGGAAGTGTGAAAACTTACTTACCTTCTAAACTTGAGAGGTAAAATCAGGATGGTATATTCATCACCACCACTACACTGGAACAGCTTTAAACAGATTTTAAAATGTGCATAATTTCTCTATGTACAGAATTTAGGATTTTACTTTCTACAGGACTGATGATCACAAATTGTTGAGAGGCAAGATATCTGCTCCCAAGCAGAGAGTACTTATGAGAAAGTGCAGCTTGATATTCTGAGAAATAAAATATTCTTAAGGACTATATAAAAACAAATATTTACATTTCAATACATTATAAATAATATTAATTCTTTATATTAAAATTATTTGTTGATCAAACACATCAGGATAGGTATCCTTGATACCAACTACAATGAAAAAATAACCATATAAACAGGACTGAGAGTATCTTAATGTCAAGAAAATAAAGACTTTTATAATCAAGTAGTGGATTTCCTGGGGGGAAAAAAAGTTTCCATTAAAAAAATATATAAATTCCTGATTCTTCTCTACATGAAGTACTTGCTTTCTGCCTCTGATAAAAAAGAAATTGCTAAACTGATTCCTTTCGTTCAATGACTTTACTGAATTGCTTCTGCTGTGTTGCAACAATTCAATAGCTATCTCTCCTTTACAAAAAGCAAAAGAACAAAGTATTTAGCTTCTTTAATTCTCTTAATTAAAATATTTCCTATTATACCTAATAATTGCTAAAATTTTGAGGCTTTTAAAATACTCTTAATGCCTTGAACAAAGCATTGTCTTGGTCCCAGTTTGAAAGATAAATAAATCTGTCTCCAAGACAGATATAGATGAATACATATTGATATGCTACAACACAGATAGATATCACAGGCACTTATATTGAGGATGCTCACAGGACCAGATTTTTCTGGTCATTCACTACAGCCATAAGTTGAGAACCAGCTACTGCTTTCTAATTCAGCTGTTCATTCTCACCCTTTTCACTCCTTCACATATCCTTCTCTATTTGTCAGTCTTTCCTCTCCAATTCCAATGCAGACAGGAGGGAGCTTTGTACTAGCAGAAATTTCTGTCAAATGAAGAGCTAAGTATAATTTAAATTCTCCTTTTCACAAGGACTTCTGGCATCCAGTGCTTCAGTGCCATACAGCAGTGATAACATGGTTGAACTATACGAGTTCAAGTCACATGTTATAATCCTTTTCCTGGTGACAATACATTTCAGAAAATCCCCAGAAACTGATAAAATCATGCTTCCCACAGAAAGCAGTGGGAGTATTACAGCAATTTCTAGACAGCTGATCAGTGTTAAGGTGTTCGTCCTTTGACTTTCTCCCTTCACTGAAGCTGCATAAAGAGTTCAGAGTTCTCCAATCCATCTTGGACACTAGGGTCCTTATTCTAGGTCTTAAACAGTAGCAGCTGATAAAGAAATATTCCCTTAACATGGAAAGGTACTAAAGGGGAATTTTCAGATATTCCCCACAAATGGAAATCATTATCTCTCAGAGTAATTCCGCCTGTCTCTATCTTCTGGAAGAAGCAGTCTGATGTACTTTCAAAAAGTGGTAGTCAGATCCAACTCACAAAGTAAGTTTTACTTTACCTAAACTATGCAAGAAGTGGGTGCATTCATATGTAAATTTTGTCTTATGTAGCAATCAAAATATTTAAAATTTTGGGTAAGCAGAGAATTCAAACTAACTTCAGTATTTTCTCCTCTCCAAACACCCATTTATAGTCTCCCTAAAAAGATGCAGTTACCAACACTGTTAATCTAAATCATTGGTACTCCCTACAAATATACCTTAAGTCATAAACAGGGTGATCCCATATATCTCAAAACACATATAATTCAACAATTCAAACATTCAAATCATTGCACGTTACCTTTCCCAAAAGACTTTCTTCATTTTTTGAGTCTGTGCAAATAGGCTTTTGCTTGATTTCATCAGCAATCTTAATACATTTGCATGGGGTATTTTCTTCAGTTACTGAGCTTACCCTCTTTCTTTCAGTGCTCCCTGAGGAACAAAAAGCCACCCTTAACCTTTCAAACTTCTGTCTACATTACAATATAACTAATTACAGCTGAGGGCAATGGAGGGAGGAATTGTATCATTCAAATTAGTGATGTGCTTCTTTAAATATACTGCAGCAGTTTGATCTTGAGAGTTGAGGTGCAGTATTTTGTGAAGAAAAAAAAAAAAACAACAAAAAACTAAACAAACCCAACCAACCAACAAGAAACCAAATACTCAGGCATCAAGCAGGGAGAGAGGGAAGAGGGGGACAGAAACAGGATCAAGGTGCTGCTATGAATTTTCTTATTACTAAATTTTGTTAGAGTTACTTATTGAGACCCACTTTACCCTCCTCCTTTTTTTTTTTTTTTTTTTCCAGTGATAACATGCTCTCTACCTTCAGATAAGCAAATACAAGACAATGTCTTTTTCTGCTGAAATACCACTGCGATGCCTAAAGGCTTTCCCTATCCTATTGTGGGCCAGTGCCTCTCATCACTCTTTTACAAAGACGTTTTTTACATACCCTGCATTTTGAAAGCCCCTTCCTGATATTAGGGATTCTTTCTGCTTTGTGAGCTGACAAGATGGCCTGAGAGGCATGTCAGAACCATCATCATTTTAGATACACTCTTACTACCAGCAAATGAAATGCCTCTTCTCCTAGCCCTCTTTTTATTAAAATGAAAAATGACAGAGGAAATTATTCTCTAGGGGATGTGTTGAGGTAGTAAGAAGGAAGAATCTTGCACCTGCAACCTAAAGATTGTACTTGCCAAGAACAGTATTTCTGACTCACTACTTGATTGTGATGCTATGCAAATATAACAAGTATTTCATGACTGTACAACAGGTGTTTTGCACTACAACCAAGGACAAAAGGGTATTTCTGGTTCCCTCCACTGATAATCACTCAAGCAGCAGCACCAGCTGTAGATGCAGTTATTGAAATAACTGGTAGGGCTGGGACCAACTCCCCACTCTTGGACAATGTAAAATCCAATATGCTGAGGAAGAACAGGCTAGTAAGGACATTGGCCTCCAAGAAAGGCTGTATTTTGACTCATTTAAAAATGTAACTGGGCTACCAATACCATGTGAAATTTAAACAAAGCAATTATTAAGAATATTTTCATGCTGTAGGCCAGCAGTGGTTTGAAACCACTTCCCTTTTCCCCACTCCAAAAAGACCAAGAAAACCTTGCCTGTTCTACCTCTAAGAGCTAGGCTTGCATGACTGCCTTTTACACTGATACTTACTTTTAATTGTCGCTTATTTTAGGCAGTGTGCAGAAAAACGTTCTTGTCTAGACAAGACAGGAGAGAGTCTCTCTACTTTTAACCCTGAACAAGAAAAATGAATACTCTTCTTCCTAACTGTAAGCATCCAGCAACTTCAGAATTAAGGATGCTTCCACACGTTCTACAAGTAACACCATTATTTCAGTTAGTAATTTTCTCGATCCTCGAACAACAATTCCCCTGCTAAGCTACTTGGTTCATAGCTAAGCATAAATCATGGTTAATTTTTAAGCATTTACCCTAGTTAGGAGCTAGAGATGTGCATAAGCCAGAACAACTGCAGGAA
Source organism: Neopsephotus bourkii (assembly GCF_033783945.1). Classification (NCBI taxonomy): domain Eukaryota; kingdom Metazoa; phylum Chordata; class Aves; order Psittaciformes; family Psittacidae; genus Neopsephotus; species Neopsephotus bourkii. The sequence continues at coordinate 3,979,059 of NW_026901434.1, read as the reverse complement.
TCAGTTTTAACAAAAACTGTTATTTTTTCTCCCCCCAGGGGTAGGGAAATGAATGGATGAGTATTTAGGCATTTGGTCTTCAACACCTGCCCTTCCTCCCTCCTTCCCCCAGTAGTTGGCTTTTATCCTAATGGTGAATGAAATAACTCTCCACCTGTAATTTCCTAATAATACGCATTTTAATGCCATCATTCACAACAATGTTTTCAAGGAACTAGTATTAATTCGAAATTTAAAGTTACTATCAAACCTTTTTTTTAAAGCTATTAAGCTTTTTGAACGAGACCAAAGTCATCACTGGCATGTTTGAAAAGAGGTGTTTTACATTTTCCCTTATGCATAAACACAGTATTATTGAAACAAAAATTGGAAACAAAGCTTACATCCAGTTGCAATATAAAACAAAAGCAAAGTTGAGAAAAATGCTTTGGTTTTACCTCAATCCTCCAAACTAAGATGTAACCACCTTATTCAGTAGTCTCTTGTTTCAGATTTGAAGTATTTTACCTAAAGGTTTTAACAATCGAAGATACGAAATACCTGTTAAGCTGTCTTAGGGTTAATGCCCTATCACAGAGAAGAATAAATGTACCAATTCAATGCAGTCCTTATAACTTCAAGTCCAAAATCCAACAACTCTTTCTGCCCAGGAAACCCTAACCTGACTTGGTAAGTTAGTTGCTGATGCTTGAACACAATTTATGCTGACCTGTGAATTCAGAATAGGTCAAGATATTTCATAATGTTAGGTAAAATTATTATTAACAAAATGTTACAAATATTCCCACAGCAAAGGTTAGATAAAGGGCAAAGAATTTCAAATAATAAAATATAATAATTTCTTCAGTAGAGAAAGTCTCTCCTTAAAGGGCATATTTTTGGAAAAGCAGACTTTCTAATCTCATATTTCTCTGGGGATTGGGGGGAAAACCAACATGAGATAATAATTCTGGAAAGAGTTTATAACTGTATTTTTCTTGAGTTGTTCTTAGACTCGCACATTGTATCCAGCACCATCATTTCAGCATTTTCCAAAATATCTGACCTCTAACTTCCACCCAACACCCATGTTAAAACATCCCCCCTCCCCCTTTCTGTATCTTATAGTATTTCTAGGAGCAACTAAGCCAGTGAAGTTTTCCTCAGACTTGAGCAAAACTACGCTTCAGCTGGTGCTGCTCGTGGTGTGTTTATGTCATTACAACTTTTAGGAAACACAAATTTTAAACGTCTGACATTTAAAAGTTGTATTGCATCTGAAATTTCGTTGCAAATTATCTCAGGCTTAGGGTTTTGACACTCTTGTTGAGTAGTATTTTGATCAGCATTTACACCAAAAGAACATTCTGTGTTAGCCACTGTTCTGTTGGTCAGAACACTAGTGGTATTCTTCAGTTAGCATTGGAAGCACATTTGATTCAGAAAACATTTTTCTGTTAATATTATCCTTACTTTTGCAGATTATATCTAAGGTACCTGTCTGAAGAGAATGATCTTTAGTTTGCAAGCCATATAAAATCTTCTCCACTATTGAAGTATTTACTGTATTCAGCTTTTCTATTTGCTTTTGATTGCTTAGAGCCATGGATTTTTTTGCTCTAAAACATTTATGCAAATACTCCATCTTCAAAGCCCTACAACAAAGAACTGGATTTTACAACCAAATACATGGAGTAACAGTATCTGAAGTCTTTACTTTTTACAGTTTAGAAAATGTGCAGTATCTTGTAAAACATTTACTATGGCAGTTTACTAAATCCTATTTTAAATATCTCTTCCTGTTTCAGAGCAGGAAAGCACTGCTATCAAGTTGTCATCCCTAACAAAGTAAGCGCATACCCTTCATTAGACCTAAGCCAAACGCAACGAGTGCCCAATGCTGGTTTTCCAGACTTCTCACTCAATCTCAGGACAGCATAAAACACTTTCTAGTTGTGCAGGAAAACCTTTGTTGTTCATAGTAAAGATAGACACGATTCATAGAAACTTACAGCTCTACCGGTTCCACTGTTTCCACTAAACTTCAGCGAGTTAAAAATACTCTTAACAGGGTTCATCTATGATCTCACTTTCAGAGGTAAGATGGCACCCGATTCTCATCTTCTGAAGCCCCTATCTCTGTGGTCCAGCTAGATTCAATCCTATTTTTCATGAGATTCAACACAAAATGACTGAGAAGTTAAGAAGACAAAAATAAGCATTCAGAGCTGCTTAATGTTCACTAAGTCACCTTCTCATTACCCACCCCACAGTATGATAAACAATACCTGCATTATACCTGGCAAGCATTTCTCAAAAGTCTCAACACCAGTGGAAATTCCACAACCACCCTAACACGCGTTTCAGTCTTCACAAGTAACTGGCAATTTAAGCCTGTTACTTCTCGTCCTATCCTTCAGGACCATTAGGTCATTCCCTCCATCTGCAAAGAAGCCTCCTTATATAACTGGAGATTAATGTTTCATACAGTCTTCCATTTTTCTATTTAGTTGGTATTTTCTTATAGATCACATTTTCCAGACACTTCTAAATAATCTGATTTTTCTCTTCTGGATGTGTGCCACTTGGAGTGCATCCTCTTGGAATGCAGTGTACACAGTGTGAAAGGTATCAGCACACTGAAAAAAGATTGAAGAATTTCCTCTATTTTCTCTAGTTTTCTGATGTTCCATTAAACACTATACCCACACTGCTTCTGCAAGTTGCACAAAAGTAGCAATCCCAGCCTCCTCAGACAACTAAAATGGGTTGGCATTTGGCCTCAGAGCTAGCAGATTCTGAACCAGACCATACCTACACTGCAAAACAAGTTGATTGAGCTCTTTTCTAGATACCATGGAGTGTGTTTTGGGGAAATACCAGTCCGCTTACAGAAAGGGTCACATTTCTGTAATTACACATTTCTGGAATCCACTTACAGATCAGGTCTCACAGAAAGGGCAAGGTGGAGTCAATGCATCAGAAGGCATCAGTGTTCCATGCTGAGAGGTTATGAGGATGTTGGACTAGATGACCTTCTGTAGCCATTCCAGTCTGAATTATTCTCTGTTGCTATTCTATACAGTCTACGTCCATACTGCTACAACCAGGCCTGTGAAGAAACCATTATGTGTTCAATGTGAACAACACAAAGTAAATTAGGGTTTGGGAATGGAAGTGAACCAAACTGATCATGTTAACACACTTTTTCTGCAACTGCAACTAACATCGCAGCATTTCAACCAACTCCCTACCAGCGCTCTCCCTGCACTCCTTCATTTGTTTCCTTTCTGCCAGGAAGATTTTGCTAAAATAACCTAAGCAGTGCTTGTTCAGTCTTTAATGCAAATACCATAGCTTCTAACAAAAAAAGGCAAAGTAAGTGGATTACATGCTTGTCATGGTTTAAACCCAGCCAGACAGCTTGTTCACTCACTCTCCCCCTTCTTGCCCTCCCCCTACTCCCAGAGGGATGGAGAGGAGGATCAAAAAGAATGCAACTCACACGGGTTGAGATAAGAACACTTTAGTAACTAAGGGATAACACAAATCACTACTGCTAACACCAATAATAGTAATGATAAAGGAAATATCAAGGGAAGAGAATACAACACCTCAGCACCAGCCGACCAATAACTCGCCCCCCCCTCCCCCCCCCAGCCCAACCAAGCCCCAACCAATCCCTCCTCCAACCCCACAGTCCTCGCCCTCCCGGGTAACTCTCCATTACATCCTGGGCATGACGTGCTGTGGTATGGAATACCTCTTTGGTCAGTTTGGGTCAGGTGTCCTGTCTGCTTCCTCCCAGCTTCCCCTCCTCCCTGGCAGAGCATGAGGCTCACGGAGTCCTTGGCCACATTGTTATCAGCTCTGTTCCCAGACCAAAAGTCAAAACACAGCACTGCACCAGCTACCAAGAAGGAGAAAAATGACTGCTACTGCTTAATCCAGGACATTATCCACCCCTTATTCCATACCATTCACGTCATGCTCAGATCCCACATTTTCAATATACCATCACTCTGATCTCAGTGCACTCTTATCTTAGTGCATGGACCAGTCCCTATACAGCTGCTGAGTCCATCTGGTCCATGATGTCAGACTCCATCTCTTGTAACAGTCTTTCAGAGCTGGATAGGCTGTGTGCAGTGTTCACACTCCTGAATCACCTAGGCAATAGTGTCCATTGCTAAGTCCGCCCCTCGACCATGAGTCCATCTCTATGGTACATCTCTGTTCTGATGGCCTGAAGTGCCATGGGCCCACCAGGCTCAAAATAATTCATCGTCCCCTTCAGCAGTTTCTGCAGCTTGTTGCTGGGTACTCCGTACAGCTGCCTTCCATCTCCGATGCTTCCAAAGCCCTGGAGGGGCCCAGTGAACTACATACTCGCCCATACTGCCCCACACACCCTGCCACTCATGACTGTCCAGCCTTGGGGAAAACCTCCTGGTCCTCCCGTATCGTTGTCTAACCCCAGAAAAGACCAAAACCCGACTCTGCTTAAATTTTGGGATCAGACAAAATGGTGGTGGGTAAAACACAGTCTGTATGTGTGCCAACATGCTGATCCCCATCACAATCCACAGGCAGGTCCCAAGGATACCCAAAAGCCATTTAAAACCTTCAGAACTCTCAAACGATGCTGCTGTACTTGTCACTGGGGCTGGTGTAGCTGCTGTGCTTGCCGGCTCTCCCACCACCGGCTTCTCTTTTTCTGAGTCCAGCTCTTCCTCCTCTGCCTTGCTGGGAAATGCTGCGGGGTCTCCTGCATCCTCCCGGGCTCGGCGAGCGGCTTCCGGATAATGCTCTCGGCCGGCCGTCGTGGGGCTCGGCTCCTCCTCCGCCTTGTCCCGCTGCTCGGCAGCCGCCTCCTTCCGCTCCTCGACCACTCCGACCTCCTCTACCGGCAGACGTCCCCTCACGGCCTCCGGCCCAGCTCCCGCCTCTGTTTGGTCCCCGGGGCCGCTCTCCCGGGCCGCTTCAGCAGCCGCCAGCTCCCGGGGCCGCTCCCCCTCAGCTTCCCAGAGCCTCACGCAGACGCAGGCGAGGACGAGGGCCAGGATGGTGAAGAGCAGCCAGATGCCCAGGTACCAGTCCACAGCCACGTCCGTCCCACCCTGCTGCTGGAGCCCGCCCGTATTACAAGTCATTGCCATTAAGTACAGTGAGACAAGAACCTTAGCCCAAGCCCCACACTTGATAAACACTAACACAGCAAATACTGGGTCTAAGTAATGTACTACATTCTGAAGCTGTGAGATCAAGAGGAACAACTCTTGAGAGCCAATAAATCAGCATTGTGACGAGTGACTATTAATCTGGTCAGATCTGTCATTATCTCAACCCTTTGTGCCGCACGCTGGGCACCAAAAAAGAACTGTAGAGATTTAAACCCAGCCAGACAGCTTGTGCACTCACTTCCCCCCTTCTTGCCCTCCCCCTACTCCCAGAGGGATGGAGAGGAGAATTGAAAAGAATGCAACTCCCACGAGCTGAGTTAAGAACAGTTTAGTAACTAAGGGATAACACAAATCACTACTGCTAACACCAATAATAAAAATGATAAAGGAAATAACAAGGGAAGATAATACAACACCTCACCACCCGCCGACCGATAACTCGCCCCCCCCCCCAGCCCGACCAAGCACCGACCAATACCTCCTCCAACCCCACAGTCCTCGCCCTTCCGTGTAACTCTCAGTTACATCCTGGGCATGATGTGCTGTGGTATGGAATACCTCTTTGGTCAGTTTGGGTCAGGTGTCCTGTCTCTGCTTCCTTCCATCTTCCCCTCCTCCCTGGCAGAGCATGAGGCTCACAGAGTCCTTGGCCACATTGTTATCAGCTCTGTTCCCAGACCCAAAGTCAAAACACAGCACTGCATCAGCTACCAAGGAGAAAAATGACTGCTACTGCTTAACTCAGGACGCTTTTTCCCTTGGACATTTTCCCCACCATGCTGCCACCATTTCAACAGTTTTCCTGTGGTCAGAGACTTGTCCTCTCAATCTGTGTCTGAAATCCACATTTACAGATACCTATTTCAGCTACATGTGTTTTGTTTTTATGAAGATCACAGATAACCCTCATATACATTATTCACTTTCCCTACAGAAACAGCTCATGCCAATGCGACCACATCAATTTTGGAGTTTGTCCTGGTTTTGCCTGGGATAAAGTTATTTTTTGTTACACATCAGTTCCAACAAAACTCCTGGACATTCACAGGAGCTTACTGATATAAATGAGATCCCATGCTATAATCTTTTGTTACAGGATAACACATAGGTGACCATAAAGTGCTTCTGCTCTCCCCTCTGCCCTCCGAGTTCCCTGCCTCACTGTCCTGACAGGACCCTAAAGCTGACAAACCCCTTCCTTTGCCCAGCCCAGGTGGCCGACCCGGGACACGCTCCTCATCTTCCCCTTTGCCCGGCGGGCAAACAGGAGAGAGTGCTTGCAAGCGCTGCCCCAGGCTCTGGGGACGTGACAGAAAACCGTGGGCTCGCTGTCCTCCCGCCGTTGGCCGCCTGAGGCCTCCGGCCTCCACTGGGGCCGGGTCGGGCCGCGCTGCACCGACCACTCACCAGCGAGAGACACGGAGCTGCCCCAAGATGCTCCCGCAGCCCCGTGCCACCCCGGCCGCCGCCCGCGGGGAAATCGGCTCTCACGGGCACCTCCCGCAGGACAGGAGGAGGGGAATAGCGATTCCCCCTTGCTAGCCCGAGGGGTCTGTCTGCCCGGGGCCCTCCCTTTCGTTTCGAGGGGCGGTCCTGCAGGAAGCAGTGAGGCGACCAACAGCCCCCGAGCGGCCGTTACAGCTGGAGCTGCGGCTGCCGCCTGAGGGAGCCGCGCGCGCTCGCCCGCCGCCTGAGGGAGTCGCCCGTGCCCTGGCCACCGCTTTCGGTCCTTCCGGCGGCAGCAGTGGCGTGGCCCGGCAGCCTCGCGAGCGCCTCCCTTCCAGTTCGAGCTTTAGCTTGTTCTCTGTCACTTACGGTCAGCAGCGCGGGCTGTGGAGGCTCACCCCGAGCCAGGCGGTGTCTCACCGTCCGCGGTGAGGGAGAGAGGACTCGGGCCGGGACCCTCCGCAGCCCAGCCCCATGGTTTCTGCCCCCCTCTGTGTGATCCGGGAGAGGGGACACAGCTCTCGGAAGTTTTCCAAGGTGCTTAGGCATTTGAGGAGGAGTTAGGGGAATATCACTTATTTATGGCAAATCTCAGTGGCAGGACCGATTGGGGGGGGGGGCCCCCCCCTTCCCCCTCACTATATTGTACTACTAGAAATGAGCTGGCACTGGAAGGCTGAAGTGGAAATGAAAGCTTGGGCTTTTCTTGCTGCTCATAACAAGTCAGTCTACATTTCATATACTTTCTGTGTTTGTCAAATAATGTTTATTGCTCCTTGGAAATAACGATATGCAATTATTATTTACTGTTTTTCAGTTCAAGTTGGGCTTTTCTTTAGTGCAGCAGATTGGTGTATCCTATCCCATGAACAAGCTCCTATAGCAAGTACAGGGTTAGTGTTTGTCCTGTGCAGCTCACTACAGTAAGTATAGCTCTCCCCTTGTGTTCAGGAGTCTTGTTTTTAAGACACTCACCCGCTGCCCTTACCTGAAAAATGATGACTGCCCGATCTTCTCATTGCTTCAGCCTTGCCCTCGATATTCAGTCATTTCATGTTAGTTTTGATTTATCTGGTGTTGTTCTGAGTGACAGTTGCATTAGCTTTCAAGGTTTGGACTCCAAGTAGCATTTTGTGTGTTTAGCACTGTGAGGCAGACTCGAGTCGTACGAAGATGGGATAACTTCCAAGGCTTGGAAAATTTGCAGAAAAGGACCTTGGGGTCACGGTGGCTAAATTGAACATGAGTCAGAAGCACAAGAAGGTTTATCTAATGTTGGGCTGTGTTAGCAAGAATGTGAGTCTTGTTTTCTGTTTGACACTTCTATACTGCATCTGGAATACTATGACCAGTTTGGACTTGCCAATGCAAGAAAGAAATTGACATAATGGAGTCTAACAAAGGGCCACCAACATGATTATGGGGCTGGAGCACATGATACGCGGACAGAGGCTGAGGAAAATGGGTTCGATGCAGCCCTAAGCAACTTGATGTAGTTGGATCACTTTGAGTGGGCATTCCCACTCAAGCAGGGTTTCCTCCCAAGCTAAGTAATTTTATGCCTCTGTGATTCTGCCTTTCCACCTCTCAACAAATTGCAAGCCAGGCCCTGTTTAAAAGGGTACAGAGAAGGAAATTTTTGGGCAGATTTGTTCAGGGATTTGGAAGATACTTGGAAGTCCCCATGGGTACAGGATGAAAGGATTTGCCAGTTTGCTTCAGGGAAGACAAAGTCCTCGAAGTTTTCACAAGTGTGGCTCCTTGCTGTCTGGTTGAGTGGGTTCAAGCTTCGGGATCTCAGAGCCAGAGTGCCTCTTTCAAAAGGTGAATAGCAGTGGCAAAGCTCCAGCTGACCTGAGCTGGTTCCAGATATGGAAAATTCCTCAGTGTGAAATTCCAAAGTAAGGTAGCCCATCTCCGTAAGGTACTACTACCATCATTACAGGAAGATGTATTCAACAAGCAGCAAATACTATGAGTATAGTTAAAATAAGAAAAGACAAAAATTCATTTCTTCATAAAACCTGCATTGTCAGTGTTTATAAATATAAACCATTTTTTTTCTTCCTAGTATTGTCAATATTCGTTTCCATGGATGATGGGACATACAGAACTGTTTCTTCCATCAGCAGTGCTAGTGTATGCTGGTTAGGTGTTTCTCACAGTATAGCCTCAGGCTTTTCCAGTTTGCAGCACAGGAAAAATCAGAGATCTCCTGGTACAGGACAGAAAGACCATCTATGAAAGGGATTTAGAACTTGGGTTTTTTTCCTATTTTGTCTGAGGTAAACTTTAGTGTCTGAAAGAAGTATGATTAATACCGTAGGCTAGCTTTGGAGAAAAAGTAGGATTCTCTTTCCTGTATTAGCCATTGTCCATAAAATACAAACCCCATCAGTTTGTCTTGCTTATAACAGCGAAGTTAAATTTTAGAACAGCTTTCTTGTGTCAAGGACAACAAATGTTTGAGATTGACCAAAGGCTTCTTCAGCCTTTCCTTTGGGCTCTTTTTCACCAAAAGTAATCCGTCTCATCTGCTTCAAATCTGATTAGGCTGTAGCATGTCATCCTCTGCCACTTTTTTCTAGAACAGTCATTTTAGTTTTTCTACTCTCAGAGTTAGATCTAGCATTATCAGTACATGAAATGCTGGTTAAATGTTTCTCCATCACTGATCACTGCAATATAAATAGTATGCATGTAATGTAATGAATTAGGGTAATAATGGTGCTACTTATTACAAGAATTCTGCTGATTAATTAAATCCAGTGAACATTTTATGATTTATTGCTTATGTTGAAGCATTTGATATTTCTGTAAGAAAACAGGCTCTTGAGACGCCTAGATTTAGTAGATTTACTTGTATATATGTTACTCGCATAACACAGCAGTCTAAAACTGTGAACACTGACATGTTTTATTAATGGTGTGGTACTGCATTAATGCTTGTAATGCACTAATGTGTTAGTCCAGTAATTGCTTTAAAAATATTTTGAGTGCATTTGTTATCTCTGTGACATTTTTCAGATGGTACTGTCTGTGTAGTCTGAGTCTTCTTAATAAATGAGGATGTTGGGCATGTTTCAAATCTTCATTAAGAAAGGGGACTATTGTCCATGTATGAGAAAAGATTCTGCCCTGATTTTGTTCAGGCTTCAGAGGATGTCCCTTTGCATAACTGCTTGAGAAGCTGAGAGTAAGAGCATTAGCACTAACCTCTCTAAAACGCCGCTTAAAGACGAGAGGCCCACCCAGTCACAGAAAAGATCTAGAACAGCATTTTAATCCTAATTTATAATGTATCTTTTTATGGCTGACAGTAGATTTCTCTTTGATTGTGATAATCTTTAACAGTGCAGACAAGCAAGAACTGAACACATTGAAATTCCTATTGCTAACCTGAGCATTGGTTTGTTAAAGCTGTTCATCCTTATCGTGCTGGTTTCAAAGATGAGGAAGAGCATGACTAAATTTAGAGGAGTTACAGCTAGCATCAAACCCTTTTGATGTTAGTGCATGTCATGTTTAGTATGAATTATTTTGTTGATGGTACTGTAGAGGAATTGGAGAGCCAAGTTCAGGGGGTCTAGCTTATTTTCCTTAGAGCTCCATGAGAAACAGAACTTTGAGAAACTTACAGGCCAAGCTTTGATGTTGCAGGTTTTCACAGGGAGGAGGAGGAGCAGGGGTCTGATTTCAGAACTACATAATGTCACTTGGTGCTGCCTTTTGAATGTCAAGAGTCAACAGTTTGTTGCTAGTTTAAAACTTTAAGCATGCTTAATTTTCTAAAATGATGCTGTTCATTTTCACTAGAAACATTAATTTTATGCATCTTTTCATATATACGTATAAAGCTATTAATGAACATTAGAATGGTAATTTAGAGACTGCGTAAGTCTGAGGACATATTTCTCTTCCATTCATAATTATGCAAAATATTTTATTAGTTCACAAGCAGCTTGTAAAATGTTTTTGGAAGGAAAATGATTTGAGATTCTCCAGTGTAGTCTGCTGTGAGTAGCATTGAAGAATACAGCTGGGGTAAAAGGCTGTTTAAAACTGTTACATTTTGCATTCAGAGTTTTTTTGTTGTTTTATCATTAGATGAAAAGTAGCAGCACATAGGAATGATGGAAGACCTTTGTTAAGTTATAATATTTAATCTTGCTGGGTTTAGTCACAAACAGAAATACAGAGGAGGTTTATTTTTCTATTTTCTCTGAAGTCTATAACATGCATGATTTCCATTAATCAAAATGATTTATTGTGTTTCCAGTTTCTCTAGTTGCTCCATCATTGCTCAGACTACAATCTTACATGGCAGTTCTTATTTCCCAGGCAAGTGTATTTAGAGCATAAAATGTCATACATTTTTCCTCATTGACTATTAAACAAAACCCCTACATACAAAGAAACCCATGTGATTTCAGCTTCGGTATTCCTTTGTAAAAAATAACTACAAAACAAAAATAACTATAAAAATATGCACTGTTTCTGCTCTGCTAGGTACAGTAGAGGTCTAGAAATTCCTTAGACAAATAGGTTATTGCTAGAATGGCTGAGCAAATGACTAGAGAGCCACATATATCTGGGATGCCTGATATCTGCAGGTAATAAAAGAAATTATTTTAAGGCTGTCTGGATTTTAGCTTAAAATACATTTAACACCCATCCCACAGTTCCTTTCTATTTCTGTAATCCCTCCCTTCTTCATCAAGTTGCTTGATTTTAGACACTGGTTTCTACTTTCAGCCTAAATGTAAAAGAAATAAAATTATTAAATAGGTCAGAGACTGTTTCTCACTAGGATTATATAGCAGACAGTTAACATCAGCATTGTCACATATTTTCTTCAGCCTTATCAGGCTCAGATACCAAAGTGTATTTTTGGGGATGAAGGTCATCTAGGTCTACTTGATGCTTTTGCAGCATATAACTTTCATTAGAAGCAAATCTGTTTATAGAAAAATTGCTCAGCAGTTCCACTGCTGTGTGATTAACACTGCTGGAACCTAAAAATAAAAAGAAAAAAGTCCTATCAGTGAAACCTAGACCAATTCAGCCTAATAATTCTTAATGTGATTCACAGCTTTGCTTTAGGCAGGGAAGCAGAGAGGTTGGCATTTTTAGCAAACAGGGAATGAACACTGGAATAGACCAGGTAGAGGTGTGTTAGCTCTGCCTAAGAAGAAAATTGTCTTTAGAAAGGATTTGTAAGCAGCAGAAGAGTAACTCCGCTTACTAAGCTGATGAGCCAGTATCTGGACTTGTTCAGTTTAGGTATATGATAGACTGACCAGGGAATCAGTCTCAACCAATCTGGGGTTTGAACACCTGCCAGTTTACAATATTTCTACTGGCCTCATAAGATAAACTTTGACTTGCTAAAATCTGTTTTGCAAGGCACAGGCTATGCTGTTTATTTCTTTTTCCTCCTGGATTGAACAATAATACCCTTTTACTTTCTACTTTGATTTACATATTTAAATAGAATAGGGAAGAATGTTCAAGTTGCTGCTTTCACAATTTTTTCTTTTTAAGTATGCAAGCTTATATACTAGCAACCTCATATGCTATATTATAGTTGTGTTGTACCCAATGCACAGTAAACTTGTGTAATTCACTGTATTACACTGAATTTGTTATTTGGGTGGCTGGTTTAAAGATTTTTATAAAATCAGAAGTTTTATAAGTAGAAAACAGTTGAAGTTGGGTTGGCTTCTCTGTCCTCTGGATGGAGGTAAAAGCACTTGTGTCTCCTCAGTGTAGCTACCTCAGTTCTGCCTTTGGCTTCTGTCTGCCTTAGCAATTAAGTTCAGAGCAGTAGTGCAGTTTTGAAGGGGATGCCCTGATTATTTCAATTTAGTTTGTGTTGGTGAAGTTCTTAAAGCAGTGTTTGCATATGTAATTAGATTCCTTTCAAAGGAAGGGGAATCAGAAGCTAAGCTCCAAATGAATTTTGAAGCCTGATGAGACTGTTAGGTTTTGAGTGTCCACAGTACAAGCAGTTGGAGCTCTCACTGGAGATGCTTCATTATTCTCCGGGAAGGATCATATCCCTGCATCTAGGCAGGTTTGTTGGAGCAGATATAGGAAGAACAAGAAAAGTTCAGCAGAGTGCTGTGCCAGAGGTTGGCTGGAAGGACAAGGGTTGACAACAGGCCTGCCTGGCCCTCATCTTTTATCCAGCACCTCAAGATACTTGGTTTGTCTCATAGGCCATATTCACTCCAGCAGAAGTGAAACAGGCAAAGATCAATGGGGTAATGTTTGTTATACTTTCTGAAGTTCACTTGTTTTTTGGTTTGTAATATTTTAGCATGATGCTCCATCTTCTGGGGAAAAGGTGACATTTAATAGGCTTAGAATATGTCATTGGCTTCTCCTCTCTGTTCATCTAAAAATTATGAATCCTATGGAACATGTTCTTAGCATGTTTCTGTTGAGAGATGTGTTCACCAATCACCCCATTGCCTTTCCCCCATTCCTACCACATATGCTTTTTTGATCCTTGTTAGCCAAACAGTTTTTGTTTGCTTGTTGGTTTTTTAGAAAGGTCTTTAAAAACAGTGGGGATTGTTTTTCCTTTATATGATTATTTAGCCAAGCGTTTTAGTGATTTCAAGGTTTTTAAAAAGTAAGAAGGCAGATTTTTGCCAATTTCCAGGCAGTTCAACCAGTCACAAAATGTGAAAGAGGAAGAATGATACAAATAAAAAAAAGCATAACAAAACCCATAGGCATAATCTATCAATGAATGAGTCATCATTAATGCTCTCTTCAGCTTTGGGGACCAAATATCAAGGTTTTTGTAGTGAAAATATCCAGTCTGATCACGTATGAAACCCAGGTCCTAAAATTGGGGTTTAAAGGCATTTTTTTTTAAGTTAAGCTGATCCTTAGCGGCCCCAAGGCAAGCAGTTCATTCCAGAATTCTGACACATCTACAGTGGTCTGCCCTGCTCTATAGGGAAAAACATAAACAATCACAAGATCAATTCTTAGTACATGAACCTGTTGGAAAGAACATTTTAAATGAAATCAAGTGCAGTTCCTGAATGCACCATAATGCACCTACACAGAACCAAAAAAAAAAAAAAAAAAAAAAAGAAATCCTGAGGCAAAGAAAACTGATTTTGCAACAGTAATCACTGGTAGTTCTTAATAATTTCTAAATCAGTATTAAAAATACAAAGTAGTGCTCAAGGTCATATTCAATTCCTTTTCCTCCAGAAAGGCACTTGCAGGTTGCCAGCAGAACAATCAGATTTAGGTAGAAGGAAAGAATTGTCTCCTTGCTCCCAGTCTTTGACAGCTGCAGTGTCTGACAGTGGGTGAATCTGAATGGCCACTGAGAAGTTACAGAAGGCTCCTAAATTACTTGGGCCAAGTAAGAAAAGTTTCTGATGTAAATAAATCTTCTTTTTATTGATTCTTTCCATTTTGCCTGCCCTGTCATGCTGTCTAATTCTGGATGTGCTCTGTTGTTTTTGGATTAAGGTCTTTGCTCTTGTAGAAAGAGGGATTTTTATCTTCCTCCCTCCTCACTCTATGATTTTGATGGAAGTTGCTTCAGATTCAGGAGGTTGCTGACGTTGTATAGTTGATTTAATTCTTAGTTTGTGATAAAGTTGCAGTCTGAGGACCTCATTAAATATTTCGTAATTTATTGTGGGAATAGGCAAGCAAGATACGCTTAGGTCCATAATACTTCAAAATGCTAATGCTTTTTGAACAGCAGTACCCGGCTAGCCAGAAGTATTGTCTTCTGTGGCTTCAATTAATCTTTGTCCAGACTGAACTAGACTTGGTTTGCACCAGGGAAGAGCAAATAAATGCTGTATGGATATATGGAGTGGTGCTGTGATGTGGTATTTGCACACAGATATGGAAAAAATGGTTTAAAATCACATGAACCATATTTTAACAAATCAGGATATAGAATGTGCGTTCTTGACTTTTACGCTTTAAATGCAGGTTGAGGTATTGTGTTGTACTGGGCATGCCTTAGTACACAGAACTTCCATACTGCTTCATTTCATTTGGCAGAACAAATGTACTGTACTTCAAATTCATGTTGATTAATTACCAACTGTCATGACAAGCAGGACATCAAGAATATAAGCAGTATTAGCTACATGCTATACTGCACATACACTTATATTCTTAAATTGAGGTTAGCTCCAAAATGTTCTGAAACCATATTTAGCCAGGCTAATAATTGGAGGTAAATTCTGACCTGCTGCTGGGAAAAATCCGCAGGATAATTGGGATTCCACTGATCGCTCCATCAGGTGGTGCAATTGCTGCATGGGCTGGATAGAGGAGTTTTCTTAAAAGGCTGGGAGAAGGAAGTAAAAGGAGTCATCCTCCTATTTTACTGAAAAACAGCTCAAAATAAATGCCTCCCTGCAATGAATAAAGGAATTTCAGTCTCTCATATAGGGAGCACTAGCTCTGAAACAGTATTTACAGCAAATGATAATCTCAGCAGTCAAGAATGAACTAGCAGAATTGTCCAAAGATTGAAGGTCCTAGTAAGTACTCTTTATATCAGGACTGAAGACAGCATTCGGCATCCTGAAAGAACTACAGTCATTCTGGTGAACCTTTATATCTTACTTTTCTCAATTCTTGTGCTGAAATTAAAAGTACTGAGGTATATTCTTGTGTGGGAGGAAAAGGATAAAATGGTAATGGAATACTTTTATATAGAAGTAGTAATTTTCTGTAGCTTTTATTTAAAAAAGAGGCCTAGCATCATGTGACACTTTTTTCAAAATTATCCTTAAGACATTCTCAGAGGCACATTATGCTGATGTTTGTCATTGTCCAATAGATTTTAATAACCCATGGAGCTAAGTAAAATATTTCTAAGAGCTAGAAGAGAACGTGTTTCCGTACAGCACAGGGCAGTAAACAACGAGGGGAAAATAAAAGCCTTTCCTGCAGCAAATACGCGAGCCCTTCTTCCCCTCAACTCCACATCCCCAAGAAAGGGTGTGATATGCACTCCTGATTTTAACTGCCATGAAGTGAAGGCTTTGGTATAGTAGTACGGGGGTGATCAGCCATTCGTTCTGAGCACTACCACAGGAGCTGCATAAGTGTGGAGAAGACAAATCAGATTGACCATATTCAGATGGACCATATCCATACACACAGTATGGTGTGTATTTGTTAGCACTTTACTATGTAATGTCTGTAGGAAGAGTCTTTATGGCTGCCAGCATCTGTATGTAAGGGCAAAAGTGCATGCTTAAATATGAGTAATAATTTAAATATGAATAATAATCTACCCAAACTGTAAAAATATACTTTCCAGATAAAGAGCTGGCAGCTGTAAGACAAATGTTTATTTCGGAATGTAGTTTTGTTGTAAAATCAGGAGACATATGAAGTATTACTGAAAAAAAATACCCAGCTGTTCTCCTTAACTGTAACAAATTGTACTAACTGCAAAAGTCCAGTTCAGTGTATTGTGAATCTTTGATAAGAAAATGTGTTTGATTTTTAGTCCTTACTTTTTAAGGGGAGGAAGAGGAGAAAGTCAACTTTAACTGTTAATTAGAAAAGTAGAACTTGAATTGTACAGTAGCCTCGTAGATATCTTTACACAATGCTTTTACCTATCCATTGTCTCAGAATGAGTGCTGTTGCTTTTTAACAAGCAGTTAAGTGTCATACAGTAAGATGAGAGATAAGAAAGGAAAGGGAAATAAGGCAAAGGTGCAGCTGATAAATAATTTAACTGTTAGCTACCAACTCTTGACTTTTTTGTCTAAGTTCTTAATACAGGTCTGGAATAGCCCAAGAGATCTAAGGGAGAACTAGCTGAAAACCACCCATATTGATTAGCCGTTGTCAAAAGTGAAAGTCATGCTAAATAAATACATACATTTCTAGGGTATGGATATTTATTTCAGAACTTTGGAAAACTTCTTGCATCAGTTAATTAGTGGTGCTATTAAATAACCTGCCTTAGAATTGTGGCAAATAACATAATTTAGCTGAATTGTTTTATTTTTGTGTTATTTTATTACCTTCCATCATTCATTACTTGTTTTAACAGCACTTCCAGGTCAAATGACTTGTGATTTCCTAGAAGGTCCCATTTATTGCCTTTCATAAAAACAAAACATTAAGCTTCCCTCCACTTTCCTTATGGAAATAATCCGGAGCTTCCCTAGTTTTCTCATGATTTAAAAATGAATATAAGTTATTCCTGGAGCTTTCCAGTGTTTCCTATAGATGTTCTGTGTTGTGTGTTATCTGGTTTGGCACATTTAAGTCCTTAATGACTTAGTATTTGTCATCCTCCCTGTCATGAATGTTAAGTGTGATATTACCATGCTAAAATACGAACTTCTTACATGAAATGTACTTCAAGAAGTAATCAGATCTCACGTGCACTCTGGAAGTGCTGTATTAATATGCTGCTTTTTCCACTGCAGTAGTTGCAGACAGCAGTCAGACCTAACTAAATGCACATCAGTAGTTATTACAGTAGATTTACATTGTAATTGTATATGCAAAGCGACTCTTTGCATTTAAAGAGCAGTTCACCGATGAAGCAAAACTACCCAAACTTCTTTCATACAGGAAATCCCAAACTTGAAGAAGTTACAGCTCAAGTATATGTACAGGGGAGGAAAAAAGTTCAGCAAAACTTAATCCAAATTGCGACTGTTCATCTTAGTTTACACTTAAATGCACACAGGATGGCACGCAGAACATTCACATCATCCCTAAAGATCAGTATTTTCTTGTGAAGTCAGTAACATCATTGTGACCTCTACAATCAGATTAATTGGCCACATTTTCTTGAAGGAAATGCATTGTACTGGATTCCTGCATCACAACATACTGCAGGCAACTTTCATTCTTTTGTGCTTAGGAAAGAGAAAGAAAAATACCTTTTTGACCTATTCCAGTCAAAGTGCATGCATGTTTGTTTTAAACAGGAGTCAAAATGTTACAGAGGGTAGACTTTGGAGCTGCACTATTTCATAGCCAGAATTAACTGTGCCTTGGAATCAGCACTGTCAGAATCACAATCTTGGAATCCTGATATAAAAATAACTGAGAGTTCATTGTGTTGGTTTTGTTGACGCTGTGGCTTTCCCTGAAATGCATTGTGCTAAGACTGAACGTCTACAGAGAATACTAACGAAAACTGGTACCTCTTGATGCTATCATGTCGACTTAAAAAAAGGTTATATTCTGTCTGTAGAATTCTAACCCTTTCATGTTGTATTTGGGCACTCCTAGCCTATGGTATGAAAAGTCATTTTCCTCATCTGTGTAAGTACACTTACATCACTTTGCTTACTTCTCCCGAGAGGAAGTCCTGAGAGCTGTTACATCAGTAGTGGCTGCTGGCATGCTCTAAGATATACATGACTCTACAGTTCTGTCATTCTTCTAGGGACCAGCTTCCAAGCTTTTCCATATGTTTTGTTTGTTTTGTCTTCTTGCAGCAACCGTTACTGTTGTGATAGAAGCAATTGCAAGTATATTTGCGATTGTTTTGCAAGTACCAGTACGCTGTGATAAAGATGCATACTACTCAGGTGCATAAATTTGAAAAAGGTTGTACCTTCTCTATCCACATTAGAAAATTATCAGTGAAAGTCTTAAATTATGATGTCTGGGGGTGTTTGGCCACCTTCAGTTAGAGGCAAGGTATACTATCTTTATGCAGTAGAGGTGAGAAATAGCCATTGGGATGTGGCAGCTGTATTATGGAGAGCAGTTGGCACTGTTCCTCAAATCCAGGGTCTTGCTTAAACATGTCAGGTCATGAGGATGTTGCCAGACTGGGAGAAGGCACTAGCTTTTGAGGTCCTAGCAAGTCTTCAGGTTGGTTTGATTTACATGGTCACAATAAGAATTTAAGTCTCATGGTCTATGCCCTAGGTTTAATGGCTACCTTCCTTGGGGAAGCCTAGGACTACCCCATGTACTCCAGGCAGAAGAACTTCTGACCCCTTCATAATTTTGTCGGATTTTCAGATCTTTGATTTATTGCTTTAGCTGTTTCCTTTGGGTCATCTAATCTTTCAGTCATCAACCTGATTCCTCTGGCAATAGATTCATCTGGAAACAGTATCTCCTAGCCATTTAAAATTTAGGGGCTTCTGGCTTGTGAAATAGCATTGGATTACATACTTTTCTTTGAAATAAAGGCTTCAACTGAAAGCCTTGTGTCTCATCTAGCAATCAGTGTAGCTTGTCCTTAATACTGTAAGTTAGATAACATTGAACATCAGGCCTAAGTGTGCATTGAGATTGTCTATGCCATTTCTGTGTATGCATCCAGTCTGACAAAATCCAATTCATTCAAGTCTTTATTTTCTAATCACTTTAAGCTGCTAAATAAGTAGTTATACAACAACTTTAACTCAGGGCAACACTACTGCAGTTCCACCTTTCACCTTCCTTCCAGATGATGCAGTCTCAGAGTCTCTTTACAGGGCACCTCTGTCATCCATGCAGAGCAGACTAACAGGATGTGCATTGTGTTTCCCCCCCTTCCCCACCCCCCAGGTCAGCTTTGTTGGGTCAGTGTAGAGCCAGCACCCATGTGATGGACAGACTGGTAATTCAGGCTGTGGGAAAGCTGGCTTACATTATCATAGCTGTTTTGGAAACGCATGAATGGCTAAGCTGATCTAATAGCTTGCTGCTGCTGGGAGGAAGGAAGGAGGTTCTCCTCCCCTGACCTCCAATTAGACAAAATCCTTGCCTGTATTCCCTCCCTGCTTTCATTGTCAATTCTTGAGTTGGTCTGATGGTGTGGTTTGCTAACAAGAAAGAAAAATAACCTGAGTAGGTTGCTCTGTATTAGCAGGATGACATGGTTTAGCATATATTCATACTAGCTCCAGAGGCAGTACAAAAAGAAAGGAATAAAAGGAGGCAACAGGATCGTACCTCTGAAGGAGAGTGAACTAGTAGATAGAGTACAGTTAAGAAATGTATCTGAGCTGAGTGTGGCTGGTGAGATCAAAGACATTGGCCTGTGGCATTACAGAACAGCTCAGAGGAAGTTTCAAAGCAGGTGAAAAGGTCTGTTAAGCAATGTGAGCTAAAACCATGAGTTACTGTGAAGTCAAATCTCAAGGCAATAGTATCACACATTATTAGATGGGACTACTTGCTGCTCAAAAAATTCACTCAGGCCTTTGGAGGACAAATGTGATTTAGGCACCTGCTTTCTTCTTTGCCTTATTTGCTTTGAACTTCTGCAATTTGGTAGGTAATTAATTTCTGGCATCTGAAGGCCAGGCCTTGCATGATGGAGGAAAGGCTGTGTGAGATTCTAGAACAGCCAACTTGGCGTATTATACTGTGCGTTCAGGTAGTTTCAGAATTGTATTCTACCTGTTTATTACATCTGGGATGTCCCATTCATCCTATGTGTTTTCCTCTTGACTAGGCATTTGTGCCAGGAAGTTGCAGGGTGTAGGGTTGCCAGTCCATCTTGCCCTGTGAAGGCTTCATCAGCAAATTGGATTCACTTTGTGGGTCTAATATTTGTCTTAAGGTAAATGTTAATAAGGATAATGTTGTACTGGTGCAGTTCATGTGTTTTGGCTCTGGGAAAGCAGGGAAGACATTATGGGCATGACTTCTAGGTCTTATGCTGATTTGTATATTATTTTGTACAGTGGCGCAATGTTCTTGATTGATTGCTTTTTGATTCATAGATATTTCCCAATCTCTTCTAAGGACACTAAACAGTACAAGTATCCTAACTGCTTTTTTTTAAAAGTTCTACCTTGAAAAGTTGTGGTGTGTTGAAGTAAAAAAGGATGGGACGGTTTTGTCTAAATTGTTGATCAAAGGTAGTACTCGACTCAAAACTTTGACAGAAGAATTTATGCCTCTTTTTAAAGATTAAGAAAGTACCATGACTGTCTGATGAAAATTGTTATCTCCTACTAACACCTACATCAAAAAGCTTTGATTTTTCTACTAGAAGAATGCCAAGCAAGTTTCATGAGGAAGATAGATATCCTTGAATCAGTTTGATGTGCTTGCCAGGGAAGGGATCAGAGCTGCTGGCTTTTGAGAATGTTTGTCCTTCTTTAGCTGCAAAACTCAAAGGGTCTATGCTGTAATCCTTCCTACAAGAGACTCAGCGTCTCCCAGTCAAGTGGCCATCAAAGCCACTGGGAGATGTTACTGTAAGTAAGGCAAGCACTTGCATATGGTGTCTCACATCAAGCTTTCTTAGGAGATACTATGGAACAGTCAAGAGAATGGGTATGTGGCTGGGATCATATGTGTCCATCTTCAGTTTCAAGCCACTCTTCTGAGTTGTCAAAATAAAGACATGGAAGCACATGGCTGATGGGCCAAGCAGGAGTCTGGGAACAGAGATCTTGCCTTCTGATCACTGAGCTGTTTCTAATGACTCGGGAAGAAAAGTGCTTTTGATTGCCTCAGGTAAATTACCACAGCATAGTACGTTTTCATGTTAGTGGTTTCTGTATTCAGTGATTGACATTTGATCACTGTTTAGCAGTGGCAGTCATTTTTCTTGGTAGCTGGTGCAGTGCTGTGTTTTGACTTTCAGCTGGGAACAGAGCTGAAAAACAATGATGTTTTGGTTTGGCCAAGGACTCTGTGGGCCTCATGCTCTGCCAGGGAGGAGGGAAGCTGGGAGGAAGCAGAGACAGGACACCTCACCCAAACTGACCAAAGAGGTATTCCATACTACAGCACGTCATGCCCAGGATGTTACTGGGGAGTTTCCCGGAAGGGCTAGGTGAACTGCAGGGTTGGAGGAGGTATCAGTCGGTGCTTGGTCGGGCTGGGGGGGGTGAATTATCGGTCGCCTGGTGATGAGGTGTTGTATTCTCTTTTCTTGTTATTTCCTTTATCATTACTATTATTGGTGGTAGCAGTAGTGATTTGTGTTATACCTTAGTTACTAAACTGTTCTTATCTCAACCCGTGGGAGTTGCATTCTTTTTGATTCTCCTCTCCGTCCCTCCGAGAGTAGGGGGAGGGCAAGAAGGAGGGGGAAGTAAGTGGACAAGCTGTCTGGCTAGGTTCAAACCACGACAATCACTCAGAAGAGAAAGAAAATACAAAGGCTATACTATATACGACTGTCATGTTTGTAAAGAAGATTCAAGTTCCTGGGTAAACACGCTGTTTGTAGCAAAGCTGTAGAGCCTCCTCAGGTATCATTTCAACCCATTCAAACTAGGATGCTATTACATAAGATAGTTGCCAAGTTATGACTGTTGAATTATATAGACTGGAATAGCATCGGAGCTTTCAAAACTGCTTGAACAATTAAGGAAAGGTGAAATGTGAATTCTCTCAGTTAGTATTTAGCAACATCTTTAATTTCTTGAAATAAAGCATAATATACCTCAGACTTGGAAGTGAGAGAAACCGAGTTAGCAATTGGTTATTTTAAATGGTGGGAAAACTATTCCACCTGCTGCATCAGTTAGCATCTGAGTTGGTATTCACAATCGTGCAGGTTGAGCTCTGAGGTATAATTAAGTGTCCCTGAAAAAGTCTGCTTTTAAGAAGAGGCAAAACCAAAGTGTATTTCACCTTTGTATTAAGAAGTTCATATTCCTATTCAGCATGTATATTATTAGAGAGGATAGGGTAAGAAGAGAAAGACATATCATGTCTGGAAACATTTAGGGCAGAAAGTTCTTGAGTATAGGTATAGGCAACAACAGCAATGGACAAAAATACCTAAGTAGAGGAAATTATAAGTGGAAGATAAGAAAAGGTTAACAGATTTTGGTAGATGAAGATTGAGTAAATTATAGGAAAATAAAATGTAAAATGGAGCAAGTAAGTATCCAGGACAAACTTAAATGTAGATGCGTCAGAACACCTGGCACAGCAGAACTTGCCATAGCTGCAGTATCAAAGGCAAAATGAGATTCCTGTCTTTGCCTTATTTTAGAAGGCAGGCAGTCCTTAAACAGAAACAAATAAATCAGTAAAGAGAAAAATGCAGGTTTTAGAATTGCTGCTTTGACTGTTGTTGTCAGGGCCCTGAGATCACTACCAAGCTTTGAGTGCCCTGACCAGCCTTACCTGGGGCCTCACTCTGGGGACCTGGCTGTCACTGATCCAGATATGCAGACTGACTTACTGGTTTGAGCTTAGACCTGTGTTGTCATCCTGAATTTTCCTGCTGATGTGTGCTCTTGGCAGAACCTGCCCTGCTCCCTTGCTTCAGTGCTGGCTTTGGCTGGCAAGGCCGTTGCCCTGTGGCTGTGCTTGGCTCCTTCTCCTGAGGGGAGCATCCAGCCATTGCTGTGCCTTGACAATTCCTTCGTTGGCTGGAATATGGTAGCTCAAGAAAAATCACCATTTGTTCTTGTTCAGTATTAGGTTGGCAGAGGAGACTACCCATTTCTAGAAGTTAACTGCTGTACTAGATTTCTATCTTTCCAATAACTCCTTGCATAACAAGGTAAAAAATACTAGTATGTGGTGATTTTCCCAAATACTGGTATACATTTAAGATAATCACTCCTAGATCTATGGTTCTGCTAAAATGAACTAGTTTTTAATGGCAATATGTATGACTCAGTATGTTGTAATAGCTGGAAGAATCTAATGGTGAGTGTAGGTACTAGTAGGGAGTAATGATACTGTGGCCTGTGATCTCAGATCAGAGTTTTCAAGTACTGAGCTTTCTGACAGCTTACCTGGTATTTGAAACTGTGTTCTTAATATCCTTAGAGATTTAAGCTGAAACTGTATAACAGATACTAGTTACATGTGAAATCTTTAAGCATAAATTACACTGATTTGGAGTAACTTTAGATCCTGAGAGTTTATTTAACAGTTATACAGAACTCTTCTTGCTAATGATTCACTTCTATAGTCTGTTCTATTCTAGTAATGAGTAACTTTGCAGCAAGACAGGCTTCAGCCTTTGTAAATACCATTACCTTGCAAAAAGCTTATTGTATTCATTTGTTATTTATTCTGTTAGAAGGGCTGGCCTCGATATTACATCCAATTTGCTTCCAGTAGATCTACTTTCTAAAGGAAGTGGGCCTGACTTTAATTTAAATGCTTCATGAAATACTACGTCAATTGATGAAGATATTTTCAATGTGGTTTCTGTTGCTTCTAATGATACGATGCAAAAACAACTACATTCCCCAGAATAGCTTTTTCTGCTCAGCTTCTTCTGTTGAAATGATACATCAAACTGTCTTGTTAACTAACCTGCATTAAAGTGGAGATCAATGGTTAAGCAATAGCAAAGGCATCAACCCTGAGCCTGGGTAGGCAGCCTCTGCCTTGCAAGTCCTCTATTTAGAAGACTAAGCTAGGGCATGGGATTACAAATACAAGAAATATATGTTCTTAGGGATTTTTTTTTATATGTAGGTATTGGTTAAGTTGTTTTCATTAATTGCAACAATTTCTGACATTGCACGTACCAGTACTCCAGAATATCAGTTCTAGACTCCAGTTTGCTTTCTAGCTCAGTAGCTATTGTTTAGATCTAATGGTGGCTTTATCTATAGTCTGACCTTGGCAATTGACCCTGCCCATTCTCATTTTCAGTGGTGCAGTGTATACTTCAGCTGTGTTATGAACACACTGCAGAGATGAGCAATTGCTTAAATTATTTCTTGGCTTTAACTATGTGCTTACTCATAGTACTAGATGCTTTACTCATCTCCTTGTGAGATATGGGAGGGTGGCTCTAGGAGTTGTATAGAACTTCAGGTCTCTGATAGAGAACATCAGAAAGTGAATTAGCACTAGAAACAACTTGGTCTTTTGCTGGTTTGATAGGCCCTGTAAAAAATATGCTATACAAGGGGTTGTTTCTTTCAGCTGTGTAAATGCAATGACCATTTCCACTTTCCAAACTTCTTTGCCTTTTTTGTTGTCAGAAAAATAAACTGTACATACTCACATTTACCTATGAGCATTATGAGTATTATGGGGGTGTGGGGCGAGAGGGGAGTGTGCGTGTGAAGGATAGAGTGATAGCAAGGTCATCAGCTGTAGCAGAAGAAAGAGCTTGCCTTCTGCAGTTTATAATTAGCTGGAAGTGATGACTAAAGTACATCATCAAAACCACAGCTCAAAAAGTCAAAATTGAAACAAACTACTTGGGAACTGTACTTGTACATGGGACTTTGGCCTTATGGATTCTACAGGGAGCAATAGTGAAGATAGTCTGGTTAATTGACTTTTGGGCTGCCAACCTGCAAGAAGAAAACTGGAGCCAGAATAATACACTGTATTTTGTTGCAAACAGGTCTTAGTGTTCTGGGATTGCTGTCCCAGTGCAGGATCTTGAGCTCAGCCTGGCTTTCCTTATCTATGCTTTAGGAGATTGAAATAACTTGCAAACTTTTTCTTAGGCTTCCTGTACTGCTGCCTTTTATTCACAGCCCTCAGTGAAGAACAGCTGTTTTTTAAACTCTTAGATTAATAGCAGAGAGTTGAGTAAGTTTGCAAGCTTGCTCTCTCTTGTGCTGCTAAGAACAGTGAGCCTTTTTTGTTGCTATACCCTTCTGGATTTTCAAGTAGTACTGGGTCATGGTCTTGGGGGAAGTTACCACCTTAAAGTCTTTTTGCAATATACTACTTTAATATTGGAGAAAATGGAAAGTCATAGCAGAGTTACATTAAATACAATATTTTCAGTTGCTATAGAATGAACAGATTGTAAAGAAGATCCATGTGGAGTGAAGAATTGAAAATGTTTTCAAAGCAGCGTCTTTTAGGCAGTTGCAATAGAGACAACCAAACTGAGATTACTGTAAAAAATGTAGTCTGTGTCTCCCCATGTGACGCAGCACATGAAAGACTGAAAACCAGGTCCCAGTTTTACAGAAATGTAAGAACATTGATAATGTAACTTAAAAATGTGTTGTCTATTTATTACATGTCATCTGCTGATAAATAAAAGCTACTTCAGATGTGATTCCAGGGATGTAGTTACTTGTCACTGAATAGTTGGCTGATTATAACATCTCTAAAATACTTAACTTGTTCATGAGTTGTTTAAAGTATATGATAGTGAAACAGATAACAGTAATATTTTCAAGATTTTCCTCCCCTTATTTAATCATGTCACCTTTTTACTGTGACTATTCTCCATAGAGCAAGGGAATAATGCAGTTTTGTCATTTTGTTTTAGATCTCAAAAGGTGAAGTATTCCATTATCACAACAGCAGATCTAAAAGCTGATCTAAAAGATGTCCCTGACAAAAGGATGTTCCCCTGCCACCCACCACCTCTTCCAGGTATGCATTTCCTTCTTCTCCAGTGTTGTGCTGTCAGAGGCTTGCTGAGCCAATTCAGCCAACTGAGCAGCAGGGTTAAAAGAAGTGAAGTATTTTTTGCCGGGTAGGGAGGTGTATCAATTGAGCAGAGTCTCAGAAGCAGAAATAGGAGGAGCTGGGATCATTTACTTTTGACGATGATGAGGTTAGTTTCATCCTCAGTCATCAGTCCTTACATGACTTGCTGTTGCAAAGACTATCTGACTGGCTTTTGTTGTCTATTAAATCTTTCTTAATTTTTTTAAAAGTCTTAATCAAGATTAGTATTGTGATATTTGGAGTGAGAAACCAAAAGCATGAAGGCTGGAAGCTTCAGAGGCAGGGAGCAAAACTAGATTTTTATCTTCAGAGTAGGGATTTAATTGTTTCTGCTTATTCCTGAAATCGGTATGAGCCAAGAGCTGCTGCCTTGGCCAGCTGTGAGATGCTACATTGGTGAGCAGCTAGTGGGCAGCATCTTCCTTGTAAGGGATGTTGGCTCCCAGTTCCTCTGTATTGTGGAGATTGGAATTCAGAGCGAAAAGGAAGCAAGAAGCAGGTGCCCCTTTAAAAAATGTGGGGCTTTCAACTTCTGGCACTGTTACATGAGTATTGTCTTCTAATTCTGTCCTTTCCCCTGAGTTTTAGCAGCCACGTTTTGAGTTTGTGGTTGGGTTGTTTGGGGTTTTCTTGTCTATACCTTCCTATGCTTATTAATCATTTGTCAGTACTGTCCTTCCTGCTCTTTTTTCCTGTTAAGAGTTTTCTTTTCTTGCTTTCCCATTTTTTAAATGTCATTCTTGTTCCCAGAGCTTTGGTTGCAGAAGAACATTGTGTATAAGTTGTATTGTTACTAAAAATACAGTTTGCCTCTCCTGCTTAATGTATGTAGCTTTGGAGAATGTGCAGTGGTTTCTAGAGGTTCAAGTGGAACTTGGCAGTTACTCTCTTAAGTGCAAATTATAACAAAGTTTAGCAGGCTCTTTTTCACTGCATCTTATGTGGTTTAGTAGATGAAATGTATTTGCAGACAGTGCTAGTCTGTGCTAGTCAGACTTCATTTATGGTAGTTAAAATAGAAAGGGTTAATAAAATTCTATTAGCATGAATTGTCACAGCCTTCCTTCCCATTAATATAAACCACAGCACAGAGTAATCTAGTTCTTTATATAAATAATGCAGTTGCCTTGAGCAAAGATTTATGAATCCTTCTGTAATACACAACATTTAAGATTGGCATGACACTTCTTCTGTCAGAATAGCTCAGCCTGTCCTAAAATTGGATTTAATGGCTGTGGGGGATGAGGGCAGAGCACTCTTTCCTTTATCAATACTTTAGGCTGTGTGGCAGCTCCTGTATCATAAGACAGCTCTGTGCAACCTGTCATTGATTTGAGGGCTGTATTTGCACTTGTTTGCTGTGTTTCTCAGCAGGTTAAACTTGAATATTACTCTGTAGGAGAAAATAAAGGTGGCTGCTTTCTCATCCTACTTTTAGAAGCTCTCAGTTACAAGTATTTAACTGTGTTACGCAAGAAAATGCTTTCCAATGTAGAAACAGTTACAGAGCTATGGGATGTGTCATAATGTTCTTAAGGCTTCAAGTGATTTTTTTTCTTTTTTTTTTTCCTAGTAAAATTGCCTTATAACATTAAGATAGTGAATACTTTTTAAGCATTTGTTCAAATGCTTAATGTATTAATGGTGCTATCTTGTTGTCGTGGTTTAACCCCAACCAAGACAGCTTGTGCACTTACTCCCAGTGAGTGGTGCCAGGCTGGAAGCAATCAAGGCCCACGTTCACAGTATCACAGTATGTTAGAGATTGGAAGGGACCTCAAAAGATCATCTAGTCCAATCCCCCTGCCGGAGCAGGAACACCCAGATAAGGTTACACAGGAACGTGTCCAGGCGGGTTTTGAATGTCTCCAAAGAAGGAGATTCCACAACCTCCCTGGGCAGCCTGTTCCAGTGTTCCGTCACCCTCACTGAGAAGAAGTTTCTTCTCAGGTTTAAGTGGAACCTCTTGTGCTCCAATTTGTACCCATTACCCCTTGTCCTTTCATTGTTTGCCACTGAGAAGAGCCTGGCTCCATCCTCGTGACACTCCCCCTTCATATATTTATATACACTAATAAGGTCACCCCTCAATCTCCTCTTCTCCAAACTATAGAGACCTAGCTCCCTCAGTCTTTCCTCATAAGGGAGATGCTCCACTCCCTTAATCATCTTAGTTGCCCTGCGCTGGGCTCTCTCCAGCAGGTCCCTGTCCTTTTTAAACTGAGGGGCCCAGAACTGGACACAGTATTCCAGATGAGGTCTCACCAGGGCAGAGTAGAGGGGAAGGAGGACCTCTCTCGACCTACTAACCACCCCCCTTCTAATACAACCCAGGATGCCATTGGCCTTCTTGGCCACAAGGGCACAGTGTCGGCTCATGGTCATCCTGTCGTCCACCAGGACCCCCAGGTCCCTCTCCCCTACACTGCTCTCTAACAGGTCGTTCCCCAGCCTATACTGGAACCTGGGGTTGTTCCTGCCCAGATGCAGGACTCTACACTTTCCCTTGTTATATTTCATCAAGTTATTCCCCGGCCAACTCTCCAGCCTGTCCAGGTCTCTCTGGATGGCAGCACAGCCTTCTGGCGTGTCGGCCACTCCTCCCAGCTTAGTGTCATCAGCAAACTTGCTGATAGTACACTCAATTCCCTCATCTAAATCGTTGATGAATATATTAAATAATACTGGTCCCAGTACCGACCCTTGAGACACTCCACTAGATACAGGCCTCCAACTAGACTCCGCCCCATAGACTACAACTCTCTGGCTTCTCTCCTTCAGCCAGTTCACAGTCCACCTCACTACCCTATCATCCAGACCACACTTCCTCAATTTAGCCGCAAGGATGCTGTGGGAGACCGTGTCAAACACTTTGCTGAAGTCAAGGTAGACCACATCCACCGCTCTACCATCATCCATCCACCGTGTTATTTCCTCATAAAAGGCTACGAGATTGGTCAAGCACGACTTCCCCTTGGTGAGGCCATGTTGACTGCCCCTCATAACCCTCTTATCCTTGATATGCCTTAAGATGGCACCAAGGACAAGGTGTTCCATCACTTTCCCAGGAACGGAGGTGAGGCTAACCGGTCTATAGTTACCCGGGTCCTCCTTCTTGCCCTTTTTGAAGACAGGAGTGACATTTGCTTTCCTCCAGTCCTCAGGCACCTCTCCCGTTTCCCAAGACCTGGTAAAGATGATGGAGAGCGGTCTAGCAATGACCTCAGCCAGTTCCCTCAGCACCCGCGGGTGCATCCCATCTGGACCCATGGATTTATGGATGTCCAGATTGCTCAACTGGTCTTTAACCCATTCCTCATCGACTAAGGCAGACCGCTCCGTTGACCTATCTTCATCCGAGGTCTCAGCGGTACAGGGCTCTTCAGGACTGCCTCCGGCAGAGTACACAGAGACAAAGAAGTCATTCAGTAACTCTGCCATCTCTGTATCTTCTGTCACCAGGGCACCCATCCCGTTCATCAGCGGGCCTACATTGCCTCTGGTGTTAGTTTTACCTGCCATGTATTTGAAAAAGCTCTTTCTGCTGTCCTTGACCCCTCTCGCCAGCTTTAATTCCAAGGAGGCCTTAGCCATCCGAGCAGCTTTCCTACATCCTCTAGCAGCAGCCTTATATTCTTCCCAAGTGACCAGCTCTTCTTTCCATGACCTGTAAACTCTCCTCTTCCACTTGAGCATACCGAGCAATTCCCTATTTAGCCACGCAGGTCTCCTGACCCTCTTCCTTGACTTCCTACGTGTCGGGATGCTCCGATCTTGAGCTCGGAAAAAGCAGTCCTTGAACGTCAACCAACTATCTTAGGCCCCTTTCCCTTCAAGCAGCCTAGCCCACGGGATTTCCCCTAGCAATCGCTTGAAGAGGCCAAAGTTTGCCCTGCTAAAGTCCAGGGTTGCGATTCTACTTGCTATTCTACTGACCCTACCACACAAGATCCTGAATTCCACCATCTCGTGGTCGCTGCAACCAAGGCAGCCCTCAACCTTCACTCCTTCAACCAGACCCTCCTTGTTAGTGAGGATGAGATCCAGCAGCACACCTCTCCTGGTTGGCTCATCCACCATTTGCATGAGGAAGTTATCATCCATACACTGGAGGAACCTCCTGGACTGCGGCTGGGTTGCCGAGTAGTCCTTCCAGCAAACATCAGGGAAGTTAAAATCCCCCACGACGACCATGGCCTGTGACCGTGAGGCCGCTCTCAGCTGCCTGTAGAAGGCCTCGTCAACTTCCTCACCCTGATCCGGTGGCCTGTAACAGACCCCCACAACAGTATCGCCCCTGCCAGCCTGCCCCTTAATTCTCACCCACAGACTCTCGACTCGCTCATCATCTGTCCCCGGACAGAACTCAACGCATTGTAGCTGCTCTCACGCATAAAGAGCAACAAACGTTAGTCTGTGCCCCCCATTCCCCAGGGGCTGCCCCCCCCCCTTCCCCGCTCCCAGAGGGATGGGGAGGAGAATCGAAGGAATGCAACTCCCACGGGCTGAGATAAGAACAGTCTAGCAACTAATGTACAATACGAATCACCACCGCTACCACCAACGACAACAATGATAAGAGAAAATAGCAAGGGAAAGGAGTACAATACCAAGTGCCGAACCACCAGTCCGACCCGGCCAACCCCCTGTCCTTCCGGGTACCTCCCAGTTCCCCCCTGTGCATGACGTGCTGTGGTATGGAATACCTCTTTGGTCAGTTTGGGTCAGGTGTCCTGTCTCTGCTTCCTCCCAGCTTCCCCTCATCCCTGGCAGAGCATGAGACTCACAAAGTCCTTGGCCAAACCAAAACATCATTTTTATCAGCTTTGTTCCCAGCCCGAAGGTCAAAACACAGCACTGCACCAGCTACCAAGAAGGAGAAAAAATGACTGCTGCTGCTAAACCCAGGACATTATCCACCCCTTATTCCATACCCTTCACGTCATGCTCAGATCCTACATTTTCAATATACCATCACTCTGATCTCAGTGCACTTCTATCTTAGTGCATAGACTAGTCCCTATAAAGCTGCTGAGTCCATCTGGTCCATGATGTCAGGCTCCATCTCTTGTAACAGTCTTTCAGAACAGGAGAGGCCGCGTGCAGTATTGGGTTGTTGCCTGCTGATGCTGATCACTCCCTTACTGTAGAACTTGTCTGGTTCTGTCAAAGTTCATTCTCTGTTGGGATGATGGTTGAAGGGAAGTCAGGGCTAGTCGCTGGCGGCCTGAAGACATCTGGTTGATGGGCTATTAAAGTATTACACAGCAGGCAACAACATACAATTAAGTTCATTGGCTGTTTTCCCCTAAAATTAAATCCCCTTGAGGCACACATCGGACTTCCCCATCATCCCGCATTACCCACCAAGTGTATCCAGGTCCCTGAGCAAAAGCAATCCCACGAGTGGGTTTGCCTTTACTTGAAGCAGGAATAACCCAGACTGTCTTCCCCAGCAAATTCTTCATATTCACCACAGGAACTTTGTCCCTCTCTACAATATGTAAAAGTTCTGATTGGGCTGGGCCAGCCCTGTTGGCAGATCCTCTGGTGTTGACCAACCAGGTGGCCTTCGGTAAGTGTGCATCCCAATGCTTGAAAGTTCCCCCACCCATTGCTCTCAGTGTAGTTTTTAACAGCCCATTGTACCTTTCGATTTTCCCAGAGGCTGGTGAATGGTAGGGGATGTGATATACCCACTCAATGCCATGCTCTTTGGCCCAAGTGTCTATAAGGTTATTCCGGAAATGAGTCCCTTTGTCTGACTCAGTTCTCTCTGGGGTGCCGTGTCGCCACAAAATGTGTTTCTCAAGGCCCAGGATAGTATTCCGGGCAGCGGCGTGGGGCACAGCGTACGTTTCCAGCCATCCGGTGGTTGCTTCCACCATGGTAAGCACATGGCGCTTACCTTGGCGGGTTGGTGGCAGTGTGATATAGTCAATCTGCCAGGCCTCCCCATATTTATACTTCAGCCATCGTCCTCCATACCAAAGAGGTTTTAACCGTTTGGCTTGTTTAATGGCAGCACATGTTTCACACTCATGAATAACCTGGGCAATAGTGTCCATTGTTAAGTCCACCCCTCGATCATGGGCCCATCTATATGTTGCATCTCTGCCCTGATGGCCTGAAGTGTCATGGGCCCACCGGGCCAAAAATAATTCACTTTTATGTTGCCAATCTAAGTCCATCTGAGCCACTTCAATCTTAGCAGCTTTATCCACTTGTTGGTTGTTCTGGTGTTCCTCAGTGGCCCTACTCTTGGGTACGTGGGCATCTACATGACGTACCTTCACCACCAGGTTTTGCACCTGGGCAGCAATATCTTTCCACAGTGCAGCAGCCCAGATAGGTTTACCTCCACGTTGCCAGTTGCTCTGCTTCCATTGCTGCAACCACCCCCACAGGGCATTTGCCACCATCCATGAGTCAGTATAGAGATAAAGTACTGGCCACTTTTCTCATTCAGCAATGTCCAGGGCCAGCTGGATGGCTTTCACCTCAGCAAACTGACTCGATTCACCCTCTCCTTCAGCAGTTTCTGCAACTTGTCATTGAGGATTCCATACAGCTGCCTTCCATCTCCGATGTTTTCCCACAATACGGCAGGACCCATCAGTAAACAAGGCATACTGCTTTTCACTTTCTGACAGCTGTTTATATGGTGGGGCCTCTTCAGCACGCATCACCTCCTCCTCTGGTGACATTCCGAAATCTTTGCTCTCTGGCCAATCCATGATGACTTCTAGAATGCCTGGATGACTGGGATTTCCTATTCGAGCTCGTTGTGTAATTAGTGCAGCCCATTTACTCCATGTAGCATCAGTTGCGTGATGCATAGAGGAGACCCTGCCTTTGAACATCCAGCCTAGCACGGGCAACCGGGGTGCCAGGAGGAGCTGTGCTTCGGTGCCAATCACTTCCGAAGCAGCTCGAACCCCTTCATAGGCTGCCAGTATCTCTTTCTCAGTTGGGGTATAGCTTGCCTCAGATCCTTTGTATCCCCGACTCCAAAAACCAAGGGGTCGACCTTGAATCTCTCCTGGAGCTTTCTGCCAGAGGCTCCAGGTAGGGCCATTCTCCCCAGCTGCGGTGTACAATACATTTTTTACATCTGGCCCAGTCCGAACTGGTCCAAGGGCTACTGCGTGAACTATCTCGCGTTTAGTTTGCTCAAAGGCTTGTTGTTGCTCGGGTCCCCATTTAAAATCATTCTTCTTACGGGTCACGTAATAGAGAGGGCTTACAATCAAACTGTAATTTGGGATGTGCAGTCTCCAGAACCCCACTGCACCCAAGAAAGCTTGTGTTTCTTTCTTATTAGTTGGTGGAGACATTGCTGTTATCTTGTTGATTACATCTGTGGGGATCTGTCTACATCCATCTTGCCACTTTATTCCCAGAAATTGAATCTCTTGTGCAGGTCCCTTGAACTTACTTCGTTTTATGGCAAAACCGGCTTTCAGCAGGATTTGGATTATTTTCCTCCCTTTCTCAAAGACTTCTGCTGTATCGCCCCACACTATAATGTCATCAATGTATGGCAGGTATTCTGGCGCTTGCCCCTGTTCCAGTGCAGTCTGGATCAGTCCATGGCAAATGGTAGGGCTATGTTTCCAGCCCTGGGGCAGTCGATTCCAAGTGAACTGGACACCCCTCCAAGTAAAAGCAAACTGTGGCCTGCACTCTGTTGCCAAAGGAATTGAGAAAAACGCATTGGCAATATCAATCGTGGCATACCACTTGGCTGCCTTTGACTCCAGTTCATACTGAAGTTCTAGCATGTTCAGTACGGCAGCACTCAATGGTGGTGTGACTTCATTCATTCAGGCCACGATAGTCTATTGTTAGTCTCCACTCTCCGTTAGACTTTCGCACTGGCCATATGGGGCTATTAAAGGGCGAGCGGGTGCTGCTGATCACTCCCTGACTCTCCAGTCTACGGATCAGCTGATGGATAGGAATCAGGGAGTCTCGGTTGGTGCGATATTGCCGCCGGTGCACTGTTGTGGTCGCAATTGGCACTTGTTATTCTTCAACTTTCAGCAGCCCCACAACAGAAGGATCCTCTGAGAGACCAGGCAAGGTGGACAGCTGCTCAATTTCCTCAGTCTCCAAAGCAGCAATACCAAAAGCCCATCGGTACCCTTTTGGGTCTTTGAAGTACCCTCTCTTGAGGCAGTCTATGCCAAGGATGCATGGAGCCTCTGGGCCAGTCACAATAGGGTGCTTTTGCCATTCTCTCCCAGTCAGGCTGATTTCAGCCTCCAGTACAGTCAACTCTTGGGATCCTCCTGTCACTCCAGAAATATAGATGGGTTCCACCCCTTGACAGCTCGATGACATCAGGGTACACTGTGCACCGGTATCTACTAGAGCCTTATACTTCTGCAGGACTGATGTGCCAGGCCATCTGATCCACACAGTCCAGTAAATCTGATTGTCCCCTACCTCCACCTGGCTGGAGGCAGGGCCTCTCTAATAGTCATCACAGGATTGGACGCTTAAGTCATGTTGAAAGGGATTATTCTTCTTTATCACAGGAGCTGGAGTAAAATCAGCTCTTCCACTCCACCTGGGAAACTGCTCACCAGAGACTGAAGCCGTAGCTCTCATGGGACGATCATTCTTGGCCTTTGCTCCTCTTTTCAATTCACTCACCCGTTCCTCCAAAACTGAAGTAGGTTTTCCATCCCACTTTGTCATGTCTTCTCCATGATCCCGCAGGTAAAACCATAGGGTAGACCGTGGCATATACCTCTTGTATCTCCTTTCTCAAACAGTGGGACGCCTTTTGCTAATAGCTGAAATGTGTGTTGGTACACGCGAGGAGTTGGATAAGTCAGATATATCGTCCCTCAATTGTTTGAGATCCTGGGACAGTTTTTCCACAGCTGAGATGATGGAAGGGGTGAGATTGTCTTCGAACTCACGGAGTTTATGAACCATTTCATCCACTGTTAGTGGTACTATGTCATTCCAGGTTACTGTTGCCAATGAATGGGCATATGATGATGGTGCATTCTGTGTAAGTTTTCGCCACATGGGTCGTGTACATTCGACTTCATCTGGATCTGTGGGTATATCCCCGTTATTCGGCTTGATGTGATAGATCATCTCTATGATGGCTGATTCTCTCAGAGACTGGATACCTTTGTCTATAGTAGTCCACTTGGCCGAACGACTCATAACATCGTCCTTGTATGGAAACCTTTCTTTGACAGCTGCCAAGAGCCGCCTCCAAAGACTGAGGGACTTTTTCTCTCTTGCAATTGCTTTGTCAATTCCCCCTTCTCTAGCAAGTGATCCCAGCTGCTTGGCTTCTGTACCTTCTAGTTCGTGACCATCGGCCCCATTGTCCCAGCATCGGAGCAACCAGGTGATGATGTGCTCCCCTGGTTGACGGGTAAAATCTTTTCGCATATTCCGTAGCTCGGTTGAGGTCCGAAGTCGAGAAGTCACCTCTCCTTCTTCTTCTTCATCATGTGATGATGACTCCTGATCAGGTTCTGGATCGAGTAGTGGATACGTTGTTTCTTCATCTTGCTTTAACCTTCCTGCCTCCTTTTTGCTTTTTCTCTTGCGTACAGGGGCAACCGATATTGGTACGAATTGGTCCTCTGGTTTAGTTGCAGTGATTATCACTGTGGTTTGAGTAGCGACTGTACTTGTTGCTGGGGGTGATGTGGCTGCTGTACTTGGAGCTGGGATAGCTGCGCTGTCTGTTGCAGTCGAAGTTTGAGTAGCTGCTGTACTTGTTGCTGGGGGTGGTGTAGCTGCTGTACTTGGAGCTAGAGTAACTGTACTGACTGTTGCTTTGCCCTCAGATCCAGTGACATTTTTTTCCTTTTGAAGGTGCTGGAAAGCATTGAACATGGCCCTGTAAGCATAGGCCAAGCCCCAGCACGTTGCCATGATTTGTCCGTCTCTGGTATGGCCAGACTGACCACACACCTCATTTAAGTGTTTTACTAATTCTTCTGGATTTTGCAGTTGTTCGGTGGTGAAATTCCAAAGTACTGGAGGGGTCCACTGACCTAGATACTTGCCCCTACTGTCCCACACACCCTGCCACTCATGGCTGTCCAGCCTCAGAGAAAATCTCTTGGTCCTCCTACTTCGTTGTTTAACCCCAGACAAGACCCAAACCTGACTCTGCTTAACTTTTGAAAACAGATGAAATAGTTGTGGGCAAAATACACTCTGTATACATGCCAACATGGTGATCCCCATCACAATCAGCAAACAAGTCTCAATAGCATTAAGAGGCCATTCAAAACTCTCAAATGATGCTGTAAATGCTCTTGGGGAAGGACTGGGAGGGTAAAAGAATGCCTCCTTCACAGGTTGACCACCCGAGAAGGAGAAAGAATATGTGTAATTGCTAAGCACTTCTATTATATACCTCCCAAAGTATAAAGGTGGTGACCATACTGGGAACATAAGCCAGATAAGTTTCATGATCAATAATTCTATTGTGTTACAAGTCATTACCATAAAGTACAATGAGACGAGGACTTTAGCCCAAGCCCCACACTTGAAAAACACTAATACAGCAAATACCAGATCTAAGTAAGTTACAACATTCTGACTTACTCCCAGTGAGTGGTAGAGCTGATTTTACTCCAGCTCCTGTGATAAAGAAGAATAATCCCTTTCAACATGACTTAAGCGTCCAGTCCTGTGATGACTATTAGAGGGGCCCTGCCTCCAGCCAGGTGGAGGTAGGGGACAATCAGATTTACTGGACTGTGTGGATCAGATGGCCTGGCACATCAGTCCTGCAGAAGTATAAGGCTCTAGTAGATACCAGTGTTGTTGTATCTCAGGTGTTTATGATCTGTGTTGCCATAGCATGATCATAAGAAAATCGTTCTGTACTTACTGTACTTAAGAGACTCACTCTTTGTTACAGAACCTGTCTCTGGACTCAAGTATTGT
Organism: Neopsephotus bourkii; assembly: GCF_033783945.1. Lineage (NCBI taxonomy): Eukaryota > Metazoa > Chordata > Aves > Psittaciformes > Psittacidae > Neopsephotus > Neopsephotus bourkii. Next base: position 3,942,151 of record NW_026901434.1, on the reverse strand, counting down.
AAGGAATGGGATTTCCTAAAACATAACTGAACTCAGTACAGTCCATTGCTTGGACAGTGTCCTACCTGTAGGCAGTGAAGTTGTGAACCAGGAACATGGCAGGTAAGGAAAAAAAATCAGTAAACAGAAATAAATATAAGGATTCACACGTGAAATAAGGAAATATCTTGGACACTGACTAGTAGAATCTCTGCCACTTAAGGTATTCAATAACAGTGATATTTACATTCAAAATGCAATTCAGAGTTGGGAAAAAAAAAACACAGCAAAACATATTAATACAATATGAACTTTCTTTATATCTTTTCTACCTTCCTCTGTAACCCCCACCCCTTTCTTACCTCCTTGTGATGGTAAAATAAGGTTTCTGGGAATTAAAAATCACAAATCACTGAATCGCGAAACACTTCCAGCTTAATCAGAGAGCAGGTAGGTTAAGTCATCAGTACTGTCTTGAATCAGGAATCCCACTGTAGACTGTCTAGCCATATTCTGTTCTGTGGATTGCGGTGTCGGGGAAGGTTCAGATGCCTTTGGATCTTGTGGAATCCAAATATACTCATTAAATCTCTGATCAAAAGGTAATTTGGTGATTTCTCAACTGCAGCTGGGCAGGGAATGCGATGAGGGAACATATCTTTGTGCTGCATTTCACTACTGCGATGGTGACATTGGAATTAAGTAAATCTGTTCTTCAAGATTTTGTATGTTTTCAGCTGTTTCACACACCCCCCCCCCCCCCTTTCAGTTTACTGCTAAGAATGTAAGACCGGTAGAGTCAATTAGTAAATCTGACACACACAGTAGAGTGAATTGGTCTGAACTCAACCTTTAATGATGCTGGTAGAGGGCAGGTACAGCAGGAGCTCAGTTCTGTTGTTACTGACCTGAATGACTTTATGCAGGAAGGAGAACTCAAATTAGAATTACAGAATAATAGCCAATTATTTAGGATCTGTGATTCTGTGATTCTGTGATCACATATAGGTCTTTTTAAAAATATGATTGCCCTTTTAAAAATATGTTTTTTTCCTTTTTGATAAGGGCAAATTCAGTGAGACTTTTTTGTACAATTATTTTCTTAATGCTATTTAAACCAGAGTGCTAAATACTAGAGACCTGGTATGGCCATTCAGTTCTTCTAGCTGAATTTTTAAATCAGGGAATATCTTGCCTTAGTCAGTAGCTGCAAGGATTAAGTCCTTCTTGTGTTTGATAGTGGTTACTGTTACAGTTAAATCTGTATATTTTTCTTGCCTGTTTTATTCTGTTCTCTTATGATTCTCTAAAATGAGATTAGAGCTTGTTTTTTTGCGCACAGGATGCCCCCTGTTGCTTAAGATAAACTGAAGCTTTGACTTTGGGCACACAAGGGATACATAGGAAGCAAAATATTAGGTAAACAGTGGTGTAGTAGAATCATAGAATCATAGAATAGTTAGGGTTGGAAAGGACCTTAAGATCATCAAGTTATAACTCCCGTGCCATGGGTAGGGACACCTCACACTAAAACATATCACCCAAGGCCTCGTCCAACCTGGCCTTGAACACTGCCAGGGATGGAGCATTCACAACCTCCCTGGGCAACCTATTCCAGTGTCGCACCACCTTAACAGGAAAGAATTTCCTCCTTATATCCAATCTAAACTTCCCCTGTTTAAGTTTGAGCCCATTACCCCTTGTCCTGTCAGTACAGTCCCTAACCAAGAGCCCCTCCCCAGCATCTCTATAGGCCCCCTTAAGATACTGGAAGGCTGCTATGAGGTCTCCACGCAGCCTTCTCTTCTCCAGACTGAACAGCCCCAACATTCTCAGCCTATCTGGGTCCTCCTCTGGACTTGTTCCAACAGTTCCATGTCCTTTTTATGTTGAGGAAACCAGAAGTGCACACAGTACTCCAAGTGAGGTCTCACAAAAGCAGAGTAGAGGGGCAGGATCACCTCCTTTGACCTGCTGGTCACGCTCCTTTTGATGCAGCCCAGGATACGGTTGGCTTTCTGGGCTGCAAGCGCACACTGCCGGCTCATGTTCATTTCCTCATTGACCAGCACCCCCAAGTCCTTCTCCGCAGGGCTGCTCTGAATCTCTTCTCTGCCCAACCTGTAGCTGTGACTGGGATCGCTCCGACCCAGGTGTAGGACCTTGCACTTGGCATGGTTAAACTTCATGAGGTTGGCATCAGCCCACCTCACAAGCATGTCAAGGTCCCTCTGGATGGCATTCCTTCCCTCCAGCGTATCAACCAAACCACACAGCTTGGCGTCATCAGCAAACTTGCTGAGGGTGCACTCAATCCCACTGTCCATGTCAGCGACAAAGATTTTTAACAAGAAGGGTCCCAACACTGATCCCTGAGGGACACCACTTGTTACTGGTCTCCAGCCAGACACTGAGCCATTGACCACAACTCTTTGTGTGCGGCCATCCAGCCAGTTCTTTATCCATCAAGCGGTCCATCCATTAAATTGATGTCTCTCCAATGTAGAGACAAGGATGTTGTGTGGGACAGTGTTGACGGTTTGCACAAATCCAGGTAGATGACATCAACTGCTCTACCGCTGTCCATCAGTTCTGTAGCCCCATCATAGAAGGCCACCAAATTGGTCAAGCAGGATTTCCCCTTAATGAAGCCATGCTGGCTGTCACCAAGCACCTTGTTGTTTTTCATGTGCCTTAGCATGCCTTCCAGGAGAATCTGCTCGAAGATTTTGCCAGGCACAGAGGTGAGACTGACTGGGCTGTAATTGCCTGGGTCATCCATTTTCCCCTTCTTGAAAATGGGGGTTAGATTTCCCTTTATCCACTCGTTGGGAACTTCACCTGACTGCCATGATTTTTCAAATATGATGGCCAGTGGCTTAGCAACTTCATTTGCCAGCCCCTTCAGGCCCCACGGATGGATTTCATCAGGACCCATGGACTTGTGCACGTTCAGATTTTTAAGATGGTCTCGAACCAGTTCCTCTCCTACAGTGGGCCCAAGGTCTTCATTCTCACAGTTCCTACATCTGCTTTCCAAGACTTGGGTGGTGTGGTCAGAGCCTTTGCCAGTGAAGACCAAGGCAAAGTAGTCATTCAAAACCTCAGCCTTCTCCAAATCCTGTGTAGCTAATTCTCCCGAGAGCTTCCTGAGGGGGCCTACGTTGTCCCTAGTCTGTTTTGTATTTGCTATGTACCTGTAGAATCCCTTCCTGTTATCCTTAATATCCCTAGTCAAATTTAATTCTAACTGGGCCTTAGCTTTCCTAACCTGGTCCCTAGCTTCCCAGACAACATCTCTATACTGTTCCCAGGCCACCTGTCCTTGCTTCCACTTTCTATAAGACTCTTTTTTCATTTGAATTTTCCTCAGCAGCTCCTTATGCATTCAAGGAGGTCTCCTGGCCCTCCTGCTGCACTTCCTTCTGGTTGGGATGCAACACCCCTGAGCTTGTAGCGGGTGATCTTTGAATATCAACCAAGAGTCTTGGGCCCCCCTGCCCTCTAGGGCTATATCCCATGGAACATTACTAAGCAGATTCCTGAAGAAGCCAAAGTCTGCTCTCTGTAGTAGTGAAACCGCTGGAATTGTGCTTTCACCCAAACTGATGACAAACATAGATTTGTCTGCGAAAGTTCCACTCAAAATAAAAAACCCACCTTAATTTCAGAAGTGGTTCTTGAAATTCAGTGAATCTGAATACTTCACAAAATTATGATGGTAAAATGGTTCCCAGCTTTTTGGTAGCCAGAACTAATAGATCGTGCTCTGAATGGGGAATGTTTTGAGAGGGAGAAAGAGCGCAACACAAGAAAGAGCACACACAGATGTGCATGCTCATAAAGGCATATATCAGCAAATAGAGCTTTCAGTATTGCTATTCTGAATCTTCCAAACGTAACTGCCTTTCCTGAGTTGGTCTGCTTACATTCGTGACTTATTTTTGTTTATGGAAATATGTAGTACCCATGTATGCTGCTTTCAAGCCATGCCTGCGTTGGTGTGGAGCTGAAAGCCCTGTGTGTTATACTATGCTACTGCCCATAGTCTCTGCACATCTTACAGTACCTTAACCTCTGGCAATCATTTTGAAGCTACATTCCCTGTAGTATTATTTGACCTGAAGGGATGTTTAAGTAGCTGAGCAACTGGATAAATAGAAACTATGAGATGCTTGAACAAAGCTTGCTTGCAAAGAAAATGGATATGCCTGTGAAAACAGAAACCCATTAGCTCTGGTACTGGGCAAAACAGAAATCCACCAACTTGAAAGCTATTTTGACTAATCTCTGTGATATTCAGACACTGTTTGTTACAGATGTTTGACTAGTATAAAGTGAATATAAAATCGTTGCTTATCATTCCTGTGTTATAAAAATTCCGTCTTGGCCATGATCTGATTTAATTGATTTTTTATTACAATTGATTAATATCGAGAGGCAATAAGCAAGCAGCGTTGGGTGCGCCGGGGAGTCTCCGCTCCACCCAAGACGCACACCGAGAGTTCTGGGGTACAGTCTCTTATACTCCTCGATCTTGGGTTTCAACCAATCCTGTCGTCTCCTTCACCCGAATATCGACGTGGTTCTTTTTCATTGTTCTCCTCCTGTTGCTGGGATCTTATCTTTGGGTGATGAAACTTCTTAAAAAGTCATTGAATTCCTTGGCAATACATTAACAGGGAATGTCTATCACAAGCTTAACCATCATCTTAGCCCCCTCAATTCCATTTCTTATATAGTTACATATTGAATACACAAGTTTCACCTCATCCCCTAACAGAATGTATCCCTTGATTACCTAACCCCCTTAAGGCATTCAAGCAGTTAAACAAAGTACCCCTTAAAGTAACAAAGACTTTGATTAGGAAGGATTATTCCTTTGTTCCTTCTTTTCTTTTCATCATTGTATTTACAGGAACTCCCATCTTAATCTGATCATTCGTATACATTCTACACATGATTTTCGATTCCTCCCAAAGTGCAATGATGACAAGGACTCCTAAGTTTCTGACACGAATCATTCCTATATACCTCACACCTGTATTTCATTTTTGTACTTGGTAGTATAATTGCTCCTGTCAGCACAAACTCATATATATGCTGAACTATTATCTCAAACAGTAGGAGTGCTTCCTAATAGACAGAAGACAGGAAAATTTTGCTAGGTATTTCTGCAATAGCCCCATGTATTATTTCAAGGATAGTGTTTCTAGTCATCATTCACTTCTCAGAATGCCAGTGATGTACTGATACCTGAAAACTTTTGGGGAGACTTTTGGGGAGGGTAAGAAAATCAAGAATACTGAAGTATATTTCCAAAATGAGTACTTTAGAGACATGACTAGGGCAATTCAGGTTTCAAATAAATGCCTTAATTTCTTCACTGCACAACTGGTGTCAGATTTTCTTTTAGAGATAAGCGAGTTTAATTTTGGTGATAATGAGCAATTTCTGTGCTAAGTCTACATGTTAATAAAAAATACACAATACTAAAAATACAACTTTTTACTAAACACTTTCACATGCCTCATTCATATGCAGAAAAACTTTGAAGATAAAACATTTATTATCAATGATAAAACTACTTAGAAAGTTATCTTTTTTTTTTTAATGTATGACTACTTAATTTGAATTTTCTGAGCAGGCTTTGAAATAGAAGCTGACACTCAGCATCTCCCCTTTTGAAACTGTTCTTTTTGGTGTACTTTCCGTCTGGCTGTATGAATTATTGCACTGCACCTTGTGCAGCTTGTGGGCTGAAGAGACCCACATATGCAAAGGCAAAGCCAGGAGTTTCTTGTTAGTCTAACGAAAATCCTTTTATTATTAGTCTAATAATCTAGTTATTATTAATCTAAGAATTATTTCAGAGAAAGAGTGCCGTTGTACAATGTCTCAGTCATCATGCAGTTGCATTTGTTATTCACACCCTAGTATCTACTAAGCCTCTTTTTCTCTGGTGTTAATGTGTTTGATACCCTTCTGTGCCCTAAGGTCAACAGTCATAGCTTTATCTGCAAAGACTGGGGAGGGAGTTACAGCTTGGCAACTGTTCCCTGATGTTAATGGTGGCGGTTCAGTTCTTCTAGAGGCATCTTGGTGCTGTTTTTGTTTTCTAATGCATGCTTACACATTAACACTTTCTTCATGTGTCTTGAATTTCACAATACAGCTGAATTTCCTAAATGCAAAATGTACTTTATCCATATGTATATTGAATGCTTATTCTTTGTTCTGCTATATCTGGTTTTACCTAGCTCCCAAATTTATTTGTGTTTAATGACCTGTAAACACCTATTCATGAACTGAATATAGCTGAGATATCTCTACCTTTCCTGTTCTTGTACTTTCAAGCACTTTGCTGTCATCCTGTAGTACTTACCTGAAGTACTTAACCCTGCATTGTTATTCTAGGTTTATAAACAGTTTATTCTACACAGGATAACTACTCGTTACTATTGCATAAATATCACACAATTACTGAAACAACAGGTCTTACACCACAGAATTATCATAGAATCAACTAGGTTGGAAAAGACCTTGAAGATCATCAAGTCCAGCTATTAGCCCAGTGCTGCCAAGGTCACCACTAAACCATGTTACTAAGGGCCTCATCTACATGGTTTGTGAGCACTTCCAGGGACGGTGATTCCACCACTGCCCTGAGCAGCCTGTTCTAATTCCTGACCACCCTCTCTGTGAAGAATTTTTTCCTAACATCCAATCTAAACCTCCCCTGGTGCAGCTTGAGGCCATTACCTCTTGTCCTATCGTTAGCTATTTGGGAGAAGAGACAGTCCCTCACCTCACTATAACCTCCTTTCAGGTAGTTGTAGAGAGCAATGAGATCCCCCCTGAGCCTTCAGTTCTCCAGAATAAACACCCCCATTTCCCTCAGCCATTCTTCATAAGACTTATGCTCCAGACCCTTCAGCAGCTTTGCTGACCCTTTTATGAAATATAGGAGTCAGTAAAAGTACCTTTTCCTCAAATTCTGTAGGGAAGAGGCAGTCCATAACTAGCTTTTGCATACTCTTGTTCATACTTTTGACATCTCTATTCTGATCTCTGTCCATTTAATCTGGATGTGCTAGGAGCTTTTGAAATCACAGAAGAATCCAATTGGTTTTCATTTTCTTTAGAGCCTGTTTAGAAATGCCGTAAAAGGGTTCTCAATTTTAGGAAAAATCCTGACTGTTGGTTTTTTTTCATCTCTCATTACAAAAATGAACTTCTTTTGAAGATCCTGGCTGAGCTTTTGATACCAAGTTAATTACATGCTTTCTTCATGTGCTGTGAGAGGTGAACAATGCTTTAATGTTTCTGGAAGAAATGCAGATACTGTCTGAAAAATTGGTAGTGAGGCACTCTTCCAGAAGTGCTCAATACTACAGCTTGGTGTTTGTAATAGGCTATTATAATAAAGGATAAACTTCTTTATAGCATTTAAAGCTGTAATTAGTAAATGTGCTGTTGAGGATTGGGTCAGCTAAACGAGTAAAGTGGGTGTTAAAATTCCTTACCAGCCATGAGGAGCTGTCTGCCTGCCAAGCTCCTTGACTCATCTATGCCCCAGAATTAGCATAAAGCAGTTCATTTATAGATTAACTTTCTGCTCACAGATAGAAGCTAAGGATGAGGTGACTGATGGGAGATTAGACTGGAGTTTTGTGGTGTAGAGAATTGCCATGTATCAGGAATAACAAGCTCATGTTTCCATTGTTCTAGAAGGAAGCTTCTAGAAGGAGGCTTGAGTATACTTCAGGTGGGGCTGGTTACTTATAATGTACTTCAGAGCAACAAGGATGATCTGATTTATCAATGAAATTTAATTAGCAGTTTTCTTCCTTCCATTTTCTTGTCTGAGCAGAGGGGTTTAAAGCATTCAGACATCAATCTCCAGGATTTTATTTACACTTGCAAACTGTTCAAAACATTGAGGGTTCAGGTTTTGGCCATTTATTTTCTACTGCTCTGTCCTTTGCCTGAGTTCTGATTTTGCTATAAAGATATAAATGTTATTGGCAGTGGTGGTGGAGTTAATGATTTTAATAGGTCTGCTTTTGAGATTAAATAAGCATTCAGATTTTACTGTTGCACAGCTTGTGATGGTTTTGTTGAGGATTGTGTATACCAGATTCCTGAAGTTGCTGCAGCATGTCATGTGCCACTGAGGCTTTCTAATTCAGGCTATGTTGTACAGCATCAGCTCTTGGAAGCTCACTGGAAGCATTGTGGGGGTTTAGGTTTTTTCTACTTTTTAAAAAAGAAACCCCTCAAAATGCCAATTTGCCCTATCCAAGTAAAGGAGAACTAGTGTGTGGTGCACCTTTATCCCCAGGTAGGAGAACTGCTTTGGTGGTATTTATACAAGACCTTTTAGTAAAGACAACTAAATTTCATTAAGTTCAGCAATGTGAAGTGCAAGGTCCTGCCCCTGGGTCAGGACAATCCCAGACACAGCTACAGATTGATGCAGAAGTGATTCACAGCAGCCCTGAGGAGAAGGACTTGGGGGTGTTGGTTGATGAGAACATGAGCTGCTTCAGTGTGCACTTGAGCCCAGAACCCCCTCATGTGCTGGGCTGCATCAAAAGGAGTGTGACCAGCAGGTCAAAGGAGGTGATCCTGCCCCTCTGTTCTCATGAGACTCGATTTGGAGTACTGTGTGCAGTTCTGGTGCCCTCCATGTAAGAAGGGCAGGAAGCTGTTGGAGCAAGCCCAGAGGAGGCCATGAGGATGATCAGGGGACTGGAGGACCTCCAGTATGAAGATAGGCTGAGAAAGTTGGAGCTGTTCAGCCTGGAGAAGAGAAGGCTGCATGGGGACCTCATAGCAGCCTTTCAGTATCTGAAAAGGGGCCTACAAGGATGTTGGGGAGGGACTCTTCATTAGGGACTGTAGTGATAGGACAAGAGGTAATGGTTTTAAACTTAAACAGGGGAAGTTTAGATTGGATATAAGGAAGAAATTCTTTCCTGTTAGGGTGATGAGGCACTGGAATTTGCCCAGGGTTGCCCAGGGAGGTTGTGAATGCTCCATCCCTGGCAGTGTTCAAGACCAGGTTGGACAGAGCCTTGGGTGACATGGTTTAGTGTGAGGTGTCCCTGCCCATAGCAGGGGGGTTGGAACTTGGTGATCTTAAGGTCCTTTCCAACCCAAACCAGTCTGTGATTCTATTAATTTCAGAGCAGTTAATTAAATATTTATTTTAAGGTATCCTGAATTATGGCCCTTTTCATACAATACAATACATATGATTAACTCTGGTATATGGAAATCCATTGCTTTTACATCTTGTGTAAAGCTCATCTCATGAATGCTTTAGATGAGGCAGTCATTTCTGACACACTGCTTAAAGGTCTTGATACAGCACTTGAAAGAATGTCAATTTATAATTATACTTAAATGTTGAAAATAGCTAAGCTGTAACTTGCAACATAATTAAGCATGTGGAAAAAAATAGTATGCAGTAGAATGAGGCAAATTTCTAAATTTAGATCAGCCCCCAAATTGAAGGGCCTAGCCATAAATATGCATTATTACTTAATTTCTTTGACTTTGCATGGTTATATAATCAGGGTGTGTTAAATATCAGAGTTCTTAAGTGGTTGTAAGTTCAAGCTTTGTTAATACTTGAACATGTGGTGTTCAAGTGGTGGAAGTCTCCACTGTTCCCTTTATTGGAATAGGTGAAGGTCAAAACTCCAACACCAAACCGCATCCAATCCAGGCCACAAGAAAAATAATCACAAATCTAGTAAGTCAAGTCAGGTATGGGCTGAAAATATGTAAAATCTGATCTAGTGAAAATACAAGCTGTGTTTCCTAGAAATGGTGTATAGAAATGTCAAGGTGTCACAGTTCAGTTGTTAATTCTTCAGGTGAAATTTTACTGAATTTGAGAAGGAGGTCTGTTCTGAAATGTTAAGCTCTACTGCCTCAAACTGTACATAGCAAAAATATAAATACTTAAGTGCAGATCCTAATATGTTTTTCTCTGGATGGGTATGGGGCTGAGATACATACTCAGGTGTCTTCACAGAGTCACAGAATGGTTTGGGTTGGAAGGAACCTTAAGGCTCATCCAGTTCCAGCCCCCTGCCACGGGCAGGGACACCTTCCACCAGACCAGGTTGCTCCAAGCCCTGTCCAGCTGGCCTTGAACGCTGCCAGGGATGGGGCAGCCACAGCTTCTCTGGGCACCCTGTGCCAGTGCCTCACCACCCTCACAGGGAAGAGCTTCTGCTGAAGACCTCATCCCAATCTCCCCTCTGTCAGGTTAAAGCCATTCCTCCTTGTCCTGTCCCTACAGGCCCTTCTCAAAAGCCCCTCTCCAGATTTCTTGATAAGCATTAGAAGACTCGTACAAGGTCCCCCTGGAGCCTTCTCTTCTCCAGTCTGAGCAAGCCCAACTCTTGCTTTATAAGTTACTGCAGAGTGGTTCAACTATGGAAGCTGTAAATTCATTTACCTTTTTCAGTTAGCTTGTTTTATTGGTATCTCTCCATATAGGTAACTGTATCCAAGTGAGAAGGAGAGTTAGCTGGAGAGTAAAATCTTTGGGCAATGCAAATGAATTTCCTTTGCTTTATTACTTGTCCTGCAAATAAAATAGAGAAGCTGCACATTTATCAGTGGCAGGTTACTATTTGTCCCTGTAAGATCAAGGAAGTAATGTAAATTCAGCAGGAGCATGGTCCATCATGTGCATCATGCACAAATGTTGTACTGAGCATCAACATTCAATGAATGTCATTATCCAGTTTTTCTTTCAAAATGCTATTTCAGCTATAACTGTAAGGACAGGATATTGAATGTAGGTTGGACATGACCTTTTAAATGAATTTAGAAAAGCTAAAGAATCTATTAAAAATTAACTTATACACAGCTGGAAAATAAACACTTGAAAACGATTAACCTACCTTGTCGTTATACATAAGCGTTAATTAAAATAGTTCACTATACCTGTTTCACAATGGGTCTATTGGTAGATAATGTTTTCTAGTGCTGCTGAATCAGTACCTGATCAGAACATTTAAAGCAGTCACCATGATCTGACCTGACTTACAACCATGACATTCAGGCTCTGCAGGTCTGAAAATGTGAGCATTTGAATTTTCAGTATAATAACATAGAGAGACAAGATGACTTTTTAGGTAACAGAACTCTTTTCCATTTCATTTCTTACACGGAACTGCTAAAGGTAAAATACTTTGATTTTTGCTCAAACAATTAAGCAGAAAAATCAAGCTCATGTTTTTCAGTATAGGGTATTACCATTGATCTCCGACCAAGATTTGGCCAGAATTCCTTACTTGAATGGCATTAGTCTGTGCATCCAAGTTTATTGGCTTGATGCCATTGTTGGTGTGAACGAATGTATGCTGGTTGGTTTTAAACTTAAGTCTTCAGGAGTTTAGTTGCATGTCATTTAATTTTGCATGGGATTGGGCTGACAGCCCAAATTATGACAGTATTGACTTTGGTTCTAAGTGTGTGCCAGATTTGTCTGAGGACAGCTTCTGATGCAGACTGCTAGAGTTGAGAAGCAAACATGGAAATTGTGGTCTGCAGTTTGTTTAATATACGGTAAGCATTTGTATTTAGTTGTATATGTATTCACAGATGTGTGCTGGAAAATAATTTACTACTTAGGAAAATTCATAAAATACATAAACCAAAATGATACAGTGCATAGAGCAATAGAAGAATGAAGTAGGCAAGAGTGGAATTATAAGGGGGAATCACATGAGCTGTTGGTGAAGACTGAATTCTTCATAGTTGTACAGGCTATGAAGAATGGGGATTTTTGATTATTCCTCCCCCACATTCCTCCTTTTCTCTTTCCTTGTTTGTCATGGTTTAAGCCCAGCTGATAATGCAGAACCATGCAGCCGCTTGCTCACTCTCTCATTCCCCCACTCATCCCCTACTCCACTCCCGGAGGGATGGCGAGGAGAATGAAAAGAATGTAACTCCCACAGGCTGAGATAAGATCAGTCCAGTAACTAAGGGATAGCACAAAACCACTGCTGCTGCCAATAATAATCATCATCATCATGGCTTGACTTCGTGAACGAAGAATTGGGAAGGGCTTTACCCACGCTTACTACAAGCGCGCTGATGACTAAGAAGGCCAACGTGGGATAGGCAATTACGGCTACAAAAAGCACAGCAGAAGGTCTCCTTGGGTGGAACAGGTGGGGCGCAATTCTTCTGGCGTTGTCTTTTCTCCTCGAGACTAGTTCTTCGTGAGCTCTCAAAGGAGTCAGCGGCATTATGTATGGTGTGCCTCCAAGTCTCCCGATTGGAGGCCAAGGTGGACCACTGATGGTAGTCAATATGGCCAAGGCTAAGGTATTGTTTCAGGGAGTCCTTATACCTCTCCTTTGGGGCACCTCTCTTGTGGCTACCGGTGGCAAGTTCACCATAAAACACCATCTTGGGGAGGTGGTGATCCTAGAGATTCTCTAGATTCTAGAGACGTGCCCTGCCCAGCGCAGCTGCAATTCAGCAATATGGCCTCGATGCTGGTGACCCCTGCCTGTTCGAGGACAGTGACATTAGACACATAGTCAGTCCAATGGATGTTTAGAATTGTATGGAGGCAGTGCTGATGAAAGCATTCCAGGAGTCGCAGGTGATGACGGTAGATGACCCATATAAAAGAGTAGACAATACAATGGCTCTATAGACACTGATCTTTGTACTTTTCTTCAGGTGTTTATTGTACCAGACTCTTATGGAGTTTTCCGAAGGCTCTATATGCCTTTACTATTCTGTTGTCTATCTCTTTGTCGATCGTGGCATCCAAGGAAATGATGTTTCCCAGATAGCTGAACTGCTGAACTGTCTTAAGGTCTGACTCTCTGATGGTAATATGGGGATGGCAATAATCTTCTTGCGGTGCAGGTTGGTAGAGGACTACTGTCTTCTTCAAGCTGACTTCCAGCCCAAAAACCTCAGCCACCTCCGCAAAGCAAGATGTTAAACGCTGCAGAGCTGCTTCTGTGTGGGCAACAAGGGCGGCATCATCAGCAAAGAGCAGTTCATGGACAAGATGGTTTAGGGTCTTAGTGTGGGCTTTCAGTCGCCTTAGATTGAATAGGCTACCATCGATATGATATCGAATATAAATGCCGTCTTGTTCATTGAGGTCTGCTGTAGTCCTTTGGAGCATCATGCTGAAGAAGATTGTGAATAAGGTTGGTGCGAGAACGCAACCTTGTTTCACACCACTGGTTATTGGGAAAGGCTCAGAGAGTGCATCGCCATACCTGACTTGGCCTTGCTGATCCTCATGTAACAGAATAATCATTTTGAGGAACTTGGGGGGACAACCTAATCGTTCCAAGATCAGCCACAGGCCTTTTCTGCTCATAGTGTCAAAAGCTTTGGTGAGGTCAACAAAAGTTACGTATAACCCCATATTCTGTTCTCTACACTTTTCTTGCAGTTGTCTGAGAACAAATACCATGTCTGTGGTACTTCTATTAGCTCTGAAACCACACTGACTTTCAGGTCGAAGTTCTTCTGCGATAGCAGGTACTAGTCTGTTCAATAGTATTCTTGCAAGCATTTTACCAGCAATGGAGAGCAGAGTTATACCACGGTAGCTTGAGCAGTCTGACTTGACACCTTTTTTCTTATACAGAGTGACGATGATTGCATCACGAAAGTCTGACGGTATTTTGCCTTGTTCCCAACAGCACACAACTAGCTCATGAAATTTAGCATGAAGTGCTTGGCCCCCGTGCTTCCATATTTCAGGTGGGACTCCGTCAACCCCAGCTGCCTTGCCAGTTTTCACCTGCTGTATGGCCTTAAGAGTCTCTCCCATGGTAGGGGCTAAATCCAGTTCGTTTTTCACCGGATGTTGCAGAATGTGCTGGATTCCTTCGCCTTGGACTACACGATTAGCACTAAAGAGGGTTTGAAAATGTTCAGACCAACGATTCAGGATGGAGATTTTATCTGTAAGAAGCGTTTGGCCATCTGCACCAAGTAAGGGGCTTTGAACCTGGAATGTGGGTCCATACACTGCCTTCAGAGCCTCATAGAATCCTCTGTGGTCACCCAAATCTGCACATAGTTGAGTCTTTTCTGCTAGGTTGAGCCACCACTTGTTCTGTATGTCTCTTAAGTTTCTGTTGGAGTTTGCTACATGCAAGACGAAAGGCTGCTTTTCTTACATGGCAGAGTGGCTGAGCAAGGTGTGCTTGATGTGCAGATCTCTCTTTTGTCAGCAATTCCTGGACCTCCTGGTTGCTATCGTCAAACCAGTCTTTGTTTTTCTTTGAGGAGAACCCAATGGATTCTACGGAGGACTGCAGGATGCTATTTTTGATATGTTGCCAAAGCGCTTCAGGAGAAGAATCTATAAGTTGGTCTTCAAGCCTAGTTTGAAGGTTAGCCTGAAAGCTGTCCCTCACTGCAGCTATTTGAAGATTATCAACATTGAGCCTCCTCCTTGGAATGCTGCCCCTCTTAGGTTTGGGCTTGAAGTGGAAATTAAGTTTGCAACGCACAAGGCGGTGGTCTGTTTGGCATTCTGCACTAGGCATCACTCTGGTCTGGCAGACATCACAAATATTTCTCTGGCTTCCAATTACTCTGCTGCCAATAATAATGATAAGGGAAATAACAAGGGAAGAGAATACAACCTCTCATCACCCGCCGACCAATACCCAGCCTGACCCAAGCAGTGATCTAGCCCGTCTGGGAACTGCCCCCAGTTTATATACTGGGAATGACGTGCTGTGGTATGGAATACCTCTTTGGTTAGTCTGTGTTAGGTGTCCTGTCTCTGCTTCCTCCCGGCTTCCCCTCCTCCCTGGTAGAGCTTGAGACTGAGAAAGTCTGATATCTGATGTTGGGCTCCATCTCTTGTAACAGTAACCTGGGAATCACAGTAAACTGTAGTCTAGCAAGACAGAAAGCTTTTCGCATTTGCATTATTTGGTTTCAGACTTTGATACTTCCTTTCTTCTTGTCCTGCATGGAGATCAATCAGCTTCTTCTGAAGCTCTTAAATTGGGAGCCAGTCTCTTCAGCACTGTGTGAATTGAGACTTTGAGTCAGGGGTTTTGTGTTCCAGGTTGGTCTCAGGAAACTTTTCTTTCCTGGGCCAGTTTCTGGTTCGGACTGGAAATTCAGCAGTGGGGTTTTTATTAGAGCTGGTACTCCCTATGGAAACATTTTCTAGAAGATCAGCCTGCTTAGAAACTTCTGATATGTTCTCTGGGGTAGATAGATGCTGCGAATGTATAGGAGAGGAAAACAAACTGAAAGGGAAATTAAACTCTGATTATCTCATAATGAAAATAAAGAAAGAATGTTGTGTTAGGGAATTTGAAAGAAATGCCTGTAGGGTAAACACAGCAAAAAAGTGATGTTCAAATGGAAGATGAGGTATCTGAAGAAGCTGGACTGAGGGATTGGATTCTTGAGAGGGAGGAGTTATTTCATCCAGATCTGTGAAGAAGGTGCAAGTTACTGAAATATAAAAAAAAATAGAAAAACCACAGAAAGGGCTCCTGGCAGATAGTGCTGGCTCTTCCTCTGCACTGGGAAAGAATACTGCCTCTTGGCTTTGGTCCTGCAAAGCTCAAACAGGCTGCTCTTTAATTGCAGCAACACAAGTCTCCCTCTCCTCTGACAGCCTGTACTCGGTGGATTTCAGGTGCTGTTTTACTTATTGTCCATTAATTTCACAGAGACATGAGCTAGTTAGTTGGAACTGAATAAATGATGAAATCCTAATGGCTCCTGAGAGCAGCTTGCATTACCAGCTTGCTTGTGTCCACAACAGAAGGCCACAGTTGCCTTTGGCAGGTCCACCAGAAATTATCCATCTTCGTACCCTGGAGGATGGCTCCTATGGGTTTTTATTCAGAAGGAATGAATGAATTGGCCAGAGCCACTCTCCAAATCCTTTTTTCAGCATGAAATTTTCTGACTTAAAGAGATTTAAAAAAAACAAAACAAGTAACATTTAATAGAATAGACATGCATACTTGAAGGATATGTAGCAGTTTAGTAGTGGTTCCCATGAAATCACCAGAAGGAAAATGTGTAAAATAAAATAAAATAGACTCCAACAAACCTCACCATAAATTCCCTCAGAGTACATTTAATCTTGGAGATGGTGAGTAGTTTTCAGTCAAGTGTATGCATGGCACCTGCTGTTTTCCAGTTGTGCTGAGACTGCAGTGGCAGAATCTGCATTGTCTTGGCAAGGGAAAAGTTTCATTGTTTCATTCTGTTCTATCCCTTTTTAATGCTTATCCGTAATGAAGAAGATGAAAGAAGAGAATAGAGGCATTTCTACTGCATTGCCAAGAAGCAGGTGTCCTTACTCCGTTATTTATAGACCACAGGAATACCGTGGAAACGGGCTCTGAATGACCAGTTACCCATCTGTTTTACCTGCTGGGTATCGTAACTGGTTGTGTGGAAACGAACATCTTTTAGCTGATGTAAATAGGGGTTCTGAGCAAGGCATTACATGACTGACTTTATTTCTGACATCCTGTGAGCCCTGGAAATTAGTCTTATGTGATTTAAATTTTTAAAACAAACGAGGCTCTTACTGTAGACATTTTCTTATTCCTGCTGAGCAGAGAGATTTCTTCTGTCTTGCCTTGAATCATAGATGGGTTTGGGTTGGAAGGGACCTTAAAGTTCATCCAGTTGCAACCTCCTGCAACAGGCAGGGACACCTTCCACTAGACCAGTTTGCTCCAAGCCCCGTCCAGCCTGGCCTTGAACACTGACAAGGATGGGGCAGTCACATCTCTGGGCATCCTGTGCCAGCACCTCAGCACCTTCACAGTCAAAAACTTCTTCCTAAGAGCTCATCTCAATCTCCCCTGTGTCAAATGCAACATTCTAGGTTGTAGCCATTTAGTACAACCGGTTTACTAGCTGATTTCGCCCAATTCTTCATTATGGGTTTAGAGGTTTCTGTGTTTGCTTGCTGTCCCTTTAAGACACCTTGCTGAAAGAAATGTCAGTAGCCGCTTCCCCATACTCCCCTTCTCTGCATTAATCTAAACTTGTGTCCCAGAATTGTAGCTGTTGCTGAGAATATGTAAGCTCTGAATTCTAGCTTGGAAATGTCCCGTTTCTTAAGATCTAGGTCAGAAGCTGATTCAAACGTAATAATTTATAATAATGAAACTAGGGCAAAACAAAAAGTAAATGCAGCTTTTCAAGTATGGAAAGAGGGGAATAATCCATTACAAACAAAATAGCCGGAACCTCATGAGCTGAGAGAACAAACTACCAAATGAAGCTGTACAGACCCACTCAAGCAGCTTTCTTTAACCATTTCCTTGTTATTTAGTCTTTCCCTTTCAATTTGTGCAGAATGTGAGCATATACAAATATTGCTGTAGCTTTCAAATAGCAGAAATGAACCTGACAAAGAGAAACTATTTGACCTCTTTTAATTCACAGTGGTCTGCACTATAAACAGAAGTTGAATTTGCATTAAATTCATAAAATCATAAAACTGATTATGCATTAAAGCAGTTGAATATTTTTAAATGTTGCTAGTATCCATCATAATGTTACAAATAAACCAATCTTGTACCCCCTCTGTATGCTGAGATTATTACATCTTGGAGCTGCTAATAGTGTCAGGTCCATAATTAAAAAATAGCTATTCTGGGTAAAATAAAATGTTGAATTTCTTTTCACTTAGCATACTTGTTTAAAAATTGGAACTTGCAATAAAGTATAGCTTGTCTTCTGTTGATATTCTATAGAAAATGTTTCATCCATGGGACATGGGACTTGTCATATTAATTTTAATTGAATTTGGGGTGGAATATTTTTATAATTTAAATTGTAAGTTTCTCCTACAACTAATACATTTCTATGTGCAGTTTTGCTTAGCCTCTCAGATATCAGAGGCAGTATTCATAGAGTGTGTTATGGGTTAGCATTCCCCAAGATACCCTGATGAAGATATTAACAGTGCATAAAAAGGTTGCCCTCACAGGGCTGGAAGGTAGATGCTATGGTGGTTAACAGCAGTTAATCCTCTCTATCTTCTTGAAATACTTCATGAGGAAGCAGAGGAGCCTTCACTAGAGGCACTGGGATCCTACAGGACCAGCAGTTCAGAGAGGTCAGGACATGTAAAGGGGCACACATAGTGGAACATTTCTTATGTGTTCTACTTAGAACAGGGCCATATTTTTATGATCACTTATTTATTCAGTAGAAAATACACATCTGAGTCAGCTAAAGGTATCATATTGCAATGTAAACCTATTAAATTTGCCCAGTTGTTCCAGAAATAAATTTGGCCTGGTGTATTGGAAACAATGTTGTCTTGCTTAGCTATCCATTTAACAGCTTAATATCCTGGCATTTCCTTCAAAGGAAAGTTTGGATTTAATGTGAACAGGATTGTTTTCCTGTCTTGGATTAACCAGTGAACTGAAAATATCTTTCATTTGCACAGCAATATTTGCAATGCTTCTGTTGGGGAAAAGCTACAAATAATTCAAAGCTGCAAAGTAAATCTGCTTTAATGTGTTTAAAAACCATGTGAGATATTCCTTGATGGGAAACAGAACACTTCTATATTATTATGTAATATTATGTAAAGATAAAGAAGCTGAGAGAAAAAAAGACTAAATGACTCATCACCAAGGAAGCTGGAAAAATGGAAAAATATTGCCCCTTTTCTCCATTGGAGTCCTGTGGAGAGCCATGTTGAGAGATTGTAAGATGCTGAAATAGAATTGGAGTCATATCGCTAGTTAGAGGCAATCCCACACATTTTACTGTCTCTTTCATCCTGACTTTTGCCCAGAGATCACTTAGCTTCTTTAAAGTTTTTGCAAAGGCAACTTAGAATTGGTTCACAGTGATTACTCATAAATACTAGTATGCTGAGATGCATCTTTACCATCCTCGTAGTGCCTTTTCTCCTATTTAAAGCAATGGGAATAGTCAGGACTGAGGTTCAGACTCAGACCCATTGAAGTGAATTCATCCTCCCAGGGCTAAAGTAGTGGGAGGAACATTGTATAAAGTGATTGGTAAAACCCTTCTTCTCTGTCCGGGCATGCAAAGACAGTTAGTTCTTCACAAGTGCCAGTACTTAGCTCTTCACAAGAAATAGTTGAAGCCTGTGTTTCAGTGAGACCCAGCCTGCTTTGGCTATGCCTTTGGTTCCCTTTCAAGTCTTCTTCAGAGATCTTATAGAGGAAAAAACCCCTGAATTTAAAACTCTTATAGAGTGGAATAAGAGTATAAACTCATTTATGACTTGGGAATGGCAGCCAAAACCTGAATAATGTGATATGAGCTTCTTGTGTGTAGAGGAGGGAAAAGGGCTACAAAGACAGTGGTTATCTTCTTTCTGTCCTTTCTTTTTGTTGTTTTTTTTTTCCCCTCCAGACATTTCCAGGCTATAGCAGTGATGTAGCTGTAAACTTTTAAAAGAAAGAAACTACCGTTTCACTTACAAACTTGGCATGCTCTTAAATAGATGACCAGGATCGTAGTATGTGCCCACGGCCTTCCCAAATGCGTTGGAAGAGCAACAGGAGAAAAAGCAATCCCAGTGCTGCATTTGACAAAGCAAACTCCTTCAGATCTCCAGTCAGTGAACTGAATTGTTGGTGTTTATTCAGAATGGTTTTCAGACTTGTTTTTACCAGTGTCAGGGAAGAGAGAAAGCATCATCTGTAATTTGTTTGCTTGGGTGTATGCTTCAGAGTGCTTGAAGGCAGTTCATGTGCGCACATGTTGGAACTGCATAGTTATGTTCTATATATGTTCCCGTGCCACAGGCAGATTAGTGAACGCCTAAATAAGGGGATTTCTTCAATGCTAGTTGTGCTCTGGCTAATTTGCTTGCTTTTGCTATTTGTTGTGTCCATCTCTGAAGAGTTAAATATGCTATTCTTAGTTTTATCTCTTTCTTTGCCTGCTTGTTTTGCCTCTGATGCAATGCAGTGCTAAAGATGCAATGCATTGTCACTTTACATCACAACAGTAACAATGGTTGAATCAGCACCAGGTTACATGATTTGTTTTCCTTTCATGTGGTTAAATGCCTCCTAAGTAATCAGAGCTGCCTGCTAATGACTCAAGAGTAGTTCCAGATTGTACCTTGACAAAGTCATTTGATGTGGACGGTATGTGGGGAGCTTCTCAAGCAGTTTTCGTGTAAACAATATAAATATAGCTGTGCACTGGAAATTTTCAACCCAGTTTTGAAGGTAGTTTCCATGCAGAAAAGAAGCTAAAATAATTTGATTATACTTAGCCCCATCTTTGGGCTGGTTTGTGCAGGATAAACGTTATTTTGTAAAACAATGCAGTTGACTGGAATCAGCTGTTTTACTGTAGGTTCTGTCCAACTGATGCTGTGCAAATACTAGTAAAGACTGGGGGAATTCTTTTACATGGTGGTGAGTTTTATTCTGCACTGAAAGCAAATATGCCCAAACCATGTGTTTGGTATCATTCTGGACTTAACTTTTTGAAGAGGTGGACAGAACCACAGAGGAATTCAGCTCATGCAACAGGAATTACAGTGAATTGTCCAACCAGGAAGTTTTATGGACTAAAGTCTTACAGATTCAACTGAGAAAACTGCAGAAAAGTTCCAGGCCTGAATTTTAAACTTGAGAATTTTAAGCATTTGGTTTGAGCACAGTTTAAGCTTTCAGTATCATTTCATTGCTGCCTGCAAAAGTGTAAGAAACTTGAATACTGGTGTTCACACCCCACAGAACAGAGGAGTTCTCACTGAGTGGAATTAGTACCAATGATTCTACAAGCAGCTTGTACAGTACAGTTTTAACAAGCTTAGTCATTCTGCTGCTGCAGTTGGAAGGCATGGTAACTGCTGAAATAGGCGTTTTCATGTTCTAAGTTTAATCTCTTACAGAACAGCATGCAGCATGTAGCTGCTTTATGCTTATGCAAGACTGCTGTACTCTGGTAACATGCAGCATTGGTTAGGTAATTGCCATTCAAGACAAGGTATGGAGTTGTTTTTTATCCCCCTGAGTAGATCTAATGTCCTTTGACTTTTAGACCATCTTTCCATCCATTTTAGGGAGTGAATTATACCCTTCTGTTCCCTTTCCTTTTCTCAGAGGGAGGTCAAACACTGGGATGATGTTCAGCTTGATAAGAGTAGTCATGGTGGAATTTGGGGATTTAGCCAGTATTCAGAAACCCTTGTGAATGAAGCAAGTGATTCGGAGCATATAACACTTCAAGAGGAACATTTTATACAGTGATGTACTTAATACTAAAAATAGACATGATTTCATTTACTTAGATTAACAATTGCATGCTCCAAAGGTGATACATATACAATCTGTTTCAGTCTCCATGTGCTGCTTGAAGATGAGATGCGGTGGGTTCTCAGCATTCTCTGTAGTCACTGGAAGGCACCTTGGTGACACATGTTACCATGTTTAGCTGCAGCAGGGCATGGTGTGTTAAGCTGTGTTTATGTAGGTTGAATCTGCATCTTGGGATAAATAAACAACAGTCAGGTCAGACCTTATTTTAAATGGTAAACCAGTTAATGGCCCAAAGCCCTCTTCTACAGGAACATACAAAGTAATTGAAATATAAGGGAAACAATTTCTTTCTGCAGCAATCTACTTGGTGAAGTTGATCAGTAAAATACCTACTTAGTTCACAGAGGATTAATCACTCGCCCTTTAGAGAAAAAAATATTGATTACCTTTTTAGTCTCTCTTTTAGAAACCGAGTTCTTCATGCCTTAATGTTTATGAGTTCAGTTAGAATTTTGACTGAACGCTCCCTCCTACCTAGTGAATTTTATGGATATATAAAATTAAAGGTTCTGGATCTCTGCTGATCCAGTGCATGTTTGATCAAGTGCGTGTTTGTTTTTCATACTTATAAAATTAACTTACTTGGAAAACGATCTGAATGAGAAAATACTATTCACTCATCCCCAGAAACTGAGCTTCATTTCTGTCTCTTCTCTCTCAGCAGTCCAAGTGCCTTAGTTGACCATCTTGAGATGAGGTTTAACATGGCAGTTAATTGAACTTCAGGGAGCAAAATACACTTTTGTTTACAGAAGTGCTCTTGCACCTGGGAAGGTACTGGACCTGCCACTGCTTCACTGAACTGCGTTAACAATTCACACATAAAACATAGGATTAAATCAAGTAAGAAGCATATTATCCCAAAGCTTGTAAGAATAAAGAAATATAAAAGCTTAACATGTTGAAAGTACGAAACCTTCATAGACCTGTTATGATTGGTTGGGCAAAAGATAAATTGTCAGTTATTCAACAACCTTGTCTGATGTGATATACAAAATATGCATTATGTTGTGTGCTTGAAGAGGTGTATTTGGAAATGAGATTTATATATGGATCATTTAGATAATCTCTTAACCAAAAGTCTGTGTCATTAAGAGGACAGCTGAGTTGTTTTTTTCTTCAGAATATGCCCCACTGAGATTCTTGGAGGACATCTCTTTTGGGTCAAGATTGTACATTATTTTTGAAGGGAAGAAGGTGTTTTCTTGGCTACTTATTAAGTTGTACAGTAATTATTGGTGTTCCGTATTTTCATATACATTGCCCTGGTTTGTGATTTTCAAACTAACCTCAGACTTCAAAAAAAAGGAGATGTAACAGAAGGCAAATCTATGTCTTACCTTTCTCTGGGAGAGTGACTTCTGCACAAAGATGGTCAGATGGTCTTCAGATTTTCATTGCTTCTCTTTAAGTAATGTATTTGCTAATAAGATGTGTGGAGGAATGAGTGGAAGGTTATAATTCATCAAATTTGATGCTGAATTTGTTATCCTTCTACAGCTATACATGACAATGTTCACTTTGTTGTAGAGAAGTTGAGATCAAAGAGCTAAAAACTTAAAAATCAAGAAACCAGACAGAAAGTGCAGGCTTGAGGCACTGCTTCAGTGTGGCAAGAAGTGACAATGAAGGCTAGAAAATCTGCAGAGTTTAAATACGGTGTCTATTTTTCATCTCAGTTTTGAACCTTGAAGTGTTTGCCTAAGATGAATAGCTCTTACATCTGCATTCAAGGATCAATGTTGATAACCAGTGAAGGTGAAAAGTCAATTGGTGAAAAATAAGATGTTTCAAGTTTTTCAGGCTTGCAGCAAGGAGAACTTGGAACCATGAAATATATCAACCAGTTATTCTATCCTATGCAAGTATTAAAACATAAACCCAACATGTTTCAAAATTGCTTGAAATAGCTGATTTATATTAAGTGTCTTCAATTTGGGGTACTGCAGAACCATGTGCTGTTTCTTGTGCAAATACTCACAATCTGGGGATTTTGGTATGGGAGTCTGATCAGTATGCGAAGATAAACACAATACAAGGTAAATACAGATGCAGTAGCTCATTAACCCTTGTCCAGTGTACTGTACCTTGGAGGAGTGCATTGTTTCCCACTTAACAAAGAAGGTCTAAGTAGAAAGTGGTTTTGGCTATCATCTCCCAGCATTTTAGCTTTCTGGCTAAAACCAAGACAGAAAGAAATCTGCCTGATCTTTGCAGATGAAGATCTGGCAGGCTCAGACTAGAAAAATATTCTTGCTCCTACATATATCACAGTTATTTTGGAATCTGTGTTATAGAAAAGACTGTTGGGAACAGAAATAGTTGTGCGAGAACCTGTCTGCCAAGTGAGATTCCAGTTAATTGGCTTATAAAAATTAATGAATTTTATATTAATTCCAGAAAGTGGGTCTGGGAGCAGTTGTTGGGTTTTTTTTTCAATAGATTGGTGAAATACCTTCAGATGCTCCTCTAGATGATTCTGCCTATGTAATTGTTGCCCAAAAAACTCCAGGATTGTCAACAGTAACTTTTCTGAGAAAAGGCCTATTTAAACCTGTAACTTTTGACAGTACAGGAACCATCACAAGCAAAAGTCATGTCTCTTCCTAAGGGTTAATTCCATATGAGTTACCTTGCAGGTAGGTAAGAACAAATAATTCCTGTATTTCTAGCAACCTGAAAAAAATTCCTTGATCCTTCCTTCTTCATAGAATCATAGAATAGTTAGGGTTGGACAGGACCTTAAGATCATCTAGTTGCAACCCCCCTGCCAGGGGCAGGGACACCTCACACTAAACCATGTCACCCAAGGCTCTGTCCAACCTGGCCTTGGACACTTCCTTCTAGTTGGGATGCAACACTCCTGAGCTTGTATCAGGTGATCCTTGAATATCAACCAAGAGTCTCGGGCCCCCCTGCCCTCTAGGGCTATATCCCATGGAACCTTACTAAGCAGGTTCCTGAAGAGGCCAAATTCTGCTCCCTTGAAGTCTAGGGCAGTGAGCTTGCTGCACGCTCTTCTCACTGTCCTGAGGATCTCGAACTGGACCATCTCATGATCGCTGCACCCAAGGCTGCCCTGGAGTGTCCCATTTCCAACAAGCCGTTCCCTGTTGGTGAGCACGAGGTCACCTCTCCTTGTTGGCTCCTCTGTTGCCTGAAGAAGGAATTTGTCTTCCACACAATCAAGGAACCTCCTGGATTGCTTGTGCTGGGCCGTACCATCCTTCCAACAGATATCGGGGTGGTTGAAATCCCCCATGAGGACAAGGGCCTGCGAGCGTGAGGCTGTTCCTATCTGTCTATAGAGCGCTTCATCCACAGAGTCCTCTTGTTCAGGCGGTCTGTAACAGATCCCCACAGTAATGTCTCCCATTGCTGTTCTCCCTTTGACCCTTACCCACAAACTCTCTGTTGGCTGCTCAGCTCTCTCCAGAGTTCCATACTCTCCAGCCTTTCCATAACATAAATAGCAACTCCCCCTCCCCATCTGCCAGGCCTGTCTTTTCTAAAGAGTCTGTAACCTTCCATTCCAACACTCCAGTCATAGGAGCCATCTCACCATGTTTCTGTGATGCCTATTTTATCATACACCCATAGATGTGCTCACATCTGTAATTTCTCGTTTGTTCCCCATGCGTTTGTATAGAGGCATCTGAGCCGAGCTCCAGATGAACCCAGCTCATTGGCTGTAGTGGCTGGAATATCTCTACATTGCTCTGAGCATTTATTAAAGGTGCTGCCAAGTGAGTGGATGTGTTGGGATGGAATGATGCCCTCCTCCCCCAACAGCCTGTCCACCAGCCTCCAGTAGACCTGGCCTCCCAAACTGAGTCCCCGACTCAATGGCCCTCCCAAACTGAATACCCAAACCCCTGACTATGGCACCACTTTTCTAACCATTTATTAACCTGGCAAATACACCTAGCCTTTTTAAGGTCCTCCCCTTTATCCTGGAGAACTGATGAAAAGAAATCAATCTAACTTGACCTCCCCTGCCATAAGAAGCAGAAACCTGTTCTTTCACATTTAAGAGCTACTGTCAGACAAAAGGTTAGAGGTAGATGAGATAGCGTTTGTTTTACTTGAGGGAAGATTCCAGAACTATAGTACTTGATTTGTGTATCAGTTCCTAGAAATTGTCATCTTGGTAAGCTAAGCCTGCATTTTAGGTAAGAGATAACTGTGTATGTTATTTTATTTAAAGCCCATTTGGTTTATTCATTGTTCCCACCAGTGAGATTAAGCCATGCAAGGTTTGAAAAGGCAATAGAATGGAACTAATTAGATCTACTTATAATCACAGTTGGTGGGAAAAACACTAAAGCCTAGAATTCTCCTTGAACAGTTTCCATGGGAAGAAAGGAATGAGGTTATGTTGACTGAAGCAAAAGCAGACTATGTGAAGAACCAGAAACCACCATGACAACTGTAGCTCAATAGCATTCCTGTATATGAACAAAAGCCATGTAACATGTATGGCAGAAATAAGTAACAAAAGGCTCTGACTCATCCTGTGGAACTGTAATTTAAGTTCAAGAGGGATTTTTCTATCTTGGATCTATTCGTACTGGCTCAGATGTTAGCACTTAAAGCTAGTGCCTACAATTGAGAAATGGGTTAGATACAAGAGCAAAATACTACTCAACTTAAAAATATCTTCCAGCTACAGCTGAGGTAACTTTGAGTTGATCAGAAGCTTCCATTGACCTTTACTGAATTTGATTTTCTGGATTTAGAAGAGTTTCAACTCCCTAAGCAAAATTTTGCTTAGTGGAGCACTGAGAAGCAGATGCCGTGTAGGCATCTTGGTGCTTCCCACTCAGCGCAGCTTTCTTTTAGCAAGCACCACCAATGAACAATGTGTGAGAGGTTGCTGCTGTCTCTTATCAGTCATATGTAGTAATTTTCTTTGTGTTGAATCAAATCTTAAGTGAAAACTTCAGGATATTTCATGAAAGATTATTTTACAAGTAATATTAATATTTGTAAGACTGGTAGCTGTCCTATCTTTAAGATTCATAAGGTATTTTCCTGATAAGTATTTTTAAGCCTTACTAGTCTGTCCAGCCCCTTGAGTATCTGATACATGTGTACCTATTCAAGGGGTTAGGCTTTGAAAGATGTATTTTTTCCTCAAAAGATCAGAATGATGCTAATCTTTGGCAAAACTTTTGAAAATATACATCAGCTATATACATAGGGGCTTTTTTTCAGTATGTAATATCATTATAAATATAGACCAGATCAAATGGGGAGATCAAGAATGTTCTATGTGAGGTGAGAGCAAAACTGCTCCTGTCATTATAGACTTGAATCTGAACATCCTTTAGATAAACTAATGCAGGTAGTAAGTACTTGGCTCGGAGGGCAAACATGCTGTCCAGAAATAGATACAGAAAAGACAGATTTACATGGTTTAGGGGGTGAATCAGGAGAAGGCTTAAAATAATATTTTAAAAAACCTTATTCATAAAGGCTTGCCACTTTTACTGAATTCAATGACGACTGGGAGATCATACTGTAGTTTTTGACTGCTCCTCCACTGCTCTAGGTATTAATGAGCAAGCTGTACGGGCTATGCTGTGGTCAGCTATTTTTTTTTGGTGTTCCTAGAAGGTTATATTAGAAACACACTGCTATTTCAGTTTCTGACTGGGGGACAGCAGGGAAGGAAGAGAAGCAATCTTAAATGAGGTATTAACACCTGATTTGATTCCCTGAGGCCCAGACCTCATGCAAGCAATTGGATGTTTAATGGGATGGTTAAACTGGCACAGTCTTCACAAAACAACATTGCCGTGACACAGATTTCTTTGTCAATAGAGCAGCTTTAATTAAAAAGTACAAGAGTTCATGATGAAATTCTGGGTTGACCCTCAGATTTGACTAATTTGGTGATTTCCTAGGGAAGGAGGATTCCTCTTGGGAACGGCATAGCAGAGCTTGGAAATAAAGCTAAAGATTAATTTGATATGGGGAATGGATTGCAAAAGAAGCAAAGACAATCCTGGTGAATCTCGAATAACTCTTGATAGTCAGAACTGAGATGGGAAGCAGTTACTCTGGCTGAACTGCCCCTGGGGTGTTCCTTCCCTGCTGCTGAGGGTTGTTTGCAGAGGAGCTGAAGTGCTGTAACAGCCTCAAGCTCCATTCAGTGATGTTGCCTCCTTTTTTTCTGTGGCAGCCAGCTCACATCCTTTGCAAAACCGAGAGTAGCTTGAGGCCATCATTTCATGCATGACTTGATAAATTGTGCAAGAAAGAACACTGCCAAATGAGGAACTAACCCAGTTTTCAATAAGAGGGCCATCTGTGACCAAATGTTTTGGTGAGTTGGGAAACAATAGAGTTTTTTCCCATTTTTACTTTGAGTTCCTTTAGCATGTATGTAACTTTGCTGCCCCCCAAGAGTAAATTTATGTTACTGTATCTTAGTTTGCGATGCATTAAGTTTTTATTGAGTCAAACAGTTTTATTTCAGACTTAATCCTATGTGACACTGAAAAATGATCATCAATGTTGCTTTGGTTCTTGCTGGAGAGTTTTCTAAGGGTAGAGGAAATTCAGATACTTGTGGCAGATAAGAGGCATGTAAATACATTGTTACTGGCTACAGGAATATTCCCTAAATGTAAGAAGAGTTATTGCTGGAACTAGAAACATTTTAAAAGTTGGAATGAATTTGAACTAAGCTTCTCTCCCTTAACCCAGCCAGTTACTGTTCTGTTTCACAGAATGTACAAAGTCTTGTGTAATGATGTTCCCATGTAGCAAGGATTACTGAGTAGAGCTGCAATTAGTTTTAGAGATTTATTGAACTGTGGCTTAAACTTTTTTCAACAAAGACTATCTCTATGGAAAATGGAGTGGCAGTAAGTTAATAGCCAATGCGTTGAAGTATTTTTCTTGGCTAACTCTGGTGTCATCACATGAGAACGAGTTCTTTTTACAAAGGGTGATTGTACTTTCCTTACTTAATACTGCTCTTTCTAAGAGCAAGAGGACAATGGAGTGAGTCTTCCTGAATCTGGGGGTTAGACCTGGCTTTTAATTGAGCTAACACATCTGAGATAAGCATTGTACAGCTTGTAAAATAAAACAAATGGAGAGAAAGTAACAGACCTAGTGTCACTAACAGGTCAGGAATAGAGACAGAAACCCGCTCTGCACCTGACGATCAGATCCCTGCCTCTCTTGCCTCCTTGGAAAACATTGCTTGGACCGGGTAATTTGGCTGCTTGTTTCTGTTGAAGTGAACTCTGCAACAGGTAATTTTCAGAAAATAGAAACCTTTTTGTAATGTAATGCTGCTTTGGAAGGGACTGAGGACCTCTAAATATGTATTTATGGAGCAGGGCAGGAGGTACAGAAATCCCAGCTGGGAAGTATTCTCAGAAGTGCAGGATTCCAAATTCCTTGAAGCTGTGTAGTAGGTTCTTCTAGACAAGTGTGCAGCTGTTTGTGTGGAGAAGGCAATCACTTATGTATCAATCCATCTGCCTTTCAGAAAAAGTGTTCTCCATTCAATTACTGAATTGGTAACTTCATCTCCCAAGTGTAAGGATGTTGCTGTTTGTTACATTGCTTTTGAAGTGCATGTTCCTTTTTTACACCCATATTACAAGGGTAAGTTCAAGACACTTGAATGCAAATTCTGTTTTCTTGTTTCTGCTGAGTGAAGTTGATTTCTTACCATGTTTGCAGCTCTTCTCTTTTATCTTAAATTAAACAGTGTGAATATACCTAGAAATGGACTACGGATGTCTATGAAAATAGCAGTCTAATTCTGCAGCATACACTCAACTGTGTGGGCAGTAATCTGCTTGAATTTGGTGAAGACTGCATATATACTGCCAAGATTGGTCTCTATGTATTTGGGCAAACTTTTAATAGGTTTTATAGTGATTCTAACTTGTAAATTAATTTGGACTAAATTTTAATGTGGTATTTCACAAACTTGCGTGAGAGTAAATGATGAAAAATATTTGAAATAATGGTAAATTATTAGCAATGCTAAATTTAGATTACTGAAAGTTATATAGCTCTGATGAAGGTAGAAGACTTCGCTCTTGGTCCTTTGAACCATTAAATTTGGTAAGTGTGTTGTACACAACATATTGTATACTAAGTGTTTTCTAAAGTCACCATGTCACTTTTAATAGTTTAAATATATGCTAATGTTAGATCCACTTTTTTTTTGGCCATTGTGTGTTTCCCTTGCATTTCAGGATCTTGAATCCCTGGTTTTGCTGCTGTTTCAAGACATCTGCTGAATGATAACACTGAAATAACCCTTACAGCAGGATAGGGTGCAGCCCCATCTCTAGTAGTGTGACAAACATTACTAATGCCTACAGGAGAAAAGTGTCCATCGAGGGTGAAATGAGCAGATGCATTAAAACATCAAACTTTAAAACAAAAATGACAGTTGTAGCTGTTTAATTTCTTTGCTTAGAAAGACTAATGCAATGTCTAAGGAAGTAATCTCTAAATAAGTTAGGAGATGAGATCTTTGGAAGGAGGAAAAACAAAGGCATAGACCTATTGGGAAATTTTGAGGAGACTGTCAAGAGCAGTAGAGAACAGAGAATGGTTAGGATTGGAAAGGACCTTAAGATCATCTAGTTCCAACCCCCTGTCATGGGCAGGGACACCTCACCCTACACCAAGACTCTGCCCAACCTGGCCTTGAAAACTGCTAGGGATGGAGCATGTACTATTTCTTTGGGCCACCTGTTCTAGTGCCTCACTACTCTCATAGTAAAGAACTTCTTCCTTATATCTAACCCGAAAGCTAATGTATTGTTAAATGCCTCTGAGAGTGTGTTTTCAGTGTTCTGTACCCTAGTGTAGTGAAGACCAAACTTAATTGAGTGGACCCTTGGCATTATCCTATTTGAACCCAAAGGTTTCCTCTGGCCTAGTGCCTCATTGAGAGGCTCTGTCACAATGTGTCAATTGCCCTTACTCGGAAGTACTCAGCGTAAAACCATGTGCTGGTAAAGGATGGAGCACAAAGAGAACATCACCTATGTGGCAGCTCGTGGATTCATTAGTGCAAAATCAAACGAGTTGTGGCAGCGGGAGCTGGGTGATGGGAAAGGGGAGCGGAAAGGAGGTGGTGTGTGCGGGGCTGATCCGCAGCAATGCGGGGCTGACTCCGGGGCAGCGGGAGATGCCGAGACGGGCCCGGTGCTCTGTAATGCGGGTGTAGAGTGGGTCATGGAACGGCCGGGGTGCGCAGACAGAGCCAGCTTCTACAGAGCGGTTTTGTGATGTTTGGCTGCAGTCTGCAGCTTTCTAGGGCTGCTTTTAGTGTGGAAGCTGCTGCTCTACATTGATTCCCCTGAGCCCCAAGGCAGGGATTTCTGATTAACAGCCCCTGCATCAGGGGAAAGGAGATTACTCTGGGATTTCCCGGGCTAGCAGCCTTTCGCTGGGGCTGCTAACGTCGGAAGCGCGCTCGAGTTTGCCACTTCTGCCCCAGCCCTGGCGTTTCGGTGCTCCCCCAGATCCGCACCCCCTTCCCGGCTGCCGGGGTCTGACTCACCCGCTGGTGCTCGTGAAAGCAGAACATGGGGGGCGGGCGGGGGGAGCGAGCCTTCAAAGTACCCGCGCCTGGTCTCAGTTTGACGAGGCGCCAGTGAGCTTCGCCCCGGCGGGGCCGGGGGCGGTGGAACGGAGCGGTGCCGTGCCGTGCGGTGCGGTGCGGAGCGCGGGCAGCTCCCTCCCCTTTCCCCGCGGCAGCCGGCGGGTGGACCCACCGCTCTTCCAGGACCGGCGCTACCAGTCCCCGCCGCTTCCCGGCGCTGGGAGGAGCGTGGGGCTCCGAGGCTGCCGTGCTGGGGACCTGCGGCGGCGGCGGAATCGCGGCTGCCCTTTGAAAGGGAAAAAAAAAATAAAAAGGGAAGGGAAAAGCGATGAAGACGCTGCAATGTCTCCTGCCAAAAGTCAAGAGCATATCGCAGTCGCAGTGGCTCTGCTAAAACTTGATCATACGGGATTTCAAGCGATAAAGAGCTGCCGGGCTTGCGTGTACTGCGGTGGGAACAAGTTGCAGGATGAAATCCAAGCGTTAAGGGACCTGTTTTCCACTTCGTTGTTTGCAAAGGAATCTACTGAAATGACTTTGAGGATCTTTAAACTGGAACTATGTGGAGGGCGAATGCAGTAAGTACCGCCCGGCTCCGCACCGGACTGCCGAGGGGCAGCGCCGCGTTCCGCGCCGGGGTCCCGAGCAGGGAACGCCGGTTGCCTTTGAACCGGGGTCGCTTGAAGAAGTATCTTTGTGCATGTTTACTGGATATAGACTGAAAAATCAAAAAGCGAGCGTCTTGTGGGGGAGCTGCTGGAGTATGGCTCCCCGGGTTTGCTGCTGCTAAATTGAGAATTAATCTGGTCCGTTACAGGATCAAAAAGAGCTTTACCCCGCACGGGTCTAGCTGCTCTGTGCTTGGTTTAAACCTGTCGAGAAAACTCCTGCTCTTGATTGTGTGAATTAGTCCGCTTCTAGCTGCTCTTTTCAGTCTGGGTGCCTCTTCCGTTAGAGCTCAGAGCCGTGCGTTTCTCCTGGGAGCAGACAGGCAGTTGGGAGCTCAGGACTTCCAAGGATAGGGCGGGAGCCGTTTCCAGGACGGCTGCGGGCTCATGGGCGCTGCTGTTGGGAAAGAGCTTGCATTAATTTCCAACCGGTGGGGGGGGAGGGGAGGGGGGGAGAGGCACGACACTTTTGAGTCTAGTCACTTTATTTCCGTTCGCACTCCACATGAGATTGAAATATATTTTCCTCTGTCAAATCGCAACCTGACTAACGGTTTTCCACCGTCTCCTCTCCCTCTGTCCCGTCCCGTCCCCCGCCCCAGTCCCCCTTTGCCTGCGTCCCTTTCCTCCTAGCTGCCCTCCCGCGCTACCATGTCGCTCGCAGGCTGCGGCGGGGACCACGCGTGCGGCCAACGGCGCGGAGGCCGTCCCTGAGCCCGGGCACCGAGGGGCACGACATGCCCGCGGCCGCGGCATGCCCTGCACCGGTATCACTGGCACCACCAGCACCGGCTCCACCGGCACTACCGGTACCACCGGCACCCGCCGCCGCTCCGTCTTCTGAGGCGCTGGGTATGTGGGAAGACACACTCGCTGCCGCCAGGGGGTGCCATAGGGCCGCGGCGGGCTCGCCGGGAGCTCTCGCTCGGCGGGGTGGGGGATGACGGGGGAAGAGCCGTGCCCGGGGCGGGCAAAGGGGGGTTTGTGTGTGTGTGTGTGTGTTGTTTGTTATTGTAATTACTATTTCTCGGGTTCGGCAGGAAGCTGAAGAAGCTTCGTGCCTGCGGGCACTCGGATGTGTTTTTTTCAAACCGCTTTCCGAGTACCTCTGGTGCTGTGGCGGCGGGAGCCTGGCCCGCAGTGCAATGGCATGGGAAACACAGCAGCACTGATGTGCAGTTAAATGGGCTCTCAAGTGTTCATCTCCTCGTCTGCCCGAAAAGGAGGTGATGTTACTGCAAGCCCTTGTCTTGGTGTGTGTTTCAGCAGCAGAGGATCCTGACTGATGGCGGAGAAAGGACTGGCGGGATGAGAGGGAGAGCTGAGAGCTTCCCCCGATTGGACATTCCTGCTAGGGTTTGCTGCATGACGCCTTGCAACACGCTCGGCTTTCGTGTCACAGGGACTCTCCTTGCAGGTGGTAGAGAGCCAGTTGTGGGGGTGGAAATCCCCCAGGGAGCAGACACTGAGGGAGATCTTGCGGCGTCAGACCTGCTCTCCCTCTTCTCCGTCCTTCAGATAGTTCAGATAGCCACATCAGTCCTGTGGCTCATCTCCCTCCCCATCCTACTCTGTCTGTATTCACCCCCCCTACAGTGATTCCATGAAGATGGGAAGTAAATCAATGCAGTGATGCTCACTTATGGAACACCCTCCCCTTCAGCACCAGTGAACAACTTCGTGGCTGAGATCAGCAGTTCTGAGATAGATTCTCAATTGAATTCCACGTAAGAGGAGAGAGAATAATTCAGATAGAATACTGTGCTTCTGAATCTGTTCCAGAAATGCAGTAGACTCTGCTTCAGCAGCAACTGTCTAGGAGAGATCTTCAGAAATGAAACAGCATGGTTCTGGGATGCTATGAAATGTGTGGAGTATATGGACTGGGATTTCCACCAGACCTCTGACTTACTTCTCTAATCTTGAGCTAAAGCACCTCTTTTAGACTGTAACTAGATTTTAATTAGACATTCAGGACACAGGAAAACAGATTTCTGTGTGTTACCTGTTTTAGGATGGCAAGGTTAAAGAGAAGGATGATAATGTCTTTTTTTAATGATGTCAGTCAACATAATTCTGTTGGCCATCCAGGAAGAATTTTAAAGGGCTTTTCCTCTGAACTTTGCTAGTTTTTGCATTGTTTGTGGGAGACCACTTATAACACTGCCTCTGGCAAGCCAACTTCTTGTGGGGATGTAAGAGGCTTGAATTGAAACTCAGATGAAGAATGTGTTATAAAAAGCTGCTGAAGTTTGCGTTCTGTCCAGAAGCTTTCTGTCTAAACCCGTCATTGGAGATACACATATAAGTTAGTGTGTATTTTTTTCTCTCTGCTGTTTTTCTCATACAATGTGATCACTTTTACAGGGGATAAAGCTGGCAAAGATGAGGAAAATTGGCTGTGCTCTCCTGGTACTCCAAGCTCTTCTGGCGCCTTTGGATCTTGTTCGTGGAGCAGAGAAAAGTTATCCTGTCCTGAACATTGCAGTGATTCTGGGAAGGACCAAGTCTGTCACAGAGAGAGATATCAGAGCTCTCTGGACCAGGGAAATATCAGCAGACCTGACTGTTGATATCAATGTGGTGACCCTTCTGGTGGACCAGACTGACCCTAAGAGCATCATAACACACATTTGTGACTTGATGTCAGGCACCAAGATCCATGGAGTGGTTTTTGGAGATGATACTGATCAGGAGGCAGTAGCTCAGATTTTGGATTTTATTTCATCTCAGACTTCTATTCCAATTCTTGGAATTCATGGTGGGGCATCCATGATAATGGCAGATAAGGTAGGAAAAATTATTTAACGCTTTTGCTAGTCTAATGTACTTCACTGTGTTGGTCTTTTTCATGAATATTCACTTCAAGCAGTTCAAAGGGATGCTTCTAATTGTCTTTCTGTGCTTTAAAAAAGAAAAAATATGCAGAGCAGTGTCCTCATTGATCATTCCTCAGATATTCTGAAGTATTTTGGTGCTCATGCCTGAAAGTCAACTTTCTGTGCACTGTAAAAGCAGTCCTAATGAAATTTGCTCTCCAGCACACATAATGCTGGTCAGTTTAGCAATTTTATCAGCAAATACCACATATAGCTGTAAAAACAACCTTAAAATGGTAGGTCCATATAATGATTTTAAGGATAAGATGTAAAATTATAAGCAGATATTTTGTGGTACTTCTGAGAAATAGCAAACAATAGACCTGAATATGTTTGAGGAAAACACCACTAATAGGGAAGTCATATTAAGCTGGACTTTTGTGACGCACTGCAGTCTATAAATTAAGTAGTCTTGCAAACTTGAACCAGCTCTAGTATTCCATATATTTATTAAATTAGACTTTTGCTAGCCAGATGCTTCTGATTTCCTGCTATAGCTCATGAAATTCCAGAGCGGGGTTGTCTAAACTCTGGGGATAACTGCAAATGGTTTTGTTGGAAAACATCTCTTTATGTAATCTGTTGTGAGACACTGGAATGACAAAAGTGACACATACCCAGCTCATATTTCTTAATACTGTAGCAATTTTTAACCCCCCTTGCTGGCACTGCAGAATGGATCTTGTAAAGTGATCTCCATCCTTTCAGAAACAGGTGCTTAGCACTGTGCAGGGCTAAGCTGCTTGCCAGGGTTTGCTGCTTGGCTTGAAAGTTCAAGAGGAGCTCCCACTGTGGTGTGAGAGAGGAGAACTGAAGGAGTTCATGTGTGGGAAGAAATTTAGTGGTTTTCCAGCACACGAAGCTTTTGAATGTTAATTGTAACTTATTGCTTGATATTTCAGGGTTTCTTGTTCGTTAAATGCTGCTATTCCTTATAAGTGTCTTCTGAATAGTACTTGAATAGTAAAGAGCTCTCTCACTAAAAGCGAAGTGGTCCAGATATGCTGTTTTGTAACTTGACGGGGAAAAAGAAGGAGGGAAGATGCAATGATTAGTTACAGTTGAGGAATCTGCTTTGAACTTTTGAAGCTTTTTACCTCTGGGAAGGACTTTTTCCACTGGGATAAGAGATCTGTTTCTCAGTATTTTGAATGGCCTTCCTTTAAAACTTACGTCATACAAGGGGAAGATGAGTGCTGAATTACAGCCAAGATTTTTTAACAATAGCCTTGACATCTTGATTTATATATAAAAGATCATTACAGGCTGTGCTACTCTCTCAAATGTAATTGCAGTGACAAAGTTAGAGGCAGTTATTTCATGTGCTTTTAAATTACTTTATGAATTTACCCATATTTATAAAGCTGGCTTTATGTATATTTAGGAATTCTATTTCACTCAACTTTCTACACCAGTATTGGAACATCTGAAGATCCCAGCCAGTGCTCAATGCTTAAACACTGGCAGAAATCCTTACAGAATTGCCTTCACACTCGGTAGCAGATGCAGGATGTTACTGATACAGATCTATTTTTTACTTTTACATAGGAGCCTCTAGAAAATGAGATAGATTGTATTTTTGTTGTTTCAGTAAGTTAATGCTATTTTTGTTGTTTGCTAACATTGTCATTATTATTCCAATGTCTTTGATTTTCGGGGTTATCACAGTCTGCTAATAAAACATTTTTATGCTAAAACTTGGCTTCTAAGATCTCCACTTATGAAATCAAAATTGTTCTGTGTGTTAAGCCAATCTAATAGAGCTGTCTTCGGTGGCTTAAATTGGCTGAAGGAATTGTTTGGACTAAAATTGCCTTAATTTTTTACCTTGGATTTTGCAATATGCAGTGTCTTGCAGCTGGGTTCAGAACATTGCAGTAATGAGACTTGTACATGTCACTGAATTAACAGTTCATTTAGGATTGAATTCCTGGGAGTCAAAGGTGGAATTCACACTGCTGTCATCAAGGCAAGGGAGGAAGGCTGAGCCAGAAGGACTGCAAATGCACGGCCTGTCTTCCAAGGCAGTGTTGGGATTTTAGCTGAAACACATGGGTGTTGGCTAGATTGTGAAGTTGTTCAGTGTTTGAAGTCTTCTGTTCTGTCTCCGTGTCATACACTGAGATGGCTGGATATGCAAAAAAATACCTGGTCCCAGTCCTGCTTGTGGATGTAGTTCTCTGGCACTCTAATAAGGCCATTTCATTTATGTCCTTATCGCGTGGCTCTAACTGGTGTTTTCCTTCTCTGTGGCATTATGCTGGTACTCTGTTTTAGATGACTTTTACTTCAAAGTCTCTGTATAGTACCTGCTTCTTTGTAGCTTACCAAGCATGGCTAACATAAAGGTGGCACAATAGTTCAGTGACTTCTGTGCCAAGTGGTTGTTATATGATGCTCAGCTGTCCTAAACATGAACTAAAGGCACAGGAATGAGAAGTCATCTGTAACGCTCCATAAGGCTGAAGACTTCAGTGGAATGACTCAGATTAGATAAAGTTACCATATTCTTTATGGGTAATAACTACTGTGTGAATCTCACATGAGCTATGCCCCCATTTGGAGGATGCAGTGATAATGCAGAACATGCAGCTTTTGAAGTAATTCCTGTGAAAACAGCAATGAACAGTGTGTAATTCAGACTGCCTCCCATACCCCAGCTGGCTGCACTCTCCTTCAGTTTGGTTAAGGTTTGCCTGCACCACCTGAGGAGATATGTTGCTTAATACAGACTGTGAGAACTGATGGGCATGTGAAACCAACCAAACTGGAATGTTTTCTGAACCTAGTTGATCTGCCTTCACCTGACATCTGCTGTCAAAACCCTACCAATAAGCCAATGTGTATGATACCCACCTCATCTTAATCCCAGCTGTGCTGAGAGATCCCTTCTGGACAAGGCCACTGGCTCTGCCTCCAGCTGATCTTACCACCTGCTGTTGGCAGGATCTCGCCTGCCAATGAACAGCTCCTTGGCTTTGGTTCCTGGTGCTGCCAGACTTAAAACATATTCAGATGTGGAATAGCCTACTGAAACAAGATGAGAACTGTGTCTGTGGCATCTGTGCCAACCTGCTCTGCATCAGTATCCTTGGAAGATTCTGAGAACAGACTAGGTGTTTGTTCAGCTTGTATCTGTTGACGTTTGAGTGATCTCAGGCCAAACATTATTTAGGAACTGTTTCCTGACTTGAGCATTTGGTTTCAAACTTAGTGATGTTTGTTTCGCCACATGCTATCATAATAATGGTAGTATTTGTGATAACTTTCTAAAACAGAACATCATGGTTAGTTCTATGACAATAATAGAAGATTTGCTTCCTTCACAAGTGGTGAAGAAGCCCAGGAATACTCAGTGCCTTTGAACCATACTGCTTTTGCATAGTGCAAAATGTAGTTTTTCTATTTTCTCATTAGAAATCTTTCTGAAAGATGTAACTTGAAGCCTTATATTGTCATGGAAGTATGGACAGTTATAATGCATAGCCAAGCAGCATTAAAGGTGAGGGTTGTTTTCCAGAAGGGCTATTACAAAGTGGTGCTTCTTGAAACAGCTCTGGAAATGTTATGCAAAACAAATCTTTGCTTTTCAAAAAGATAAGTACTATATATGGTTAAATTATCTTTCTTCATTATTCTTTCTGCTGATAACATTGAAAATAAACTGCTGTTCAGTATAAAATCTCCTTGGCATGTACCACTACCTTCAGCTTTCCTTTTTTACCTCCATCCTCCTCAAAAATAATAAAGATAGAATCACAGAGCAATTGAGGTTTGAAGGACACACTGGAGGTTGTCTAACCCAACCCTAGCTCAATGATGAGTAACATCAAAGTCAGATCAGATTGTCTAGTCAGGTTTTTGACACGTCTATGGCTGTAGAAACCACAGCCTCTTTGGACAATCTGTTCCAGTACTTAACCTTTCCTTACATCTCAATAGAATCTCCCACTGTATTAAAGGAGGGAATGGGTGCTTCTGCTGGCAGAGCTTGGTTGGGCTTCACCACCGGGAGGGTGCACTGCTGGCTCATGTTCAGCTCATCCACCATCCCCTTGTGACCTGTAGTGCTGCTGGGAGATCTATTAACACATCGACCTGTCAATAAGTAGTGTGTGAAACTGTACTTATAAGTCGTGGTGGGTGTTTTTCAGGTGTTTTACTGAGATACTTGCAGATGTCTGCATTACCTGTCATTATCAGCTCGTTATAAACACAGCTGGAATTGCTCTGTTTAGTCCTTATTCCTGAGATACAAAAAACATGCTTGTGAAAAGCAGAGCTCTGAGACCAGCCTTATAACTGTTCCCAGAGTACCCTCAGACTCCCGGCTCTGGTACTGAGAATTTACACTCCCTTATCCATACGCGGCTTTGTATGCTGCTCTTAAGGCTTCTCTACACATCTTAGAACTTCACTGGTATTGCCGTTGCTGTGTCCTCATAATGCAGTAATCCACACTTCACATTTGCACTATGCATAAGAGGGCTTCTATTTTTCTGCTTTAAAAATTGTTGAGATGAATGGGGGGGTTGGGTTTGTTGTGATTTTTTTGGTGGTTTTGTTTGTTGGTTTTTTTTGTATTTAATGGAGTGCACTCATCAATTGCATGTCTTCCATATGCATTCTGTAGGCGTCTATCCAGTTCACCTAGCTGGCTTGTAAAAACAGTCCTGTGTGTTTATAGAAATGCTGAAACACAAATTTTGTAACTTTTTATTTCTGCCCTTACTGATAACTGATATCAGCACATGTATGGCTCTGTACTCCTGCCTTCAGCTGGTGCTGCAAAACAGAGGACAATTGAACTGTAGTTTAATAAATGCTTTAGTGCACAAATACCTGTATTCATGGAATTGGAGTTTCAGGTCTCAATATAATAGCTTGCACTCTTCCATTACACCCAATACTTCCAGCTTCTGCCACTTTTAAAGAAGCAGTTGAATATATCTGGCTGTCGCTCTGGCTGTACTAACGCTGCTATGGGAAGCGTAACTTTCAGTTATTCTCATTTGTATTTTGAACTGCAATAAAAATGTAGCATTGACATTCTCCTACAAATCTGTGTTTACTTGGCCATCCCTATCCGTGAAAGTAAATTTCTATGTATTTTAAGAATACAGTTGTCTTGCATATCCATGAAGATTTTTAGAACTAGGCTTGTAATCTGTGTTCGTGCCTTTGACACATATGTGCCATAATGACTGCTATCAAATGCCTACAAACATGCTTGGAATAAGTCTTGCTGAGGCAAATGAAGTGAGCAGGTGCAAGTTCTTGTGCTTTTCTTCCCCACAAGCCCATGCTCTGGGAGCGTGAGGTGCTCAGGATAGAGTGTGCTGGTTTACATTAATGCCTGCACTGCTGTCGCTGTGAGAAAGGCAAGCTCCGGCTGCGAGAGCTGCCGTGAGCTGTGTCTCAGCACTTGGAGGAGCACTGTGTTAATGACATGAACCTTGCTCTCTTGCTCCCACTCTCTTTTCTAAAGGATTTTATTAGCTATTTCAGAGGTGATTGTATTATTTCTCATTCTTTTGTCCACACAGAAGTTTCCCTCTTAGCAAAGTAAGGAATGAAGGATTTCCTGGAATACTGTGAGAGCAGACTTGAACAGTGGCTCTTGTGGAGTTAAGGGTGGGATGTTTGGTTTAATTTTCCTAAGCAGAAGCAAGATACTTTTGAAGAGATAGGGAATTTCTGTAACTAATAAGCAAATTGTAGGGAATGTAAATCTTCTCCAGTTGACTTGATTGTTGGTGTAACTCAAGTGTGGGTAAGCTCTTATTTATTCTAGCTTGCTTGATTTGACACAGTTGCAGCTGAGTTCAGGGTGGAGGGCTCTTACTTAAGAGAGAGAGGTGTTTACCTTCACTTGGATCTAATAATTTGGAATAAGAGCAATATATTTTAATCTCAGAAGTATTGTTTTATTTTTCTTCAAAGTGTCTGTTCTTACAGTTACTGAAACAGAAATCCAGAAATGTCTTTACTTCAAGACATCATTTTAAAACTGGTGGCCTGTGTTAGATCATGTAATCTCTCCAAACTATTGCCTGCCTATAGGTAATTATAATACAGCAAACTCCTGAGCTGTAAAAGTAGGACACAAGATCTTCAGCATAATTTTCTGCTTGCAGACATTCCTGGTGATGTCTTTGGAATTTTTTTCCTGAAGAAAATTCTTAAATGTAAAATCTAAAATCACTTCCTTTAAGCTGCAAAATAATAATATACTATTGTAAAGCACCTAAGACATTTCTGGCAACCAGAATATATCCAGACAACATACCTGAATGCAGTGAACAGAACAGAAGGGCCTTGATATCATGTCAAATGCAGTTTTCGTGTTTCATCTATTAATATTTTTGAGAGGATATTTAGCTTATTTGAATAGACTGTTTAATAATGTGTTTTATTTGCTACTTATTTGAACTAACAGTTTAATTTGAAGAATCTCTTTGTATTTGGTCTTTTTTGAAAGATATCTGGCATAGATCTGCCTACATCAGTGTTGGTACAAAGCCTTCTATAGATGAACAGAGAAAATTTCAGTCTACAGGCTTTGGTATTTGTTAGAAATCCGTGGTCATCTGCGCCAGCTTTGCTTGTATTCTTTCTTCCCCTCCTCCCCCTTCCTCTTCCTCCTCTTTCCTGGAGTTATGAAGTTGTACGGATTTTACTGAAGGAGCCTAGTCTGGATTGTCTTCACACCACCTGTCACCCTATTGTTTGTTTAAATCCTTGAGATATTTTCCTCTGTGCTTCACAGAAATAAATAAAACTGTAGCAGCATCACTGGCTATTTATATTAGATTTAGACTTAATATCCTCAGGAGAAAAACCCTGTGCGTGCAAATGAGGTGCATAAGCTAGAGGCACTGTTTTTAAAACTGGACATGGTTGAATTCTTATCGCATTGCTCCAGTTCTACTTCATGTTCATCCTTCAACAAGGGCCCCTCTGGCTTCTCAAGATGAAAACCTAGGAAAGTGTGTCAGGGCCCTCCTAATTCCATACTGCTTGGTTATCCTTGGGTCTCCCCAGTGTTGCTAGGAGATGGTTTTGTGCTCTTGTGTAAATGCAGAGCAGCTAGCAAGTCTTTCTTTCTGAGTATTTTCCCTTAAAGAAGCTATGCTAGAAGGACCTGGGTGCTGTATATTGCTTTGTCCTGAGACTTGATATACTGGGTCAAGGAAAAGTTCAGACTTACAGGCTCTGCATGAAGCCAGAACTGGTTAGAAGGGGACAATACTTCAGGGAGAAATTAAAGTGTGTAGAAGAAATGTAATATAAAAGCTGAACACCAACAGGAAAATCCGCTTGTTTCCTCATACGCAAACGTGATGTTCCAAGTTGCAGGTGATGATTAGTTGGTGTCCAGCAGCTGTAAGCTTGTGGTATGCCATTGATGTTGTCTCACCTTTTCCAGCAGCAATTTCCCTTTTACCTTCCATACACACAGACCTTAAGTGATCAAAAAGCCTGAGTGAGTGGAAGGAGAAGTAGGTCCCAAGTGTAAAAGTTCTCTCTTATTTAGGGAAGACTAAGATTCCTCTGGATTAAGGTCTGTGCTTTCTGGGACTCAGGTGTGAGGGATACATTGCTGCATGTTGGGGTAGGCTCAGGACTACACAGGATTCCCTGAAAAAACTTTGATTTAAACCTCTTGAAAAAGAAACAGTTTCTAGCCCAAATTTGTGGCTAAGGTTTTGCTTGAATACAAACTTTAACCTTCAAATGCAGATTAAAAAAAAAATTCAGAAATTTATATATATGGACAGTAATTGTGTAATCTGTTCCTACTCCTTCTGTCCTCAATAGCCCCAAAGACTGAACTAAAACTGGTCTAGGAAATACAGCAGCATATCTGAGGTCATAATCTGGTCCTAAACTTCTGGAGCATGGGCAACAGTGAAACATCTCCATCTGATTGTACATTTACGGAACAGAGAATGCTTAGCAAGATTAACCTGTATTTGGGCAGGGCAAATTCAAGCAAAAGTGCAGTCCCTTTTGGCTGTAATATACTAAGAAGCACATTGGAGGGCTGTGAACGAGATTAGAATCATAGGATCATAGAATAGTTAGGGTTGGAAAGGACCTTATGATCATCAAGTTCCAACACCCCTGCCATGGGCAGGGACACCTCACTCTAAACCATATCACCCAAGGCCTCGTCCAACCTGGCCTTGAACACTGCCAGGGATGAAGCATTCACAACCTCCCTGGGCAACCTATTCCAGTGCCTCACCACCCTAACAGGAAAGAATTTTCTCCTTATATACAATGTAAACTTCCCCTGTTTAAGTTTGAGCCTATTACCCCTTGTCCTATCACTACAGTCCCTAATGAAGAGTCCCTCCCTAGCATCCCTATAGGCCCCCTTCAGATACTGGAAGGCTGCTATGAGGTCTCCACGCAGCCTTCTCCTCTCCAGGCTGAACAGCCCCAACTTTCTCAGCCTGTCTTCATATGGAAGGTGCTCCAGTCCCCTGATCATTCTTGTGGCCCTCCTCTGGACTTGTTCCAACAGTTTCATGTCCTTTTTATGTTAAGGAAACCAGAAGTGCACACAATACTCCAAGTGAGGTCTCACGAGAGCAGAATAAAGGGGCAGGATCACCTCCTTCGACCTGCTGGTCATGCTCCTTTTGATGCAGCCCAGGGTACGGGTGGCTTTCTGGGCTGCAAGCGCACACTGAAGCCAGCTCATGCTCATTTTCTTATTGACCAGCACCCCCAAATCCTTCTCTGCAGGGCTGCTCTGAATCTCTGCTCTGCCCAGCCTGTAGCTGTGTCTGGGATCGCTCCGAC
This sequence comes from Neopsephotus bourkii, assembly GCF_033783945.1. Classification (NCBI taxonomy): domain Eukaryota; kingdom Metazoa; phylum Chordata; class Aves; order Psittaciformes; family Psittacidae; genus Neopsephotus; species Neopsephotus bourkii. Next base: position 3,898,863 of record NW_026901434.1, on the reverse strand, counting down.
CCAGGTGTAGGACCTTGCACTTGGCATGGTTAAACTTCATGAGGTTGGCATCAGCCCATCTCACAAGCGTGTCAAGGTCCCTCTGGATGGCATTCCTTCCCTCCAGCGTATCAACCGAACTACACAGCTTGGTGCCATTGGCAAACTTGCTGAGGGTGCACTCAATCCCACTGTCCATGTCAGCAACAAAGATGTTGAACAAGACTGGTCCCAACACCGATCCCTGAGGGACACCACTCGTTACTGGTCTCCAGGCGGACATTGAGCCATTGACCACAACTCTGTGTGTGACCATCCAGCCAGTTCTTTATCCACCGAGTGGTCCATCCATTAAATTGATATCTCTCCAGTTTAGAGACAAGGGTGTCGTGTGGGACAGTGTTGGACGCTTTACACAAGTTCAGGTAGATGACATCAACTGCTCTACCCCTGTCCACCAGTTCTGTAACCCCATCATAGAAGGCCACCAAATTGGTCAAGCAGGATTTCCCCTTGGTGAAGCCATGCTGGCTGTCACCAAGCATCTCCTGGATTGCTTGTGCCGAGCCATACCGTCATTCCAACAGATGTCAGGGTGGTTGAAGTCACCCATGAGAATGAGGGCCTGTGAGAGTGCGGCTTTTCCTATCTGCCTATAGGGTGCTTCATCCGCAGGTTCTCCTTGATCAGGCGGTCTGTAACAGATCCCCACAGTAATGTCTCCCATCACTGTTCTCCCTTTAACCCTTACCCACAAACTCTGTTATCTGCTCACCTGTCCCCAGACAGAGTTCCATACTCTCCAGCCTATCCCTAACATAAAGGGGAACTCCCCCTCTGTGCCTGCCAGGCCTGTCTTTTCTAAAGAGTCTGTAACCTTCCATTCCAACACTCCAGTCATAGGAGCCATCTCACCATGTTTCTGTGATGCCTATTATATCATACCCCCATAGATGTGCACACATCTCTAATTCCTCTTGTTTGTTCCCCATGCTACGGGCATTTGTATAGAGGCATCTGAGCCGAGCTCCAAATGAAGCCGGCTCATTCGCTGGAGCAGCCGGAATATCTCTGCATTGCTCCGAGCATTTATTACAGGTGCTGGCAACTGACTGGGAGTGCTAGGATGGAATGATGCCCCCCTCCCCCAACACATCTAGTTTAAAGCCTCCTTGACCAGTCTGGCAAGCCTCCTACCAAAACTGCTCTTCCCCTTCTTTATCAGACCAGCTTCACCAGCCCCCCATTGCGTTAAAACACTGTAGTACTCTGCATTCAGCTCGAAAATTACTTGTTTCTTTTGGAAGTTTTCTTTTGTTTCCCCCTTTTAGGCATGACCAGGTCTGAAAAAACTAGGCCTGTGTTTCTGGTGTACATACAGGTTCTTCACTCTGCTTTCTTCCAGATTCCTGGCTGAAGGTGGAGAGGAAAGGTGAGAGAAAGAAAAATATTAAAAACAGGAAGATAGCAACCTTTTATTAATTACATTGATAAACTTACTTTTCAGGAGGGATCCTACAAGTAATAGTGGTTAAGTGTGTTGAATTGTCTGATAAGAGTGTAATTTCCCAGTAGGATCATGTACACCTATTTTTAAGTAACTTGGATAAAGTAGATGACTGGGGGGGGGAGGGGGGAGATATGGATGGATATATTTCAACTTTAAAACTATGTATCCCTTAATGTACATTTTAAGTAAGCTCTCCTGGGGAGGTGCTTCGTTACCAGGTGACTTCAGTCAGTAGTTCAGGCTTTCAATCTTCATCTTAGATTTGGGAAAGTAATTTCCTGTTAGGCTATTAATGAGGGTCAGCTGGGCTGTTTCCTTGTCAGAAGTTACCTGCTGTGGCATTACTGAGAACACGGATGCTGGTCTTGCTCCATGGCCTCTGCTCGGTGTGTAGAACTATTTATAGCCTGCCTTTTGTGCATCTTTGAGCAAGAGATTCCTATAAATGTACTTCATTCAAGGGATTGCTCGGTGGGAAGCTGCTTATCTTGTCCTTTTCTTGACAGACAGAGTTTTTTTTTGTGTCCTAACTTTTGGTTCAAGTTTTCTGACTGTAATTTTGTGGATACAAAGTTTTGTCTATTTCTGCTGACCAGTTTGCCTCTCCATGTGACTAGAATTAACAGTAAGGCTGCTTTGTTTTCACTACATTGATTTTGTGTCTAATGGAAGCACACTGTATATGAAAGAACAGGGATTTTATAGCCACCTTCCAGCTCAACACAATTTACAATACAATTAGGAATGACAGTTGCAATTGAATAAATAGAAAATAGAATTAAAATAGAATTAAGGTAATCTGTTTTAAGTGAACTACATTCCTGTAATGAATTGCTTTTAAGAGTTACAGAAACATATAATTATGAGGCAGATTCCATGTTATTTTTGTGTGTGTGTGGCTAAATAAGAGTTCTGGGTAAATTTTGTTAACAGAGACATCAGAGCTACCTAACTGGGGTAAGACTTGTGAATTCATCATAAGAAAACAGATGCAAAAACTCTGTTAAGTGTCTGCATTCTAGTCAAGCATCATTTAAGATGGTCTGGTTTATTTTCAGTAGTCACATTGTCTGTGTAGTAAATGAACATGTTCCCTTTCACCTGTTTGCCATGCCCTCCTCTCTTCTTCCTTCAGGTGCATTTTAACTATTATCATAGAATCATAGAATGGTTTGGGTTAGAAAGGACCTTAAGATAATCCAGTTCCAGCCCCCTTGCCATGGGCAGAGATGCTTCATCCTAGACCATGTCACTCAGGGCTCTGTCCAACCTGGCCTTGAACGCTGCCAGAGATGATGCATTGACTACTTCTTTGGCCAATCTGTTCCAGTGCCTCACCACCCTCACACTAAAAAATTTCTTCCTTATTTGTAACCTGAACTTCACTTGTTTCACTTTAAACCCATTCCCCCTTGCCCTGCTGCTACAGTCCCTGATGACCAGTCCCTCTGCGGTATCCTTGTGGGCCCCCTTTAGGTACTGGAAAGTTGCTACGAGGTTGTTCTGGGTTCAGTCTCCATGCAGCTTCTCCAAGTTGAACAGGTCTTTTATCTGCCAAAAGGCTGAAATTGCCTTTTGTGGAATCTGGTTTCTAGTAAAATATGCCGTGGATGACCCCAGTACTTAGCATGCAAAATATTAAGCTCTATCACTGAGCTGTGTAACAGAAACTGGCACAGAACTTGTAAAAAGGAACATTTGCTTCCTTTGCTTGCTCTTAGACTATTTTCTCTTATTCATCCATTCTGTATGCCAGTCTCCTTCCACCAAATGCTGTCTTTGCATCCCATCTAATGCTATTCTACTTTATACTTGGCTGTCAACCTATTGTTAGAGTTAGGGTGGGGGGTTATTTTCCATGTATTGCCTTAGTTAACTTCTAGCAGAAGCAAGGCTGTCTGGGAGAGAATATACCCCTCAGCTTAAAATTGTGTTCTTGAGTGCCAGGAGTACTGGGACTCTGGCAGTGTACACAGAGCACAGGTGACAATTGTGTTAAATAACTCAGCAAATAAAAATTCTCTGGAATCCCAAGAAAGTAAAAACTGTTATGACTTTAAGCCAAATCTGTTTATATTCAATAAGCAGAATATAGCGAAAGGATGAGAAACTAAACCACAGTGATGATAGTGGAGAGCTGAGGTGGAGATAAATCTGCAATAGAATTGCTGATGAAAGTGATGTATTTGTGAAGAAAGAAGTATGAGAAAACCCAAAGTATTCAAATCTCTTCAGGGTTCCTGGCCTTCGGATTTTGGACAATTCTTCTCCTGTCCCAAGTGATTCCTTCTGCACTCATTGACTGGATTTATGTGCTCATATAGGGGGATATTTGCTTTTTCCTGGTGCAATGTAGGATCTCTGGGCTGTAGTTAAGTATCTGGAAGTGGATGTACTGGAGTCTGCAAATGTCATTTAAGATTTCCCTACTGCTTTTGTTTTTCCCTTTAGTATAATCTGTGGGACAGGGTCAGCCTATACAACCCTTACTCTATTTCGCTTTGAACTTGTCTGGCTACTGTGTCCAGTGATGATTGCCTTCTGTGTAAACATCCATTTGCATAGAAGATGGAAAGGTATTTCAATAATTCTCTGATTTGTAATAATATAGGTACTTCTGTTTATGTGTGTATGTTCACTCTGTTCTGGTGCTTTGCGGGAGTGCCTACACACAACTTTGGTTGTGAGGAACTATCATTTGAAAGTATATTTATTATTCCTTTTTATAACTGATTCTCAATTCAGTCTGAATTTCAGATCTCCCATCACGAGCTTCAAAATACTTGGGGACAGGTCAGACTGACAGTTAAAATATATGAAAATAAATTGCTTTCCATAATGGTAGGTGGCTGATTCTGCAGCGTCCCCTGTATGTGAATGTGTTTTGCTGTCACTTTAAAATAGTATTCTGAGACTCATGTTTACTGGCACTTAAATCGTAGTTTTGTGTGCAGAACAAAGTTCTGGATTGTGAACTGCAGAAATGCTGATGTTGTCTGAATGACTGGGTGTATCATGAGGTTGAGAATGAGCAGTGTCTTCAGAGAATAAGCATAGCAAGGTGTCAGACAAGGATAGCTTCAGTTCTTTGCAGAGTAAGCTCACTTGTGGAAGGAAAAATACAAGTTTACATGATCCCCCTCCTAGGCTGGATAAAGCCAGCAAATGATCTCCACAGCTGATTCCATATACCACTATCTGAGCTGAATTAGAAAATCTGTTTTAATAACAGCTTTTAACTGGGTCAGACATGCAGACGAAACCTTGAAGTGACCTGGTAAGACAAAAATCTAATTACCAAAATAAAGTTTAAATAGAATGTCAGGTTTAAGTTAAGTGAAACCTGGCAGCGTGTCAACAACATATTTCACCAGCAGTCCAGTAAGCCATTTGAAAGAGAGCACCCCAAGTACCATTACAGCCCTTTGTTGTACCTTATTTTCCTTCTTAGCAGGCATTCTAGTGTTGTATTTAGAAAAAAAACCCTAACATATTCACCCTCCCTTAGCTTCTTTTAAAATCATGCATTTACATGATTACAAGCCTGGCTCCCTATTGACCTGGTTTAATCATTTGTTTTTTCATCTGCAGTGAGCCAGGTCTCAAGATTTGAAGTTACTTTAGAAGAGTCTAGCTTGAGCAAAACCTTCTGGTTCTGGAGCAGCGTAGATTATAGAAACATGCTTATGCAGTAGCTAGAAACTTCTGGCTCTCTTGGCATGAAGGCTACAGCTCAATATTTGCCTCTAATATTCTATTGCTATAAATCTTAAATGTTTGTTACTGAAAGTTTTACTGCCACTTTGCTTTTGCCTTGCATGTTAACTGGGCATGGTGTGATGTGTTGTGCAGGTGCACAGACATGGCATTGGTAGGTTCAAGGGGAGCACTGGCTTTCTGCGTCTTGAAGTGATCTCATACAGAACTTCATCAAGAAAACAACCAGAAATTTCAGGCTTGCCATAAATTGTCTGTAGACATGTCTGAAGACTTGAAGAAGCAAACACAGACTATTTTTGGATTGAATCCAGCCTGATTTGTGCAGGCTTTAATCAAATGAGGAGGGTTCAGGTGAAATGGTTCTTGGGAGTGTGATATCTTCTTCATTTTAAAATCTTCTGTGTTGACATGTGTAATCTCTCACCTTGCTAAAAATAAAAACATTCCCTGCCCAATACAGATAAATAGAGATGAGTTAAATGTTTTATATCTGGTGGGTATGTCATGGTTTTGAGTACAGTAACAAATACAAAGTAGTTAAAATTGCCACTAGGGTGTTTGTGAGAATCTGCTTCATAAAACTGCCATATAAGTAGTTGCCTTTTTGTCTATGGTCTTTCTAACTGGAATCTGTGCCTTATTCAGGGCATTCCAGTCCAGTGGCTGTCATTGCTGTTTTGGAGAAATGCTGATTTTATTTTTTCTTTTCTTAACAAAATTCCTATCAGAAAATCAGTGACTGGAATTTGTTCCAAATGAATTTCCTGTGGAGAGAAGGGCTATGAGTTTAGTCTCCGAACAATGATTCTTCCTTATAATATCCGTCAGTAGAAATATACTGCTTTGATTTTCACAGAAGCTATTTCAGATCTTAATTTTGGGCTTAATTGAATCCTCACCACCAGCAAATCTAATTCTGGCATACTATTTCAATTGCACAGTTTTTCTTTCTGACTAAGGATTGGAAGGATTAACCCAGATTTTAGCAGTTCCCTCCGTGACTGGGTGGATAGGATTAAGGTCTCCGTCTTGCTCATTCTGGCTTTTTAGTCCAGTTTTTGAATATTAGTTATGTCTGTTGACCAGGACTAGATTTTTTGTTTTGAGAATAAGAATAAAAGACAGTATGTTGAATTCACTGGAATGCATTTTATTTCAATTTAAAAAACATTTTGCTGTTTACAGAACCATCATTTACAGTTTAACATATTCTAGATTAATTTCGTAATTTTCCATATTAATAGATTTATCAGATTTGAGACATTGTAAAAATAAGCATTTTTTAAAAAAATAAAGTAATAAACCATGAATGGCATTCAGTTTACTAGGTCCACATTGTAACCTTGGACCACCTTGCTAAGAACTGGTTGCATGCAGCAAACGTTTTTGGGCCTGCCAGCAGAAACTGTTCCTGTATTTTTCCTCTTAGTATTGCTATTAGAAATAGAGACAATTTCACTCCACTATGCAGGAAATGGAGGAACTTCTGGAATATTGTCTGCAATTTTTGGAGGAACTTCTGGAATATTGTCTGCAATTAAACTCCCACATTCTAAAAAGTCCTGGCTAATCTTGTAAGGAGTTTGTAATCTTGTAAGGTGACTGGAGAATGGAAAGTCTCATGTGCAAGAGATGAGGTGAGTCTGGTTTGTTTCTAGTAAAAATGAGCCTGAGAGCAGGATATGGCTCCTGGATACAGGGTGAAGAAAAAGCTGGCTAAGCAGCATCAAGTGAATGAAGAGGACTGAAACTAAGGTGGGCATTTCGGTGGGAAATTGGAAGTAGTGAATAGTATTTAGAAGGAAATTTAAGAAGCTCAGGAATGGCAAGAAGCCAGCTTGTGTTACCATGGAAACTGGTCAATAAATGAAGACATGAGGACCTGCATCATTAAGTTCTTTGTAATCCTACATTCTTCTTTACATTTAAAAAAACCTTGAGATAACCATACAATACCATAGTAAGATTGTCTCCTAATCTAGCCAGGCTTCTATGAACACTACCTTGGTGAATATGATATGATATGGGATGAGTAGAAGCCTGATGTACAGCTGACCAGAAAGTCTGGTCCTTCTGTCCTTCCAGACTGCTACTCAGCCTTGCAAAGACTGACTGACTTTCAGGTCCTGGTAAAAACATAGCCTTGTGAGTTCTGTGGTCTAATCTCTCTATAGTCTGTACATGATTTTGCCTGCATGTCAGGCCTGCTAAGCAGTGGTTTACATTCCATACATTTGTGGGCAGTCTGGGTTGTAGTTGCAGCTGGACATTCAAAACACTATATTTTTTAATGACTGTGCTGGACATTCATTGTTATTCTGTGAATTGAACCATAAGTGGGACCAGCATGAAAGAATCTGATGTTTTGCTGGATGGCAGTGTGTACATAACTATGTAAAAATCAGATTCCCATTGTGTATTCTTCCAGTAACTGAGTGGCCTGGGTTTTCTTTGGAAACCGAAGCCGTTAGTACCCTGTTTGCATCAATATGTCCCACAGGAGACTTTTAATTCTGCCAATCATAAACTATTCTTGTTTCTCATGTTCTTGCAGATTACCAGGTTTAACAAGTTACTCACTCCTATCCAATTGCTTCTGCTTATTATCAGTAACTGTGATAATTTCTTTCAAAGATTTTAATTTTATGACCTCCAAATACCAGACAGGTTTAAAACCTCTTAATGCTCAAATACGTGTTTTCAGGTTGAGATCTGTGGTGGTATTTCTGTCTCTGTAAATAATCAGGAGTTCTAGACAAACCAACTGCCTTTGGCACCAAGAATTGACTTGCTGAATATTCTGACTCATTTGAATTTTATTCATGGAGCAAAATCCATTACCTATTTCTTGTGGTTTGGAGAAAGAGTTTCTAATGAGTGCCATGACACACAGGGGATGTGCCATGACCTAATCTGTACATAGCGAATATGGAGAGGCAATGATAGTGTGATTATTGTAAGTAACTAAGTCAAAGAACTAGGAATTGCTGTATAAGTGCAATTTATTTATTTTTTTTTTTTTAGTGAGGGAGAAAAGCTAATGGAATGGTGTATGTGAAGAGATGTAGAAAAGCATGTCTGAGGAAGGAAATACTTAAAGAAATCCAGATCTTCCTGTATTTTAGGCACTTTGTCATTTCATTTCAGGGTGCTGCTCCTAGTCCTTTGTCTGGCCACACTTTGTTGGTATTGCTTCCTTCCTGAGACTGTACCTTGAACAAGGTATTTCTGTCCAGGTGGAAAGCTGACCATGAAAGTTAGGATAGGTTGCTCTAGGGTGTGCTGCTTGCAGATGATGCATGTGTAGCAGATCTGCTCCCACAGGCATGAAGGGGAGCACAGCCCAGGACCTGGAAGCCAGCATCTGCCCTGTGGCTCAGTTGCAGCAGGAATGCAGATGGTGACACTTCCCTATGTGGCTGACTTAAGCTGTGAGAAAGAATTTCAAAGACAGAATGAGACATAGAATGAGATCTAGAGGTATCGATATATATCCTTTTAAACTCTGAAAATATCTCCTGGCTGTTTCACCTGGGCTGCTGTGGTTTTCTCCATAGCTGTCTTGAGGAACTGATGATTTTGGGTGTCTTCTCACAGAGCTTGCACAGTTGGCAGGGTTCCTCAGAGACAACATACTTCATCAGGCCTTGTTGAGCAATTGGAATTGAGTGTTCCTATTACTGAGAATTTTATTTTGTCATTGAATAGCTCTTGTATAAGGCTGCAGAAGGTAATGCATTTCAGAAACTGTAACTTTCATGTAGATTCAAGCTGGGTAAGGATGAGAGAGGCTCTGCTGCAAGGGCAGGACATGGTATACGTATGCAGCAGAGCATTAGCAAAGGAAGGTTAAAGACATTAGTTATACCGCATTATGTGCCATTCTGTGTGACTGCATTTAAAGAACCGAAATGGTGTTCTGAAGGAATGGAATGTTCTTCCTAAAATACTGTAATGAAATGGCTGAAGTCCTTTCTGATAATTTACTGTGGCTGGGAGAGGAAGGTTAAAGCGATACGCTAATGAATGCTACATGTGGTCAGCAGCACATGGTTAGTGCTGTTTACAGATAATTTTTTGCGCCAAAAAAGGCTGAACAGCAAATTGAATAAAATTCTGTTTCAAAGTGACCAAGCCTATTCCTTCCCTGAAGCAATTCAAACTTCTTCCAGGCTTCATTAATACTGGAATTATCATAATCTGTTTAGCTCTTACAGCTGTTTCATTTTCAGGGACCTGCAGAAGCCAATTACTTTATGGTAAAGTGCTTATTAATGAAAATACCTGTCCATGTGGAAAGAAAAGGCCAGGACAGGTGTAATAAAAGTGCTTCAGAATGTTTAAGGCACTTGTAGCTGTGCTTTGCAGAGGGAAGAATTAAAAAGTCAGAGCAGCATCCTTAGTTTTAGTGGTGTTTTGTTGTTTGTGTGATGAGCCTTGTTTTCTTGCAGTGCAGGTGAGGTAAAAAGAAGAATACATCTCAGTCTGAAAAAGAAAACAGATGTATGCACTGTTTGTTTCTACTCATGTCATTAAATAAGGCAATATGAAGTGCTGGAAAAAGCATATCTTTGGGAATTCCTTGTCTAGGCACAAGTTCGGCGGTTTCTTTTGGAATTACATGGCTTAATCTCTGAGTTGGCAAACCCACTATCGCTATCATTTCGGTTTTTGCTGACTTACTGAACAGATGAGAGCACGTATGTGGAGCCATGAAACAACACTGTGTTACTGGCACAGCCTGGATTCCAGGAATCTACCTTCGTGTGCACCAGCAAAGCCAGTTCCAGGGTTTCATTTCCTGACTCTGGAGGGTGGTCTGTATCTTTCTGTTTGGGGCACTTGTGTTATAATAGGTCTAACCCTCCCAAAAGCATCTGCTTCATGAACTTGAGCCCCCATGTGGTTTGCCTCATAAATGTAGTCCTAATGGCATGGTAGTAATTATTTGTGTAATGTTATGACTTCCCTGATTCTTAAGAACGTGCAATTGAGAATGCCTTCACCATTTTTTTTTTTTTTTTTTTTTTACCTTGTTTCTTTTATCAAATGAGGTTTAGGATTTTGGTTAAGAAAACCACTATGTGCTTTCAGCTTTGTTCTTCCTATCAATTGTGTCTTGATTCCCTTCTTCCTCCCTCATGCCACCACTGTCTTTGTGCCCTAGACACTTCTGCTGCAGATACATAGACAGCTTTGGAAAGGTATTTTGAGTTTAAGTTGTCTTTTACATTTCTTTGCTCCTTTGCTGCATCTGATCTACTCTGACTGGCACATAGAAGCCCTCAGGGCCCCAGCTGAGCTGCCTATGGTCTGCCTCTGCCAAAAGTGAGAGCTGACCTTTTGCCTCAGTTTCGTTGGAAATGCCTTGGAATGGCAGTTGTGCTTTGTGTGCTGTTTTGGACAGAAAATCTGTGGAATTCACCACATGCTTTTTCCAAAGTGAAGATCAACATGCTGTAAAGAGAGCAAAACACTTAAACATCGAGTGAGTCAGCAAAGGAACCGTCTAGTCCCTGTTGTTCAGTGGCACTTTGGGGAAAAGAAAACAACCAAGCCATGCATTCCTAGTTTCTGATTTTAGTCAAAGGAAAACATACACTCAAAATCAGACCCCAGTTTCAAACTTGAGTGTTCCCAGACTAAACATTTAAGTTTATAAGTACCAAAGTGCCTGAATAGACATGTAGGAATCATGTACTTTCACACTTCAGCACTTACTGTTCTGACTTTCCCTGTTTTCTGTAAGGTACTCCACTGAGCACAGTATTGATCCCACCAGATAGATGGAAATCTGTGTTTTCCTCTGGCCTTTAGAATACCTGCCATGTTGATTAAAATTTTGCTGGTCTGTTTCTCTTTGGGAACTGCCTTGGTAAAGTTTTGAGTGATGAACTAAGAACTGTCTGCTGCTGCAAAAGGAGCATCAGGTAAATAAGACGACAATCCCAACTGACAAGTGTCCTAATAGGATACTGGGCCTGAATATTAATTTTGCATTGCCAAGTATTTCCAGTAGACGCATAATCTGTTAACTGTTCAAGTAATTTGTTTCTCATATCTGAATAATCAGTATGGTAACAAGTACCTATGAAGTATCATAATGAAATATTTATCATGTTTGGGCCTTTTATTGTGGACAATATGGCTTTTGATTCCTGGAAAAGATAAACAAAACAACAAACCAAATCAGTGTTTATTTCTCCTTAGCGTAACTTACTATTTATGTGGTTGCTTGTGCATTAAAAGGAAACCTAGAAAACGCATTTTTACATACCTTACTGGAATAGATCGAGTGAGCTAGACATACGCTGAAACATGTTGAAATATTATACCAGTAGAGATACTGTAAACTATTAAGCAAGCATCAGCATGCTCTTATATGAAGATGTTCCTGAAGTGAGGCTGCATTAATCCACTGTGGATTAAATAGTGAATATGCATGTCATATAGTAAAACAGACTAAGTACTTGGAGTCTTAAATGATGCTTTTCCATTTCAAGTTATTTAGTCCTTTTATATATGGAAGAGTATCTCTGTGCCACTGGCCTATGAAAGACTAGAAGTTAATCCCAGCCCTGATCTTACTTTATCGTTACTCTTGCATAATACCAATAATTTACTGAATTATTTAGGGCAAGTTCATAACATCACATGTGCAGGTACCTGACATCAGTGAGAAAAGACACAGACTCCAAGACATCACCGCAGCAATCAGGGTTTTCATTATACATCACATCTCTTTCTGTTCTTTCTGTTTTGAGAAGGCTAAACTAAGCATACGAGAACCAGAGGGCAAAAGACAGCATGAGGAAAGATCAGTGTGCTTTGAAATCTGAAACAAAGCAAACAGCCTTGAAAGGCAAACTGCAGCTGCCTGATGCAACAGTGGATGTGTGCAACATTACAAAGCAAGCAGAGCTGTTGGTGTGGTAGCCATGTATCTCAAGGAGAGATAGCTTGTGTCCCATGTGTGATTAATACCAGAGGGTGTGTGTAGAAGATGATAGATAGGTAGATAGATAAATAGATAGATAGATAGATAGACAAAACTGAGGACTTTTGCAATGTGGCAGTGTGCAAAAGAAGTCCTGCTAGTAGTATGTTATGCAATTAAATGACTTTAGTCCAGAAAGCGGTATCTTGTGGCCTCTTTTTATTCTCTGTGCTATACTTTTATCTTAAATTTGCTAGTTGCTATCAATGATAAATGCTGTTAGTTCGCCTTATCAAAGCAAAGTTAAAAGGGTAGCATTGGTAAGACTAAGGGAGAATACTCAGGGGTGAAAAAATGGGTATGTGAGACAGCATTGTAGAGGGATTAAAAGTACTGACATTGTCATATGCATATGTGCATATGCATGTATTTATGCTTATCACTTGAATAGGTTTTATAATTAGTAAGAGAAATGTTTTTTATATGGTTAGAATTAGTTCATGATATGGAATACACTATTTAATGTAGCTGCACAGTGTATGCAAATGCATTATAACAATGCATAGAGTATGGAACTCTGTCTGGGGACTAGTGAGCAGTTAACAGAGAGCTTGTGGGTCAGGGTTAAAGGGAAAACAGTGATGGGAGACATTACTGTGGGGATCTGTTATAGACCACCTGATCAAGAGGAATCTGCGGATGAAGCACTCTATAGGCAGATAGGAAAAGCCTCACGCTCACAGGCCCTCGTTCTCATGGGTGACTTCAACCACCCTGACATCTGTTGGAATGACGGTACAGCCCAGCACAAGCAATCCAGGAGGTTCCTCAATTGTGTGGAAGACAACTTCCTTCTGCAAGTAATACAGGAACTGACAAGGAGAGGTGCCATGCTTGACCTTGTGCTCACCAACAGGGAAGGGCTCTTTGGAAATGTGACATTCCAGGGCCGCCTTGGATGCAGCAACCATGAGATGGTTGAATTTGAGAACCTTAGGACAGTGAGAAGAACGTGCAGCAAGCTCACTGCCCTGGACTTCAAGACAGAGAGCAGACTTTGGCCTCTTCAGGAACCTGCTTAGTAAGGTTCCATGGGATATAGCCCTAGAGGGGAGGGGGGCTCAAGACTCTTGGTTGGTCTTCAAGGATCACCTGCTACAAGCTCAGGAGTGTTGCATCCCAACCAGAAGGAAGTGCAGCAGGAGGGCCAGGAGACCTCCTTGGATGGATAAGGAGCTGCTGAGGAAAATTCAAATGAAAAAAGAGTTTTATAGAAAGTAGAAGCAAGGACAGGCGGCCTGGGAAGAGTACAGGGTTGTTGTCCGGGAAGCTAGGGACCAGGTTAGGAAAGCCAAGGACCAGCTAGAATTAAACTTGGCTAGGGATATTAAGGATAACAGGAAGGGATTCTACAGGTACACAGCAAATAAAAAAACAGATTAGGGAGAATGTAGGCACCCTCAGGAAGCTCTCAGGTGAACTAGCTACACAGGATTTGGACAAGGCTGAGGTTCTGAATGACTTCTTTGCCTCAGTCTTCTCTGGCAAAGGCTCTGACTGCACCACCCAAGTCTTGGAAGGCAGACGCAGGGACTGTGAGAATGGAGACCTTGGGCCCACTGTAGGAGAGGAACTGTTTCGAGACCATCTTAAAAACCTGAACGTGCACAAGTGCATGGGTCCTGATGAAATCCATCCGCGTGTCCTGAAGGAGCTGGCAAATGAAGTTGCTAAGCCACTGGCCATCATATTTGAAAAATCATGGCAGTCAGGTGAAGTTCTCGACGACTGGAAAAACAGAAATATAACCCCCATTTTCAAGAAGGGGAAAATGGATGACCCAGGGAATTACAGCCCAGTCAGTCTCACCTCTGTGCCTGGCAAAATCTTTGAGCAGATTCTCCTGGAAGGCATGCTAAGGCACATGAAAAACAACAAGGTGCTTGGTGACAGCCAGCATGGCTTCACTAAGGGGAAATCCTGCTTGACCAATTTGGTGGCCTTCTATGGTGGGGCTACAGAACTGATGGACAGCGGTAGAGCAGTTGATGTCATCTACCTGGATTTGTGTAAAGTGTTCAACACTGTCCCACACGACATCTTTGTGTCTAAGTTGGAGAGACATCAATTTAATGGATGGACCACTTGGTGGATAAAGAACTGGCTGGATGGCCGCACACAAAGAGTTGTGGTCAATGGCTCAATGTCCGCCTGGAGACCAGTAACGAGTGGTGTCCCTCAGGGATCGGTGTTGGGACCAGTCTTGTTCAACATCTTTGCCACTGACATTGACAGTGGGATTGAGTGCGCCCTCAGCAAGTTTGCCGATGACACCAAGCTGTGTGGTTCGGTTGATGCGCTGGAGGGAAGGAATGCCATCCAGAGGGACCTTGACGTGCTTGTGAGGTGGGCTGATGCCAACCTCATGAAGTTTAACCATGCCAAGTGCAAGGTTCTACGCCTGGGTCGGAGCAACCCCAGTCACAGCTACAGGTTGGGCAGAGAAGAGATTCAGAGCAGCCCTGAGGAGAAGAACTTGGGGGTGCTGGTCGATGAGAAAATGAACATGAGCCGGCAGTGTGCGCTTGCAGCCCAGAAAGCCAACCGTATCCTGGGCTGCATCAAAAGGAGTGTGACCAGCAGGTCGAAGAAGGTGATCCTGCCCCTTTATTCTGCTCTCGTGAGACCTCACTTGGAGTATTGTGTGCAGTTCTGGTGTCCTCAACATAAAATGGACATGGATCTGTTGGAACAAGTCCAGGCGAGGGTCACGAGAATGATCAGGGGACTGGAGCACCTCCCGTATGAAGATCAGCTGAGAAAGTTGGGGCTGTTCAGCCTGGAGAAGAGAAGGCTGCATGGGGATCTCATAGCAGCCTTTCAGTATCTGAAGGGGGCCTATAGGGATGCTGGGGATGGACTCTTCATTAGAGACTCTAGTGATAGGACAAGGGGTAATGGGTTAAAACTTAAACAGGGGAAGTTTACATTGGCTATAAGGAGGAAATTCTTTCCTGTTAGGGTGGTGAGGCACTGGAATAGGTTGCCCAAGGAGGTTGAATTCTCCATCCCTGGCAGTGTTCAAGGCCAGGTTGGACGAGGCCTTGGGTGATATGGTTTAGAGCGAGTTGTCCCTACCCATGGCAGGGGCGTTGGAACTTGATGATCTTAAGGTCCTTTCCAACCATAACTGTTCTATGATTGTATGATAAGCAGTTCTTCCCATTTTAAAGGGGTCTTCGTCTATGTCGTGTTAAAAGGTGGAAATGGGCTGTGCCCATAGTAAGAGAGCAATCAACTTACCAAAGAAGCTCCTAAACATGGATCTCAGCTGAGTACCCTTGAAGTGGTAGTTACAATTAACTGTTCCTCTCTTGTAATATGGTATCATTTATTTTCTTAAGAGGAACAGTGCTCTGTTTAAAGATAACTGATAGCTTGCCTCCTTCAAATTGTGAGTAATGTCAAGATCCCCAGCTTGGTGTGCACTACTGAGCTATTTTTAGGGAAGCACAAATAAAAGCTATAATTCACCCTAGTACATCAGGGGTGTAATGGAGGTGTCTGACAGCATTTCAGTAAAACAATTAGCTTAATGAAAAGGATTCCCTTTTGCATGACTGTTAGTCAAAGTATAAATCGAGGGTGAGAACATACTCCCCAGCCTTGGTAGCTCCTGGACAGCAAGTTCCAGTTTCTTGCCAACTAGCACAGGTGACACATAACTCTGATCTCAACACTTTTGGATTTATAGCTCATGTATTGACAAGCAAGATGGAACATGCTGGAAAATTAGACAACGTGCAGTCTCTGAGATGGGGAAGAACCTTGGATATTTTGTTGTTCACTATTTGTAGCAAGGTATGTATCAAGGGGGGGCAGCTGAGATGTGCCTAAATCATGAGAAAGACTTCCAGAATAATTTATTAAAAATAAGTTTTAGGGAGAGATCTGAAACAAGAAACTCGCTGTGGCTTTGCACGTGCATCATAGCAGGATGATTGAAAAAAGTACAAGCACTTGACATTTGTCATTTGTACATCCATAGCCCATTGTAGGAAACCATAGAATCAGAGATTGGTTTGGGTTGGAAGGAACCTTAAAGCTCATCCAGTTCCAGCCCCCTGCCATGGCCAGGGACACCTTCCACTAGACCAGGTTGCTCCAAGCCTCCTCCAGCCTGGCCTTGAACACTGCCAGGGATGGGGCAGTCACAGCTTCTCTGGGCAACCTGTGCCAGTGCCTCAGCACCCTCACAGGGAAGAACTTCTAACTAAGATCTAATCCAAATCTATTAAAATGACATGTAAACAGATACTTGAATGGTTCTTTGAGTAGATGTGACTAGGAACAAGATAACAACTGGCCAGTGGTTATTTTGTTTCAAAGGTTTTATAATAAACTGTTCTTCTGTAAGCATAGTGAAGTTTCCTTTCTTTAACTTTCACTTGTGGCATTTCAAATTGGTGACATGCCAAAAGTGTACATTACAGCGACATAAAGGGTGACAGTTCCCTCAGTGATTGCCACTTTCTAACTGAGCCCATATGCAGGGCTGGTCTGTGTGGAACTGGCCTTGGGGATACAGCTCTGTAAAGCTGCTGCTTTCTGTTTGGGGTGGGTATCTTGAAGTCTGGTAACTTCCATTGCTTAATTATTTAAAATATATGACAAAAAAAAAGAGTGAGGATTATTGCATTCCTAATTTAACTTGTAAAATACAATATGTGAAACCATCCTCTTACGTTGTGTGTGGGAGAGAGCTTTTCAGACAGGATGTATAGAACAGGGCATGAAAATGTGGGATGACTTCTTTTCATGTTAGAATGACTTTCCTTAAAATACTTCTTTTGCATTTCTTGCTACAGCATTAGAAGTTTCCATTCCCCCTGTAATATGGAGAGCCTCGGGGCTCTTCATGTCACTAGATTTCTCTGACAAGGTGCTTCAAAGTGTTGAAAGTTCAGGTATTATTTTGTTGCTGTTACATTCCACCTTTATCTCTGATTCCAGTATTCTTGTTTGCTGTCAGTGTTGGTTATGCCCTACCTCCTAGGTTGCAGCTGAGGAGGTCATTTGGACAAGGCCTTCCACTTTATCTCCCCACAGTCTCCTGAAATTGACTCTCACAACACTGTTTACCGTCTTGTTCCTTCCTCCCAGGAGTCTGTAGTGACTCCTCTTTCAGGTGTAGATTTTCCATAGCACTACCTCCAAGTCTCTCAAATTCAAGGTGATCTTCATGACTATGTAAATAATTGGTCAAATCTGCAGGGTCTCAGATGTAGAATGTGGCAAGCTGTTTCATTCTGGCAGTTACCCATGGAGGGCACAATGTCTAGCTGGTGGCTTGAAGCTCTTGCATCCCTTAGCTCACTGCTGGAGATTGGAGGTGGCTCCAAGCAT
Organism: Neopsephotus bourkii; assembly: GCF_033783945.1. Lineage (NCBI taxonomy): Eukaryota > Metazoa > Chordata > Aves > Psittaciformes > Psittacidae > Neopsephotus > Neopsephotus bourkii. The sequence goes on along the minus strand of NW_026901434.1, from coordinate 3,881,311 downwards.
ACTGTATTCATGCATTTTACATAATGGTGAGGAGAAGGAAGTCACAAGTGTCAGGGAAGTAAAACTTTGGTGTAACTTTTCCTGGTTCCTATTTTTTTTGGAATTTCAAGTTTTTTATTCTAGAAGCCTGTTCTGGAGCAACTTGTCTGTAGTATTTGGGACAATTTCTCCATGATCTCTGTTTTTCTGTTAAGAGATGTAAATTAATTTTGCTTTTCTCATATGCAGGTACCCTGAAGATCAACCAGGTTTATTCTGTGGCAGGTGTAGTGTTTCACTTTTAATGTGAATTAAGAGCTCTGATAGGGTTTTTTCCTAGTGCATTGTGTGGTAAGAAGCTCATTTACTCTGCAGTCATGTTTCCAAAGTCTGGCTAAGTGCTGCTATGAAGTAGGCACTTTATCACGTGCAGTCAAAGCTTCCTGAACAGAAGGAGGGTTTTTATAAAATACGCAAGTTCCTTTACAGGCATGTTTGGGGTTTGGGACAGTGTACTCATACGTACTAAGGTTTGCATTCACGGGGAGAGAGCAGATTTATGCAAGAAGGTAACTAATGTTTTAGCTCAGAGGAAGTACTTTTGATATAATGAATGTCTTTCTTTTGTCACATTTCATGTACATCCTGCACACTTAAACAATTGAAATAGAAATTGAGGCTGCAAAAAACATTATGGATCCATTTCAGGTTTCTTTTAAAATTGGTAATGAATATGACTTTATATTTAATGTCATAATGTCGTGCCTTGCCTCGTATGAACTAATTTGGTATGAATAAATCCCATTTATCTGATTTTTTCTCAAACTTCGGTTTCCTTTGTGCCATAATTATCTATATTCATGCACCAGTGAGGAAGTAACAAGTTAAACTGGAGGCTGCAGCAGTTATCTGAGAGACGTCTTAAGCTGTGGGATAAGTGTTAACGGTTGGGTGTATTTGTGAGGACGAGCAGCAGTGATTGGAAGTTACAAAGTAGAAATGAGAACTGCACTTCCTAATGATACCTCTGAGATGAGCAGTTTTGAATAACTGATCTTCTGAATATTCAGGAAGATATTACTATATCATTTTACGTCTGCTTGATGTATTTAAAGATGGCTTTGTCAGTATGATGCTAGCCAAAAAAGTCCTTACCAAAACTGAAATCTGAGACTTGGGTTCAATGTTTTTTTTGCAAAGATGACAAATTTTTCATGCAGAAGAGTTCCCTTTGCACTGCCTGTTTTGCGTCTTTCTGTACACTGAAGGTGAACAAAGGGAATCCCCTGGTTTATTACAGTGAGGACCTATCTTGCACAACTTGCAGTTAATTCTTTTGCAGATTGATTGAGAGCTTGCAGGTGTCTGAACACGATGTCATGGGAGTGCTACATCCGTGTTTTTTCTTCCTAAAGATGATGACTTAGCAGCATTCGTTTCTCTGCTGTAGCTTCATTTGTTGCCTTTATGAGGCTTTCAGCTGCAAACTTCAGGGACTGTCAGAACTGCTGTCTCACGGAAAGTTAAAGTACTACCCAGTAGGAACATCTGAACCAGTCTGTCTATACGAAGCTGTAGCTGCTCTGTGCTCTTAGCCACTATGTACTGCTCTGTGCAGTTGATCTGGCATGTGGGGCTCATGTACATGTGTACAAATGGTACCAGAATGGTTGTCTGCAGGTGTGGGACCTGAACTGGTCCTGGGCACAGACACCAGGCTTCAATGTTCAGTGGATTGGTTTCACCACTTGAGTCTTAATGCTAACAGCCTAAGAGTATGTGTAGGGAAAGGAGCTCTATCCTTGACAGCAGAGTCAGAAAGGAGACTGGTTGATGAGTGTCTATACCAACTGCATTCACCAATGCTTGAGGGTCACCTGGTTGATTCGAAAATAGTGTGACTCATAACTTCATTGGATCCATACCTACAGAATTAGGAATTCGCTTGTATGGGAGCGTGCAGAATAACCTTGGGAGGTATTGCACAAGTTTTTAATTTCTGTCTGTTATGAGGAATGCAATCAGAGAAAAAGGAGTTGAAATCATGATAGCAATTCTCACTGCTGGTTTTCTTTGCAGCTTATGGCCAGCAAAGTGCCTCTCTGTTAGTATAGGGCAAGCTGTAGGTTGTGAAATTACAATGTGCTCCCTTTGTAGCATTGGTTGTTCTAGGTCAGCATTGATGTGCATTGGATTTCAACTTCTCTCTTCAGTCTGTCACATCATTAATGTTTGGGTTTATTTTTAGTTTTTCTAGTTGAGTAAACTTGGAGTCTGTGGAGGTGCTATAGACTTGGAATGCCCAGGAGACAGAATTTCAGCAGTTGTAATCTTGTGCCTTGCTAAGGATGTAAATCTTCCTTGGCAGAATGTCGTGACTGTATCAAATGTTTCAGCTCAGAATTTGTTGCTGATGAATATCCTTTTGTCCTAAGATCAGAAACACAGTTCCTGTAGACAGCATGCTGTTTGGTGCAGAGTGCATGTGGACATCTCACTGCCAGAGTTACTGAATAATGATGTTACTGAATGATGCCTAGAGGTACAGGGGGGTTGTTGAGACAGGTTTGTTAACTGGGTATGCATCTTTACTTGCTGGGATGCTTGCCAGTTGAGGTCACGGATCTAACAAGAAGAAAAGGTCAGGTGTGTCCATCACAGTGTAAATCACCAGTACCATGAATCCAAGCTGGATTCTGTTTCTGTGAGCCTACTAAATCTGGCATGTACGTGATTCTCCAGTATTATTTCAGTGTTTCCTACCACATGCTTTGGCTGAACAGTCTCTTATAAGTTCTTTGACAACTATGCAAGAGGCATAACATTTTACTGTGTGAAGGTGGGACACATGACAACCTGAAGAGAGCTGCAGGGATTTTGCGTTTATTCTGTAAACTGGCTTGGTGTGGACTGGCAGCCTGCCTGGAGACAATCCCATATTTCCTGTGCCCTTAGCAGCAGTGAGCACAGGTGGCGAATGCGCTGTGTGAGCTGCAGTGAACCACCAATGGGTGCTGGCACTAGTATAGGGAGAAGAAAGGCTCATTGCAAGGCTTTTGGGAAGGTTTCAGGGGAACTAGACAATGAAGAGGATGAAGGATAAATGTTGCTGATAGTTGGGACAAACTTTCTTGGGCTGGGGGAGAGACAGAGGAGATGATTTGTGCTGCTGTATATGACGAGAGGAGAGCTGTTTGAGATGGGCCACATAGTGGAGATGTACATACATACATGAGGAAGGGAGTGAGATGGCTAAGTAGAAGAGGAATTAAATTGTTTAGAAATAAAGACGTTTCTGGACAACTGAACAGATGCTTTTTTTTTTCTGTCATGCTCTTTCTTTCTTCATTCAGATCCATTGCAGCTCGTACCTGGGGTCTTTTTTTCCCCACAGCTCCATCAGTAGCTCTTCTGAGTGCCTCTTTTCCCATGAGAGGAGGGAGAGCAGCTTGCTGCTGCAGGAGGAGAGCATCTGTGAATAACTTCCAGTCATGTTCCATTCTGAAAAATCAATACAGCTGGGAGATTTCAATCTGAGGCAGTATGCTTGTTTTCATCTACAGCTCATGAGAAACCAAAAATTTATGTGCATATTTCCCACAGAATCTTCCATCTGTTACCTTAGAATGAGTTTTCACATGTATAAATAAATGTAATTTGCAGTTGAGAGAACATAAACAATTACCTATAGGGTTTGTAGGTATTTCAAGAGTTGCCTTCTGCATTAATGGGATGAAAGGAAGACTGTCCAAGAATTAGTATTAGAGCAACTGTTAGGATCAAGGATCAACTTAGATTGAGCATTTCCCTTTAGAGATGTTTTAATTTTCTGTGTAAAAATTTGATTTTAACTCAGCCTGTTAAAATGGCTGAAAAAAGGTAATTGAAAAGCAAAACTTTTTAAAATCACTTTGTATACTATATATAACTGCCTGAAGTTTCCAGAAGGTGAAAAATTGCAGCTTTATAGTCAGCTGTATAAAAAATAGGTTACACCTTGTTTCAAATGTAAATTATTACTGGTGTTTCCCAAGTACCTCATTGAAAGCAATGATGCTGTCATTTCTGCACCAGAAAGCAAACAGACCAAGTCTGTATCAGTTCAAATGAGCTGTTTATGAAAAGGAACACTGAGGAGGTTTTATTTTGCATCTTAAATTAAGACTGATACTTTCAAGAACATCTTAGTAACCGTTGCTTTTGCTGAGAGATTGGCACAAAGGCAAACTCGTCTTCCTTGTTTAGGACCCTAATTCTTAACCTTTCTACCTGGGCACACAAACGTATATACAGCTATTCCATTGCTCCAGTTGTGCTTTTCATGCATAATTTAGATTGAAGGTGAAGAGGGTCCATGTCTTTAAAGGGGTGACTATAGAATTTCTCATGAAACCTAAGTTTTACAAACTCCAAATCAGTATTTCATGTTGTGCATGAGAAGTCATCTCCCTTCAGTTATTCCTCTTCTAACAAAGCTTGCCAGCTTCCTAAAATATTCTCACAGTATTCTATAAATATCAGTGACTTGTGAACCAATAACCAGAGGCCTGTGATACTCACCTGGCATGAAGGAAACTGAATTAGGAGCTAGTGTTTCAGAAATGGGCATCAACTTCAGGCTGGGGTGGGAGGACTTGTAGAGATCTCTCTAATGCTGTTCGGCTTTGTGTAAGTAAATATTAATTGACTAGAAAATCGGAGCCTTCCTGGAGAGAAAAAGCCTTGAGTGGTAAATGGAAAGCCTTGATAGGATCAAGTAGGAACTGAATCCTGCTAGGACAGAGAAAGCATGTCTGATTCCAGGAATTCCACCTGAGTTGAAGAAACAGCAAGAGAAAGGCTTCAATAAATCTCCTTTCCTGGTGATTTGTTTCACTGTGCTATTTCCACGATCAGATACATTTTTTTCTGTCATTGAAGGGTTATGCAGTAATAGTCCTCAAAGCGTCTTCTGTTCTGTTTGGTTGGCTCAAAACAGCCTTGTCTATGAAACTCCCCCTGCATTTCTCTATGTAACTCTTAAGACCAGTAAGTAGTATTTTCTCAAGTAATGTCATGGTAAAAATGACACCCTGTTTTGCTTACTACTCTCACTTTATCAGTGCTTGGCAAACCTGTGACTGTAGCAGCTATAATCAGGTAATACCCCAAATGCTATACTGCAAACATCTGCAGCCATCTGAACTAGAAACTAGTCCATTTTGAAAGTTTAATGGGATTGGGAAATAATGGCCCATTGTACATGAGAGGACAAGTAAAATTAATGTGCGGTGAATTTGTTGAAAAGCATTAATAGGGAAAGAGTGTGTGTGTTGGGAAGCAATTAAACCTGAGCTGATGAGGGGAGTTCACTGTGCTGTGAGATGACCTGCCAAATGTGCTTTTGCAAACAAAAATCTATATTGCGTAGAAACATTTCATGTCACAGCAGTAACCTTGAGTGACATTTTAAAATGGTGTTTAAGATAAAACTCATTAGTTTGTGTAAGTTATTCCTGAGTTTTATAAAGATGGTTGGCTTGACAAGCTTTGGGAGCTAACAGAGAAGCAACACAACCAGGTAGAAAAGGTCCCTTTCTAATAATATCACTGAACATGTGGAGTCCTGTTGTGTAATGAGTGATCTAGATTAAAGCTGCAGACATTCAAATATATGCACCCAGTGAGAAAATGCCAACAGTTCTCCTAGTGGTTCTTCTCGCACTCCTTTAATGTATTTTACACCTGAACAGATGAGTTTGAGCTTTCTCATTTTTTACTTTACTCTATAAAGGAAGTGTGAAGTAGCCTTCTGTAGAGATGTAGGCCAGAGTCACCAGAGGTTTTGACATGTTCTTAGAGTCTTCTAAGTTTTCATGACTCTACAACAAGAACTCCCATCTGATGTCTGTTTTAATAAATACAAGCTTTGCATTTGAATTTTAAATAATGGTTGCTTGTAGAGAAAATACACTAGTAACTTTATAGATATAGAAAAATGTGATTGAAGCATCAAAATTGGTACCTGATCCTGCCCACTTTCTTAATGTAGATAGGAAAAAAAAAAAAAAAAAAATAAATCCCATATGAAGAAAGGATCTCCTCAGGCTTCTCTGAAGCCTTTCTTTTCCTTCTGTCTTGAAATGCATGCTTCTATTCTCCTCTAGTCTTTATCTCCAAGACTGGCTTTGTCCTCAGCAATTTACATATCTGCACAATGAAGCAAATAGATCTTGAAATCAAATAAGCCTTTAGTACTATGAAATGAGGATCAAATTTATATACAGTGTTTGCAGCTCCTTTTATTTGTTTGCTTGTGCTTAAGTTAAGAATTTATGCTCCCCAAACAGGTATTGTAGAGTGGTAGGTCTAAGGTGGACCTAAGTCGCGCTTTGTGCAGTTTCCATGTAGGAGATGTAGCTACTTAAACTAGATGTTCAGAATGGCGATGTAAATGCCCTTCTCTCCTGACCCACTTTTCTATGTTTTCCATACAAAGCATGCATATCATTTCTGTTTGTATTAGGAGTTCAGCTTTTAATTCTATGACTACTTTTAAATGCAAACCATTTCCTCTCAAATTTGAATCCTTAAATGATGTTTTTCCAATTCAAATATCATGGTAAAATAGATTCTGTCAGAGGGCTTGGTACGGTGTGAAAATTTGCAACTAATGGATGCATGTGCATTGTAAATGTTCCTACCAGATGGTCATTATCAAATTTCCAATGTTGTGTAATCACTTTAGAAGAGGCTGAATGAATTTGGTTCATTTTAAAACTTCTGTTTTAAATATTAAAGGATTTTTCCTGCCATGTTTGATGTTGGTTTTGCCACAGCACTGATCTAGGCCACAGAAACCTGAACTAAAAGAAAAGTTGATGTTGTATCTTCTACCAGTTGGAGGACAGACAGCTTTTGGTTGTTGAAGAGCTAGTTTAGCTATTGATTTTGGCATATCGGTAGAATAAGACTTTTTGCCTATAGAGCAATTTACATGAGTATAAGGAATGATTTTGACTGATTATTATAAGAAAGCTTTGTAAGCTTCTTGTGTTACTGCTTCTCTTACACTGCTGTTAGGACACATATTGAATGTCCAAGCTGTGGCCTTGCATAACAGTAGCTATTGGAATACAGTATTTAGGTACTTGTAGTTCATCTATTTCCTAGCATGTCAGAAGTCACTGTGGGAACTGAGTGATGCTAGTGTTGGCTTAGGATACTATCTTAATAAAACATATACTCCTTCAAATGTGCTTAACATATTTAGAAAAATTCTTATGTTTCTTAACATTCTGTTAAATGTAAAGAAAACGAATAAAGCTGTCCGGGAAAAAATACTTGCAAAAGTGTGCTGGTTGAGTCATTTTGTACAAGCAGATGTCTCCAATGCTTGAAATGAAGATCATTTGTAAAATATGGATTTTTAGAGATGAGAATTACCAGGCTTTGGCCAAACTTGACTTTGGACAGAATTCTGCATATAACTGACACTCTATTTGCAAGTACATGTTTAAATGATTTCAGCTTAAGGGCAGTTTGCTTTGGAGGAGGAAAAAGGCAAACCTGAAAGTCTTAAAGTGCAAACAGTTTGTCTTAATTTTCTCTGTAATTCTGTCTGCTGTTTTCTAGTGGAGTAGAACAGAGTAGGATCTTACTTTGTCACCTGTTTCTGTCCAGCTTGTAACTCAGTTTTGGTTTTGACAAGAACTTCCCTAAACATAGTGAAATACTGTCTTTGGATGAAGGCTCTCTGCCTTTTACTTCTGTTTCGGCTTATTGTGCGAAATTTTCAAATGTTCAGCCTTGTGTTTAGTATGCTTTCCTGTCACTGAACTTGTAATTCATTTTTGGTTTGCTTTTCTGTAAACTCTAGTCTGAGTCTGAGTCAGAACTGAGATGATCTACTTAAAATTCAAGTAGAAAAATCTAATATTTAAATATTAGAGAGCGTCCATCTGGTTTGAAATCTAAATATAATAGCCCAGCATGGTGCCAGACTAGCTGTCCTGTAATTCTGCCTGCTGCTCAATGTTCAGAGAAGCTGAGAGCATGGTTTTAGTTTTCCTCCTCACATGAGAAAGAGATGTTTTGGTTGGTCTGGAAAACCTTAGCATTGTGACTTTGTAGTCATGGTCAACTATGAGCTTGCTCTAAATGGGCTGTGACCTACACTGAAAGAGCTCTTTGCAAAGTTAGCTCTTACTAGTTTTTATCAGGGGATTTCCTCTTCTGTTCAAAAACTCCACTTGGCTTCCATGTCAAGATCTGTGTAACAAAATTCCTCTCAAACTCTGCAAATATTACATTAAAGATCACTTGGTGCACACAGTATTCCTTTAATAAGGATGTTGTACCTTTTTATTTTCATGTTGTGCCTCTTTATTTTCATGGTTGGACACCTTTATTTTTGAACCTAAATTTATTCAGGGTTACCTCATATACACTATGACTGGGTAAGCAGCTTGCTTAAATTTTGGCAGGTCTTGCGCCCTCTTAACGCTCCTTTTTCATCCCATTCATACAGTAGACATGAATGTCTCCATCAGTCTTCACTTTGCTAGGCTAAATCAGCCTGTGTGTGTGATGGGTTCTTGATTTACCTTGTTATTCCCCTGGCCTTTCTCTATACTTGTACAGTTTCAGGTATCTTTCCTGAATGTGGGTAACAAGAATTGTAGAAAATAGTATCAGGTGATGTTCACCCGTGGTTTGTCAGCCAGTGCTAGGATTTCTGTAGCTGTGCTGCAGGCACTGACCAGTGCATCCTGAGATGAGATCTTTCTCAGGACCATGTTACATTATGATTAGTGATTAACAGAATTCATGCCTGCCTACATATTTTGTGGACAAAACGGCATGCTACTTCAATGATGTGAATGTAAGGTTTGTGTGTAATGAATGTAGTATTGCTTAACTTGTCTACAAATACAAACATATAATATTCCTACAATCAATGTTATTTACTAAGAGTAGTGCTTTTAACACTTAAAAAGGATGATTTTTCAAGGTTAGATAGTGTTGGACGTACAGGTCTCCTTTTAATTCAAGATATTCTACAGGGAAATGCTCATTGTAAGAGGCTGCTGTTTCTTCTACTTGCAAAGTGTGAGCCTGGTTCTGCTTCAGGTTGCCCTCCTTTCTCTTTATGTTTACAGCTCAGTTTCCACCCTTAGTTTGAAAACCCCAACACAGCACTTTTCAGTGCATTTAGAGTGGTAGCTAGAAGACTCAGTGGTTAAGGTAAAGGCAGCCAGTTTTCCCCAGTTAAAATACTATAAGTTCATGGTACCTTCATGGTTCCAGCTGAACATCTGGAATAAGGTGGCGATTTCAAAGCACCAAATAGCATAACAGCAATGAAAGCTTTCTATCTCTTTAATTTCTGAGTCATTGCTGGGACGTACTACTTTTCATAAGATCTGTGGGCTTGTAGAGGTCAGAGCTATAAAAGTAGCAGTATTAGCAGGATTGTTTCTGTCCTCCTTTTCTAGATGATAAAGAGGTAAGTGCATATTATTAATAATACTATGTAAGATATATCAAAAAGAAGGGACTGTTTTGTTCATTAGAGAAATGATAAGCTATTTTTAAAGTGGTTTAAAAATCAGTTAAACTTTATCAGTTTTAGTGTGGTTTATGTTTCTCAAGAGTGTGCACTGAATTAAAACATAATTCATTAAAAGCGAGCCATGCTGATCATTTTGGTTTGAAAATACGGACACAAAAATTATAACTACCACTGAAAGGGGCTAAATATGAATTACAGTGAAAGCACAGTGGTGACAGCACTGATTACAACCACCACCTTGCTGCAACTAATTTTATGACTTTTTAATATAACAACCTCTTCTTTTGCAAGGTTTCCTGGAAAAATGTTGAGATTTCAGAAAAAGAAAATTTCTAGAACATTGTAAAGGTTGCAAAAAAGAAATATTAAAAAATTGTTATAGCTGCTTTAATAAGCTAGCATTCATATTCTGGTACAGACTAGATCTGTGAAATTAAAGTCATTAACACCAAATTAACCTTCATGTTAATAAGTATCTCAGAGTCAGACTCTCTCATTGGCAGTCAAAATGTTCCCAATGACTGTTTACCAAGAACACCAAAGTCTGTCTTGGAGCAGTTCTGCAAAGTGCCAAGACCAGCTTTCCTTAGCCTTTCCTGCATTCTGCCAGTTAACAACTGTATTATACCTGTCAGTCAATTTGTCTGTGTTTTGGCAATCGCACAGTTTGCTGAACTTTGTTCTGAATCTGTAATTAGCTGTTTCTAGCAGAAAAATGAGTTACTATTCTAGTCTACTCGAGATTTATAGTGGATTAAATTTGAATCTTCCAGGAGTCAGTATGTCTGTCTGTATTTTAGCCTTATTTATAAGTTCATGGAAGACTGATCTTTGCTTTGTACTTCATGGCCCATTGTGCTCCCACAAAGCTAAAGGTAGCCTACTTTGTCTAGCTGTTTTATAGATCTAAGAGAATACATTTGTTTTCCTGATGGTTAACTTTTTGAGAAGTTTCAGACATTCTTGTTCCTTTACTTACACCATCTGGGCTTCAGTCTAAAAGGTTCACAGTTAATTATATTGAATTTAATAAATCTAGCAATCAAACCATGCAAAGTATAATTGAGGTGCTGGTGATGCAGCCAGACTGTCTAGAATAAAGAGTGATTTAGAGAGAATAGCAGGCCCTTGGGGGGCAGGAAACTGCTATAATTTTTAAGCTTTCAGATGCAAGATTAATTTTCACTTTTTCTCTTTTCGGGAGAAGGATAAGATCATGGTGTTGTGTTAGTAGCATAAAAGGTTAGAGGTTATATAAAGGGTTAGAGGAAATATTTTTCAGCTGCACAAGAGGAGCAGGTTACGTGCATTAGTTCCAGTAGTGACAACACTATGCTGGATTTATATATGGCCTTTGATATTTGTGATAATTTACAACTAAGTTTCCTATCTGTAAAACAGATACCAAGAAGCACAACTGCTTTAATGGATTGTCTCTTGTGACAATTTATGATACTGTTAATTTTGAGTCTTCCCTGCTCAAGATTTTACGTGATGAATGGTTATTCTGTGTAGCAGAACCTCCATTGAGTTTTATCCTTGAGAGTATTACAAAATCCCCTTGTTAGCACAGGGCTACTATAGTCTAATCTAGCAGCAATAAAAACTGAAGTCACAAGGAAATAATGTCTTAAGGATGTGACAGTTTTCTGGAGAAATAATGAAGTTGTGCACTGTTTTGATGAGCTCTTTTTCACAAGTTGAAGAATGTCTTGAAGCAGTAGAAGAAAGGGCTTGGTGCCGTTTATTTTTTCTTCCAGACAGTCCTGGTGACAATATAGGCTACATCTGTTCATATGGACATGTGATGCTGACTAGTGATGACTTTTTGAAGTCTGGTGTTATGTCAGAGCAAAGTGGTGAAGTTCTGAACAAGACCAAACCATTTAAAGACTTTGGTGTAACCTGGAACAAGTCCTAGAGTATCTTGCTGATTGGCCTGTGATAGAGGTGTTGTGCAGGTCTGCACCTCAGTCAGCATTACCAATGCATGAGAGTGTGGCAAGAATAAAAGAGTGAAAACCTGGGCCCTGCAAAAGGTTACAGGCAAAGCTATTTTGATGGAGAAGCAACTAGAAGAGCTGTGCAGAACGGGACAGTCTGGGGTGGGAGTGCAAGCCATGCTGTGTGCAGCCTGGGCAGGCAAGTGGGTGTCAGGAGCATCTTCTCTTGCTCTGCTGCAGGAAGGTGTGTCTGTTGACTCCAAAATGGCTCCTGAAACTAGGCATGCTGCAGTCCCAGACTCATGCTAAACCTCTGTATAGGGAAACTGTGATGAAGGCAGAATGAAGTGCTGCTGTAGAGTGTTTGTGTAAAAATGCATAGATATATATACACACATATTAAAAAACCAACATGACTTTATAGCATGACATCAAGAAATGTGACTGTTTACTTTGGAACCTCCCACTACGACTCTGCCTGCTTTACAGAGGGAATATCCGAGTCAACCTGAGGCAAAAAAATCAAGAGCAGTGAGTTTCCAGCTCAGTGGAGCATATTTCACCTCTTCTCCAAGGGGAATGTGGAACATTTCCTTGTAATTCAGATGTGTAAATGAGAAGCAACTCCAGGTGCATTATATCAGTCTTCTTTTATGGCTGCAGCTTACTTACAGAATATTTTTTTCAATGGTGGTATTTATTCTGTCATCACTGTCATTATAAAAATAATCTGGTTGTTCTGATTCGTTTGGAGCTGACTTAGAAGTCAAATAAGAAATTTAGGTTATGGCCTGTTCATTTGCATAGTATCAGCCATTGCTAGAGCATGAACATCCACACATAAAAGATGTTTTTGTAAAAGAATATCCCATGAATGTACTAGCTTTTTCTTTAGACCTGTGCACTATTCAGTTAAATTAATGAAGATAGCTCAATTTATTAGATAACAAAATACTGTTGTTGCTTACATTTATAAAGAAACCTGTAAGGTATATAAAATGTGAGGTTTGATCCAAGTTGAAATGACAGCACTGTCCTACCCTTTTAATCATTAGATGCTTTGAGGAAATAGCCTCTGACATATACACCTCAAAACAAATGTATTTTACTCTATTATTGACAGAATAAGAGCACTGTGTAAATCAGCGCTTTCTGCAGTTCAGCTGTTAGCCTAATTTGCCCTAATAATAAGTTGCCCATGGGCTGAAATTGCTGTACAGAGGATTGATGACTCCTCATTCTGTTCTCTTAACATGGCTTTCATTAGTCATAGTTTCCTTATTTCAGTACTGCTGCCCCTTTAACAACAGAGCATTCCTGAAGATGTGCATGGGCATTTGGAGGATTTGCTGGATTGGTGAAACAAAATCACAGGATGGTTGAGGCTGTCAGGGACCTCTGCAGCTCATCTGGTCTGACCCCTTGCTCCAGCGGGGCCACCCAAAGCAGGTTGCCCAGGACAGTGTCCAGATTTTTAATATCCCCAAGAATGGAGACTCTACAACCTCCCTGGGCAACCTGTGCCAGTACTCAGTCACTCTCGCAGTACAGAAATGTTTCCTGATGTGCAGAGGGAACTTCCTGTGTTTCAGTTTAGGCCGATCTTCCCTGGGCCTGTCAGTGGCATCACTGAGAGGACCCTTGGTCCATCTATATGCACCCTACCTTCAGGTATTTATATGCATTCATAAGGAATGATTGGAAACAGAAATGGAAGGATAGAGGAAGCTGAATGTTACTTGCAGCTAATTCAGAATTGGTGTGAGCAGGTTTTCAGCATTTCAAGTGATATAAACATGGCCCGCCTTGAGGTCTTCATCTGGTTTTGTCGTATTGTTTAGTATTTGATACATACAGATGGCAACACCTTCCTTAGATTTTAACATAAGAACTGAGTGTATTTTTATCCTTTCACTGTTCTGTTTATAATGAGATTATTGATATATGAATGATCAAGTGTTACAGTTGTCCTAGTTTTCTTGTCTGAGCATTTTCAAGGATGATGTGCTTTCAATGTAAGACAGCAAAACAAAGTGAGGATTGAAATATGGCGAGTACTGCAAATCCATTTGCATAAAAGAAAAATTAGGCTACTGAATGCAATACTAACCAAGGAATGAATTCCCTGTGCCTGGAATAAGGCATATGTATTCACTTGCTACAGTTACCTGGACCAAATCTTCCCTCCCTTTGGCTTTCAAGCAGAATTTTTCTTTGAAAAAGGTTTTATATAGAGCAGGAATGTAAATACAATGGCCTGTAGGTGACTTTGAATAAGAAGTGTATGAGTCCCGGGGATGCTTGCATATTTATTTACTTCTGTGGGGTTTTTATACACTTTTTCCATTTGAATTCTGGAGAGCTTAAATTGGCTGGAAAATTTCCTGAAACTCAGCATCCAAGATGGGAAGTCAGATGTGACTGGTTCAGACAACGGTGCAGACTGGGTCTTATTTGCATGTCTTGTGCCAAGAAGTGCTTGAGAATTGCAGTGCCATATGGAATGAACTTAAAATTTTAGCCTCTAGAGCATGGCGTTAAAAAGGCTGGGAGAAAAGTACAAAACTATCCCCCAATCTGATCTTTTACTAATAACTTCATCTAAGAATATTTTTTCATGGGACCCTTGCAAGTGCTAGAAAATTAAAGTTCTACATGAAGACAATATAATCGCGGAGGAAAAAAGAAATTATAACAGCTTTTTACAAATAGATTGGATCATCAAATTCCACTCAGGTCAACTCACTGTTCCAGCAGGCTCTGGAGGATATTTCAAGCAAAGATTGCATAAATGTGAGTACTTATTAACAGAAGCATTAAATAAAATTCTGCTTCCTTTGACTCAATGAAGACCTTAGAAGTCCTTTTTATTATGATAAAATACTGCTCTAATATACCTTCTGAACTTCCCTCTTTCGTTCTGTCCTCATATGGAAGGTGACGTATGAGTTCCCTCAGCTGTAAAAATCTATGGGTTCTGGACGTATGTAATATGTTTTGAATAATTTGGAATGCATGAGGAGGTAAATATATAAATAGTCCAAATCCCAAACAGAACTCTCAATCTTTTGAAAGAATTGCATATTATAATAGAAATTCAGTGACTGAAGAGTGTATGAGTGTACCTGATTACTGAAGGACAAAGAAAACCGAATAATCTACTGGAGTCTAATTTAGTGCTTTCAAGTTTTATCTGCTAGTTTTAATATGATTTTGATTAAATCAGTAATGGAGGATTTATATAATCTTCATTTTCCTGTTTATTATATAAGTACTTCTTGTCATTGGTGAGTATACTGCTTGAAAGCACTCCTCTCTCGATTGTTCTTCTTGATGGAAGGATGTGGGGTTTTTGCAGCATTGATAATGATCAGAACTTATTTAGAGAAGCTCTATTTGGTTCTGTAATGTAATACATGAAGCACACTGAGATCAGAAAAGCAGTTAATCAAATTTTAGTTCCCCCTTAGCCTTTTTATTAACTACAGAAGCATAAATGTGTTTCTTTAATATATTCCTCATAATTCAATTTCTTTAGCTATTTAAGTAGTTTTTTGTTCTTTAAGTGTTCTCCTTTTGTCTGACACTTCCGCCACTGAGTCCTGAAGCAGCATTTTTATAGGTGAAATTTTAGCAGTGCCTCACAGACTGTCTTGATTTGTGCCATGCCTATAAAAGTGGGACAAAATTATAATGGCTTTCTCCTACTTTTGGTACATTCTTTTATAACTGACTGAAAAATAGAAAGATGTCCAAGTGGGAACTTCTCCTTGACTGTCATTAATATTCAGGTAATTAATTTTTTTGCATGTTCAGTGATCATTTTCTGATGAGCCAGCATTCAAAATGGCTGAGAGCTGCTTATTATGACAATCCAAGTTCAGTATCTTGTTTTCTGTTACCTGTTGAATTACTCCAAGTTTTATGATTTAATATCACTGCTATCATTGGTACTTGGCTGGGTTGCTCTCCAGCTGTTGTCAACTTCTAACATTCTGTTACTGCCTTTTAGACCTACAAGGTGTCCTACTTCATGCAAAAGCAGAGCTTGAGACTACTGTTGACTTTGGATCTAATGTTAAATGGCTACTGAGATATTCCCATTTTCAGAAGGTTGTTTAGATGGTGTGGAGAAAGCAAGTGGTTCAATGCCCAGCTGTTGGAATAATAACCAATATGAGCATTTGAGTCCTAGACCTTAAACAAAAGGCACATCCATTTTCACTGTGGAACTTTTTTTACCTATCTTGATGTCCATTCTGTGGATTTGTCTCTGTCTTGTGGCCAAAAAATATAATGAAGTCCATAGGAAAGTTTCAATGGCATATCCCTGAACAATCCTTTGCTTAAAAGGGGATTCCTACTGGTGAAATGTATTTGAGGGCTCAGTTTGGATGTAGTGTAGGGTTTGCTTTTGTCACTAACTGCAGAAATACTGGCTGATGTAAAACGAAAGCTGGCAGAAGCCAGGTCTCTAGATGATCTTCCAGGACATTGTCTAACATGAGAACTCAGCTTATATAATAATCAGCTGCCAAAGAACCCTCCCACTTCTAGTAATTGAAAGAGTTTGCAATTCATCTTAGAGACTGACAAAGTCAGTCTCCCAGTGCTGGTATTGCCACCATTCTGCAGCATTCTCATTTAACTTACAAGTTTGCAACCTGAAAAGACTGATCTCTCTGCAACAGTGGTAACATCTGCCAATATTTATATTAAGAATTGGCAGAAAACTCTAAATGCAGAGTTGTGATAATTTCTCTGTTACAGAAGGGGCAACCATCACACATACATGAGCACATGTGCATGTGCACATGCAGCCAGTTTCACAGAAGTTCAGGCTTCACTTACGAAGATCCATTACCCAAAGCACTTCACGATGCAATTTTGTTTAATCTCTAAGCCTTGGAGTTAAAACATTTAACCTCTTAAAGCTGTTTTCATGTGGCACAATCATGGTATTTACTCAATTGTTCACAACATTTTTCATTACATTTATCAGTGCCTTTAAAGATCCAGAAAAGGTTCTGATTTATTCTGAAGGAGATGCAAGTTTTTCACCATCCTTTTTTCTCATAGAGTCTCACTTTTTCATCATTTTCTCTGGGAGCTTTGTCCTTCCTAAAAAAGTTCTCTTAGGAAAGATTTCCCTGTTCCAAATGTACTCATTGATAGTTAATCTTTTAAATTTGGAAAGCATGTGTGGATGTTCTTTCCATTGGAGAATCCATCTCTTCAGACACATAGATGTCTCTTAATAACCTGGTTTATAAAGCCTAGATGATAGGATATATGCTGTGGTAATCCGTACAAAAACCCTTGGAGCACAGGGGCTTTTCACAATCCTTGGCTGCTGATGGAAAAAAAGAAACATCAGCAATGAAGGGCTTCTATCTGCTTTGGTTGTATGACAACCACATGACTTATGTCATGGCCGACACTGTGCCCTTGTGGCCAAGAAGGCCAATGGCATCCTGGGTTGTATTAGAAGGGGGTGGTTAGTAGGTCGAGAGAGGTCCTCCTTCCCCTCTACTCTGCCCTGGTGAAACCTCATCTGGAATATTGTGTCCAGTTCTGGGCCCCTCAGTTTAAGAAGGACAGGGACCTGCTGGAAAGAGTCCAGCGCAGGGCAACTAAGATGATTAAGGGAGTGGAGCATCTCCCTTATGAGGAAAGACTGAGGGAGCTGGGTCTGTATAGTTTGGAGAAGAGGAGACTGAGGGGTGACCTTATTAGTGTATATAAATATATAAAAGGGGAGTGTCACGAGGATGGAGCCAGGCTCTTCTCAGTGGCAAACAATGAAAGGACAAGGGGTAATGGGTACAAACTGGAACACAAGAGGTTCCACTTAAACTTGAGAAGAAACTTCTTCTCAGTGAGGGTGACAGAACACTGGAACAGGCTGCCCAGGGAGGTTGTGGAATCTCCTTCTTTGGAGACATTCAAAACCCGCCTGGACACGTTCCTGTGTAACCTTATCTAGGTGTTCCTGCTCCGGCAGGGGGATTGGACTAGATGATCTTTTGAGGTCCCTTCCAATCTCTAACATACTGTGATACTGTGATATTGGATGGCTGTGAGGCTTGCAAGAGGTCTGGGGGAGCTGTTCTATGGCACAGGCTGTTGTAGCAGTATCTGCAGCACCGTTTCTCTCTGAAAAACAAAGGAAGCCTTTACAGAGTGAAAAGGAGGGAGCAGGATGTTTTTCTTCTTTCAAGTCATGTAAGACAGCAGGCAGCCATCACTGCATATAGATAAGCTGTCTTTGGAAGACCTTTGCTGCTTTCTGGTTTGGCTTTTCCTGACTCTGCTCCCCCACTGTTGTCTCTCCTGCCTTTGAACATCCAGTATAATTTGATTTCTAAGTAATCGTGAATCAAAGGCTTAGTATTTGACTGGCAGAGAAATAAAGTGGATGTTGAAGACTGAAAGGTTTTGCAGATCTTTAACCTGGTTCAGGAATTCAGTGATGATATTTTCATATTTTAAGACTGAACAGTAGGAACAGACATGTCCTGATATTATTCTGAACCTGTTGCCTGCCAGGCAGTAGAGGTGGATGATTAAGCCTCACCCACAGAGCTAACTTGTGGCTCTCTGGCACTATGTTAATACACAGTGCATGCTCTCGGTTGAAGTATGAAAACATTTTGATGGTACTTAGGAACAGGACATAGCAATAAAATTTGCTTTCCGCTGTGGTTTACTGCTGTCTCTTGAGCAGCATATGCTAGTGCTTTGCTTATTTGCTTCATCACTGCCTGTGTTGTCAGGCAAACAGGTTGTCACAGGTAAATCTGCAGATGGTTTTCTTAGCTTTGATCTAATTTATCTAATTTGTAGGTTCCCTGTGACTTCCTGCTTCTCCCCTAACTGTGAGACATACCAATATTACAGCCACATGAGAAGAACATGCAGGCCATTTTCAACTAAATTACCCTGAGCATGTAATTGCAGCTATTAGTAAAGCTCCCTTTGCCTTTCAGCATTCTCCAAAACACAACCTTCTCATGCGAGTCAGGTAAAAAAAGCCTACAGAGATTAGGAGCTAGACAGACAAGTCCCTCATTGAAGAAATTCCTTGATGTGACTAGGACAGAGTTTGTTGCATGCAGTAAAACAGTATCTTGGCTGTGCAAAAGCTGCGTATAATGATACTGTTTGTTTGGAATCCACAACTGGAGGAAAAAAAAACCCAGCTTTACAGGGATGTTTTGTTGTTTTGTTTTGTTTTTTTGTTGTGGTTTTTTTGCCTTTACAGTTTTTATAGTTACCTCTTTGCAATGTACTCATCCAAGTCAGAAGTGGGGGAATTCATAGATGCCGTTGGAGAACATTCAGGATGTTACAGAAAATATCTTTCCAGAAGAGAGCCTCGTTCCAGGGACATGGTTATTTCTCTACTTTATCGTTTGGAATCTACAGTTTGGGGGGAGGGGGGGTGGGGGGGTGGTGTGTGTTGTTTGTGGTTTTGGTTGTGGTTGTTGTTGTTGTTTTAAATTTCAGGTTTAATTTAATTTCATTTAACTGGGAAAGCAGAATAATTAAAGATGTAAATATACAAACCACTGGGGTTTAAATCCTGTAAGGAAATAAGGCTTTTAAAGCAAATCTTGTCTTTATGGAGAGCTGGTGACTTTCTCTCATATTTGTATCTCTGCCCTACTTCAAAAGGTTTTCAAGCAGAATTTTGTACTGAAGCAGATTTCTTGCCAACTTTCCTTGTGTGTCTTTGCATGAGATGATAGGGAGTGGGCAATTATCTTCTGAGGGATATTTATATAGATACTAGCTCTTGCTGCATGCTAGTATATATTAGTTCTTTCTTTTTATAGACTGGCGATCTGAAATAGAAGTGACTAGCAAAGAGAAATGTCTTAAGGGACTTGAGCATCTTTCAGCATACAAAATATTCCATGATATATATTTACCTACTTGGGCAACAAACCTACATGATTGCTCTCATAGGTTGAATTGGAACTGTTAATGATTCACGCTGGTCTTCTCTTTCCTGACTTTACTTTCTTAATCAGACTTGCTTATAAGTGTTCTTAAGATGGTCATTGCATAGCACAGTTTCTTGAGTATATCTAGTATTTCAAGAGGTGGTGTTTCTGCAATCTGCCAAGCAGTGTATCAACTTACGTACTTGGCCTGGTATTTGTTTGTGAATCTCCCCTTTTGAACTCAAGCTTACCGTAGCAAATATGCTAATCTCTGGAGGTGTAGAGGGTCAATGGTAGCAGAGGGATGGTCATTGTAGTACACTTGCTACTCTGGGATATGCTATGGAATATAACTGGGGCTTTTCTAGGGGGGGTGCTTTGTGTAGATAAAAGAACCAGAAAAAAGTATTAAGAATAAAATAGAAGCAGCTACTCAGGTTAACAAAAATAAATAAATAAAATTGTTTAACAGAAAAAAGTTGTCCATGCTTAGCCTAGTAAATAACAATTGTGTACAAAGAACTTACTAAACCAAACTTTCTAGTTTATAAAATACTGAAATTAAGGTTACGTGAGTGTGGGACAATTTTATCCGCAGCAGTGCACTTCCTCCATAGCTTTTTAGTACTCTTCAGCCTATTCCAGTTGCAGGCCTGAATCTGTGTTTTATGTTTAGTGTGCTGGATTACCAGCCTTCTGACCACCTTATGTATCCATAAATATGTTTTCTGTTCCTCATATTTATTGCATAATTTGATGTACATGGAATCTTTTGCTGTACACAAATCCAGGCTAGGACCATTTTAGTACAACTGCAACTAGACATTACCATAATCTACCCAAAGCCCAAGTCCTGATTACATAAAGAACTGTACTAACACAATCAGTCTCTTTTCCAAAGACTACATCAAGTTCAAGAAACTATTTTCCTCCTGTCAACGTTTTGGTGACAGAATCAATACAAGCCACTAGTAAGATAGCACTGTGATGTTACTAACAACTGATATCAAACCGAACCAAGCACCAAGGGCAGGGTTCTCTGGGATGGAAGGGGAGCCAAGAGTGAGAGCAAGGCAGTGTCCTCACCAAGTGTGCCAGGCACAGGAGGAAAAGAAGAGGTTCTAAAGCCCTGATGGTGTATACAGAAAACTGACAGGTGGAGAATAAATTAATACTAATGATTGAATTTATAATATATTTGGAAACATTTTGGTTCAGATTCTGCTTCTGACAAATGCAGCTATTTCTATAACAGTAACTTCATCTCCTTCTCTTCTTGGCTCCTTCTCTATGGTCTGCCTTGTTTTCTCTTTGTCTTTCCTCCAAAGACAAAGAAGTCACAGATTTTAACAGTTTTCTCCTGACTTTCCATTTCAGCTCTTCACAAACTCCATATTTTGATGTGCTTATTCAAGCATGTCTCTAAACAACCTTACGCCTTAGAAGAAATATATTGTCTAATGACATCTATGTGCCACAGGCAATTGAGGGTATTTGTCTGGGTGCATAATTGGCCCAAATATTTCTACAAGCATCCATTATCTCTTGTACTTCACTACAACAAAAGAAAAAATCGAAATGTCATCAATTAAGTCATTAAAACAATAAAATCCCTTATGTTTAGGAAATATGTAACTCAGGTGTCTGCTTTTATAACAAAGCACATCTTGCTGAATACAATCCACATGCAGTTTTCTTACCACAAAAATAATACAAACTGTGTTTTCCCCTGTAATGTTGGTCTCTTAGGTATGTGAATTCAGCACAAGGTTGAAGTATATACACCAAAGTAATGCTGATACACTAGAATGCAAGGTTATAGAAAATGTTTTGAAATGTTGAAATAAGGACCATATTTGAGCTGGAGTTAACTAAATTAATCACATGAATGAATGATGGATGGCAGGAAAGCACTGAACTACTCCAAACAAACTTTCACAGCATGTAAAATGAAGAGCAACATTTAACAACAACCAGATTGGTTTTCTACCAGGTGTGCTAGTAGGTAAGCTTTCTACCAGGCGTGCAACAAGCAAGACTGTAAATCTTACTTGTTGCAGCAGTCTGCTTGTGAGCCCTGGAGCTTGGAAGGCGGAGTTAGGAGGAAAATATTGCAATTGCTTAAGAGTAATTGAAGCTGATTCTACTAGGATCACAGAATCACAAACTGGTTTGGATTGGAAAGGACGTTAAAGCTCATCCACTTCTAACCCCCTGCCATGGGCAGGGCCATCTTCTACTAAACCAGGTTGCTCAAAGCCCTATCCAGTCTACTGATTCTAGTAAAATTAGGTATGATAAACAGATAAATAGATAGGAGAAAAAAATAGGAGAAATAAAAGTCTGTTTCCATTCAGACCATGTAATTCCTTTTCTTGCATAGAAAATACTGTATTTTTGCATTTCTCAAATGTACTGCTAACCCCACTGAGTGATCAGAGCCATATGCACTGACTTCTTTCAGGGATTTTTTTTTTTTTTTAACACATATACTTCTGGTACAAAGAAGAGTGACCTGATTCAGGGAAAAGGTGAGTGCAAAACTAATTTTTGAGTCATCACTTTGAGTCTTGCCAAAAAAGTCTTTACCTGCACTTTGCCATTGCAGGGGAGATTGAGATTTCCATCACGGTGCCTAGTCACAGGGGAAATAATATCTTCCTGCAGTTGTGATGCAGGTGGAGTACTGTTTATTTTGTAACTCTAAGAATTGTTTCCACACACAGTTATACGGCAAGAAAGGGCATAAATCCAGAAACTAAACTCCCGGGTTTTTTTCTACTGTGTATGTGTGCATAGTGCAAACCCCTGAGGTGCTGTGTTGATCAGGCTGTGCCAAGTTTAGAATAGAAAGGACTATTTCAGTTATAAAAAAAAAATAAATTAGTATTTTAGTACCACCCCTTTGGTAAAGAAAAGCTTCTCAATGTTCAGTCTAAAACACCCCTGGTGCAGCTTTGAACCATTCCCATGCATCATGTCACTGGATACCAGGGAGAAGAGCTCAGCACCTCCCTCTCCACTTCCCCTCCTCAGGAAGCTGTGCAGAGCAATGAGGTCACCCCTCGGCCTCCTTTTCTAGACCAGCCCCAAGTCCTTACCTGCATTCAAGGACTTTACCATTCTTCTTAAATGATTGGGCCCAGAACTGGTCATGCTGAAGCTGCACCAGCATTGAACACAGCAGGATGATCATCTCTTTTGACCATCTGGTTGTGCTCTTTCATGCACCCCAGGATGGGGTTTGCCCTCTTGGCTGATGACTGGTATTGAGCCCACTGTCAACCAGCACCCCTGGATCCCTTTCTGCAGGTTGCTTTTGGTTATCTAACTTCAGTGAAACCATATGGTTAATGTATGACTGATCTGCTGAGAACTGTCTTTTTTCTGGGCATGACCACTCACCCTGTATGTGAGTTGAAGCTTTGTTTGCATCTGGATTGTTTACCCTGTTTCTTCACCTTGAATGAGAATTGTGGTTCTGCTGTCGTCATGAATAGTTTCAAGGGGGTACACATAACCTTTTTATCAGCACGCTCGACCACAGGCAGATGCTTCTTCAGTGCAAATCTTAGTGACCTTACCAAATCTCTGTCATTTTGAATTCCACTTAACAGTGGCTCGGTTTGATCTGTATTAATGTTCTAGGTACCAAAATAATAGTAAGATTGAATTTTTCAATAGCTGCAATATACTTGTCTTATACAAATAGATGAGAAGTGCCCAGAAGGTTATACAAAGGTTGTACAAATAATACAATAGAGGTGGAACAATGACTGAGTCTTCTGGATAAACCTGTAAGTACTTTACTAAAATACTGGTACTTAATTTGCTGGTCAGACACATAGAATCTGCTATAAAACTAATTATCAAGAGATTACTAGTCTAAAGTCACCATAATTATTTTACATTACTATCAGGAGTTAAGCTGTTTTGATTTTAAAAGTCTTGCACAGAGCTGAGCAGATGGAATCCTTAAAAATATAGGAATTTAATAACAACATGAGTTAGTTTTTAATGTCACCACCTACTGCCAAGTCCTATAGCTTTGTTACATATAGAGCTGTCACTAAAGATCACTTTCTTTATATACACAGTTATTCCAAGGCTGTTTGTAGTCTGACCAGAATCCACCTATAGCAAAACATAACTAAAAGATTTGATTCAATACAGAATTATTTAAATAGCTGATCACTTATTTTGCTGCTTACCTCTTGGGAAGAGTTTCTGTTCTGAAATGTAGGTTTCCATGTAGGGTTGCAGCAATGTTTTCCTCTTCAGGATAATGATATGACATACCACCAGTAGAAATGATACTGTTGGGGGGGGTTAATGTAGTTTGCTGGTGTGAGCTCTGTTGGAAGGCAAGAACTAGTCACGCTGTGTTTGATTCACTGCAAATGTAGTGACAGATTTGTAACTGTATGAGTTCTTACCTTATAAAAAATGGGTTGCTATTATATATATAACTATGTGTCTTGTGTTGTAACTAAAATCTTTAACATTATGACTTCAGAGAAGACATCAAGGTTTGTGCTCATTTCTGTCACCTGACAGAGATGAGAGGTGTGTGTTTGTGTGTCCAGAGGAAACTGAGGGGGATAAAATCAGGAAGGGACGGAGGGAAGAGGGCAGAGCATTTGTTGACCTTAAAACCACAGCTCAGCTGCCTGCAGTTTTCTTCCTGTGTGAACATGAGCAAGCCATTTAGCTGTAGTGTATAACTGCAGCTGTAGGAGTCCAAGTTATTCTCAGCTTCTGCAGCAGATCATTATTGCTGGATATGTTGTTCAGTAATCATTTTGAGCCAAGGAGGCTGAAAGAAGTCTGCTTTATCTGGTGTCTGCTTCCCACAAGTCAGTACTGTGCATCATGAGCTTCTGTACCACGTATCATCCAGATCCAGCTGGTTCAGGAGAGCTGCTTCCATCAGGGAGAGTTCTTCTGTTGGCTCTAAACATGCCTTATTAAGCTGCAAATGCTGGACATAGATTTTTGGATTATTAGCTTAAAATTGGAAATATGATTGGACATATTGATACTACACAAATACTGTTGCCAAAAATCAAAATGCATTGAAATAGTTAAAGTAGTAGAACAGTAGTATTAAAGTAATAAGAAGAATTTATAGAGCTTCTCCCTCCGAAATCCATGGCATGTTTGTAGAAGAGTCTTGTGAGTTTATAACAGGAATAAATTAATGATTAAACATTTAACATTATAAAAATTTCTGCTTTAATAGAGGCTCTCGAAAAAATACCTATAATTAGGGCTACTCTATGTACAGGTTTTCAATGTCTTTTTTTTAATCCATAAATCTTCCCTTGCTAGAATTGGAGCACCTGGGATGTTTGCCCATGCCACCTGCAATTTCTTGGTATATCCACTGAATTGTGCAGATGACCTGTTCCTATACAGTATATTAATCATGTTCTGACATGTTAGATTTCCTGTCCAGATGGGTAACCTGTATAACACATGTACAAGTTTGGGAACTTTTAGAAAATAATATGGTCTCTGTGTTTGGAAAATACTGTGAAAAGGTCAGTGGATATTATTACCCCTTTTTGCTGAGCTGGAAGATGGCAGTGGCTCATTTCAAAGCTAGAGTTGTATAGGAGTTGTTTTTCTGCCTGCTCTCAGTTCAGTCTCACATTTTCCGAGATACATTAAAGATCTGTTCAAACAACTGTGCAGATAATGCAGAAAAGCTATTATACAAACTAAATCTTCTATATAATTGTATGGTGTCTTGCCATCATGTAAAGAAAGATACCATTAAATCTTTTATTTTCAACAAATTCATACAAAGGTGAAACGTTGGAAGTTTCTTCAGTCAGCACAGAAAATGAGAGTGAATATTAAGGAAGCAAATGTTGGGGAGAATACCCACAGATAATAATTACAAAGCACTTCTAATAATCTTGAAAGCTGGGGGGGTTGTTTTGTTTCTTCTCCTTATGACAAGTAAGACAGAGAACATGGTTATCTCAGAAAAAAGAGATGATTAGACAGGCACGATTGGAGATGAGGGAGCACCCAAGGGACAGCTTCATAAGCCTTTGCTCAGTCAACCCTGCGATGAAGTGCAATCTTGTGGAAATAAAGACACCCGAGAGGCAGAGGCAAGGCATGGCCCAAACTTGCAAGTCTCCAAGTGTTCTGTAGTTGCAGCTTCATGGCTAAAATACTTAAACGTTACCCTAGATGCACACTGCAATTGTTGCTGAACTTGCCAAAGCTTATAAATTCTGCATGAAATCAAATACTTTTTTATTATAGCACAAAGATGCAAACATATACAATTAAGATTAACTGAGTTTCATTTTCTGGCAAATAAGACTAGGCAAGGACTGATCACTAAGCTCTAACAGCATGCAGGGATCACTTCATAAGGTAAAAAAGTAAAAGCTTGCCTATATAAGATGTCACATATTTAATTTGCCTGTTATTTCCTTTATCGCTTAAAATTAATTCTCACTAGTATTTAAGGAGTAGCAGACTAGACCAAGTAGTCATTTTACTGTTAATGTTTCACATAAACCCCCTCAAACTCTTTTCTGATCAGAAAATCTATTAATACTGCATTTACTTAAATAAATAAAGGGTTAGTTCATTAATACCATCTAACATATAAAAGATTTGTTGGAACATGGCTGGATACTGGCAAGGGTATTTTTATGTTCTTCAGGGAAGTGGACAACATGGATGTGACGATGGCTCAAAGAGGTGATAGTTCCATGATTGCTGGTGGGATCAGGTTGTGTGATGCAAGCGTTAATTTGAGAGATCTCAAGGCTGCAAGAGCTGTTCAGTCACTGCAGTGAAAAAACCCGTCTGCTGTGTGGGCAGTGATCCTAAAGTGAGTCTTTGCTGAGGTGCCTCTGTGTGTGGAGGCCTTGAAGGAGTTTCCAAAGAAGTGAGAAGGATTCAGTCTTACTGGGCTGGTGGGCAGTGATCCCAGGGACAGAAAGAACTGAGATA
The DNA here is from genome assembly GCF_033783945.1 of Neopsephotus bourkii. Classification (NCBI taxonomy): domain Eukaryota; kingdom Metazoa; phylum Chordata; class Aves; order Psittaciformes; family Psittacidae; genus Neopsephotus; species Neopsephotus bourkii. Next base: position 3,854,903 of record NW_026901434.1, on the reverse strand, counting down.
CGTCCAGCTCCAAGGAAAAGTTTGAGTGAGTATCAGAAGTCAGAGGGAAAGTAGTTGCACTACTGCAGTGATGTTATTGCAGGTATTTGGTTGTGACTGAGCAATTGTGGAGGTTTTACACCCCTTCATCAGGGACTATAGTGATACAACAGGGGTAACGGTTTAAAACTTACACAGGTTAGATATAGGGAAGTTGTTCTTCCCTGTGAGGGTGGTGAGACAGGAACAGGTTGGCCAAGGAAGTTATGAGCGCTCCATCCCTGGCATGGCAGGGGGGTTGGAACTTGATGATCTTAAGGTCCTTTCCAACCCTAACCTATGATTCTATGATTCTATGTTCAAGGCCAGGTTGGACAGGGCTTGGGGTAATCTGGTCTAGTGGAAGTTGTCACGATATTAGCTGCAGTTCTTCAGTTCTGGGTGCAGTTCTGCACCCAGCATCTGCAATGTGCTGAGGAAATGGATCTCGTTGTGCACCAGGGCATTGTGTACCAGGGCATTAGGCGTTCCTGTGTAGATGTTACCTCTTCAGGGAGATGGTAATTCAGTGGTGTCAGAGAATTCCCTCAGTACCTGGTGCCAATACTTAGTTTCCTGAGAAAATGAGCAATGAGAAAATGAGGTTCCTGTGTAACCTTATCTAGGTGTTCCTGCTCCGGCAGGGGGATTGGACTAGATGATCTTTTGAGGTCCCTTCCAATCTCTAACATACTGTGATACTGTGATTTAAATTTGTTTCAAGAACAATTTCAGGCAGGTTTTGCTGCCCACTTGAGGTGCAGTGGGCTCTGACATTATCTATATTCCATATAGGGATTTTGGCAAGGTTTAATAATACATATTAATTACATCTTATAACGTTCTCTGTCCTGGATCCTGCTTGCACCCAGATTGTCATTGGAAATAAAACTAATGCTCATAAGGGGATCAGAAGTAACGTTCAGTCCAGACATAGATATCCATAACTACTGGGTAGAAAACTTATGTTCCATACCTTCAGCAAAAAGATCTGCTTTTGCAGCTTCCTTCACAGTTACAGACAGCATACAGATAAAGCAAAGTGACTTAACTTAGTGTTGTGATGCTGTTTGTAACTATTTAAATTCCTGTGCTCAAAGCTTTTTAAAGGTTAAGAGAGGTTGCACATGGACTTGAATGGAGGAGTTGGTGTTTGTTCTGAGGGGTGAATTGCCAAAGGGCATCCTTTGCAGGAAAACTGAACAAACGGATATGATAAGGGCTGGCATACTGTTAGCAGTGCTTTGTTTAGTTAGATTTATCCTTTTGTTATTCCACTGTAGTTGGAGAATAGTAAAAAAGTGACAAGTTGCTTCTCATTGGGCTGAATATAGAAAAGAGTGCCTGAATGGCTTTCATTAGGCATTCTCATTTTTAACACTTGTGCAGGGAGGCAAGAATGGAACAACACAAGGAATAGTTGAATGGAGGCCAGTACAAACAGGTGGAGTGAGGTTTTACCTGGAGGTTGTTTTCTATCAGTGTCCAGTTTGTATGTAACCATGTTTGGTTACAGAATTAGCAGCAAGCTTGATTTGTTGCCATGACCTTTCTAAAGCATTTGCCCCTTTCATCCACGTGATGCCTGCACGTCTGCTGAAAAGTTTTGGCAGCTTTTCTTCTTACATTGTATTTTTAGGCAGGTACTTGCTGTCTACAAGAACCTGCTGGTGAAAACTTTCTAATTAAAGCAGATCCTCTGTGCTGGTAACCACAGAGCTTGCCTAGCCAGTTTGGCTTTCAACAGATTTTGTATTTTCAGCCTTAAGATGGGCTGCCTAAATCTTTGGCTTTGAGATAACTGTCGCCTCAAAAATAAAACTGTTTGAAATTCACATGAAGTTAGAATAGAAACAGCTTCTTCCCAAACTATGATCTGTACTAAACTTTATATATAAAATTAAAGCAAATGCATCTTGGCCCTTTGGAGCTTACTGACATGTTTTCTGCATGGTGCTCGATAGAACATTTTTGGTGCTCCACTGTTCCTCATGTTGTTCCATCCTTCCATCAGATTGTATATCATGAATGCAGGGGAATGAGCTAGAGATGGAAGTCAAAAGGGCATTTAGTGTCTTGAATTTCTTCCTTCCAGTTTTCTTTAAGATGGGCAAGTTGTTAATACGGTCAGAGCCTGTTCAGTGTTGTGGTAAAGTAGAAATACATCTCTGAGGTCAGATGGGGTTACTAATTTGTACCTGCACCCTGCTCTGCAGAAGCATCTTTTGCACAGCCTCAGGTATGTGATGCTGCAGCCAAATGGTAGAAAACTCACCTGGTAGACATTGTAAGGTTTATTTTTGGTAGAAACAGTGGGACAATGTCAATGTCCTGTGGCTCAGCATGTCTGACAGCAGCATTATATTTTCATGTGTGTGCGCCTGGGTCTCACTGCAGTACAACAGTGACCGGAACATTACTGCCCAGTGGCTGAATTGTGTGAATACTGAGCAGGAGCTCTGAAAGTATACAGCTGTCAATGCCACGTTTTGACTGACAAGTTCCACTTTTGGATGTCATTTACTGGAAATGCTGGCTGCTCTAAGAGGGGGTATGTGTGGCTGTGAAACCCACTGCGGAGAGCATGCACTTGCATGCTGGTTGTGTATTGTAGATGCTTTGCCAGCGTTTTCATTAACTTTTTTAGTTTCTAAGGTTCACTGCAGCACTCCGCTGACTCTCCTGAATGTTTTGGGGCTTTACCACACAGGAAATGAATCTTACAGGTATGCTTACAAGTGATAATCACTATTAGCTGCCACATCATCATCTGCTGAAGATATCAATCAGCAGCAGAATATGAACTTCGTGGAATTATACAGCATAGATGAGGAACAGGCATGGTGCCCAGGATTCAACTTCTCGTAAAATCCTAGAATGGTTTGGGTTGGAAAGGACCTGAAAGCTCACCCAATTCTAACCCCTGCCATGGGCAGGTACACTTCCCACTAGAAAAGGTTGCTCAAAGCCCTGTCCAGCCTGGCTTTATAAACAAATATGGCAAATCCTGTGTGACCCTTTGAACAGGCATCAGATCTCGAATACAAGTATCACTTGTAGTGGGAGTGCAGGAGGTGGTTGGTCTGGGTTGAGCTGTGAAGAGTGGAGACTTGGTAAAGGCAGGGCCCTTTTACTCGGGGATCCCTGGGCTGCAGCAGCCCTCAGTCTGTTGTGCCACAGAGGGAGAAGCAGCTGTGGAAACAGCTTTGGTAGCACCAGGCTGTTTTGGTTGTGCTCTCCCAGCAGCATTCAGAAATGCTTTATGGCAAAGGCTTCCTTTTCTTCCCTCGTTTTCAACTTGTCTTGGCGGTGTGTGCAGCTTGAATAGCCAAATACACTTTATCAGGAATCTCATGCACAGAAAATGAGTCCTTTCCGCAATCAGATACCACGTCTGGAATGGGCTGGCAAGGTGTGGGAGCAGGGCCAGCTCTCTCTGCCAGAGCAAACAATGTTGCTGGGGCTGTGGAGCTAACCTGGCACAGAGTTTGTAGTTAAAGGTTTAGCACTGGAAATGTACAAACAATTATGACTTCATTTCCTAACTGGAGTGCATTTTGTGATTACAGAACAGAAGGAATGGGATTTAGTGTATTTGGGGCTGAAACATGGTCTGACACAGTGAAACCTGCTGTTCACAGAAGAGCTGCCTGAAGACAAGAGAAAGCAAAGTTTTCACCATAATTGTATCTTCTAGTGAGGTTTATCTGTATTAAAGTTGCCTGGGCTTGTAGTAAATACAAATACAAACACCCTCTCAAATTATAGAGGTTATTGTCTCTATCGTAAAGCAAGATAAAACGTTGCTGTAGAGATTTTATCTACTTTCATTTGTACTTATATTTATTACGTTTTCCACTTAGCTTTTTCTATGTAGACTTGCTTGTGCCTTCTGAAAGGTCAAAATTGTGACACGAAGCAGTTGTAATGGTAAAGGAAATAGAAAATACTATGTTTTGAGAAAGAATGCATTGATCAGAATGAATTGTTTAATTTACTTATGCATTTATTTACTTACTTTTTTTTATAGGGAAGGAAAAGAAAGGTGAAAACGTTCCTGGATACACTGAAGACTTTTTTAGTTTTAGTTCTGCTATTTATGTGCAAATCTTTCCCTGGTTTTTCTTGATTTTTATATTCCCTGTAAACTGCTGAAGTGAGTGGTGCATTACTACTGCAGACCACAGCAATGGAAGCAACTGTCTCAGGCACTGTTTGGAAATCATTGTTATGACATGGCTTTTCTCCCTTTTGCCCCCCAAGAAAAAAAACATAGACTGTAACTCTGCTTAGGACTGCTGCAGGTAGAAACAGAGGTGGAATGTTTGGTTTCCAAGCAGTTTTTTTGTCAGGCAATGCAAAATCTGAAGGTCTTAATTTAAAAAAAAGAGTAATCTTTTGCTATGGAGAAGTGCTCTGTAGATGGCAGCATTGATGAGGCCTTGCTGTTGCTCTCAAATGAAAAGCAGCAAAAGAGTAGTTAACTGAAGGCATTTTCTTAGTAACTTTTTAATACAAAGATAGAACCAGCACTTCGCATTTTGCTTACACAATAGATTTAAGTTGCTTCTTAGTCCAGTGACCTAAGGTTCATTTCAGTGTTATAGCTAGTGTAGGTAGGAAGTGTTTGGTAATTTACAAGTTGGGACATGTTGTTTTGAACTGCACAGGATAATTTTCATTTGTGAGGCTGGAAGCAGGGATTGACTAGATCAGTTATCAGTCCTCTTATTGAGTTAATTATGTCATGAAAGAGTTCCTGGCTTTCTATCCTTAAGCAGCTCTACGTACTGTATTATAATGGGTATCATTATTGTTCTGTGTACTTGTGCTGAATTATTTTATACCTAGTGTTTCCATGCATTCACACATCCTATATTTTGGTGAGCAGTAGTGAAAGTCATTCTAAAAGCTTAGACCTTCAAGATGCTGTTCCCCTCCATTTTGTTTGTTTTCCTCAGTCGTTTTTTATTTTTAGTGTATGAATTGATACAAACAGCTCTTGATACTCAGAAATGTGGACAGTATGCAAAGCCTCATTCGTAGCTGGAAGATAATTTTTGTGCCAGTTTTCCAGGTGCAGTCTGGCTTTCAGGCCAGTTTTGAAGACAACTGATTTGCTCAGTACACTGCTTTTGCCTCTTGAGGAACAGAGACACTTCTTACTTTGCAAGGTATTGAGAATGAATTTATTTGTATACGTAAATTGCTTTGAAACCCTAGACAGAAGACTCAGAAGACTGTCAAAAACCTGAAAAGTCGTAATTGTTATTGCAAGATAAGCTTTGTGACTTTAATCACTGATGAAAATCCTTAGTGTGTGAGATGCCCTGAGAATGAGATAGGAATATTCTTGGCTTGTTAGCATAGTAACATGCTAAACAAGCTGCTTATACCTTCCTTTACAAGTGAGGCAGCCTAGGCATTAGCTTCAAATAAGCATAAACTTGTTTTGATGACTTTTCAATCAATGAGATGAGATATAGATACGAAGGTAAAATCTATATAGTAGCAGCTGCTCTGCAACAGCACCACAGAATGGACTGAGAATTGCTGATGTACAGAGATTAAAAATGAAAAGTCTCTTCTTCCAATATGTAGAAATCACTGCTACAAAAGGTGTTAATTAAGTTGTATTAATAATAAAAGACTTAGGACTTCATCCTAGTACTGCTTTGTGTACATGGACTTTCTGACAGTACTTTTGAGGAAAAATTAATTTACAGTGACTTTTTTTTTCCCCAAAATTATTGCTAAGATAGTTTGGTAAGTCAGAATATCTTCCAGTTCAGAGCAGATAGTGGATGGCTACTCCATTTGCTGTTCCATTTCTATCAACTGCAATAAAGTAATTATATAGACTCTGCTTTGCTTCTGCTGTTCGTTTCTACGTTATGCAAACTGCTAAAAAGCGATATGAATTAGGGAAGAACCTTTTATGTACAGTCGAAGTGACATAAATGCACTATCAAAAAATAAAGACTTCAGTTGCCTATTGTCATGTTAACATTCTAATTTTTACATGCTAAAATATGTGATGTTTTATTCATTATAATAAGCCCTATTTTTTTAGTCTGTGTTCATTTTAGTTGTCATAAGGCTTCCTGACTTGGGAGAACAAAAGGTTTTTTTATGTGATCGTATGTACATTGGTGGAGAACATTTGCACTCATGGCCTTATTCTCTGAGACTGCAGGTGACTTCAAGTTAGTTTTGGAGCATAGATTGGGATCTAGCTTTGTCAGCTTAAAAATGAGGTTTTGTCATGTACTCTGCCTACTGAAATCCAATTGGTATTACTGTAGAGGTACAGAAGAAGCATTAACAGGCCATATTTGCTCATCCAATCCTGTGCATTCTCATGAAGTCTCATCCATGGGTCCCTTTTCTAAAATTTCTGAGATAATAGTAATTCTGGATGATTCAGTTTTCTACCTTGTATCTCCTAGCAAGAGGTGCTCAGCAGAAGCTATTAGTTTTTTAGGAAGTGCATTGAGACCTTAAGATTTTTCCAGTGGAAAATTCTGGTTTAACTTATCACCACCAAAAATGTTCTTGTTGTGGGTTTTGTTTATTTGCATGTTTGGGTTTGGTTTTTTTTGTCTGTTTGTTTTTTTTTTGTTTGTTTGGGGTTTTTTTGGGGGGGGGGAGGTTGGGGTTGGTTTTTTTTTGTTTGTTTTTGTTTGGGTTTTTTTTTGCTTTTTTTTTCCAGCGGGCTGGTGAGTGCCTTTTTTTAAAGACAATTTGTATAGTGTGCCTGAAATCATAGAATCATAGATTGATTTGTATTAACAAGGACGTTGAAGCTCATCCAGTTCCAAGCCCTTGCCACAGGCAGGGACACCTTCCACTAGAGCAGATTGCCTCAAGCCCCTGTGTCCAACCTGGCCTTGAACACTGCCAGGGATGGGGCAGCCACAGCTTCTCTGGGCACCCTGTGCCAGTGCCTCAGCACCCTCACAGGGAAGAGCTGCCTAAGAGCTCATCTCAGTCTGCCCTCTTGTCAGGTTAAATCCTGTCCCTACAGGCCCTTGTACAAAGCCCCTCTCCAGATTACTTGTTGGCCCCTTTAGGCACTGGAAACTGCTCTAAGGTCTCTCTGGACCCTTCTCTTCTCCAGGCTGAACAAGCCCAGCTCTCTCAGGCTGTCATTTTTTAAGTAAGGTCATAGGAGAGAAACAACAAGGAAGAGGATCTTAGACTTATTCTAGAAAACACCAGCCCTGCTAAAGTACATGATGCTACTGCATATCTTGCGTGACTTCAAAGCAAAAGAACAACCCTCTGATATTAGTAGAGCTAATTACTTAAATCAATCAGGGTGGAATTTCCTAAAATGGCAATGATTTCAGTGTGATCAGTATTAAGTTACTTAGGCAGTAGTAGCTTTCTGCCATTTTTGATTTGGTGCTACATCAGTTACTCTGTACGAAATCAAGAAGCTGTTGTGAGCGGTGGTGCTTGAGGCTGGAGGAAAGTGCAGCACACAGCATCACCTGTGTTCTGTGGGGTAGTCTGCCTGTCACAGCTTCAGTTTGCCTCTCCTGAGATGGACTTACATTATTTCTTTCTTCATATTTCTACTCCACCCATGTTGTAAATCATATACTTGCTTGTTACATTAGATATTTTACCATCCCAGTGATTTAATGGGCTGCAGTAGAGACCAGGACCAAGAGGCATTACTCCAAGTGACAGAGGATTAGAATTTGCATCTAGATTTTTAGCTCAGTCTTTTGACTGCCTTTTTGAGTCACTGCTTAATCTTGAAATATAGCTTAAAATAGCTATCAAATAGGGAACAAGACAGTTAATGTAGGCATTTTAGGCCCCTGTGGAATGATGGAGAAAAAAGGAGATTGGGGCTCTGTGGTGGTGTGTCACTTGGTGTGACACATTTCCCTTGGGTAAGTCTGACAGCAAAGGGTTGCAGGCGCCCCAGTGGAGGGTGAGGCTGTCACAGGGCATGTGAATACTGTAACAGATGCAGAGGTTTTATCCATCTGTTTGTTCCTATTTCTGAAATAAATTGGAAAATTACGGACTTTTACACTTCCTAGGGAAATAGGTATAAGAGAAAAGCTAGATTTTCATCTGTGGCTGGTATTATTCTTCTGTCATAGCACAGAGGACTTTTATGCCAGAAAGAGTTAGACACTGCCATTTCTCAGAATACACAGCTTCTCTCAGTATAAAATGATGTATGAAAATGTTATATCTTGATAATAGACGCTACTTAAATGTGAAATCTGTCCTTGGAGTTAATTTTTCTAGTGCTATACTGTTTCCCAAGAAATCTTTTCAAAAATAGCTCAGGCTTCCATTAGTGCTTCTGGACCTTATCTTCTGGAACCATTTTTTCATGTACAGTAAGTACTACTTCAGCGGGATGAAAGAGGTGTGAGATACCTTCACTTTGAAGTGCGCATCTTAACACACTGACTCTTCAGTTTAGAAGCTGGTTTGGGTTTAAGTTGGATTACATCCTGCTGAATAGTTTTCTTGAGCATTACCCATTGCCATCTGTGGGGAAGAAAAACCCTGAAATACTTAGTCTTCTGTTTGAACAGCTAGTTGAGGAAGGTAGGTGTTTCCATGTTTCTACCACAGCACACTAAGCTGAAGGATTTTGTATGGGTTTATGTGAAAATCTCGGTCTTTCATGTGTCCTTGAGAGAAAGAAAGGGATAATAAGTCGATCACGTTGAGCATTTGAAGTTGTTAGTTTTCATAATCCCTTTCTATTTGGCTGGGCAGCAGTAACATGTAGAAAATACATTGCAGAAGTTCATTTGGTTTTAAAGGTATCTCATTTTTCTTTCCTTTGCTTGGCTGCATCCTTGATGTCTACACTCAAGAGAAAGGCTCTTTAATTAGTTTGAGAAATTAATGAGGTTCTCATGACTCACAGCAGTACTAAATAGAAGGTCAGGGTTTTCATGACCTGATAAATGTGAGCATTAATTATATCTTCATTAAAAGAATGAAAATTTGGATGGGTATTACTCTGTGACAAATGGACAGTTTTGTTGGTCTGTGTCTTAGACTGCAGATTGCATGAAGTAAGTTGGAAAGTACAGAGGACTTCCCAACCTTGAAGAAGCTGAGGTTCTAACCTTGTTCCTGTTCTGGAACAGAGATGATTTAGCCCGTGTAGTTCCGTGTGCTTGCAACAGCAGGTTTGAATAAAGTAACACCAAGGAAATAATGACCCAGTGGCTGGATTTTCTCTTGCTGGGACTCCAGACCACTCTCCAGTGAACAATTACTATACAGCTTTCCACTGGGATTTGAGAGATGGTATAACTCTACACTTCTTGGTGTCAGTATTAGCCTTTCACATCAGTGAGTCCTGAAAACACTTTTGCTACAGGGCTGTGACTACTGAATCACTTCCAATTAGAGCTGTTCTGATGTTAATTAGCCTGATGCTGCTTGGTAAGCTGTTTAGCACTTCTGTCTCACCTATAATGTATGCTATGGAACTGCATATTTTTCCTTTGAAAGAGCCAGTGACTTTCTGGAAGTAGTAGAACTGCCTTGAGATTGAGTCTGATTACATGAGGACTGATCTCAGACTGGTAAAATGTCTCCTCATTGGGTATTTTGCTTGTGAAGCTTTATGAGCCACAGCAAAATGGTCCATTGATCATAATCAAAGTGGAAATTCCCTGTGCAATTGTCACAAAACACCAGGGTGTTTACCAACATGTTTAACATCGAAAATGGATATGGAACTGTGTGCAAAACAGCTGAATTCCTGCTATTTCCATTCCACATTTCCTGTGCTTTTAGCTATGAGTTCAATACAACTTTAATTGGTCTAGATGCATTTTTTGCATGTAGTCTTTCTTTTATAAAGGTGGTGGATATCTTCGAGTTGGCACTTAAGATATTACCTACTGAAAAAATGTGCTTTATATGTTACTAGTACAAAAGAAGAGAAGATTAAACGCTTAAACAGTTTGAAATCTTTACATGGTGCAGGGTTTAAAGGCAAATAAATTATGAAGTGCTTGGATGGCTGTTCTGTCAACTTTGAAGTGCTATTGTTTGGCCTGAGCAATGTCGTAAGATTATGCCAAACAGAAAGCCCATGCTCATTCACATATGATCACCTAGAATGAAGCTAGGAAAACAGGTGGTTATCATGGCAACCTTCTGTCTGAAACCAGACTGATACATTCATGCACATTCCCAAACTGAGGAAATTAACTCGAATTCCAGCTGTGTCTATTGAAAAAGGAAAGCTCCCTCATTCTCATCTATAAAATAATAAATATCTATTTTTATATTCTCCATGTATAATGGCCAATAAGCCATTCCATATCTTTAGTATGCAAGATGTGGGTTTTAGGCTTTTGTGTAGGTTCTATTAAGAAGGCAGATTCAGCAGTTCACGATGCTGTCTTCCCAACTTTCTGAAACGATGCTGCGGTTTTGCTGAGAAGTTCAGCTAAACTTCCGCAGAGAGCAGAAACCTCATATGGCATGTCAGCCCTGGGATGTCATTTCTATATGTATTTTTAGAAAGCTGTGTATGTTGGAGGAAATGGGGTTTAAATATCAGAAAGCTTTTTTTGGTTGTCAGCTAAATCAGTACTATTGCATTTTTAATAGGTAGATGTATAAAAATCAAGGAGGTCCTGCTGGTTTGTTAATTCATATCAGTTTTTATATTCACATGTAATTTGAAAAGGTTTGGTAGCATGTTAGTGGAAAAGGCTCAGCAACTAAATGTGGAAGCAGTATCCTCAGGTGAGCAGTGACTATAGTGACTGTGGTGGTTTCTGTTTAATTAGCTTTAATATGTACTTGCCTTGAGGGAGCTGTGCAAGATCCAATAAAAATACATACTTGATAGATTAATAGAGCTCATGAATTTTGAATGGACATTGGTCCTAGGGTGCCTTTTTTCTTCAAAAGCTTTATTAAATAGCTAGGAATAGTTCTGTAGCATTGACAGAGTCATTTGGTCTACTCATACTCCGTGAGTATTTTTGTTTGGATTGGCGTGTCTCTTAGTTCAGGCCTACCACAGAATCACCTAATGAAAGTGATAACTGCCATTTCATGTGATCATACTGATAACTGGGGCTATAATAAAACAAAGATCTCAGCATTGTCTACTTTTGAGAAAAGAAATAATGATAATAAAAAGAACCACTCTAAAAGTCTTAGAGGAGTATACCTTACTGTTCAGGAGTCTAAGAGTGTAATTTACACAAACATGGATGCTGGGTAAAACCCCTTAGATTGCAGGAATCCTGGAGAAAAAGTACCTATAATCATTGCCTGTTACGGTGCCACTGTTCATTTTGAACCTTTTCCCCCGTGCTTCTGAAAATGCCTGAACAGGGTGTTTGTGTCTGTTTCACAAGAGCTAATTGTGCAAGATTCCATGAAACCTCTTTGGTTTTGAGAAAGCAACATGCTCTACTTGAGGATGGCAGTCAAAACTTTCTCCCTGGGCTCCAGCAGGGAAGGAGGTACCCAGAGGTACCCAAAGGCACCTGGTACCTGTTGGCCTGGCACTTGCTACCATTAATGTTGGTTCTTGGTCTTAAGTAATCACTTGTATCTGATGCATTTCTGGGTGGAGATCTCACCAGGAAAGGATCAGCTCAGTAACTTGTGTAGAAGCTGTTAATTTGCATTTATTATGGGATGGGAAACTGGGAGAAGCAATGGATCTGCTGGGTCCCAGGCCCATGCAGCAGTCACTACAGTGCTTTTCTCTTTTAGTCTTAACTCTCTTTTTGAATTAGCTTATTTTCTTAGCATAATGCTCAATTTGCTTGAAATTCTCTCTCTAAATTATGTTTTTGTTTTTTTGTTTTTTTTTTTAGGGGCAGGGATATGAGCAGAAAACTCATGAGCCTAGAAAAAAGAAACCAAATTATTACAAATACAGTAAATATTTTGTCGTGAATGCTTCCTCAATGAGTGAGACTAGTCTGTGGGAGATGAGCAGTACTGGGCTGCTAAGTATGCTGGTACTGCTCTAAGTATGAAGCTTTGTTAGGTCATGTTAGTCATCTAAATCCTCTGTTCTTCAGATTAATGCTGACTTTTCCTTCCTGATTCCTATAAGTTGTCTTTATTTCATTTGTGGTTTTATGAAAATGCTGAAAGAAATTCTCTTAAATTCACTGCTTTGCTTCCTTTCATTCTCTGCTGAAAAACGCAATAGTCACTAAATCAGTCTAAAGGGCATTAAAACTCTTGAATATTGGGAAGTCTGCAGCTAAACCACAGATACTATAAATAAACTTAGTGGTGTGGCACAGCTAAGTGTACTGTAGGCCTGGTATACCTGGGCTGAAGATGGACTATACTCCAAACTTAATGAAAGGGAAAATCTGTGTAACAGGGACTTCTGCTGCCAGAACTAATGGGGACTGTTCTGAAGAGCCATCCAGTGTGGAGCACAATGGTCAAGAAATGTGGCTCTTGAGGGAACTACTCGTTTTACGCAGGCTTTGTTGTTAGGTAGGCAAAGCTCTAACCAGCATGGCAGTTTGTACTAGCGAACTAGTGAGGATTGTATGATATTATGTCACATCAGACTCTTCTACTCAAATGAAGCTGGGGAAGACTCCAATGTGACAGGTGTTGCACAGCTTTTATCAGGGTCTCAGTATAAATAAGCTGGTAGGGAGAGGCAAGCAATAAACAAGGATACTGAATGCCCAGAGATATTCTTATCAAATTTAAATGAAGTGAACAGTATTTGCTAACTGGAGATGCTGAGTGGCAAGGAAGGAAATCTGATTCAGTGGCCTGTTTTCACACAGGTATGGTTCTGTATGATTCCTGCTGTCGGGTAGCAAACATCTGAAAGGAGCCTGAAGACCCTCAGCTGAATGTGTCCCATCTAGAGCTTGCTCCTGTAGAACTGAAGGCACTCATCCCTCCATCAGCAGCCATCAGAAGATTGCTGGCTGAGAGCAGGGCATGTCTTAATGCATACAGGGCACAGCAGGAAAATACAAGATGAAAAGAAAGGCTTATTCTGATAATTTTACTCCAAGATAGTGTCTACTCTTCATCCGTATTTGTGGCCAGAGCAGGTGTCCTTTCAGAGCATTGGCCTGTTGGGGATTTTTTGTGGGAGCTTGTTAATATTTTACAAGTTTAGTAAAAGGCTTTTTGTTTGGTTGGTTCAGTTTGGTTTTGGTTTTTTTTTTCCATTTTATGCTTTAATAAGTTGAGATGTAATTTCTCTCTTGGTCCCATTATTCTTTGATATCTTAAGGAGTTTTAAAGTCTGTTGCTGATTGTTGTATACTGGATGCTTGCCACAACACCATCATTTCAGTGTTTCCAAGACTTTTTAATTATAGCAACACTTTCAGATATCTTTTATTAGAGTACACAGCTGACTTTTGTGAATAAATTCCTGTCGATCTCTCTGGAGGCAATTAAATGTGTAATTTTCACAACTTGGTTTACAGGCTGCCATACAAGAACTGTGCAGTACACCAAAATGACTTGTTAAGATTAGGGGTTTTGACATGCTTTCTTGATTAGGAAACAAAAAGTGCTGCTTTTTCTTTGGGGAATTTCAGTTCAGACAAAGGTGCTGAAAGGATGGGAGGAAGAGAGGCATGGGATTGGAATTCCAGAAATTTTCTGAAGAAGTGGGAAACTTCCCTCTGCAAGTTGTGTGCTGGCTCAAAAATGAGTATCTGTTTGGGTAAAATAAAGAAGTTTTTTGTGCTTCAGAGGAAGCTCTCTGTCTTAAAGATGGTAAAGCAGTAGCAAGAGTAGCATGGCAGGTGTACACTACAAAAAGTGAAGAAAAGAAGTGATAGCAGTTTCTCCCCACCTTCTATCTTCCAAGAATTGCACACAAAATGGCAAGGTCTGTGCAAATGCTGTGGGAATGCTGTAAGCTCAGATAGTGGACAGTGCTTTATTTTCATAGATTTTCTGAGGCAGTTACAAAAGTTTCAGGAATACCCAGATAGACCATGTGTGCACTTTCTACATGTTCACTAGACCATGTGTGCACTTTCTACATGTTGACTTCAAATAACTGTTATGAATATTAGTTATATGTAAATGTGTGACAATTATGAAAAAAGAGCACTTCTGTTGAAATGTGCTAATTTTTCAGTTGAGTTGCTCTAGAATTTTGAGATTAGTTTTTCCTTCCAATTTTAAATTGGGGTATTTTTTTTTTCTTCCCTGCAAGATTTTGGTGGATTGGGAAGAGGGTTCCCTATTCATCTGCATGTTTTCAGCATCTATTTTATTAGTCTAGAACCAGCTATTTTCCTGGCCTGTCTGCATAGTGCAATGCCATACCACGAAGAGACACCATAAGTTAGCTGAGTGTCAGGTGAGTAAAACTACTTCAAAACCTTTCCTGCCCCTCCTTGATTAAGTCTTCCAGGTGGGGACTCTACTGTGTTCATTCCTTCTGCCTTCCGTAGCCAATTTTGATTTACTTTTACAATTGTTACAGTAGCAATTGTAATTAAGAAGGTATGGAATATTTTTAGTCTTCTATCATTAGCAATCAAAAACACAGATTTCAAGAGATGTTTATTCTCTTAGTGACTACTTATAATTTACATCTATTTTGCAGAAAATAGGTAAGATAAAAACAGAAGCTTTCATGGTGTAAAGCTGTACTCAGTACAATCAGGAATTATCAACAGAGAATTAAAAGCACTTTGTTTAAATAATGCATTTTATGCTTGAGGGTGCAGAATAATTAACTAAAGGCATGAAGCTTGATAGCTGAAAAATGCTTTCACTGAGTGTATCAAAGGTCCAATTATATGTAACTAGCACCTGAAGCAAAGCAAAGAACAGCAATGGAAGTTTCCTGACATTTGGCAGTCCAAAAATCCTGTGCCGTATTCAGCTAAATACAGAACTATTTTTATGACCCTAGTCATGAGGATGTTGTTAGTGTATATGAAGTACATCTGAGTTTTATAAGTGAAAATCCTACTTAGTTTTTCTTATGGCCAGTGAATGTATTGGGTACAATCAGTTCTTCTGGATAAAGGAGATCACTTGGTGGACTTTGCTTCTAAGAGATTACTTTGTAGCTTGTTTCTCTATTTCAAGTTTGGGCATTTAAGCATTCCAGAAATGAAAATAAAAGTACAGTACTTTATATTTTAGATTGAGGAGTGAGTAATTTTGTACTGAACCTTCTGCTTGAGCTGGGGCTTCTGTAGGTCTTTTCTTTTTTACTTATCATTGTAGGCAGGCTGGGTAGGCGGGCTGTGTTTCTTTGTTCAGAATACGTTTTTCTCCTAGTCAGCAGTCTGGGTGTCAGTAATAAGCAGTTTTGAGCCACAGCTTATTAACAGCTATTTGCTGTTATATGTATCTGCTTCTGAGGGAATAGGCTCTGTCAGCAGGCAAACCATCCCCTGAGTTTCTGAACTGTGCTGTGTTACCAGCAAAAATATAGATTTTTTTTCTATAGCTTTTATGCACAGAAACTTGTATTTGAGATGATTACACGTTGTGGTTAGTCCTACATTTTGAGTAATTGCACAGAAGACTGATAAAAATGCTTCTCCTATATAAGTCAATCTCAGTATAATCAAAAGAATTAAAGTATGAGTACAACTGTAGTATTTTAGGGGCACTCCTCTCTCTGAAGCTTGGCACATGCAGACTGAGAAATGGGAGAAATGTTGAGAAATTCTTGCTCCGATTTGGAATGATCTTCAGTTTAGCTCATGCATACAATGATAGTGAGTACTTACCAGTAGCTATTTACAAGCTACATAACGGTTACTAAAAACACCTTTAAAAATCAGTAGCTCCACATATCTGATGCCCAAGAAGTGGGCAAGGTGCTCTCTGTAGTGCTAAAACTGAGGGATTTTTATTTGTTTTAAGAAATAGTGGAGGACTAAATAGGTACAAGAGAGGGCAAAGGGAATGACCTGGGGATTTCTTGCCCCAGCCGTACTTTAGTTCCAGGTAAAATAGCGGAACAGCTGATATGTGACTTGCTCAATAGAAAATAAGGAAAGTAACATAACTGGTGTCAATTAAAATGAAAAATAGGCTATTTTTACTTCTTAATGAGATTAAAAATAATAGTATTGGTGAAATATATTTGCAAGACATTTAATTTAGTTATGCTTAATGAATTTGTGAGAAAAATTACACATTGTCCAGTGGCCATACATGCAATTTACTAACATTGAGATCCTACAGATGGTCATGACAAAATACAATTCCAAATGGAAATCTCTGTTCACGGATGTAATTCTATCAGGCCTGGGACTAAATATTAAACTGGACATCTAGGACAAAATCAGGGGCACGTGTTCAGAAAGGTGACTCGCTAAATCTTAGTAAAGGCCAGTGAAACCTGCTATGCACCAGTGGCCTTTTCTGGGCTTTAGGTAGACATGTCTTTTGTAAAACCAAGATAGCACATTCTTTGGTCCAGTCTTAGGCTAGAAAGAGCCCTGCTTGATATCAGTGTTGTACAATGGAGTTGTATTCAAATCACTAATGTGCAGTGTGTTCAATTTTTTCATGACATGCCTAAGGCAGTGCTTTCCCTCTTGCCTATAGCATTTGGACTCACTTTTTTCTTTATTTTAGTGTTGCTTTTTTTCATTTATTTGGAATCTTCTCGACTGTTACCAGTTCACTATCTTTGAACAATAAAGACTTTACAAAATTGGAAGATATTAGAGAACTTTGAGTTTACTTTTTTGTGCCTGTAGGGTGTTGGAAACTTCATCTTTGATTTATTTGTGTATTATCTGTATATGGAAGCTATGGCTTCACGGTATGTTGTATTTGATAGCCATACAACATGAAGCATGCCTGTTTCCTCACCTTCCCCCAGCCATCTGTTGTGCCAACACAATGTTTGTATGGCTCTGTTGTGAACCAGATCAAGGAACTGATCTAGCTTTTAAATCGACCTTGTGAAGACTGTATGATATTTGGTCTCTTTCCAAAATGCGAATGAATTTCAACAGGCAATGACTGTGGACAAATGTACCCATATAGGTATTTCCTGTGACCTTGTTTGACAATCAAAATGAAAGCACGAGTTGTTCTCTTCCAGGAGCATTTTAGACTTCTGCCTTAACTTGCTGGGAAGGCTGGTTGACATTGTATGAGGGTGCAATTGTCAATGAGTTCATTCACTTCTTTTGCAAGAAGAGGCTAAATGATTCTGAGATGAAAACAGTGAGGATGACCCCATCATTTTGAGAAAATTCCTTGGAGCATTTTATGCTCACAGAAGCAGATGTTCAGAAAACCTTGTAATGCCAA
The DNA here is from genome assembly GCF_033783945.1 of Neopsephotus bourkii. Lineage (NCBI taxonomy): Eukaryota > Metazoa > Chordata > Aves > Psittaciformes > Psittacidae > Neopsephotus > Neopsephotus bourkii. Next base: position 3,837,602 of record NW_026901434.1, on the reverse strand, counting down.
AACCCACTGATGTCACAGGGTACTGCCAGTTCCTGAAATGTCTGTGCAGGAAATAGTCCAACTTTAGATCTTTGAGTTTATTGGTGGATTTTGACCCTCTCCCCAACTCCTCAACCAATCTGTTTTTCATAGCTGAAGATATTACAGATGGAACAATTGTTAGAGGTTTGAATACTTTTGTATGGGATATGGCACAGGCATGGAGTTGGGGTTTGCTTGGTGAGGTATTTTTTTTACTATGTGGCTAATAAGGGAATTGATCATAGACACAGTGCAATACCCTTGTGACTATAGCTCTTAATTTATCAGCATGTGCTGGAGGCTTTCCCGTACTTTCTTATCTATTTCATTAAGCTTTCACTCCATTTTCCACTATAATGGATACGTTCTTGGTAAGAAACATATTAAAGTCCTTAGTTGTCCTCCCACACACCTAAAAACTCATTTGGCAGACTGAAAACACACTGACAGCTGGTTTTTGGGGTCAACTAAAAATAATGTGACATTGCTAATGGTAATTTTCTCTTTACTAGCAATCCTGAGGGAGCTGATATCTGAATGCTACTTTTGGGTTTTTGTAGTGCGTTGATATATACCATCATAAGTCAAATTTACTGTGTGTTTGAGCCAGTTCACGTTTTACTTTATTTAAAGATACCATTTTCCTGCCACTTCTTTCTCTACCACTGATTCTTCTCAATGCTGTTAAAACATTACTCCCTTGTAGCTCTCTACTGGAGACAATCTCTACTCCAAAAAGGCTTGCTTAGGCTCGCTTCTTGGTGTCCACAACTGCTCTGCTCCTCCCCGAAGAGTGTACAAACATCAGTTCTGTTTCCAGATGCTGATTTGGGGGTTGACACCAGTCCAAGGCAGTCCCTTGGCTGTCCAGGGTCACTGGACTAAAAAGCTTTATTCTCTGAGCTGGAAGGGGTGAGGCAGAGTTTAAGAACCTGTCACTGAAATGTTCACTCACCTGCAGCTTGTGGGTAAAATCCCACTGGAGAGGGTCCCAAATGCAACACATTTTTGCTGCTTTGGTCTGCACCTGTGTTTCTGTCCCTCTGCATCTGTATGAAGATTTTAAGAACAAGTAATGATTTCTGAGTATGATTGTTTGATATTGATACGATATACTGGACAGTTACGGGCTATCATTGCAGGTCCAAGACCAGTGTTTCGATCCATTCTGAATTCTCAGCTAAGGTTTCGTTTCTGTTTTGTCTTATGGCACCCATAGCAGGTACAGTTATATTTTTCCTTCTAGCGGTATTTGGATTGGTGCTGAACCATTTATATCCTGTGCTGATGGGTGGAATGCTCTGGGCCCAATACCACTCAATAACTAGAAAAGATCTATGGATTTCATTGCTGTCTTGGGAGTTCGGGGACCATTTTTATTATAACTGATAGACTGAAGTAATTCTGATAATACCTCTAAACTAACTGTGACAAGGCTGGAAGAATTGAGACGCATAGCTGTAAAACTGCATAAGGAAATCTAATATTTTTCAGCTAAATATAATAGCATTAGTCTACAGGGACTAATCAAGTTTGGGGCTTCATCCTGTGCTGGCATTGCAGCTGATTGCTGTATCCCTGCGAAATGAGACAGGAGCACCAACCTTCGGAGCTGTGGAGCTGTCATGTGTTACTTCAATGACAGGAACTTTCTGCAGAGTTTGCATGATGCTATAACTGTAATTTCCATTCCCATGCTCTGGAAAGGCTTCCAAAAATTTAAGTTGGCAAAATAGGTCAACTCATAGAAGTTTTAGATGATGCACCAGTTATTGATATATGATCCCTTTGTTAAAATACTTTGAAATTCTGATGCAGTCAGAAGTGATTTTTCTTGTGCTATCCTCTGAATGGTTCTGTGTGAACACACAACAATTAGATGCCCCTCTTCAATGATGTGAAGGGAAAAACACCTTTGGTGTATTGTAGGATTTTGAAGCAGAGTTCTGTGATAGCTCAAGATGTTTGGATATAAGCCTCCAAGTTTAACAAAATTCTGTTAATCACAGAGGGTTCCTTAGGTTAGAATATACATTGAAAAATCAAATTAGAGCTCTGTGTGATTGCCTGCTCAGAGCAATGCTGACTGTGGACATCAGGTGCCTTGCAGCCTTATAAGGCTTTACTAGTTTATCAGGTTCTCTTCTATCTTCTCTGTCTACATCAATATCGAGGCTCTGCTTCCCATTAGAGATCTTATTCCCTGCAATCTATCTCTAGCTCTGGCTGTAGTGACCTCAGTATTGTGATGGTTTTCCTTCTTGCACAAACTAGAACGTTAGGAGCTGAATTGTTCACTGAAGGTTTAGCAGAAAAAAGCAGGACAAACACTTCTGCTCTAAGCAACCAGCTGTTAGAAAGACATTGGGCAAATGAGATTGATTTTGTGAAACCTGTAACATCAGCTCTTCATACCACTGAAAAATTGTCTATTTCACACTATTTATAAGCACAAATGCTCTGTTTACGCATGATTTATTTTACTGACAGTAATTCAATTTAACATTTTGAAATACATAAGAAGAATAGAGGAAAAATTTACACCTTGTGCAGTCAGCAAACACTTGTACCCTCTGTGACAGTAAATCAGATGCATCATACTGTTTCTCCTCTCTGGCAAGTTATGAAGAAAAGGATACAGAAGTGTTGGCAGGCAGCATAGCCTTTTAGACCTAGGTAGCTGGTAACGTACTACGTGGAATCTTCAGTTCTAGCCGGGGAAAAGAAATAAAATTTGGTGCTGTATTTGGTTTGTGCTGTTTTAAGTTCTTCAGTTTCTGCTGAGAGAGCAGAATCTCCCTTTTGAATACACTGCACTCCCAAGGACCAAGAGCTTTGAGATTTTAACGCTTGGTCCTCTTGTAAGTAGCATGAAATACTAACCTCTCTGTGTGCCTGATGGAAGTACAAATTATCTAGATTAATGTAACCATGCAACCTCAGAACATGTTGAATTTCAGCACTAATATAAGTTAAGGAGAGATGAGGTGGCTGTAAAGTTTGTTCAAGTCTTGAACCATACTGCTCTCAAGCACTCCTGCATCTGACTGTTTTCAGGCATAGATTATCCCCTGCTTAGAGCAGGAGTCCTTAAGAGGCAGGCTCACAGTAATTTCCTTCTAACTATATGCTATCTAATGGTGACAAGTGGGAGTGAAGAAATATGCCTCTGTTGCAGTGTTAGAAAATGCCTTAGATTTGTGTTCTATGGACTCTTGTTCCATAATGCAATGAGCAAAATGAATCAGAAAATCCAAGAAACAGGACATATGGACGATACACTCCTTTGTATCTCTTTTCCTTTTAAGGCTCCAGGGAATGGGAATGAGATAATTAAAGCTTCAAGTTGTTCATACCACTTCCAGAGAAATTGTTTTGGCTGGCTGGAAAGGGTGTAATTTAAAGGTCTACTTTGTGGGCCTGGCTCTGTAGTCAGTAATGTCTATTTTCTTTGTCTTCCAGTGAGTCTTTGAACATGCTCAGGTAAGTGTGTATCCGGTGTCTTAATTCACCTTTAAGTTGAAAGGAAACCTTTCTGTGTTAAAATTTAGCTTTTAATTGATGTTTCAAGAATTTCCTTTCTTTGAGCAGAAACACCACCACATTACGCCCCTTTTTTGCTTTTTATTTTCTTGCAAGATAAATTACTGTATCTTATTTGGGAATGATTTTTAATAAGATTCTTAGTGAAAAATCAGTTGTAACATTTTGAAGCCCATTTTTCCGTTGCCTTGTCTTACAAAGTGGTCTCTTTCATTCTAAAACCAATTTAGCATACCAGTGAACATATCGCACATTACAGTGTGTTTGTCCCTTTTATTGATGTAATGCTGAGGCCATAACACAGTAACAGTGGTGCATTTCGCAGGGGATGAGAAGTGCCTGTATCTATAATTCAGACTTGAGTAACCTTGCAGAAGAGTGTAGAAGCCTCTAAGAGAAGGTGTTATATTTACTGAGTTGGCCATTTCTGAACTTTATTTCAGTTTATTCCAGGTCTTTCCCAGGGTTCAGTTGGTGCTGAGGATGGAGGAAGAAGGTTGAGGCTATAAATATGTGTTAAGGACTGATTGATGGGATGGACCCTAAGTGAGAGAATGCTGAAACATTTCTCCATGTGAGTGGCTCTTATGTACTTTGTTTCCCCAGGAGCAAGAAATGCTATTTCCCACTTGTTTTAATAGTGAAGGACTGAATGTGAATTCAGTCTTGACATTGAAAGACCACACTATCTTTTCCTTGGTGAAGGTAGCAAGTCTCAGTAGCTCACTTGTCTGTTCTTATTTATAGCCATTTCTCCCTGCAATTAATCCAACTTTCACCCAAGCTGGCAATGGTAAATTAAGATGATCTGCTTTTTGGGAGTCTTTGGAGATATCTGCACAATATATGAATGTTATTTGCTTTCTATACACTGTGATTGTCTCAGCTCATGGTTTCTGTAATTCTGAAGCTCATGCTACCTTATCTTGTAGCCCCATTATGTCATATTTAAAACTGGTTTTAAAACTCCTTGGGACAGTATAAAACCACCAATAATTACTCATGTCAAGCATTTAGCATGTGTCCAGCGCAAGATGAATGGCAATATGAGGTAGCACTTAGCACTCATAGGGATATTGTGATCTGTGAAGCTACACTTGTCAGAGGGTGACAGTAAAGAATATGGGAGATTTCCATAGCAAAGGCTACTGATGGTGGTTTTTTTCTTACACTAGCCCCTCTCCTGAAGTTTCTAAGGACCTTAATGCCCTGCAGCTGCTGTTTGGCAACTTTCAGAAGTGCTACCTCCACAAGAAAAGCAGCCAGCTACGGGACTCACCTCAGATCTGTGGCTCTTATACGCTTAATTTGCAGGATGTTGCTGTGTAATCCATAGTCATTGTATTTTGCTGGATCTATTGAAATTCTACATGTAGGTGGTGTTAGGTGACTGTGGTATTTCTTTCAGAGGAATATTGACAATTAGTAAGTAATAGAGTACTCTTTAGAAATACCTTATGTGTTAAGAATATACCAAGGCCTGGATCAGAAAGCAGTTTATGCTCTCATATTCCTTTGAACTCAACCCTTTAACCAAACTGAGCATCTACCTATATATCTTCAAGAATTAGAGCCTTGAGACCATAGGACAATTTAGACCTGCAGTACATGTAGCCTCGGGAGCAGCATTTAGCTTTCAGAGGAACTTCTCTTCAGTAAAGAAATCAAACTAAAAAATGTTTTATTCTTGCAAGACCTCACAGCAGCTTTGCAGTATCGGAAGGTGACCTACAAGGATGCCAGAGAGGGACTATTCATCAGGGACTAGTGATAGAAACTTAAACATTGGAAGTTCAGGTTAGATATAAGGAAGAAGTTCTTTACTGTGAGGGTGGTAAGGCACTGGAACAGGCTGCCCAGAGAAATGGTAAACGCTCCATTCCTGGCAATGTTCAAGAGCAGGTTGGATGCGGCCTTGGGTTACATGGTCTAGTGTGAAGTGTCCCTGCCCATGGCAGGGGCTAGAATCTGGATGATCTTAAGATCCTTTCCAACATAAACAATTCTGTGATTCTATGGCATTTTTTTTCCTAAAGGAGAGAGTTTAAAGCCTTTAGCAGTGCAAACCAGAGTTAGAAGTATCAAAAGGGTAGATGGTCTCTTTGACTGTTTTGTCTTGCTGCTGAGCCAAGTGGTAGCCAATGTCTTATTTTAGGGGCAATCTTTCCATGCTGAAAATGGTGGGACAAAAATTCTTCCACTTGGCCTGATCCAAACCACAGCTCATTGTGAGGATGCTTCATGCTGGTGGCAACTTAGAGTACTGTGGATCCGAAGATAATAGAGTTCATTCAAGGACTGTCATTGCTAAGCAGGGCAAATATGACCTTTTCCTTAACACTTCAAATAAATAATGCTTTGAGTTATTTATTTCCATCTTTACTATGATGAATGGTATTTTGTGAAACAAAAGGTGGATATGATCTATTTACTGTTAATCTGGTTCTGATGGACACTTTGGCTCTAACATTGTTCTCTAAAACTACAAAGCAGTTTTAAAGGCTGCATTTATTCATTGAGAAGTTAGTTTTAGAAGAGCACAGCAAAAAGCACTCCTAATGAAATTAAATCTCTGGTCTCATCTGGCTATGTGTCTGGAAAAACTGCTAAATTCAGCATTTAGGCATAGAAGAGTAAATTATTCTAATTTTATTTATTGATTGGAGCAGTGCTAGGTTAAACTAATATCATATTAAATCCTTGCACTCTTCAGCATTGATGTAGCGTTTTGCCAAAGCCCAGATAAATATGTAGGTGTCTTCTAAAATTGATTTTTAGACTGTTTTACATACCTTGCCAAATTAATTGATTCAGTCATAAAAAATGTTTGCAGAGGCACTATTCATTAGGACTGTCACTGACGGCTTTAGGGTTATAAAAGGACGTGTCTTAATACCTGTTTTTAAACTCCATCCGCTGTCATTAGAGTCTCCCCCTCCCCACAAAGAATGCAGTGTATACAGGGAAGGATTATGTATGTGAATACAGAATGTATGCTTGGAAGTGGGCAGTTTTTGCTGGTGGACTATTAGGAGAGTTCATGATTGAGACCCTGAGAAATGGAGAGTATTATGGGATGGCTTTTTCCCACATATGAAGATGCAGCAAATTGATAGCCCTCCAGCTGGGGTGACTAAAAGTGCATCTATATATGTTCCTATAATTCAAGTTTGATGCAACCTGATTGGTTTTGTATGCCTGTTTCCACTTGATTTTTCAAGCTGGTATAAAGAATCTTGAATGCTAAATGTTCGTCGCAGTTTTGAGGAGAAAGGTACATTCGTAAAAGCGTGTTTTCTTAGTTGTATGTCCTTTGCTGAGTGGCAGCACTTGTTTATTTACTTTGATAACCATATCTGAATACACGGAAAACTGAGGGAAAAGCCCAAACACAAAACTAACCATCGAACACTGAAACCTTACATTTTTTCCAATGTTTATCTTTTCCACTACTGTGAAAAGCAGTAGAGAGCTAAAGAAGACACTGACCAAAAAGTAGGATGTCAGAAGGAGAATAGAATTACAGCTTCGTCTTAGCAAGAGATCCCTTCTATTCTTCCTGCAGACCTGGTGACTTCTTAAACATTGAGTGTATATGTTTGTTTTGTCTTGACTTTTCAGCTAGAATTGTTATATTGAGTTATGGGGCAGCCAAATCAAAGGTGTGAGGGTACAGCAGCACTGTAGTTAAAACTCAGTGCAAGGTAAAGGTAGTATTATTATTACATTTTATTTAGTACTATACTAAAGTACTATATAATATCCTACGTAAAATAAATAGCAATAAATAACTAAATTTTAGAACTGCAGGTTTGTGAGAAGAGGATACATATTCTTTGGTGCACTGGTGGCAAATCTGAGTAGTGCTGACGTTGCTAAGGACTTTTTCTTGAATAGAAGTAGGACCCAGAGTTGAAACCTGGCTACTTCCTATTTAGTTCCTGTGAAACCTGAGAGTCAGGTTTTTCAGATTTAAATGTCAACATATAAATTCTGAGATGAGAGAGTTTTCCACGTACCTGTGACAAATACTGCATCTCTGGCTGAGCCACTTTATAATCACTGCCATCTAATCAGTACTGCTTTTTTAAGCTAGATATGAAGATGTCCTGTTTGCTAAAAAAGTTAGCAATTCCAGTCAGACATTTTATTTTAACCTACAAGAAGTGTAACTTTGCTTGTTGCCATTTTTCAGACCGTTGAGGTGGATGTGCATCACTAGACCTTTAAATTATGCAGTGAACTTCTCCCCAAGAACTCAGATGGTCAAATGTAAGTCAAGGAGTCCTTGTACTAACTAGAGGTTGTTTAAAATGTATTAAGTAACCAAAATTTGAAACAGCTTTTGAAGAGAGGACAGAAATACGAAAGGTTTTATACACTGTTTTCCCAGGAATCACTTTTCTAAGATGTGATTACTCTGCTTTGCTTTCCTTCAACAGCATAATTAGACAGACGTGTTGGGATCAACTCCTCTATGTTTAGGAGTATTTCAAACACTATAATGCTGTGCTTATGGAAAGCCTGTAAATGAGCTGTGAGCATGACAGAAATCATCATTGCAGCTCAGCACATGTGGGGTTCAAAACCGACAAACAGGCTGTTTTTGCTGCAAAGGACCTTTTTGCTTGTCTCAAATGGGGATCCATGTAGAATGGGGCACTTAGGAGCTGTGTCTCTCTTCCACTTCTAATTAAAACTAGTCATTAAAAAGAGGAGGAATTTAATCTTCATCATTTGTAAAAAGCCAAAAAGTGATTTCTGTCATAGCCTTTTAATGGCAGAAGAAAATGCCTTCCCTAGAACACCAAGGCTCCTCAGCCAGGAAAGCATCATGCCAGGAGATTTATAATAAAAAAGGTCTGTCAAAGATCTGGAAATTAACGATTCACCCTTTTTAAGTCTTACGGAAGAGGTTTGCACCTTTTTGTTACAGAGAGACAGACACTTGTTTTCTGTTAGCAAAAGGTATGTCTTCTATTCCTAGGTGTCAAACCAGCTAAGCATTTGGGTATTGTGAGGCTTTACATTTATATTTGAATGTCAGATTATCCTGATGTGAGATATGACATGTCTGGAAAACAGGGCATGCCAGATCTGCATGTCTGCACAGATGAAGTGAGGTTTTATTCTGCAAGTTTTCATATGCCTTTGTAAAATCTGAAAAAACCCCAAACCAACCCCAAACCCAGAAGGCTGCCTATTCATTCTGCAAATGAACTGTAATCTGGCACTTCCTGGTCAAGAAATGTTGGAACATTTGGGTTTTGTTTGGAAGTTCTGAACATATGCCAGTTCTGGGATAATCCTGCCACTGAACTCCAGTATTCACCACCACGTTCTGATGACATGTCTTTTAGATCAAGTTTTCCTGAGACAAGTTTGAATAGTTGAACACCTCCAAGATCATTAGTGGTAATGAGTGTGGTATATTCATCATAAGAAGATGAGCTCTGTATTTTGGAGAAACATATTCCTAACATGATAACTGTGATCCCTCATAGATCTAGAAATTAAAAAATTGTTTACATTGAAAATATTATGGAAAAATCTTGCTTCATTTTTAGCAGTAAGATGGGCATTTGCTTTTCTTTTATTATAAGAAGTGCAGATTTTACAGCCATGGATGTTGCCCAGCTGCAGAATTATTGAGATATTGAATCGGGCCTTGGCTATTTTAGGATATAGGACTGATTTAGGATTATTCTGGAAATTGATGAAGTCTTTACTTTCTTACCAATGCTAAAGGAAAGAACATTCCCACAATCTTGTATGTGTATGCTTGGTCTGAATGACGCCTTGTGAAATTTGCTACTCCTTTCTCTAGTATTTCATCAGTCTGCTGATGTGCAAGTGTAATAAAGCTGAGTTGAATGTCTGTCAGCACATAGAGTATTCCTGACACAAGAGACAGGGATGAAAGCAGTGTGGAAGAATTGTAGCCTGAGGAGCATTTCAGCCAGTCTACCTGGATTAGCTTTAATGGCCTTGGCAAGTCTGAGGTGTAATCTGGAAACAAACTTGGAAGGCAGCAGGCATGTGGAGAAGAAATTGGGATAGGAAGAGGATCTGTGGCCCACATTGGAGAGGGAATACATACAGAGCTCAGAACATGACCTGGGTTCTGAAAACAAACAAGCAAGCAACGGAATGCTTTATTACTGCTTACCTTCATCCCAAGTCTTCAAAACACTCATAGTGTTGCTGTTCTGGTGCTTAATTTAGCTGATGGGTAAATTATAGTTAATGTTCTTCTGGTAGTAAGTGAACTAGAAACCACCGTTCTTGCTCTCAACTGCAAAATAACTGAAATAGTTCTGGCATTATAAAACTCACTTGATTAAAATAAAGTCTGATACTTAAGCTTTTAATGACTTAGGTAGTAAATGTCTTTGGTTCTGCAATGGCCTTGTAGCTTCTTCAAATTATTCATCAACTATTGCGGCAGTATCGTGGAGTCAGTATGACATGAGGAATATGTTGTTGCTGTGTGTATATAAGCATACGGGCACATTTTGGTGTATATGTAGGGATTCTGTCTGTGCACTCTATATATTATATGTGTTATTGTTCATATTTTGGTATGTAATATTACATAACAGGTTGGGCGGGGCTTGGAGCAAGCTGGTCTAGTGGAAGGTGTCTCTGCCTGTGGCAGGGGGCTGGAACTGGATGAGCTTTAAGGTCCCTTCCAACTCAAACCAGTCTGTGAATCAGCCAGTTGCACAACAAGGGCTCTGTTTCCAATGAGAGGTAACAAATTAAGGGACAATAAAAAGGGGGGTGGGAGGTGGGATGTATGGGCTGCATAATCCTAAACACAGCTGTCTTTAATATTGATTATCATTCACTGGCCTGAGAAATGTGAGCCAAATCTGCCAAGCTGTCTGTTCTCATGATTTACAAGATCTCTCACTCTGTAAATACTGGAGTACAGAACTTGTGCAATAGCAAACCACGTTAATGACTGGCTTTCTGATTTGAAGCTTTAGTACTTGTTCTAGGTCTAGTGGTTGAATCCTATGCCTTGCCAAGAAAGTAACAGGAGTACAAACAATACAAAGACTTACGTCATTTATAGAAAGTTCCATTCAACCAAGCTATAAGTTGTTAATGGTGATTGCTATGCCTTCCCTCACCAGTTATTTAAAGATCATGTCTTACTCGTACTGGTTTAGATTTGTCATCTGTCTATCCCCATCTCTCCCCAATTTTGTATAGTACTTCAGTACATAGAAATTGGTCAGCACACACTTTCTAAAACCATACATTAAGCTCTTGGTGGGTATGGGGCCACATGCTAATCTCTTTGTAGAGACAGGGTGCTGAAAACCTGCTGATGAGCTCAAGAGGTTGACTGCTCTGATTTGTGTGGTTAAGGGAATAAATGAAACTGGTTTATGAACATACGGCAAACTGAATCCCATTTTGCTTATCTTAATCATCACATACCTGTGTCTGTTGGAGATCCTGCAGTTTAAGTACATGGGCCCCATCTTTCTGAATTGGCAGGAATTTGTCCTAAACTTTACAGTAAATAAAGGTGCTCCTGTTTTCACATAAACACAGTCTTCAGCTGCTGCTTGGTGGGGGTGGGAAGAGGTGTGTGTTAAACATGTTCAAAAAAATGTCAAAATGTTTAAATTATTTGGGAAATTACCTCATATTCCAGGGTAGGAATATGCACCTAGCTGTGGGCTTCAGAACATACCTGAGTGCATGGAACTAATTCTCTGAGATAACTGGAAGAGGTAACAGAGGGTCCCCAGATAGTGGTGTTTGCAGTCAGATTCCTTTTGTATCTCTTCTGCTTGTTTGCTGAAGAGACTACAATCATTTTTAGCCCTGTCTTCTCAAATTCTTCTGCTCATTGTATACCAGTTTAATTGAAGGAGTTGATGAGAATATCCCTTATGCCTCCGTTTGCATTTCAAAATGCACCGGGGTATGTACAAATACTATTGCTCAGCTGAGTGCTCGTTTTGATTTAGTAGTCTTATTTTCAAGTAATAATTTGAGTTCTTCCTTCTGCGGAGACAGTACTTTTCCATATATGCTTATTTGCAATGCACCAAGCATCTCTGTATAATTGTAATGATGTTATTTTTATTTATACTTAATTCTGTGCTTGTGGTGAGTTTTGGTCATGAATACTCCATAAAATCTGTTCTTTCTTGGGGGTTTAGGTGAGGTTGTAAGAAAAACAAATTTTCATAGGAAAAAATGAAATAATTTGATTGATCACCACAAGCTGTTTGATATTTTCTTAATAAGCAAGAAAATGTGTCTTGTTTCTGTGGAGTGACTGTATAATAATACATTTAACTCCTTTATAAGATTGGTTGGGGGTGGGGAGGGAAAAGAGAGGAAAATGTGCTTCTTAATCTCATGGAGATGGATGAAGCCCGCAGTGTGTAGAAGTCTTCCAGTGTACAGAATTCTAAACATAGCGTATTTTACAGGTTTGAGGTTTTTTACCAGACTACAACAGAAGTTACAATTTTTTCAGCTTTAATTTGTATTTTGCAATCAGATTATGTGTTATCATTTGATACACCAAGATAAAATGAGTATAGTTATACCGTGTATTTTAAAGTTATGTCCTTTATTATAGGTATGTGTACCAATGCATTATCATCCATATGTAATAGTACCTTTGGATCAGAATTTATGGTCACTTGAAATAGGAGACTAGAAACTGTTTCCATGTGGACAGTTTCAAGACATTTCATGAGGTGTGGCATTGTAACATGACTTGTGCCGTGACACTTGATTCCAAGTATCACTGGGGATAAATAAGTCTTCTAGAAGGCAAGATTTATAAGGAAATGCATTATACTTGCTCATTCTAAGGCTGTACATCTTTTATTACAAATGAAACCTGTTCTATCTTTGAAAATTCCTAGCTTTTGAATTGAGGCTTTTGTGAAGATGCCTTTTTATGGTAATACACTCTGAAGCAACAGATGATTGCTGGCTAAGCTCCATTGCTAAGAATAATGTATTTAAGTTACTGCTGTAACTTAGTCACTTAAACTTGAACTGGCCCTCACTGGTTTTATTTAAAATTATGTTGTTCTTCATCTTTGTGTAATAATTAGAATGGTTAAGAAAATGGGCTTTTATAAATAGCATTCTTTGACTGTTTGTGATTTGTGTCGTCACCTGTCAGGATGTGTTATTTCTGCTCTGTGCTCTTTTGTGTTTTCTAAAAGAGAGTACAAATAAAAGTGGTAGAGGATTTCATGTTTGTGTTTTCAAGTGAAGGTGTTTCATTTAAAATTAAAAATGTAAATTAAAAATGTAAATTTAAAATTAAAAGTAAAATGAATTAAAGTGAAGGTGTTTCATAATATTTTTATCAAGAACCAGTGGTTGTCCAAACAGTTATTAATAATACATTAGTATTATTATTATGATATTAATATTAATCAGCAACAGATTTTACTCCCATACAAGTCAGGGAGGATCAGAATGGAACTTTTTCTTCATGAGCCTGTTCATTTCTCTGAGACTTGTAATGAACTGGCAGACTGTTGCAGTTGTAGCCACAAATGTCTGTCCACTGAGAAGAATCACAGATTTCACATGGACAGACAGGTATCCATCTCCTGAAGAGCTTCGTGTGGAGGTCCAATTCCACTTTTTTTTCAAGGGATGTGGCATAGTTTTTACATCTCATTTTATTTTTGCTTCCCAATTTAATACACACAGTGCAGGGAGAGTGCCTTATTTAGTAGAGGTCTGAAAAATCAGCACTTTTCCCCTTAGAATGGGCTATATCTGATCCTGTACACAGGACCATCCCTGCTTGCTCCACAGATCTATCTTCCTTACACAGATGGGGCTGATTTAGTTCAGCTTTGTTGTTCATCTTCTTGTAATTATCTGTTAATGTAACATGAAGTATCATCATCTGAGAAACTTAAAGTTGCATTACTTTTATGTAGAGAATTGTGATTCATGGAAGAAAGTGCCTGAACTGTCTGGTGAGAACTGTGCTGTGAAGTTATGAGGATAACTCTTCCACACTTCACCCATACTCCAGGCATTTTGGTGGAGTATATTGCAAAGAATCAGGTCATGGCTTTTTCTTTTCCTTTCTGGTAGTACATCATGTCATAGTAAGTCGTGGCAAGTTTGAGGATCAATCCTAAAATACTTATTTTAATAAGATGTTTGATCATAGTGAAATTTTACACCTGCTGTGAATAGCAAGCATGAGATGGAAATGGCATGGATGCTGCTTTCAAGTGTCACTATTTTTGTGACTGGTTTTCGGACACCAGAAAGTCCATGGGTTGTTGCTAAAGGACCTGCAGCAGAAGAGTGATCCTATAGTCTGTAAACTGAAAATTGCTGTTCTGAAGTATGGCACTAGGCGACACAAATGGAGACAGATCAAGAGATGCTACTTTAAGGCAAAACACAATTCCTCTTGCCTTTTGCACCAATGTACAAGCAGCAATTGCAGCTTCCTTAACAAGCTTTGTTACATAAGGTCCCTCAAATATAATGTGGGAAACTGAAGGCACTGAACAACTTATAAGAGCAGGTGCTTTGTTTGTTAGCCATCCTGTACGAAGGGCTTGTTTTCAAGGAACCCAGAGGATTGGCATCTAAATCCCTTTGATGCACAGTTCCACTAATAAAAATGAGCAAGTATCCCACTTTGTATTTGTAGACAGTCTGTGTCAATTCACTGAGTACTTACAGACTTTTCTGAGGACACATGTACTTACATAAATGAAATGGGCATGGCCAAACTGTCACATCTATGCAGATGCTCCTTTCTGCATGGGCATGCCCATCCTTGGAGACTGTTGAGCACTCTGAGCTCCCATTCAATTTAGATGTGAGGGTACTTATGATTTAGTTGCATTATGGATACTCGAAGAATCCTTTAACAGTTGTAATCTATACCGAGATTAATTAAAAATATTTCATGTTTCCTGCCTAGGTTAGAAAAACTTTTAAGTTTTCCATTGTACTTTCATAGGGTTCTGCAGAAGTGTGGTGGTGTACTTATCCAGGAAATAGTTACATACATAGTGCTGTCAACTACAACTAAGGAAAATTTCCGGCATTAAAAACATCAACCCAAATAATATGGTTTGTTACTTATTTGTAGTCAGTAGAAGGGGTATTGTGTCTGTTTAAAGTATAAAGATATTGTGCAGGTTAAGGAAGATGGCTTCAATCTTCTTCACACTGTACTGAGCATTGTACAAACATGGGGTTTTTATAGCTGGTAATGAGATACTACATTTGCTGTTGCAGTGCTGTGTTTACTGTATCTAGTATGACTGTCAAATCTGTAATAATTTCTAGAAAGAATTACTATGCCTTGTAAGGACCTAAACTTCCATTCTGAACATTTACTTTCCTGAAGTTACGTTTTTTCTTCTGACACTTACTGTAAATCAGAGCTATGCTGAAAAGATACTTTGCATCTCTTTAGCTAAGGAAAAAATAACTTGAGCTAAGCTGTTTTATAGAAGAAATAGTTTTACTGCCCATATAAAAATCTCAGTAATTTGAATATATGTTGGTTAAGCTTTTCGGCCCAGAATGTGTTCATAGGAATAACACTTGGCAAATCTCTTGATGTATCTTATTCTTGCAACTAAAGAAGTCAATGCATCCTTAAACAAAACGCTAGAAAAGAAATGCAGATTTAATCAAAGGTGGTGAGCACTATGTGTAGAGTCAGAAAAAGCAGGTGCAACAGAGATTTCTGTCTGCAATCTGATTTCTGTCTGTTATATTACCTTACTTAACATGCATCACATAATTCAACATTAAATGTCTTTATCTGGTTAGCACACTGATACTGAAAAGTCTATCTGCCTACAGCTGAATTTGGCATTTCTCCTATGGATGCAGTAGCTCTGACTACTGGAAACTTTGCAACTACTTTAACATAAATGTGGTTTGTTTTGTGGTTTCAGTTATGCTTACTCACAGTCTCTGCAGTGAACACCAGCAAAATATCATCCATTGCTGATGTACTTAGGGCTATGTTTTGATCAGTAGGATTCAGTCTAAGATATGCAGTTGTCTTGAGTTGTCCCATATGTAAGCACTGATATAGATAATATATATCAGGAATTTCCTAACTCAATTTGCTTCTGACCGGCTGCTATTGAATGTACAGTGGAAAAGCATGTTCACTGCTAGACTGATGGGCTGATCACTGACTTTGAGAAAGCATGTAATTTCTGTTAGCATAACAGAAGAGCAGCTGTAGCTTTGCCCAGAGGCCAAAGATGATGTCTAAAGAGAGAAATATAAAGGATAAGCATAAATGGTATTTCCCTTGAGTACGCTCTCTTTTTCAGATGTGCTGGTTGCATGTAAGAGCAGAGAAGTACACTGAGTATTTTGAAACACTTCCTTTTAGAAGAATTTGAAAGCAGCATGCACACTTTGGGTAAATCATGATGGTTTTGTGACTTTGCCTTCCAAAGGCAGGTGAGTCAGGTTTGCACCTCTTGTTCAGCCTCCATACTACCTGGGAAACCAAAATGCATGTGTCTTTTTGAGATCAAGGATTTTGAATCTCATCATCATTTTCCTCTGCTACATGAATATATTCCCCAAATCTCTGTTGCCGTGGAAAGCTGCTCTGAATTGCTCCTTGGACTCTGTCCAGCTTGCCTCTTCAAACATTTCCTTCCCTGTCACTTTGTCCTCCCCAGCTGGCCTCTTGCTGTTGGATTTGTCTTCGTAGTCCAGTGCCACTGCAGCAGACCACGTACACAGAGGTGACTAGTCTAAGACTCCTGGCTCAAAAAGGAAAAGCACACAGGAAAAAAATAAATCAGCTTTATATTTCTTTAATTTGCTTAATATTTTATACTCACCATTTGGTGGAAGGGGGTGGAGGAGGAAGTTGTTTGTTGCCTTCATTTTTACTTGTTAAGTGTAGATATATGGAAGTTATTTAGTTAATGGTTTTCTGGCTTCTCATCATCAACACAAGTGAGAAATAGTTTAGCATTCAATTGAGACCAAATGTTTTCAGATAAGGAAATGGTGTCTTAAGGCATGTTTATTGGTATTTAATTACGCATATCTTTCCAGATAGTGTATGGCATTTATGCACAGATGCAACACATACTATAAGTAATTAGCTTATTTGGCTTGATTTGGCTGCCATTAAATGATGATAACAAGGATAAATGGTTTTTGATTGTGGATTTAATGCTAGGTTCTTGGCCATAGCATATTTAAATGTCACTTATTTTACTGTAAGTAAAGTTTTGATTCCGTTCACAGGACTCATGAACTTTGGTGCTGCTTTTAAAGCTCCTAATGGCAAAAACTGTATAAATATACTGTATAAATATACAGCTGGAGACCAGTAACAAGTGGTGTCCCTCAGGGATCAGTGTTGGGACAGGTCTTGTTCAACATCTTTGTTGCTGACATTGACAGTGGGATTGAGTGCACCCCTAGCAAGTTTGCCGATGACACCAAGCTGTGTGGGTCGGTTGGTACGCTGGAGGGAAGGAATGCCATCCAGAGGGACCTTGACATGCTTGTGAGGTGGGCTGATGCCAACCTCATGAAGTTTAACCATGCCAAGTGCAAGGTCCTACACCCGAGTCAGAACAATCCCAGGCACAGCTACAGGCTGGGCAGAGAAGAGATTCAGAGCAGCCCAAGGAGAAGGACTTGGGGGTGTTGGTTGACGAGAAGATGAACATGAGCCGGCTTCAGTGTGCGCTCACAGCCCAGAAAGCCAACCGTATCCTGGGCTACATCAAAAGGAGCGTGACCAGCAGGTTGAAGGAGGTGATCCTGCCCCTCTACTCTTGTGATACCTTACTTTGAATATTGTGTGCAGTTCTGGTGTCCTCAACAAAAACGGACGTGGAACTGTTGGAACAAGTCCAGACGAGGGCCACGAGAATGATCAGGGGACTGGAGCACCTCCTGTATGACGATCGGCTGAGAAAGTTGGGGCTGTTCAGCCTGGAAAAGAGAAGGCTGCCTGGAGACCTCATAGCAGCCTTACAGTATCGGAAGGGAGCCTATAGGGACGCTGGGGAGGGGCTCTTCATTAGGGACTGTAGTGATAGGACAAGGGGTAATGGGCTCAAACTTAAACAGGGGAAGTTTAGACTGGATATAAGGAAGAAGTTCTTTTACTGTAAGGGTGGTGAGGCACTGGAATAGGTTGCCCAGGGAGGTTGTGAATGCTCCATCCCTAGCAGTGTTCAAGTCCAGCTTGGACCGAGCCTTGGTGATATGGTTTGGTGTGAGGTGTCCCTGCCCATAGCAGGGGGGCTGGAACTTGATGATCTTAAGGTCCTTTCCAACCCTAACTATTCTATGATTCTATGAATATCCTTTTGCAAATGTTGTTAATGCATGAGCTGTGAACTGTTTGTTATTGCAGGGTTGTCTTGTGCCATACTTGTATTAGACAAGAGAAAAAACTGGAACCAGGGAATTGTACTTGCCCTCAACCACTCTAAATCCTTGTTCTGAACAACTTTTCCTCTAGTTTGGGGTATGCAGCATATATCTGAGTCGCTCTCTGTTGCCATCTTATGCTATTAAGTGAAATGGTTAATGTGATAGATACGAAATAGCTGGAATGAAAATTTGTCCCAGGGATGAATTATTGCATAGCACTGATTCTTCAAAACTTCCATGAGCTATTCAAACAACTTACATTTTCTTTGATTCCACAGCAATACTAATGTGAAAACTAACGACGTTTTGCTAAGCTAAAATATTACCATGAAAATGAAAAACAAAACAAAACAAATCTACATATTTTTAACTTAATGGGTACCCAAAAAGATGTCAAGTATATTGAATTCTAGCGTGTTCTGTGGATGGCTTGCAGTAATTTGTGTGCATGTTTAAATTTATGGCGGGGGTAGAGTAAAATTGATTTGGATAACTTATTGATAGAAAAAGATTTAGGAGGTGCAGTAAAAAGCTGTGAAAATCAGAAAAATTTGGTCATTGTGCTTTTTAAAGACTAACGATATGATCCTTCAGGGCAGTAACACACGTGAGGCTGAAACATTAGAATGAAATTTTATTTACAGAAAATAGAAAAAAAATTTGGGAGGGGAAGGTGAAACACTGCTTTTCCATTTCTCTCTCTTTCTGGAGTTCCAGGGAAATTTGAGAATCTTCCTTTATGTCAGATCCATCTGCCTGTCCCAAAACCTGCAATCAAGGACTCGTTTTGAAATTGGGCAGACAAGGCCTGTACACAAGGTTGTTTTCAGTAAGCATGGCCATTAACGGCAGGTTTGTTTCAAGATTTATAATTAGAACTATCTGTCTACTCCAAGAAATAATGTATCTCCCTGTAACCTAAATGCTTTGATTTTATATCCATTAAAGTTTCCCAAATTGTCCAGGAGTCAAGAGAAGCTTATCTCTGATGGCCTTATGGGAGCTGGTGTGGTTCAAAGTAAATGAGCAAATTGATTTGAAAGGTAATTCTCTGTAGTCCCAGACTGAAACTTGAGAAAGAAATTCCATGTAGCCCAGCATGTTGTTTGGTAGTAAAGTATCTCAGTACTGATATGGAACAATATGAATATTGGTAAATAATGCCTCAGTGCAAATGTAAGAGTGGGATAGTGGGAATGGATGGTCTATATACTAACATTAGAATTTGTTTTCCAGAAACTGACTGGCTCGGTAGGTGGTATCCTTCATCCATCCTGTGTCTTTGTGTTATTTTATTTCTAGAGGTAAATTATGTGCATTACAATGAAAAATACCAGTATGTGGAGAGGGAAGTTACCCACATTTTTCATTTCCTCGGACGTCTCCATCTACCCCTGATGGATTTCCGAGTCTTGGCTTTTCACTGGTCTAATTCACAACTCACTGAGGCCCTAATGCTTTTTATTTCTGTTACCTGGTGAAAAGCTTGCTGTGATTCTACAAAATGATTTTTTTTTGTTTCTGAAAATAAGTCTGGGCTTTCTTCCTTCCAACAAGTACAGTTTGATTGGGTTTGGATTTCTTTCTACCTTATTTTATAGCATCATTTCATTGTTTATTTTTCTCATCCAGGTAGGTAACCTGTAAAGAACAAGTTGTCAGCAGTTTGTTCTAAACTTTCTCACATTACTGTGGGGAGAACAGGGTCAGGTCCCCCTTTTCTTACGACTTTGTTGTAATGTGTCAAATGGGAATTACTGGCAGTTCCTTTCAGCAGGACTGTTGCAGTATCTTCGCAGCAATTGCCTTCTCTGGCTTTGAAGAATTGTTAACTTTCCTGATTGCTCTCCCATCATTGGTAACAACCGTTTGAAGAGGACAGACTCAAGGGCTCTCTGTGTGAACTCGGGTGTTCCTATGAATGGAACATTTTCCAACATGAAAGATGTTCTGCATGGCTCATTTAAAGTAATTTTCCCATGGAAAATATGGCATTTAGGGGCTTTTCAAGAGACCCCTATCAGTTTAGTGCTGACCAAAAAGCAAAAGAATGGTGCTTGTACAAACCATGAGAAAATCAGGCACCTGCATTTATAAAAATGACACATTTATCTGCAGCCATGACAAAAGGCATGAGAAGTGATACTCAGCTGTAATCTGTGGCATAAAATCTGTCCTTCTTGCTAACGAATATATTAGTTCACACATTTTTCAGTATTATTTGCATGTTGAAATACTTCTAGGAAATGAGAAACTTATACAAATCTCATCTTCTCCATAAAGGAAAAATAGAGTAATGATTTTACAGTGATGTTCATCACTGCGTGATCTGGTACAGGTTAGAGAGTGACTGATTTATATTCAAGAAATATATGAACATACAAAGCAAACATAATTAGTCTAAAAATTCTCTTTATTCTCCCTTATCTTCCTTGCAGACAACAGTACTCTACTGCTTCTTACACATTGGTATTCTCTTTCACCACAGAAACTGTACAATAGCAGCTACTCATGGTACAGCAAGCTCCACAGGGCCTTTTTGTATGTAGAAGCACAGTTTTGCCTTTCCTCACTAAAGTATTTGCAGTGTAAGACATTTCTGTAACAGTGGAAGTTGAAAAAAAAAAGTTGGAAAGGAGGTGTCTTTGAATAAACCTTTCATCAAATGACTACACACAATTCCTGGCTTGCCTGAATCTTCTAGGGACTTTATCAAGTTTGGTCACAGGCTAATTGGTGTCACTTCAGCCTCTGAAAGCATTTTTCACTTGTCTGTCCTGGATGAACAGGAGCTCAGACTGAGACATCGCGATTTCCAGTGTCTGACCAACCTGTGAAAGAAAACCTGGATATACTGAAACTCCAGACTGTGCTCTCCAGCCCGGGGAATGGTTCCTGAGCTCTGTGCAAAACTAGTCTTCTGCAATTATGTTGTTTCACTGTAATGGCATGTTGAGTTACTTTTATTCAATAGACATGACACTGTATTATTCAAAGAATGTAAAGGATCAAAAAAACAGTGGACTCTGCAATGATCTGCAGAAACCCTGTTCTTATTCCTTTGTAATTGTTTCTTTGCTATTCTAGTGTAGAAAAAAATAGACAAACTTCAGCTCATATAGCAGGCCCAGGCAAGCCAAGCAGATAGTGTAAAATAAAATAGATATCTTCAAGGAAACAAACAAACAAAACCAAACACAAACCCTCTCTAGCAAAAACCATAGGGTAAAAGCATGACCTGAAAATACAGAAGCCACTGCAAAATGAATCCCTGCAGGCTTCCTGTAGAAATGGGAGGGAACATGCTTGATTAAGCCAGTGCTAACCTTTCAAAATCGTGTTTCTCTGATATTTATTTCTTGAAATAATAAAAGGGGACATTTCAGATGTTGGAAAGCCATAATGTACTCCCTTGCTTGCTACTGCCCTTTTCTAGCTTGAGTGTTCCTCTCCCGGAACAAACTTTTCAAATGAGATGTAAGGCCTTGGTTTGTCCATTTTGTTGACCTTTATATATTTTGTGGCTCTGCATTTGCACCACTTAAATTACATAGTAAGAAAAGTTACATCCCTTTTTTAGGTCTGCTTAGGCCTTAGTCTGCTCAGTGACAAACGGTGAAACACACTCACAGGTCTATGTGAGCAGAACCTCAGGTTTATCTCATGCAGGAGTGGTTCTCATCTGCAGAGCCGCTGTCCTGGTGCTCCCTCCCTCCTGGTGCAGCAGATCCAGGTTGCTGGACAAGGAAGGAGGATGAGGCAGGGTCCAGGTTGAGTGCAAGGATCAAATCAGTATCCATGGGGGCTCGGCATAAGCCTCGCTGCAGCTGAGCTTGTCTTCAGGTTGATGGTGCTTGGTGGGGGTTACCTGGAACCCGGGCAGGAGCTCCCAAAGGCAAGGTTGGTATCAGCAGAGAAATCTATGAGCAGGAATCATGCATGTTTTTGCCATGTGTAGGGCCAGAGAGGTGACAGGTCCTTGGGAAGCAAGTCTGTTCTGCTGTTTGTAATAATTAGTAAATTATTTCCACCCTCACATGTTGCTCTGCTTTGCCTGAAAGTACATAATTTTGTATAATTTTCCCCAAATTGCTCCCATGGTGCTAATGGGAGTTTTCTCCCAGGGCACCTTAGTGAGATGTTTGTGTTGGGAATTGCATGTTCTATACTGTTAATGAATAGAGGCAAGAATTTAATAACTTAGGAGTTTAGGAATGTGCAAAGTGTCTTGGGAGGAAAGGTTTTCCTCTCATCTCCCTCACTTTATTGCTTGCATTTACTGCAGGTTTTGCATGGGTCTGTGTAGTACTGCAGAGTAAACCTAGAGGTTCATGGCAGATAAACGTGATTCAGTTCCTGTTTACCAAGGAATCAATACATCATTTCAAATAATCCAAGAAAATGGTACCAAGTTAACACATTGCAAAATACATTATTCACCTCCATTAGAGATTGGTACAAATAATTTTCTTCTGTATTTTTTTCATGTGATGCTAAATTATTCAGCTGAAATTCATGACTAATCTCTGGCTTTCTATTTTTTCCATTCTTCATAAAAATGCCAAATAACTACACTAATTTATTAAACAGGAAACAGCTTGCACTTTATTTGCAGACCTGGCACCACATGCCTTAAATCTGTTTAATAAAAGTGGAATATCTAAATTACCATGGTGTAAAATAGGAGAATGTTTTTTTTGCTGGATCTCTGTGGAAGATACAGAGTGAGTAGGAATCTTCTGGATTGCTTTTTAAACCATGTTTCATATTGATATTTGCTTCCTGTTATAATGTTATCTTACCAGTGAAACAGCTGTCCTCAACAAGGCTGCCAAGTGGAAAATGGATTTGGTCTTATGTTGACCCCTCTTTTGCTCTGGTTTAGCATTCCATTTTGCCAACAGGTATACTATTTTAGATAACAAATGTTCCTTTCCTTAGCTAACCATCTATTGCAGCTTTTTTCCTAGTAGACATAAACTGCTGTCAGGGCTTACCTCAGCTGGTACAGCAGCTGTGAGCATGCTCTGCTGATCTCACAGAAAAACTGGAGCTGGGAAACTAAAATGTCATGAAAATAGCTGAGGATAAGGTTTCGAGAGAAATATTCATGTAAGTTTTTTGAATTAGGGAAATGAAATGTCCAATTCTGACAACAGTGACAGATTTATGGGCTTGGTACATTAATTATTAAGCAATTTAATATATTAATCTATGAAATGACAGCACCAGAGAGTGCTACTCTGTTTTGTGTAAAACCAGGGGGTAGCTGAAGTGCCCCTCTGCTGTCATGGCAGAATTTTATATCGCATTCAACATTCAAGAATAGTGTCAAGCAAGAAGCAATTGAAGGATTACTTCTTTCTGGTGTGAAACATATGGGAGATGTTTTGCTATAAACTGCATATTCATGTGCAAGAGAGAACGAAGCTAAAAGTTTTCATTTGTTGTTTCCCCCCTTCACCAATAAGCTCAATAGATGGGGCCAGTGAAGGAAGAAAAAGAACATATTTCTCACATGCATTTAAAGGACCTCCGATATTACATCTGCATTCCTACTTTAGCAAAGACTTAGGTGGATGTCTTGATAGATGACAAGATGGAATGTTAAGTGTTTTCAAGTGAAATGAAAATAACTGGATTTTTGGCTTTTACAAGCATAGCTTCAGTTTGGTGTTGAGTATAGAAAAGTAGAACTTAAATTCTAGATATGTAACAAAATACTGCCTGTATAGAGCAGAGGAATAATAATGCTTTTTGGGAAAAAGGTGAAGTTTTAAAAGCCCCAAAATGAAGAGTTCTGTAGATATTTAAGGATACAACAGTTGAATCCCTTGTAATTTTATTTATTTATTTGCTGTTTCTTCACTAAACTTTCTTTCTTCTCCCCCTCCAAATTTAATGTCCTTGAATATTCTCCTTATAGTCATTTAAATATCTGGTGAAGTTCCTAAGGCTGCAATTTGCTTGTAATCTTCTATCTGTTTCCTTGTCATTGTAAACACATCTAGTTAGATCTTCAGCTCTATAAAAGCATCATATGAAGTCAAAGGAACTACATGGAATTTCTTCAGATGATAATTTCTCTTGTGATATTTGTACTCCACTTTTGCTGAACCCAGACTTGTTTTCAGCACATAATTAGAGGTTTTTCACCATTCTGATCAAAAACTCATACTAATTGCCTGAGTTTTAGCTAAAGTTCACATTCAAAATTTTTTTAAAGGATTTGTGTAATGTGGGTGTGAACTTATAAAAATCTTTAATCAAAACTTCATAAACTACTTCTCTAATGAAATGTTTATAAAAGGAAGGGTTTTATTTTCAGCACTTTTGTTGTGTTGTCAAACTCGTGTCATGGTGACACAGGCTGTTGTGCACAGGACTGTTGTTCACTGCCAGACCAGATGACAAGGACAGCTTTAGGTTAAAAATGTCTACTTACTAGTTAGGCTACACTTGGAAATGTCCATGTGCATTGGTTTTTGGCCTCAAATATTTGATCTTCAGTTGCCTTATTGGAAAAGTTCCTTGTGATGCAGTGAAGGACCAAGGTGTATATACTGTTTGAAAAAATTATTCCACTACATTAGTAGCCAGAAACTGTATCTATAAATGGGGTAGAGTGAAACGATATAATGGAAATAATCTAAATTGCTGTAAAATAGTTTCCTTGGTTTTACTGTTATTTATCATAATTACAGGTAAAATCCAGGATAAAATAAGAGCTGGAGAAGAAATCTGAAGTGATTGACTTTGCTTGAGAGTATGTTTTTCTGTTCCATTAGGAAGCTACAGCAAACTTTGCTTCGTGGCATTTTGTGTCTAGATACCTAATCTATGTTATAATAGTAAATCAGTAATTAAACTATTAAATGCTGACTCTGAGCAGGTTTTCTGTGAGCAGTGGTTTTTTTTAGCTGCAAGTGTCCCCAGATGTAAAGCTTGTTTGTTTGTTTTTAAGCATACAGTGCACGACACCAGGAAATAGCTCCTAGCAGCATTCGGTAAACAGACTGCCTAATTAATTCTTCTCCCAAATATGTTTTATAACGTCTGTAATTAACCCAAACCAAATTCAGATTTGGCACTGGCCTTCAGAATGCCATCTTAGAGGCAGTTGATGCCCCATCCAAGCAGTGTTCAAGGCCAGGTTGGATGGGGCTTGGAGCAACCTGGTCTAGTGGAAGGTATCCCTGCCCACAGCAAGGGGTTAGAATTGGATGAGCTTAAAAATCCCTTCCAACTGAAACCATTCTATGATTCTATGATTTTATTACCACCAGTAGTGTGTGTGTTGTACCTTCAGCACCAGTTTTCATAGTCTGACACAAGTTGTAAGACATTTTTCTTTTTGATCCTGATGTCAGGATTTCAGGGTACTTGGGAAATAATAACACTCCTCATCTTCTATTGAAAAATAGATTTCTGTCAATAAAACACAGAACTTGTAGAAATGAGTTCCTGTTCTCACTAATAATTGTATGTTTAACACCACAGTGCCATGAAACTGAAGTGAATTCATGTTTTTGTTCCCCAGAAGTGTGAAATAGGATAGCAGTTCACAATCACATTCATAAAACCTGGAATTAAAGGCACCATGTCTGTCTTTCCGGTAAAGGCTGCATAAGAAATCTTGAACTGTTAATATCTTATTTTGAAATCATAAGCTTTTCTTCCCACAGGAGTTCACACTTTCTGTACCTGAAAAAGATGCATATAAGTTACCACTACTGGTCAGGAATAAATACTGAAGCAAAATGAAAATAAAAGATTATATATATTCCTATGTATAGTTTTGGTACTCTAATAGATGTGATGTATATAAATCTAGAATGTAAAATTCAAATATAAATTTAGAATTTACAGCAACTTAACAAAAACAGATCAATGAAAATGTTTGTAAATTTAGTGCCAACAAAATATGTTATTGTGTTCCCTATTTCTGATGGACTTTAAAATAACAGGCACCTGCCTTTATGCAGTATAAAACATTGCAAATACTGCAAAAGTCAAAGAGAGATATTAGAAACAAGTTCCTAGCAAGCTGACATCACAGTGGTGTCAGGCAATTCAACAGCCAGTCACAGACGATGAGGCCATTGTTTGAATTTCCTTACATTCCAGTATTTTAATAAGGACATGGCAGCTTACTGGTTATCCCTGGGGTCTCATCATGTTAGCTGCCAGTGGGCCAAGTGCATGGAGCATATTCAGTAGTGAGCCCACAGACAGTAGTGGACTGCATACCTGGGGGTGATAAATCTGCTTCTGCAGAGTTTGGCAGTTGCCACTATGTCCAGTCAACCTGTGGAAATGAAGTTTTCCTCAGACATTAGGCCTGCAAGTACAGAGCATCTTCATATATGTACAGCATGTGCCTTGTAGCTTATTTCCATTGTAACTAAAAATTGGTATGAATGTACTGGATCATGTTCTGCTGAAGATGAGTTGTGTGACAGTGGGTGCCTGTCTCTAGGGAGCTGCCTCATAAATACTGATTTGAATTGTTGTCTTCAAGTGATCAAGCACTACAATAAAAATATTTTTGCTAGTTTTGGGCAAATATTATCATTAGCTCAGGTACTTATGATTGGTGTTGCTTATTAATGATTTGAATATGAGAAGGCACAGGAAGTTATTGGAATACAACAGAAGTTTAATAGCCATGGTGAATCAAAAAGAGCAGAATTTAAGATTCTATTCCCTTCAGACTTGTACTAAATTAATAAGCTTTCACTGTTTGGTATTCTAGGATGTGATGTCCACATTCTTCCAGTTTGGGGCTTCCATCCAGCAGGAAGCCATCATCATGCTGAAGATCATGCAGGATTATGACTGGCATGTGTTCTCTCTGGTGACCACCACCTTTCCTGGGTATCGAGACTTCATCAATGTCATTAAGACCACAGTGGAAAACAGTTTTGTGGGCTGGGACATGCAGAATGTCATCATACTTGATACCGCCTTTGGAGATGCCAAGACCCAAATTCAGCTGAAGAAAATTCATTCATCCGTCATCCTGCTCTATTGTTCCAAGGATGAAGCTGTCTACATACTGGATGAGGCTCGTTCCCTGGGCCTTACTGGTTATGATTTCTTTTGGATAGTTCCCAGCCTGGTTAGTGGTAACACAGAAATCACTCCCAAGGAGTTTCCTTCAGGACTCATTTCAGCATCTTATGATGAATGGGACTACAGTTTAGAAGCTCGTGTACGGGATGGCCTTGGGATTATTGCCACTGCTGCATCAGCCATGCTGGAAAAATACTCCTTCATTCCGGAAGCAAAAACCAGCTGCTATGGACAACTGGAGAAAAATGACCGGCCATCTCACACTTTGCACAAGTAAGGCTTATTGGTTTGGGGTTTTCCCTACATAATCTCTGTGATTTTCCATTCTGTTGTCGTATATTTCTTGAAGGAGAATAGGGGTTTTTGTTAACCCCATCATGCCCTTTTTAAGCAATGCTTTTCAGATGTTCTAAGGGACCATAGAAGAGGATTTGCTGCACTGGCCCATGGAAATCACGGTATGTGCCGTGGAGCATAAATACAGCTCTGGATCTTTGTAGAAGCAGACAGATTCAGTTCTTAGAGGGTATGAGGCTGAATTAAATAAATTGTGACTTTGTGTACTATAGTTATGAGGTAACATTGCCAAAATGCTCTGGAGGCTGTGCCTGAATCACTTGGATCAGCAGGAACGTGGGGACAGGCTGAGAAAGTTGGGGCTGTTCAGCCTGGACAAGAGAAGGCTGTGTGGAGACCTCATAGCAGCCTTCCAGTATCTGAAGGGGACCTATAAGGATGCTAGGGAGCGACTCTTCACTAGGGACTGTAGTGATAGGACAAGGGGTAATGGGTTCAAACTTAAAGAGGAGAAGTTTAGATTGGATATAAGGAAGAAGTTCTTTACTGTAAGGGTGGTGAGGCACTGGAATGGGTTGCCCAGGGAAGTTGTGAATGCTCCATCCCTGGTGGTGTTCAAGTCCAGGTTGGGCAGAGCCTTGAGTGAAATGGTTTAGTGTGAGGTGTCCCTGCCTGTGGCAGGGGGGCTGGAACTTGATGATCTTAAGTTCCTTTCCAACCCTAACTATTCTATGATTCTATGATTTTATATTTTAGAAGACAAGAAATGCGCAGCGTTAAAGAGGTGTCCCTGGAAATTATAGCAGTATTAGGTTTGTTGGGTAGCTTTTATCACCTAATAACTGAAATCTGTCACTTTTGCTTCTGAGTATTTTATTTTTGTCACCTATACTAGAATAACTGTAAAAATTAATTTGCATTAATCCGAGTTGATATGGGTGTTTTCTCAAAACATTTTGTCATCTAGGAACTGCCAAGGTTTAAGTCAGGATTCTTCGCTGCTTGGTACTCATGATTACTCATATCCGAAATTTGTAATTCATGTCACACAGTAATTTTTTTTCATTTGTTGTGTGAGGGGAAGTAAAGGGATCTTGCTTTTTTTTTTTTTAATAGCTCTTTACAGTATCTAAGCAGTATTTACGAAATTTGTTCTGACAAAATTTTGCAGATGAAGCACTTTTACTGAAGAGCAGGTTGGAATTGGCACAAGAAGAAAAATAAGTGCTGATTTTATATAGGAGACTGTGGAACATTTTTAATCTTCTGAGACGTAAGTCCATGTTTAGATTAGGAGTTGATTGCCATATGATATCCTGGAACAGTTGCTGTTTTCCATGCAAACGACATTCTTCAGAAGCATTCTTAAAAGCTAAATACAGCCAAATTAATGGATTTTAACATTTCACATGTGCATGTTATAAACAGTGTGACCAAAGCTCAGAAACTTGCACCCTTCTCCTTGGAGAGGGCTTGCCTTTAGTATGACACACTTTTTCTGGCATTTCATCTTTCTTTTAAAGCTGCGTACATTCACTGAAGGCATCACAGAAAATCTGTGGTTCTTTCCCTGGTGCCCCAGTTGCCCCTGGGGAGTGTCAGGAGGCACTACTGGGGTAATTAAGTCCAGCATGGCTTCAGGAGAGCTGTTGCTCTGTCACTCGTGTCAGAGTGAGCTGCAAGGCACCGCTGGAACGAGTGTCCTGCTCACACCCAGCATGTGATCCTAATGTCCACTTATTAATAGTTAAAGTCCAGCTTCTGTGAAAGTTATGTTGTATTCTGTCATCAGAAGTTTTGATGTTTAATAAACTGTGTTTCTGTTGGAAGGGCCACAAAAGCTTGAATCTGTTTTAAAAAGGACTTCTACCCCTCTGTTTAGGTACTACACTAATGTAGGCTTGAATTAGGTACTCAGTATTCAGTTGTCTGCCTTCAGACAATCTTTTTTCTCTCATTAAATCTGCATGACTACAAGAATTGGGCTTGTGAGTGTTAGAGCAGCAAGGTTAGACTTCACCAGGAGATTCTGCAGTGTACAATTCTTCCCTGTGAGGTGCTGAGGTGCTGGCACAGGTTGCCCAGAGAAGCTGTTTCTGACCCATCCCTGGCAGTGTTCAAGGCCAGGTTGGACAGGGCTTGGAGCAATCTGCTCTAGTGGAAGGTGTCCCTGCCTGTTACAGTGGGCTGGAGCTGGATGAGCTTTAAGGTCCCTTCCAACCCAGACCAGTCTGGGATTCTATGATGCACACAGAAATTATTAATAGAAATTGTAATATAGTGCACTGTGGTTAATAAAGTAATTTCTCAGTGCAAAAAAATGAGCTATGAAGTGAGAATATATTTTCTATACTGGAGATACCTTGAGCTTCTAAAACACCACAAGAACAAGAAGCAGGCTGGTTTTAATTTAGAAATGTCAGAATTACACTGAAATGAATAAACTTTAAATAGTACTTCTTATGTAATAACTCCCCAAGACTATTCTTGTCACATATAATCTGCAAGAAAAGCAAGTATATACAAGCAGTTAGCAGTGCTAAGTAATCTCTGGGAGCTGACCAGTCTCTCCATGCCAAGGTGAATTATGTAAATTCATTGTAGTTCCTTATCCTCATCACTAAATCCTAGGTTTTTCCTTATGTGACAAATCAATGTCTAAATTGGGATTTTATTCTGAAATGCAGTCCTCAGTTAGTGCAACTTTATATTTTAAACTATAAGATAAGTATATATGGTGCTGTATTAGGGAGCTAACATGAAAAAAAATTCTGGGACATCCTCAAGATGAAAAGGGCTAAAAGTAATTACAAACAGCTTATGGACATGGGATCTGCCACACTGTGCCTCCCTGCTCATGCTGGAAATCCAAGCTGGTGAAGGAGGATTGCACACAGAGACACTGTAAGCTCAGCAGCAGAGAACTCAGTGGAAAGCAGGGAAGAGGCTCTGTAAGGCAATGCTTGAGCAAAACCAAGCTCAAGAATGGAGAAAAACCTCAGGATTTTTAGACTCCATCTATTATTATGACAGTCTAATTCAGTTTTACACCCAGTATAGTATTCTAAGGCTATGTCATAATAGCTAATTTGCTTCTAAATGAGGTTTGGTAATGCTTTATGTGCAACTTCCAGCACTTAGATAGCAATTTTCATCTTCATTTATGAAGAAAACCTATGTAAAGAAAGCCATGAAGTGAAAGCTCCTCCTCCCTCTTTCTCAAATGCTTTCAGTATTAATCTGGATGAAAGATATATATGTTTTGAAGCACACAATGAATCTTTTTTCTGTCACTGCAATTCTAAGATTCTTTCATTAGCTCTCTAGTCTCAGAAAAAAAAAAATCAGATTTGCTTTAGTTTTCAGCATAATTTGATCAATATTTCTGGTACACATGGGAGAGCTACATTTTCTCTATGAATAGAGGATTTACAATACAGGGATCATTTTCAATTATTTAAACCCCATACATATATATCTATATGTATTGAATCAGATCGTCTTTTCCCATTGTGTAAGACCCAAGACAGAAAAATACTAATGTTGTGATGTACTGGTGCTAGCACCACAGGATAAATAGAATTAGCTGCTCATTAATGCAATGTCAGTTGAACAAATGCTTGCTCTCTCTCAAAAAGGGAAAACATGTAAGCAAACAAGCAGCAAAACAAAATAACCCTGTCAGTCATCATGGAAAATTCTGATGTTTTGTGACTAGAAATGCTTCTGCTTTGTCTGGAAGGGTACTCATGTTGTATATAAAAGTCATAACCTTGGGAGATACATTTCACAACAACATTTCCAACCACGCTGATTGTGCAGGAATGGATGGGGATGACAGAGCTCTTGTTCTGTTGTCTTTATCCTGAAAAGCAAAAAGATGTGTCTAGCCAGAAGTAGCCAGATGCTTACCATGAGGTGTTTACATCTAGGTGTGCTGAGTTTCTGAATACAGCCAAATCACATGCAGGATGTGGAGATACATCTTACTTTCAGTAGTGAAGGTGCAGGGCTAAACAGCTATCCGCACGATGCTGGGCTGTCATGTCATACACTTCTCAAGCACAGTTTCTTGTTGGCCATCACTAAACCAGGGAGCAGGAGGAGCGTGAAGGCTAGTAGCCAGGTACATATACAGCTGATCCTGCCCTCAATCTCCCTGCTTTAAAAGTGTGAGGACTCATTGGGAACAGTGTTTTGGAATATGCTACCCAGGGCTTCTGTCTTTCCATGGACAACTGCCCAGTTCATTTTCTTGCCCTTGCTGTTGTGCTGCTGTTAGTTAACAGCATGGCTGTGAGGCTTCTCCAGAGGACCAGGGTATCTTGTCTCTCTAGTTCTGATGGTCACTCATCAAATTTAATATTTTGATTCCAGCTTTTAATAAAGACACATGATTTTTCCTCTTTTTCTTTAGAGCAAAATCAGGGATTAAATAGACAAAATGGTTTGATGAGTAATCCAGCAAATCTGTTTAATCTTTTCTTGCATACAGATCAGCAGCCAGTTTACAGAGGATTTGTTCATTTAAGTTCTGTCAAAAGACTTGGGGAAAAAAAGTATCATCTGCTTTATTGTATGATTGAAGATGTATCATTATTCAACTAATTATGTATGAAGCAAAATGTTTTGTGTTTTTTTTTTTCCCTAGTAGCATACATGCTGTGCAGAAAAACAAATGGTATTTACTTTTACCTAAGACTCTCCAGGATATTTGTTGTCTTTCCTGTTTTGTGATACTACTGCAGTGTTTCTGGAGCCACTGCAGGGTGCATCACACGCATCAGGACTGCATCACACGCAGGGTGATGATCTGAGGCTGTAACCCAAGATCACATAGTCATAGCTTAGGTGTTGTGGAGGGAAGCATCTCATTTGAGTATGTTTTCCATTTAGTACTTGTTTTTTGGTAACTAAAGCTTGAAGAAGTTTCAGGGTGCTGCTGAGTTTACTTATTCTTTTCCTTTGCTACAGCAAATGCTGTTCTACAGAAATGAATCCAAGTGAGGATGATGCACCTAAATGTCTGAAGGCATGAACAAAGCTGCAAGCCCTTGTGGAGCACTGAGGCCACACAGATGCAGGGAGAAGTATATTCGTGCATCTCCAGATGAGGACCAAGCTGTCAGTCCTAGATTTAATGTTAACAACTCATGTCAGATATCCTGAATTACGAGAAATTAGTATTGCCAACATGAAAAACCGAATAAGAAAAGATACTCAAGAAAAAAATGTAGTCAGTCGCAGAGTCCCACTTGGCCTCATTAATTTGTGTGGGAATGCTTTCTGGTCAGGAGACCCGGTAGTAGAATACTGTAGCAATTGGATTGGTACACAGGGATACACAAAGTCTAATTCACTGCTAATAAGCAGATTTTGAACAGTGGCAACTAGATATTTGCGCTTCAGTTCATGTGCTGTAATTGCCCTTTTCCACAGCATGAGGGCATTTTTCACATAGCTGCATTAAAAGCAGGACCTGAACTGATGTCATGTTCCTTTCTCTGAAAGTAAAACTCAACTTCACTAGCAGTAAAAGAGGGGTTGTGGAGGAAGATGTTCCGCCCAAGAGATCCCGGCATGGTGCTGGTTTACTGATAAAGTGATTGACAAAATTACAGAAAGTCTGTAATCAGAATTTTCTCCCAGGAAGCAGAAGGTACCAAACAGTTAGGAGACATGGGGGTTTGGAACATCTCCCTCTTTTTGTGTTAACCAAAAAAAGAAATTAAGCATGGCCTCTGCTCTGGAGCTGAGCAGCCTTCAGGGCTGAAAGCAGGCTTGGAAATGCAAAATATAAGTGAAGGCTCTTGAAGACAGAGCTATTGAAGACACCTTACCCTTGCAGGAAGCCAGGCAGGCTTCATGGGAAGAGTTTGGGGTGCTTCTGAGTTGGAGCAGCAAAATATTAGTGCTATTTATGAAACGCTTTTGCTAATAATAAAATGAACTCATTAAACTTTTGGTGTTTACACTTGTCTGTGGCACTTTTCCAGGGAGCTGGGTCCTTTCTAATCTTGCTCCCTCCCCTTGTCCCCTTTCGGAAGGGCTCCCCAAGAGTTCTGTCGCTTTTCTGGCAGAACTGTGGCAAAATGACTTTTCCAGACCTAGCGGTAACTAATGCTTTATGGAGCAGCTGGCAGAAGGTACAAGTGGTTGGCATGCCATTTCTTTTTCACAGTCACTGAGCATATTGTTCCCAAAATTGTGTTCATCCATGCTGGCTCCTGGCCTAGGGAGATACAGCTCCTAAGCAGGCTAGCATTGCAGAGTTATATTCAGGAAAGTGAGGGCTGAGGGAAGTGGAGGAGGAGGAGAATGCAGGGGAAGAAAAGGCTCTTTGCATCACGATGAAGGATTTGAATTTAGAATAAAAAGTCTTACACAGCCTAAGATATAAAATTGTCCTTAAAAAAAGTTCACTGCTTGAAAAATGCATTGCTACCTTGTTTAATGGTCTACTTCAGATCTATTTCTGTATGTACGTCAAACCACATTTTATATATTTTACATTCAGGGTTTCTTAATTTAATAGATGTGTTTAGGAAAATTGTTTCTTAATGATAAATCTGTTGTGGGATGTCTATTGATAAGTATCTTTCAAATTTCACAGTAGAATCATAGTAAGGAAATTCAGCAGTTCAGAGCCTCGATTAGGTAAAGAAGAAAAGATAAAATTTGGATTCACTCCTGCTTCTGTAGGTATGATGCTGAGTGAATGCCAAGGTCATGCTAGCTGTCTAGATTATTAAACTGGTTGGTTCATGCCATTTGGAGGAAGAAGAAATCTCACCAGTGACACACTGATTTTGAGGCATTTCATCTGCTTTAAATGTCAGTTTGGAAATTCCTTTTTTGGGAGAGGAGGGGGAGATTTTCTTTTATGAAACCGGTATTTCCCTGTGTCTCTGCTATTTGTCTTCATTGCCCATGGTTGTCACAGGTTTGAAACACTGCCTGATGGTGAAGAAGGCGTTAAGTAAAAAATGATCATCCCCAGTGATGAAGCAGTGATGAGGAATTTATGATTTGATTATGTGATCTGGAAAGCAGAATGAGGGCAGGAAGCATGGGTCAGTAACAGTAAGAGTAGCTAAGTTCCCCTTTTTGGGGGTAGCTGAGGACTGATATGTTTTCATTAATGCTTCTGCCTTACTCATTATGTATTTGCCAGCCAGTAATCTGTTTGGGATCTGGATACTAGGTTGATTGCACAGTAATTATAAACCAGCTTGTCACCACAGAGCTAGCTCTGTTCCTGAGCCTGATGAGTGCTCAATTTCTACTTCTAAAAGTCTGGATCTGTCTAAAATTACCCTAATAAAACAAAAAAAAGGAAGGAACAAATATCCAAGCAAACAGAAGAAAGAGCATCTGAAACAGTCTGTGCTTCCTGTAGCTGGACTTGATTTTAAAACCATGGGACATTTGGTTTCTAAAGACATAATTCCTTTATGGTGTTTCATATTCACATATTCATGAATAGATAAAAAATAAACATGAAATAAAAAAAATGGAATGGAGAAAACACAAAGAGTTTGGAGGGGATTTTTTGTATTGTATTAGTTTTGGTGAGACCATATTTTGTCATATGTATAATAATTATCGCAATTACATTGTATGCATTTATTTTTAAGGGATCAATTAATTGAAAGTTTATTTGTTGCATTGCACCAAGGAGGTCCTTGTTCAGTATATGTACATGCATGCAACTGCTAACTTTTAAAATCCAGGTCCTTTCTGGATGCACTGAATTTCTGCACATTTGTAAGAGTATTTTCTTATATGTGCCTTCTTTTTAATGCTGTGATCTTTGCATCCTTCAGGAAGAGTATCCAGTGGTTTTTTAAGCACAAGTAGACCTGTCTGGCCTCAGCAAGCAGAGTGCTGCTGCTTCAATGCATTGACTTATTTTCATTTTGTGTCTGCAGCAGTGCTTCCTCCTGGACGTGCAATGCTTTTGAGGGATGGTTCCAAGTTGTAGTCCACATTTTTTGTTTATTTCTAGCCCCATGAATCTCAAAACTCTGCATTTCCCTTGCCTTCTGGTCAGGGTTTTTCCTCAATTTGGCTTTCCCTTGGAGAAGCCAGTTGATTCAAGGACTGGTTCATATGCTATTGGCTGTGGCAAAAGTTACCCTGAGAATGAGAAACAAGGGTCTGTAAGTCTCTTGGCACACTGCCTTTGCTGGATGATCAGGATTAAGCTCAGCTTGCTCCAAGGGACAAATGAATTGTAAAATAGTGCTGCAGGGTCTTTTGG
This sequence comes from Neopsephotus bourkii, assembly GCF_033783945.1. Taxonomy (NCBI): domain Eukaryota; kingdom Metazoa; phylum Chordata; class Aves; order Psittaciformes; family Psittacidae; genus Neopsephotus; species Neopsephotus bourkii. The sequence continues at coordinate 3,801,976 of NW_026901434.1, read as the reverse complement.
GACACCGGTGTGTGAGCATGAGAATGCCTATCCTGAGGACAGGAATATTTGCAATGATGACCTGCTGGTATCCAAGAAATGCAGTACATGGAGGGTACTGCTTGGTGAGCACCATTGCTAGGGAGGCTCCAGAGGTGACACTGCATCTGCTTCAGTTGTGCAATATTGTTCCCGTGTGCAATATTGCGCTTTCAGTCTGTTGCTGTTTTGTTTCTTCACCTCCCCCCATAGAGGTTTATGAAGCTGGGGCTAGGACTGATCCTTATTTGAGACAAAGTGATCTTCATAATTTACATAGTTTGGGGTTTTTTTCCTTAAAGACCACAGAATCCACTAAACCTTCTCACTTTTGCTCTCAAATCCTGTATCTATCAGGGGAGCACTTGTATATCTTGCATATACATTTATATGGTTAACATCAAAAGAAATCCCCAAACCTGCAAACTTGTTTGCTGTTGTACAACATGGAGCAGAAAGTCTCAAAGATTCTGCTCCAGGAGTGGTTGTGGCTTTGCTGGGGTTTCAACTGTTTTCCCACAGTATAGGAAATCCTTATCAAGTACCTTATGGACAAAGAATGCCCATGTCTTCTGTAAGGAGACTGGCCAGAGAGGTGGTTCTGTTTCAGCAGGATCGTTCCCTAGTAAATGGTCTTCCAAAAACTAGGGTCTAACCCTTTTGCCAGTCTTCCCCCATTTGTTAATGTAAATGAGAATCAATGAAGTTGTGATACAGTATTTGCAGAGTAGGAAAACCCACCTTATTCAAACTTGTTCTGTCTTTCTACATAAAGTCAGAGATTTGACATGGATAAATACTGTGCAGTTTTGGCATTAATCTGAAGGCTTATCTGGATTACTTGATACTTCTGAGTCTGTAAAAATAAAGTTGGAAACCTAGAGAACAGTTTGTAACCTTGGTGCTTCAGAGGCTTGCTGTAAATACAGCAGGCGCAGTGTTCTGGTGTGGTGTTTCAATACTTGTCTTTTCAGTTTGTTGGGGAAAGACAAGCAAAAAAACCCAGAGAATTCTGTAAAAGTTTAGAAGTGTTTTGAAGTATATAGTGCAGGCTTGGTTCTTCACATGATAAAAACCTGGTTTGGCTTCAGTGTGTGAATAGTTTAACATCTGCCCTCAAAATCCCCTTTTTTGTACATGTATTACCTAGGGAATCTTGCTCACCAACTTAAGTTTCCAAAAGCTAATTAAGATTTCAGTGTCATAATACTGTCACAAGGCCTCCTGGTATCATGTCTTTGCAAAGGTTATAGCATTAATGAGGTATGAAAGCAGATTAACTACTAATCCAAGGTGTATACTGAATTGCCCCCTTACAGTAATAAGCTCAAATAATCAAGTGCCTCATTTAGTTAAGAACAAGAATATGCAATTCCAAAACTACTTCAGAAATGTATTTTTACCAGTTTAGAAGACAGAGTCATATTGCACAGAGTTAATCTTGGGCAAATTTAAAACTCTGTAAGAGTAATATATAAGTACTTGCTTTTCCTCACTCTTCCTAACCAGGAACAGAAAAGCATGCATTTGTTTTTCAGAGACAAGCAGTTTATGATCTTGGCCAGTAAAAGCAAACCAGGACTTCTGTCCTTTGTGGGTGAAAACTGGCAATTCAAAGGGAAGGTGTTTCCGAAGAACACAGGCAGCTGATGAATTTTGTACAGAAGAGTATGCTCGGGAAAACAAGACCCTCCTTGAAGTTCTTTTTCATTGCAGCAATTTGAGAAGCTGGGTAGCTCAGGCTGTGTCAATCACAGATACTTCTGTACATGACTTGGACAACACAATTTTAAGAGACTTCTGCAGATTATAGACTTTTTCTTGAACTTGCAAAACATGTTTCACTACTAAAAGGCTAGTAACTTCACACTGATTAAAAATATACACTGAGTTCAGGTTTTCAACTTAGGTTTGGGGTTCATCTTTATTTCTGGAGCACTTGAGCATTGCTGCACCTACAGCACTGCATCTTGTGATGGCCCCTGTCTAGCTTCTATGCTAGGGCATTTGCATGCTAATCCCCAAAGTTGATGAGTTGTGTTTGAAATCTGGGGAGTGAATTTACCAACCTACATGAAAGAAAGGTTCAACTGAAGTCCAATCACCAATGGCTATGTAATAAAATCCCAACTGGACATAGAAGCCTGGATGCACAGTGTGCATGTTTGTGACCCAGCCCTTAGGAGGAGACGAAATGCTCTGCTGTTGGTTTTATTGAATGAGGGGATTTCTGCCTGGCCCTGTAAGATACAGTGTTCATTGTAGGGGGTGTTATTTCATGTTTGTGAATTGGGAAGGGACCTCTGAAGAAGGGTGCAGAGGTACAAAGCAAGCAGGGCATGTTTTCAGTTTGTCCTTGTTTTCCCCTTGTGGTGACTTCCTGGGTTTTTATTCCTTGGGTCACAAAGCATTAGATTTTCAGCAGTGAGCAAACATTATTCTGGTTTCTTACATGTATGTACAAGGAAATTCTGTTTGGTGAATTGCCACTTCCTCTCAAGGTGGCAAACAAGGTTTTTATTCCCAAGCAAGCTCTTTCAGTGCTGGATGAAAAATATAATATCTGGGAAATTAGTTCAACTGAAAAGCTGAATTCTGCCAAGGGGAAAATTTTCACACCGCCAGTCTGTCACAAAATCTGAGTTATTACAGGGAGTGAAGTTACAAATTGCTGTCAAACGGGTGCTGGATGATGTTAATATGACTGTTTAGGGCAGTGCACATTTAATTATTAACTGTTATGATACAATGCTGTTGTTGCTTCTGGGTCTGTACACTTTAATTTAGTGTTCAGCTATTGGGATTTTCAGGCAGCTATGTCAATGCAAAACCTTTGAATATGGAGCTGAAGAATTTGATCTGTCAAATTCACCAGGAGACCATGTTACTACTACTGTTACCAAAAAATCCAAACAACAAACCTAAAACCAAACAATCAAAATAAAATAAAAAAGGGGGGAAAAAGCCCCAACAACAGCAGCATCCCAAACCCCCAAAACACCCAAAACAAAACTTCAAAGCAAACATGTAAGCCAGTAGCAGTTTCTTGTGGGCAAAATGGTATAGAGCAATGTGTGAACAGTTAAAGTAACTTTAATGTCCTTCAAACACATCTGTCTGCAGGATGGAGTGGTATTGGTGTTTATTGAATTCCTGAAGGAAAGCAGCTAGGTGAAAGGTTGGACTGAATTTCTTTCAATGAAGTACACTGAGAATTGAGTGTAATTCAGTGTAATTAACTCCAGGCCATGGATATGGGGTGGAGGAGGGCACAGTATCTTCTTGATGTGCCATGAGATCTCCAAGATTCTGAATTGCATCTTTACCCCTCACCCGCTGGTAGCCCTGTCAGGCTTACATTGATGGTCTAGAGTTGTTTCCAACATCACCAAAGAACACCAATGTCAATACAAGCTTTTTTTATGCTCTTCCCTCTCATGCCTGATTTTCTTTCAGATAATGTATAAAATGATAGATATTTCAATATCACAGTGTGGCGAGCTTAACCTGTGTGTTGTGGTATTTCAGACCCTTGGCAGTAAATTCCTTGTATTTTTGCTTTTAAAAAAAAACCTGCAGTTTTTCATCACTCTTTCTGACCCTGGAATAGTGGGAACAATCTGTTCTTATTGGGAAACTCTGAATCTGTGTGGAACACAAATATTAATAGTATCAACAACAGCATTGTATCATAACAGTTAATAATTAAATATTATCAACTTAGTTATAAGTCTGTGGGAATTTTTGAGGACAGTTGACTTTGTTTGATGGACAGGATGACAGTATTTCTGACTCAATGAAAGGACAATGCTTTGGAAAAGAGAGTACACAATTCAATGATAAATGAAAAGCCAGAGTTAGAAATGAAACCCTATGCATATTAATACGGAAGTGGATAAACTAGATAGGCTGTGTTAGAATTGGTATAAATTCTAATGATTCAAGAATGACCTGGTAGAGATTATCTGATCACTGCTTATGGCAGGATTGCTTGTAAGTGGTTGCTCTCTGTCCTTGGAACATGCAGGTTAGTGTGGCAATAGAGAACAGAAGAAGCAATCAGGAGTACTATGGCACATCCTGGGAGAGGTACCTCTTGTTGTAGCAGAGGGTAATTTCCTTCTGTTGACATAAATTCATCCAAAATTTTCAGTTGTATGAATGTCCTCCTTTGTAGCTGAACAAAGAGCCTGTGGTAAATCCACAATCTTATCGATTCATTGCCCAAGCAGGTAAGTGTAAAGGCAGGTACTGTGGGATCAGACCTACGTTTTGCTCCTTCCCTGACAGTGTTCAAGGACAGGCTGGACAGAGCCTTGGGCTTCATGGTCTAGTGTGAGGTGTCCCAGCCCATGGCAGGAGGGGGTGGAACTGGATGATCTTAAGGTGCTTTCCAACCCAAACCATTCTATGATTCTCCACAAAATTTTAAAAATTCCTTCTTCTTCCTGTACATTTTATTCAGAGTCCCTCTATTTCCTTTTCTAGTCAAAGTGCTAAGTAGTTTATATATCTTTTGGAAACTATGGAAAAGTAACCTCAATCCAAAAATTATTTTAAAATACTTTAATTTTTGAAATAACTGAAATATTATCAAAGTTTTCATATCTGCTTTTGGCTGAAGGTATTAATGGAATTTATCCAAGTGTCCAAGCTGTGTATAGCTATGGTGTCAGAAAGGGCTGACAGGACTCGTGGAGTTTTAAACAGGTGAAGCCAGACTAGAAGCATTTACCTTACAAGCACTTACTCATAGTGAGGCAGCAGTATAATGTTACATGCAGAGCTGATGTAATGGAAGCTGATTTAAAAATTATGTCTGCATTAAAAATCGTATGTAAACAATATTCTGCTTTATCTTCTGCTGTGGACTGCCTTGAAATGCTCCAGCTCCCCATGTTGCAGATGTAGGCTTTTCACAGCATTGCCAGGATTTGGTGCATGTGTTTCATCAGTGGTTCTGGTACTGAACTAACTTGCTCATTAACGGCTTCACTGCTCATTAATTTTTTAATGAACTTTTTTTCCTTGCCTTCTAGGTTTATGATGAATGTGACTTGGGAAGGTAAAGATCTGTCCTTCACGGCAGATGGTTATCAAGCACACCCCAGACTGGTGGTGATAGTACTCAACAACGATCGCCAGTGGGAAAAGGTGAGCATCCATTATCTCTGAGTGAAAGATGTGATGGGAGCTAGGAGAGACTTGGTAGAACCCTATTAGTGACAAGTAGACAGATTAACATCATGGATATCAATGATGATACTCTGCTGTAGCAGGTTTGTCACAACAGTTCAGAAAAGCTAATTTTACCTGATTCTCAGTACGTATAAGGAGTTTTAACAGGGAAAACAACACATCAGTGAAGATAAACCATGTGGGTTTCAGAAGATTTCTGAAGGTGAAACACACCTTGCATTTCTTTATACTATTCAGTAAAATAAAACTGGTGACTGAAATATCTCCAGAAACTTGGGCCTTACCTGCCTAAATTTGGATGGATTTGTATATCTTGACAGCTTCAGTCAGGGTTGTTTTTTTTTTGCTTGGTTTTGTTTTCTTTGACACAATTTAGAGTGAGTGAAAATACGTTCTTTTTTAACCTGTGAAATTTCTGTGAATTAGAGGATAATCTGTGTAATGTGTACCTAAGAAGTTCAGAATCTTGACTTGTGTTCTCCTGGTAGGCAAGTAATCTTCATAAGCCTCTATATAGACTACAAGAAAAAGTGTCTTGGTATCAGGGTTAATCATATATGTGAGTAATAAAAGTTTACAATGAGTTTTTTTTCTATAAAACTCTCACCTCAGCCTGTGACTGTTTTGGCTCTCAGGTTTGCAGGTTACCTGTGGTCCTGTGTTTTAAAAACAGGGAAGCTTAGAAACTGTTTGCAATATGAAACTATAGGAAAAAATACACCTGTATCATCCACCAGTTTTAATTTAAATTCATAAAGCATGATCCTGTATTATCTAAATTGCTGCTGAAATCTATGAACTCTTTTTCTTATATCTGTTGGATCCCATGAAGTCAACTTAAAACTCCAGTTTGTAAGACTGCAAGACTCTTCATGATGTTGAATAATAATGACAAAACAAGAATTACTGAAGGACATCTCAGTAAATATGCTAGTCATGTAAAACCACAGGGAGTAGTCCTAGATTATGCTATGTATTTTTTTTATGTTCATTTGATGCAAATTTAATTCTCTGGATAAATTTAATCCTATCCAAACATGCCAATCTGAATCTTTGGAGGAATCTTTTGCTCAATAACTGTTACGAAAATGTCTTACCCTATTTTAAAATTCTACAACAGTCTGCATACCCTATATAAAGTTGTGGAAAAAGTGTTCTGCTACTTGAGGAATATTAGTGTGAAGCACATGAGGAATATTAGTATGAAGCACAAAAGGGAGAAGACAGTTAGAGAGGCAGCCAACAATGCTTATGCGCATTTTGTATCTTGAAACTTCTCTAAAGAGGCCATTCAAAGGAACAGGGAGATAGGCTTGATGTTTTTGAAAAAAGAGCTAACAACAGCAAGGAAAGGGTGGATATATGAAGTGGCATTATGTCTAAGAAATAACTTGAGCCTTTTTTAACCTTCAGGTGACTCCCCTGTCAGAGAATGGAAGATTTAGTGCAGGTTTTGCTCTGTCTAGCTGTGCATGTTGTATGGCAGCAGTGAACGCTCCACCTGCTGCCCTGGGCTACAAGACCTCGGTAGGCTGATGCTTACATTGCCAGTTGCGCAGTTTTCTACCTGGGAAATCCCTTCCTGTTCATTGCTGTGCTGGGGGGCTTCTAGGAGGAAGAGAGGAGTGACTGAAGGGGAGCTCCTGCCCAGAAAAAAACTATATGCAGTTACTCCTAGCTGCCCCTTTGCTTTAGAGCCTTTCTGTTAGCAGGCCTGCCAAGTTACTTCAGTAGAGACAGCCTGCCCTAGCAGCAGCTTTCATGTCTGCTTCGCTATTGTAGGACTACGGGAAGGGGGCCAGGTTTAATTATGTCAGAGGGGAGAAGTGAAAGGCAGCCAAGAACGGGCTGTCACCACCAGAATTATTCTTCTACCACAAGCTGATCCCTGCCTATGTGGATGAAGACAAATAAACTGACTAATCACTTACCCTGGCAAGCTGGATGTAGCCCCCAGCTATCTCAGAGCACCCCACACTTATATCAGCAGGGCATCAGTGTGAACTTCAGATGTAATAGGGCAGTTCCTCTGACTTACAGGCATGAGAAGGCCCTCGCCCAACCCCTGGTTTATTTGAACATTTTTCCAGCATCATCTCAACATTCTTTCTCACCCCATGTCTCTTGGCCAGTTTCTTTCTCCTTGTTTCTTTCTCCTTGCACTGTTTTTTTTCAATTTTAAAACTGTCAAAGTTACTCATCTGAAATCTAACATTTCCTGCTCTGAATTTCCAAACAGGCACATGGTTTTACTTCCAGTGACAGTATTGCAGTATCACAGAACTGTTTTATTGAAGTCTTATCAAATATCCTCAATCTTATATGGAAAGCATAATTCCTAGAATCTAATTAAATGATTTATTCATGTGAAAAACTGACAATAACAGCTTTCTAATCCTTGTAATGTAACTAATGTACATAGAAATTGCGAGTTTTATTATTTATGTAAGAAAGACTAATTGTGGTTTATGTGAAGATGTTTTTACTCATTATTTTTCTGAAAGTGCAAGATTTAATATTAAAACACATTCTTCTTTGGGTTTAATATAATAATCTGCTTTTACTTAAATACAGTTTCTCTTGGTGGCAAAATTGATATATTTAACTCGAAGCTTGAGGTTATAGCAAATCCGTTCAACCATAGTTGAACCATACATCTCTAAGAAAATGGAGATGCCTTCCTAGAAAAATAAGTTGGTTTTTTTCTTTACAAATGACTCAGTATCAAAAGTTTGAGGTCATAATTTCACATGTAAATGTCTTGAGTGAGGGATTCGTCCAATATCAGATTCTAAAAAAAGCTGGTTGAATGGTAATAGTTTGAAGACTGAAAAACAATTTTGGGCATGTTCAAGCATGCATCCAGCAAGATATTGTGACAGGTCCTAAAGCAGCTACTCAAAATTCTGACATCAATGTTCATATTCTTGCTGCTAATCTTGACAGGCACAGGGGCTGCTGTTTTCTGGCAAGAGATTTTTAAGAAGATAAGCTTAATGTGCTTGTTTCAGTGAAACCTCAAATTTGTCAGTGTTGCCCAAATATCACCAAAGCACTGCAGGAACACTGTGCCTAGTGCTAAAAAGTCCTCAGAGGTCCAGCAGTACCACCTGCATCTCCCCCATTAAGGTTATCTTAGTGAGGTGTGACCTAAGTCTCATCCCTTGCCCATTAACTTCACTGAACTGAAAAGTTTAGTCTGTTAGCGTTTTTTAGTCCTGTTTAATGAGGAAATAAAACCAATCAATCCAATATTAAAATAATATACTAGAATAAAGTTAGCAGGGGCAAAATTACATGGTTTAATTAACTGTGCAGATTATATATGTTAAGTAAGGAAGGGAGGACTGTATAACATTTAAAGATGAGTGTATTCTATGTGTGAAGATGTGTTTCAGGGTAAAAACAATTTTTTCTGGTGCTCCCATGGGTAGATACAGATAACATAACTATGCTGGTCTGTATTCTGGGTGGATTTGTGAAATACAAATGTCTTATATTTTTGTAGCCACTGAGTTTTTACAAGAAGCAACAGTAATGGGAACTACACGGCACAACTGCAAGTTAAATGCCACTGCAAGAACTATTATTTACATCTGGGTTTATTGTAAACATAACCAATCATCTTCCACTTTCTGTTAATGCAGGATTTAATGTGGAACTTGATTGTGCTCTGATTAACTGGTATATGCCAGATTTACAAGCTCTGTGTGAAGTTGTACACATTTGCCTCTAAGTAGGAATGAGTGGGCAGAGGGCACGCAATTCCTGCCTGGAATAAATGAACCAAGGTCTTCACAGAGAGCTCCATCTGGCTACTAACATCCACCATCATGTAGCTGAGAAAAGACAGCTATTTTATCTAAAGGTATAGCTGAAACTTCACTAGACAAGAACTGAAAAACCTGACACTCAGATTGCTGACAGAGGTTTTTGTCAGCGTTCTATTGTAATAAAAAGTCACTTAGATGGTACAGGGCAGTTTCTTATGACATCTTAATTGATTTCAGAGAAGGGATCGTGATATTTGAAGGATCCTGATGCTTCACGATAGACATTCCCTAAAAGTTGTAAAAAAATGCATCTGTTTTAACTAGAACAGATGAAATTGCATTATCTAATCATCCATCTGCTGGTATATCTTTTGTGAATGGCTCTCTGGCCTAACATAATGTATTTGCTCATAGCAGAAACAGTGTGCTCTTTAACATCTGCTGGCTTGTCATTTTCTTTGTTCCATCCTTGTTGCTTAGTGTATTTAGTCTTCCTGTAAATGTGCCTAGCCTGACATTTAGTGTCGAGTGAAAATTGCATATTGTTTCTGTATCAGTGAGCTTTTACTTAGCTGAAAGGCCCTTCCTTTGGCCTTTCTGTATGGAATTGTTTGAATTACATCAATTATCATGCAGAATTTCTTAAATCGCATTCCCAAGGAGGATGGTTCCCTCCTGTCTGCTGCTGTAAAGGAGTCGCAGCTACTGGAAAGCAGTGGTAAAGCGTGCTTCACTCCTGTTGATTACAGCTAGTATCAAAGAGGGGATTAAAGAGTAGGAGGACTTTCAGGGCAGCTCTTCCTCTCTGGAAGTCAGGGTATGGCTACCTGGACATCTCTGGAGAGCTGTAAGATCTTGACTGAGTGCAGAGCTGACAGAAAGTCATCCCTCACTGGGAGGAGGAGGAAGGTGTCAATTTGTTTAGCTCTTTGCTTTTACCTCATAAAATGGCTGCTTTGGCCTGAGTTTGAACTCTTGCGCTACATAGAGTGAAATGGCACATTTCCCAGTACCAAAACTATACTAACTGCTGAGGATTTGGTGAGTGCCAAATCCTCATTTATCAACTAATTCTATGCTGATAAATGAGGCCATGAGAGGTGTTAATTTTTCTTTCTCCTGTTTGTTTATTCTCTCTCTGGGTGCTGTGTTTATGGCAGTGCTGGGCCCTTCCTGTCAGCTGCAGGAGCAGCCATGAGGGAAGGGCCCTGCATTTGCAGAACCTGCATGAGACTTTGCAGCAAATTTTGACAGCTTCAGTGTCTTTAAATGTGCATTTCAGACCACACAGGACTGTAAAACACTCTCTATCAATAAGACATGAAAATGCTCACATCATATTTTATCATTTAAATTTAGCTGGCATTCTGTAATACGGACCTTCAGACCCATGAAGTGACACAAAGATTTGCAGCAGAAGGTACGCAGCAGATGCTGCATCTGGAGGAAGGATTTTGCTCTTGTGCTTTGTTCTGCAGCTGCTTTTATTGTTAACGCAACAAACTCAATTTATGCTTTCTAGTTATTGGCTGTAAACCTGCCAGGGTAGCTCTTCCTTGGGAGCAGAAAAGTGTGATGAAGTAAAAGTACCAAATAGTTTTTATATGAAGCAAGATCAGTTAGATTTTGCATTTGCTCAACATCGTTTTCTTCACAAAAGTGGGACAGCTCAGAAAGTATGTTTGCAATATGTATGTGTGTTTAGCGTGGAAAGAACATCCCTGAAGACTTCTCTTTTCAAAGGTTTAGTTTGGTCCTGGGAGTGCATTTAGTATCCATGTTGTCATGTAACATTTTTTCTTACAAAAGGATGATGTCTGTATATTGTGTACAGATCCCATCTGCTGGGAAGGGGGTGACAGGACTGAGTTATTTTTTTTCTGTGAGATGTGCCGGTGTGACAGACTTCGTTTTCATGCCAGCACTGGCACGTAAGGGAGAACATACTCTGCTCTTTTCTCTCTCTGCTCAGGATCTGGCCTTGCTCTTTTTCTCTGTATGATGGTCTCTGCAACGGTGAGTGATTAGGAGTTTGTCAGAGATCCATGTGTTATTTAGAGACTATTTCAGGGTGCAGTGGGAGAGGGGGTCTTCATGGGGTACAGCAATGTGTAAGCTTGCAAGCTGTATGTCTTTCTTAGGCTAGCTGTATTTACCTACCTGTTCCACAGAAACACACCAAATACTTCATTATCACCGTCCTTACCTGCAGTCTTCAAAAGATAAAGAGGCTGCATGGAATGGTCAAACTGTGTATGTAATACAGGGAGTTTGTAATGCGCTTTAGGCAACTGTGGATGAGGTGAGTGCTCTCTGATTGCTAATTCAGCCTGACATCAAACAAGCTCTTCTGCGTTCTCAGCTGTTTTCTGCTTTCCTTCCTGTATCCTGTAGAGATTAAACCAAACCGAATATTCCAGGCTTCGTATGAAGATGAAGAAAATAGGAAAGAATGTACAAGTTCAAAAGAAAGTGATACATGTACCTTTGCAAGTCTGTACTTGAAGCTAAGTTTTGCACATACAATAGTGAATTTAGTTTGTTTATTCCTTAGCTTTTCTGTGTCATTTCAACCCTTCACTCTGTAACAAAGGGATATTATCAATTGCACAAGGATATTGAAAGAACTAAGTAATATATGAAGTAAATATATATATAAAATATATGTATACAAAGTATTTGATTCACTATTGAAATAGTATTTTTTACAAAAGTACCAAAGTCTTTTGGCCATAAATAAGGATTTTTATAATTTGGGCCAGGGTTCTTCCCAAAAATGATTCTGTTGCCCTTTTTTCAAATGAGGGCCATCTTCTGTATTTCTCTGGGATCAAGGCCACATCATTACCAATTTTAACTAAGAATGACAGAAACTTACCATAAATCTCTCCAATTTTTGTGGCATTTCTGCGTAGTAGAGTAAAAGTATTTGCATGCAGTTTTTGACAGTTCTGTGATGGAGCATGCCTGCATTTTTTGAGCATTATCCTCAGCATGAATTTTCTTATTAAGAAAAATGTTTGTTTTACAAATACATATTATGGTGTTTATGACTTTAAAATCTTTCTTAATGCAGTTTACCTTCCCCTTCTGGTTTTTGAATCTAGCAATGCAGATATTCCAGTGTATCTGCTGTGAATAAGCTCATTTTCACTTTTTATTTCTCTAGTAATATTAATTGGATTTCTAGTAATATTAATTGGATTCTTAGGAGGCTCTATTTCTAGATACACTTTTGTGTTCTTTGCACTCTAAGCATGCTATTCTCTTCTCCACTGCATGACTTGCTATAGGGCATAACTAAATTTAGTTAATTCAGTTTAAGTTTGAATGCCTAAATCAAATTTTCAGACCTGTCTTTGAACTATTCATTAATTTCATCTTTCAGGTTTCATAATCCAGAAGTCCAAATATTCTTTCTGCACTTTATTTAATGCTCTATTAAATGGCTGTCATTCTAAAAAAGCCATGTTACCTAAATGAGAGATTTTACACATTTAACAGAACATGATTTCCAAAAGTAGCTATATTTTTTCCCATGTTCTACATCTGCCTTAAGGTGCTGAGGAAATTATTCGTCAGCACATAGGATTTTGAAACAGCAGATGGTTGCAGGTGAAGATGCCTTTGAGTTACGCCAAAATGGGCATTGATGGGAATTTTAAATATTCTTAATCTTTCAAGACAGAGGAAAGGGATGCAGATAAGACTGAGCAAACTGCCCTCATTCGTCTAATTTCTTGTCATTAGGAAGTGTCTATACTGAGTATAAATGTTTTATCTTATACTGGCTTCATTTAAATTCAGGATGGCTGGGCCTGCCACACTGGCTCAAATATGTGAGATTATTCTTGGAATGTGTCTCTGGTTGCCTAGTGTTACTGAGCTGTGCTTTCAGTCGAGCTCTCTGGGCTTGCCTGGTCTTGCCTTCAGGACCTAGGAAAAAATGGTTATCCTGACAAACACAATGTTTTGGAATCTTAAAAATATTTTTATTCTGTTTTTTTAGAGGGGAAAAAAAAATAAAAAGTTAAAATTTCAAATTCTATGAATCAGTAACCTGAACAAAAAGAGATGAAAGAATGGATTGGGGTAGTTTAAATTCTTTCACCTAAAGTTTATCTCTACATATTCTGATAAATTAGCATGTATTTCTAGCATGTAGAAATTAGCATGTAGATAGCAAATGCAGAATTGTGAGTACAATGTCTTTATTAAAACATTTCTATTTCTGTTTACAAGCTATTTCAAATGATGGGTTTATGCTTTTAACAGTGAACAACACACTTTTCTTCTACCCATCTCCCATCCTGTCAAAAGGTAATTCTGGCAAACGGCCTGTGCAGTATTTTAACTCCCTTTTGTTCTCAGACTACCCTTTTCCAAGCAGCTATGGCTTGAAGACTGAGAGATGAGAAAAAGCTTCTGAACGGCAAAGAGTTCCCTTAAGACTGAGTACAAGTAAGAAGTTTGAGGCAGCAGGTGGAAAGAATAAGATAGTAATTCTTCATTGTAGTGGTAACATCTCCACAGCAGAGGCAGTGTGTTTCTATCCTTGTGTAAATTTACCACTATTTTATTTTTGTGGACCTGTTAGTCTGACGGACTGGCCATGAAAATTGTTTTTAGTCTCTGCTAACAGTGTGCAGAGTTACTGTTCACTACTGTTCCGTATTTGAGGTTTGTAGTTTTACCTGCAAATTAATGCTCCGATCACCTGTCATTAAAATTAGAAAATATTGCATGAAGAATCAGGGTACTGATATTAGTAGGTAAGCAAGCTAATTTAAACCTTTACCTCAAACCTAGATGCTTGGATTTTGTTTGAGGATGCCATGTTCAGTGCATTTCATCAGTAGTTATCATGCTCATGAAGTAGCACACTGAAAATGAGTGCTGCAAAACACTGGAGGCAATTGAATTTTGAAGCTGTCTGGTTGGTAAACTGTTTCACTGTGAAATGTTTTATTCAAATATCACTGTTGTCTCCTACTGAGAACAGCAACTGAACTTTTCATATTCTACTTTTCAGATTTTAGGTATGAACTTTATTTATATTCTAGAGTATTTGTAGTGACCTTCACAGGTGAAACCAGGACTTGGAATGCTGCTTTTACCTCAGATATTTTGCTTCGTTGTCATTGGTAAGCCACTTACCAGTCAGTGTTGAAAAAGGACAAAACAAGGTATCATAGAATAGTCAGGGTTGGAAAGGACCTTAAGATCATCTAGTTCCAACCCTCATGCCATGGGCAGGGACACCACACACTAAACCATGTCACCCAAGACTCTGTCCAGCCTGGCCTTGACCATTTAGGTTTGCACACTAATTCTTAGACTTTACAAGCAGAGCAGACCTCTTTGTAATGTTCTAAAATACCATGAGCACGTGTAGTTGTTATAACTTGTTGGTTTTTTCCCTAAGCATTTGAAAGTTTTAAAGGCATCCAAAACAGATATTGACTGGAAGTAATACTAGATCTGACTAATGCGACATAAAAGCTGATCCTGCAGGACACCTACATAGGGATGCAATTTCATAAATTCTGGTTTTTTTTGTAATGGGAACATGCTCATGTTTTAGTTTTGCTTATTCTGCATCTTTTCTGTGTCATTTCAACCCTTCACTCTGTAACAAAGGGATATTATCAATTGCACAAGGATGTTTAAAGAACGAAATAATAGATGAAGATACAAAACATTGTATCTTCATAAAGAAGTAATACCATTCATATGCTTAGTAACAATGCTATAATTAGTTCTGCACAAGCTAAAAGGCTTCTAATAAAAATATTAAAATCCTACCATGTTTCAATTACGTGCTTTAATTGCATAAAACTCTTACCCTCTACTTTCTACCATTCTTCATGATATTGACATCTTTCTCTTGTAGTTTTTTTCATTGTCCTTTCTGACACTGTGCTGGTGGTAGCAGGGATTACTTGCAATGTACATGCAATTTGTATACCATAAAGTCCAGATGAAATCACTGTAACACTCTGGGACTGCAGTGCTAGACCTTTTTGGACAGAGAAATAGGGATGCCCCTGAGACCCAAGGCAAGGTCTTAATTTTTAGTTATTTTTTAAAATAAATTTACAATGAGTGAATATTTGGATAAATAAGTGTAAGGCAACAGATGAATTTTGGATCTAACTTTAGAGATTGTCTCAACATGTAATCCTTCCGTAAAAATACATCAAAACAAATTAGCATTTCCCCAAAATGAGCTGTTTAATAATACGACTGGTTATATCTTCCTCAGAATAATAAAATGGCAGTTACTCCAGTTGAAGGATGAAAGAGTACCATGATTCCTTTCTCAACAGCATCAAGCAGTCATTACACTTTTGATAGGACCAGGTGAACTCATACTGTGGTGGGCAGCTCGCATTCCTGTTGGTCCATGTGATAGTGATGCAGCTGCAGGGTGGCTTGCAGAGGGAAGTCAGTGCTTCAGGACTCAGCAGATCTGCCTCCTCCCAGAATCCTGTACTGCGTGATTTAGGAAGGCAGGTGCTGCCACTATACAGTCCTGAGCACACAAATGCAGCTGAGCCTCAGTCACGTTTCGTTTCTTCTTGCTGCTTGGAATAAGCAGACGGTCGGACACATTTTCCACTTCTGAAATACATCCTATTACTTGGCACATTTGCTGTTCAACTGAAGCACCGAGCTGGCTGGAAATCTCCCCATTCCAGATGGCCAACTTCATGGTGTACTTATGGCATAGATACGAACAACACCATGTAAGCTAATATAAACCAGTGCAGACTAAGCTGTGGATGCAGTTATATACCATAACTTGATAATTCAACTGTTTTTGCAATATAACTGTCTCACACAGAGTTAGGTTCATTTCTCCATGTATGAAAAAGTTTTTGTATGAAATCACATGTATGAAATCACACAGATTTCATCCATTGTGTTTTGGTTAAATCCTGTGCCCAGTTCCCATTGATTTAGGTGGGAATTCCTAATTCCCTTGAGATACTTTTAGTTTCCTTCTTTAAATGTATAGAGATTTGATATCTCTGCCTCCTGCATTAAAGTTCTGCAAAACATCTTGAATTATAAACAGGATGGAAAGGAAACTGCAAAGGATACGTGCTTGTATGCTTCCTTAGATAGGAATGGAAATAAATCAAGTTCTTTGAAAATGTTTGTGATTTTTTTTTTTAAGTCTTTAGAAGACAGGAGGCAGATGACAGTTTTTTACAGTTTTTTTAGGACACAAGTCATTGTACTGTTAATTCCCAACATTTTCCTTGAAAAAGAAATATTTTAGCAGTCTCGTGGTTATGTTATGGTTTTTTAGCTTAAGCAACTAACAAATTATTCAAATGAATTAGATTATAAATGTTGTGGATTAATAGCTTGTTTATATTATCTGTCATTGCTACTTGCATAGAACATGCAATTTTATATTGCAATTGGATTATGGATATAAAGTAGTTCAACAATCTGAAGAAGCAAGTGCCAGAGTTTTCAAAATATTTAAATCATATGCCCCTTTATGGTCTTATGGGAGTAGAAAGCAATGTAGCTTAGTTTAGAAGGGATAAAGTATAATAGTAAATAAATAGACAATTTTAATGTAAAGTGGGGAGTGTTTTTTTAAACTCCCTCAGAAGTTGGCATTAATTGAAACAGAATAAAATATGTTAATTGTAATAAGAATTAAATCATGCACAATTGTATTTACTAGAAATGTCATTTGGCCTGCCTCAGGCGCAATGATAAAGGCTTTCACAATGGCTTTCAAACCATAAGAATGAAAGGGTCTTCTTTTTGAGAAGATGCAGAAATTATATTATGATACTTTGCGTCTCAATCTGATTTATATGTGTGGGGGGGTAGTTTATTTTTCTGGTTTGCTGCTTGTTTTGTTTGTTGGTTGGTTGTTTTTTTTTATTACATTTTTTTTCATTATTACAAAATGGTCCTGACTACAGGTGGAGTATGTGGTTGCTGTTCTCGCTCAAATGGAAATGATGCATGTCAAATTTCAGCACAGCTATGGCCAGGTTATAGTGTTAACTGATGTCAGTCAGCTTTATAAAGCTGTTATCTCTTAAGGTTTTACCTTATTTGTCTTTAGAACAGTGCATTTTCTCACTTCATGCAATTACTGAAGAGTTCTAAGTAATTTTGATAACAAAACCCCAAGTCAGCCATCTTTGCAATGTAATTTCCTGTACCTGTATCCCAGCACATTTAATATTAGCTCTCATTTGTCAAACGAGACACCAGCACATCAGCAGCCTGTGTATCTTGGCATTTCAGGTGGGGAAATGGGAGAACAACTCCCTGAGCCTGAAGTACTCTGTCTGGCCAAGGTACAGCTCTTTCGCAGACAGTGAACCCGACGATAACCATTTGAGTATTGTCACCCTGGAGGAGGCTCCCTTTGTCATTGTTGAGGATGTGGATCCTTTGATGGAAAGTTGCCAGAAAAATACTGTGCCATGTCGTAAATTTGTCAAAATTAAGTAAGTAGATACACAGCATTCCTTTTTTTTTTTTTTTCCTGAGTGAAAACTGAATTCCTGTATTTGCTTATTTCATCATATAACTGTTTTCTGATACTTTGCTGTTTTCCTCTTGCTTCCTATCTTTGCTTTTGCTTCTGTATTTCATTTCGGCTTTCTTTTTCTATTTCCCACACTGTATACTCTTGATTGCATATCTTCTTTATTGTTGATATAAATAAGTTGAAAGGTTCTGGTTATAGACACGGAATTCACATTGAATTAACAAGATAGTAAGTGTATAGCAAATTCAAAGTCAACTAGAATTAGCTTTTTTCAGTCACATGGAAGAAGAATGCATTCTAAAATAGGATTGCTTTAATGAGTCCTCTTCGAATTCTTTCCAGTTATGTTGAAATATGCCTGTTTTAATTTTTCTTTAACAATTTGAGAGTATCTCCTATTGAAAATGTATGTTTATGTTGAAATTTGGCACAGGATAAACTACTCCAGCATAAAAAAGCACTGTGACACACCATATAGAGACAAGTCCCCTGCTTTGATTGCTTTGGAGGAGTCATTAGAAATCAGTGGAAAATTTATCTTTGTGAATTTATTAGTGTTGATTCACCATTCTGTGCTTCAGCCTACATATATATGAACTGATTATAATAACATTTTTACTGAGCAGGTGGTAGGGACTATAAGGCAAGTTTCTGAAGATTTCCAGAGACTCCTAAATGGTTGTGTACATGTTTCCTGAAGTCCAGAAAAATGTTTCGTTTGACATAACTGTACTTGGTCAAGTTTTAAACTAGTTTTATTTTAGTTTTGAATTCTTTCGAAGGCTTTAAAATATTCTCTTGGCTTCTGAAGACACTTATACTAGAAAGTTCTGGAGTCATGAAATTAACATTTCAGAAAAAAAAAAATAAAGGGAAACCCTTG
The DNA here is from genome assembly GCF_033783945.1 of Neopsephotus bourkii. Taxonomy (NCBI): domain Eukaryota; kingdom Metazoa; phylum Chordata; class Aves; order Psittaciformes; family Psittacidae; genus Neopsephotus; species Neopsephotus bourkii. Next base: position 3,783,567 of record NW_026901434.1, on the reverse strand, counting down.
TGTTTGCACTCAAAGGTGGCCTGAAATTCACCTTCTCAATGTACAGAAAAAGCTGCAGCATTCATTTTCAGTACAGGGAACTGCTGTGCCTTTATGTAACATGCATGTTGGGAATTTTTGTAATTACTAAATGACATGTAGTCTTCTGTTTTAAGAATAAAAGTAACAAATGTTTAATCCAGTTCTAAGAAAGAGATTAGTGAGAGGAGACTATGTCTTGATGGAGAAGTTCAAGAGGCTAGATGCTGAAGCAGAAAGCATGTTATAAAAGGTCTACTATTATCTTCCATTTATTTCTCAAGGAACTGTGTTATGACTAGTAAGAGCTACAAACACCATATAAAGCGTCCTGTGGATTGTTTCTCTATCGATTCAGGAAAACACGGTCACTCACAAGTATGACAAAATGTCATTTCAGAGTATGCTGAATTTTGCTATTGTGGTTCTTCTGTTTTTCCCAGTAGAAATGTTCGTCTTTCTTCTCTGTTGACAGCAACTCAACTAATGAGGGGACTAATGTAAAGAAGTGCTGCAAAGGATTCTGCATTGATATCTTGAAGAAGTTGTCTAAAACTGTCAAGTTCACCTATGACCTGTATTTGGTGACTAATGGGAAACATGGCAAAAAAGTCAATAATGTGTGGAATGGAATGATTGGTGAAGTAAGTTCTGTTAGGTAAAAGATCTCTTAAGAACTTAGCAATGTTTGTTCTTCATTCTTTTGGAGAAATGAGGTATTCTCTACTGAGTAATATTGGTGGTGTCTTCTCTTTGTGGATCAGGTGGTATACCATCGTGCAGTTATGGCTGTGGGTTCTCTCACTATAAATGAAGAGCGCTCTGAAGTGGTTGACTTTTCAGTGCCATTTGTTGAGACTGGGATTAGTGTCATGGTGTCACGGAGCAATGGCACAGTTTCACCATCGGCTTTTCTAGGTATGATTCTCCAACCCATCCAGATCATTTAATTGCATTTCTATAGAGTTGGGCAGGTTTTATTGTTCGTTAAGCTTTACGGTGCATTGACATGTTTCTGTCAACTTTCGAATTCTTCATTAGGAAGTTTGTACTGTGTTGACCTGCTGATTAACATGACTATTAGCACATGAAGATAGTGCTGTTGGTTTCAGATGCAGTGAGTGAAAGCAAATTATTTCAAAGTGAAAAAAGAATTCCCAAAATCGTCAATTGGAAAAATTACTTCCTCAAAAACTGCTTCTCTGCAGACTATGTTATGCTTGTTTAGCCAATTATAAATGGTTTCATATCTTTTTAATAATCACAGTCACAAAATAATTTAAAAACAACTTGAAGAACAGCTAACAAAATGAGACTTCCTTATAATTAGAAGAGGTCTGGCAGCTAACTCAATAACAGTTCCCTCTGACTTCTGAACACTGTACTACTGCACTGGAGAGCTTCTGAGTGTTTTCTCCATTGATGCAGTTGAGCAGTGGAATTGTAATGATGCAGCTGAACAGTGGAGATATAGCAAAGAAATGAAAGGCTGAGCAGAAAGGACATGGGATATATATAAAAAGAAGACTTTGGTCTTCTTTCCTTTGCTTCTTGTTCAATTTTTTATTTCTCCTTTCATTATTTTCCTCTCCTTCTCTTCTAGTGTTTAGCATTTACTTCTCTATTTAGTGCTTAGCCTAAATTTACCTGAATCTGAAAAGAGAATGAGCCATAAGGTGGATCAAAAGTGCCTGGAATGCTGTTATGTTCCTCATAGTGTATTTGGGGACAGTATTTTTAAAGATAGTGCTAGTAATAGATATTTTTAAAAATAGTGCTAGTGATGGTAAAATCATTTAAGTGAAACTGGAAAAGAAAAAAACAAACCCAAACAACTCCAAATCCAGCCATATTTTCCAGATGTCTTGTGGAACAGTCTAGTATGTTCAAGTCCAGTGATGCCTTTTTTTTCATCACTGATGGTAGGTTTCTTTTAGATTGCCAAGTGCAAGCTCTTCACTTCTACTGAAATCGCTTGTAGCCATCGAGGAGCAGATGTTGGTGTAGTATCAGCTAAAAGTGGGCAAATGTTTGGGTTTTCTTGAATGAGAATCATCATTTAACAACAGAGCTTATTTCTCATGCCTGTTTCATAAAGGTACATTACAGGGATGATGCAAATAAGTATAATACAGTGAGTAATCAAATAACTTTCCAAACATAGTGATACCTAAACAGATTTTGTTGGTGGTTTAATATTTCTGTTTAACGAATTAAAGACTTTTTAATTAAATTATAAGAGTTTGTATTTTAATAAAAGTATTCAGATAGTATCTTTTCATTTCTCTAAGTAATTGACTTGTAAAATGACTGCTACTGCTGAACCCAGGACAAAAGATAATTCATTTTTTAAATTGCAGTTGCAGCATGTTGAAATTATCATTTGAACTGTAAGTACTGGAATGCTTTCTAAATGTGCTGCAAATGCAGTTGATTTTTACTATAGAATCTGCTTATCTCTTAAAAACCTACTTACAGTTACCATCAAAAGAGGCAACTTCTGCATTTTCCACAACATATTTCTTAGATTTCTAAAATGCATTTAATGTTATTTGTTCAGTTGGGTGAACATATAGTTCAAATGGTAAATAGCCCCATCTCATAAAGCTCTATAGAATAACATTACTTTTGAAGAAATCTAATTTTTGTAGCAATAAATCAAGTCCGTGCTCTCAGAAGTATGTTCTGGCTTTTTACACGTAGATAAAACTTCCACTTTACTGGAATTGACTGTATATTTTGAGTAGTAAGGTGCTTTGCCATGCAAAATACTATCAGCCAGATAACTGAATTTATTCACAGACTGATTTTGTTTCAGTTAAGTGAATGTCTACGAACAGAGTCATTTTACATCATTCTTTTAAAATATTTTTTTTAAATCTGTCAAATACAATATTTTTTTAATAGCACTTGATGACACCTAATGAAATATCTGCTTTTGTGACTTGCTACTATGAATGTAGACCGGTACAGGGTTTTGTCTGAATTAGATTTTCCATTCAGTTGTTGTGTCCAGTAGATCTAAGGAACTGCTGGGCTGACATCCTTTTCCTCACTTTCTGCTCTGTTCTGATGTAGGTGTCTTTTTCAAATGAGAATTTTATCCACATTAAAACATTTTCTTATTGTACTACAACTCATATACACTTGATCAACAAATGAATTATTTAAAGATTCTGTAGACATCTGATTCAATTTTACTTAAACAAACAAAATAAAGAAAACCTCCATTCCAAGTATCTATGTTTTTAAGAGGGTGAGAATTCATAATTGAGGTCCATTTTCTGTTTTGGAGGCATTGGTGGAATAGGAAATCTATGCCCTTATTTATTCTCTGTATTTTTTAAGTACTGTTTTGGTAAACCTCAAAGTTAGTGAAGTACGGTATATTTTTCAATGCTCTTCATTGCCAATCATTTGAAATATACACTGGCAGGTCATATGTTAGTATTTTTCTGCCATATCATAGCTTTACTAAAACTTCTTCTGAAACCTGCTGCTTGCCTGAGGGAAGTTCGCTTTGTGCCCTTTGAGAATCAAAGAGCAGTGCTGAATGTGGAATGTGATTTCTAATATGACAGGAAAATCGACTTTGTTATTCCTTTGATTTTGTAGTTGTTCAGTCTTGCTGCTTGCTAAATAGCTTTTTATTTTCCTATTGCTTCTTTTAATCCTCCACCTTATTTACCAGACTGCTGAAATTATTAGAGTTCTGCTTAAACTGTTATTTGTAGCTCACTTATTCACATCTGCTTGTTTTGCCCGTTTCCTTATTTAGATTTTGACAAATCACCATTGCTGTTTCTACACTGATGCTTTTGATAAGAGTTTTATCAACTTGCTTTCTTCAGTCAGAATGTTGTCAAAATTGTATAATTTTATGTGAATTCCAATTTAATCTGGTTAATACATCAATTCATAAAATATTTGTTATTAACTATTTGGCTACATAATACCCTTTACTTGTCTGCATCTGAACAGATCTTTCTCTGCTTTTAAGAATTTTGTTATTTTACTAACTTACTATTCTCTTTGAACAAACAATTACACTAGTTGAAAGAAGATATTTCCATGCTTGGGCCCAAATAATTATACTTCATTCTAGTTCTGAGTGAATCATTCATGCTAACTCAGGCAAGGTTCAGATTATGCTTTTGGATTTAGCACACCTCAATTCTCACCTATAGTAGTTTCCTGCACTGGTGGAAGAATTTTTCAGTGGTTCAAATCTTAATTTAAATCCAAAGAATGAAGAAGTTAGGATGGAGGAACCTTCTCATCTTTCAAACGCAGGCAAAGCATTGAAACACACTGATTTCTTCTTATTTCAAGTGCTTCTGAGTCTGTGCTAATTTGAAATAGCATATTAAGATTGTTTTCCTCCCACTTTGGAGCACACTCACACTTGCATTTTCCATCAAAATTAGTATATAAAGTGCCCCCACAAAGTTGATCTGGTAAAGAGGTATGACTGCCATACAAAACATTTCTTACATATATCCTTATACCATGACAGCTAGACTACAGCTACCACAGGGACTCCTGAAATGACAGAGAATGTGTGAATTGGGCAATGTGATATTTAAGAACTTCGTGTTATCATGTACGAGATCACATATCCTTACCACACCCAGTCCTTTCAAAAAGTTGGTATTTAGCCTGGTATTTGAAGCTGGGTTTAGATTTCTGTTCCAACCTGTATCTTTTATTTAAATCATGGATTTCTGTCTTTCAATCTGACTTTCAGTTTTCCATAAAAACCTTCTGATTTCAGAAATTTGCTTCCAGACGAGAATGAGATTTTCAAAAAGGATGTTTGCAATTGCTAAAAACAACATCTTTGTTGCAGGCTGTCGTGGTTTAAACCCAGCCAGACGGCTTGTGCACTCACTCCCAGTGAGTGGTGCCAGGATGGAAGCAATCGAGGCCCACACCCCCCCCCCCCCTCCCCAGGGGCTGCCCCCCCTTCCCTGCTCCTAGAGGGATGGGGAGGAGAATCGAAAGAATGCAACTCCCACGGGCTGAGATAAGAACAGTCTAGCAACTAATGTACAATACAAATCACCACCGCTACCACCAACGACAACAATGATAAGAGAAAATAGCAAGGGAAAGGAGTACAATACCACGCGCCGAACAACGAGGCAGACCCGACAGACCCCCTGTCCTTCCGGGTAACTCCCAGTTCCCCCCTGGGCATGACATGCTGTGGTATGGAATACCTCCTTGGTCAGTTTGGGTCAGGTGTCCTGTCTCTGCTTCCTCCCGGCTTCCCCTCCTCCTTGGCAGAGCATGAGGCTCACAAAGTCCTTGGCCAAACCAAAACATCATTTTTATCAGCTTTGTTCCCAGCCCGAAAGTCAAAACACAGCACTGCACCAGCTACCAAGAAGGAGAAAAATGACTGCTGCTGCTAAACCCAGGACACAGGCAGATGAAATTAAACACAAAGAGAAAAAAGAATACAAACTGAAATTAAAACAAATAGTTTGAATGCAGGTATTTAGCTTTCTTCTGTGACACCTTTTGTTGGCTAGAATATGTGAGTCTACTTCACTCAATTACCATATGCTTAATTGCTTTTGCTCTGCAGAAACAGTTATCATGGTTCAACCATTCTGTTAATAAATGCATGCCACACTGTTTAGAAATGGACTGTAGGCTGAATAAGCAGTGAGTCAAACCAGTTATTTGCCACTCAGAGACAGTGAAGGCTTTGTCAAGAATAGTTGTGCAGCCTTTGTTTTTGAATTGTAACTTACATTTAAGATTTTGACTTTATGAATTTTGGGTAATATGCTAACAGCAGTTCTTCATATATTGGTACTTAGTTATTTGCGGGCATTTTTGTTGGTAAAAGCTAATTTAAAGAAAACTGCTGGACTTGCCTAGCCAAAGACATTAGAATTCTTGGACTGGTTTAATGAATTCTTTCTCTTCTCTGTTTTGCTGCAGAGCCTTTTAGTGCTTCTGTCTGGGTGATGATGTTTGTGATGCTTCTTATTGTGTCTGCCATGGCTGTCTTCATATTTGAGTATTTTAGTCCTGTAGGATACAACAGGAACTTGGCACAAGGGAGAGGTAAGCTTTGCATTTTGCACAACCCTGGAACTATAAAATAATCATCTATTTTCCATCCCTTGCCCTCCATCTTTTAAAATCCTGAGCAATGTGCTCTAGGTGGCCCTACTTGAGCAGGAAGATTGGACTAGGTGACCTCCATGATCCCTTCCAGGCTCAGCAATCAACCATTCTGTGATTCTATGAAAATAAGCATAACATAGGAATAAAACAGGGAAAGCAGCTATGAAACTTTGTTCTTTGTAGAAAATATAGTTTCTTAAGGGCCTATATGCTCATGTTTGTATTCTGATTAATTGGGATCATCCTATAGAAGAGTAAGCGATACCAGAGAGTTGGATTCAGCAGTATATGGTTAGTACACAGTATCACTTGTACAGTGTCAGCTTGAAAAAAGCATTGAAGTTCTACAGACTCATGACACTTACACATTCACAGTTAGTTCAGAAAAAGTGATCTAATCTGGTGTGGAGGATGACCTGGAAAAATAGCAGTTGCTTTGTACACAGATTTATATATTCCCTGCAAATGGTCTGATGAACTCAGCCTTGAAAATGAAGCCACTGGTAGAAGGGCATCACTTCTTCCTGTGTAGCATCATTGGTTATAGAAACCTCAATTTCAAAATATACCAGCACAACAAATTTAATACACAGCTTGCCTCTCTCAGTGAAAGTTGCAGTTGTTTATTATTAACACTTTGACCTGAGAATGAGGATTCCATGTAATGTGGTGTCATCATCCTTCCCTGTCTTTACTAAAGAGTGCAGCCTGGTTTTAATTTCTAAATTGTACTTGGTTTATTTTATAACAAGAGATCCTCCAGCTTGGCGAGCATAGTTTGGGAACTATTGCAAGCTAATGGTTTCTTCTAGATTATGATTGGCCTGTTCCCTGAGAAAAAAGGTATTATTGCAATGTTCAGATAATGTTATCATTTCAATAAGATGGTAGATGTGTAACCTCTGTCCAAAATAAATACTATGTTTAGGAAGAGGATATTAAAGGTGGGTAAAGTCACTGGAGCTCTAGGGGTAGGCTGTTCTTTTCTGTGCCACTTCATGTGCCAGAATTATTTGCTGTAATTACAGCTGCAAAGGCATATTATGGTATCCTAATGTAGCTATAGAGACTTGCCACAAATCCAGCTGTTGTTCATTTGAAACATGGAATCTTAAAATAAATGGGAATCTTTATGTAGATTACCCCTTTCCCTAAGCATTTATGGCAGGATGAAGCTCAATGGTAATACAATCTCCAGTAGCATGAACAGAACTTCAGACTGCTTTATTGATACATATTTTTTTATCTCTGTTGCTCAGAAAATACCTATTATCCCTGTATCATCTCAGTCTTAAACGGTTCTAGAAAGTAGTTTTAGGAACCATTCATCAGCTCCATTGCATTTATTTTACTGCACTCTTCTTAGCACTGCTGCAAAATAGAAGATAACCTAAGGTGTAGTGCTTGATTGCACTGTGAAAGATTTTCATTGTATTAGTGTTTCTATTGAAATTATAACACCCACTAAGTATGCCCACTTTGGGTTTTATTCTTTTATTAATAATTAATTATTAAAATAAATTATAATAATAATAACTAAATTTGAGTTTGTAATGTGTATCTCCTTGGCAAAAAGGATGGAGCAGGGAAGGAGGTAGGATTACAGGTGTCTGCATCAGAGCTTATTGTCTGCATTGCCATTTAATTGAAAAACAGACACCTATAAAAACGTCAGATGAGTCAGTCAGGGGAGGCCTGTTTCTTTCTTTTGAGGATAAAGGAGTATAGATGGTGAGCAATATGTGATGTCTGCAGTGTACTTAGCCAGGTCTGCCTAAGAACAAACTTGTCATTGTTTAAGCCCAGTTGGTAACTTAGAACCACACAGCTGCTTGCTCTATTTCCCCGTTCTCCCCTCTGCTCCTGGGGCGATGGGGAGGAGAATTGAAAGAATGTTAACTCCCATGGTTTGAGATAAGAACAGTCCAGTAACTAAGGTATAACACAAATCACTGCTGCTGCCACCAATAATAGTAACGAAAATGGAAATCACAAGGGGAGAGAATACAACTGCTCACCACCCAATCTGACCTGAGCAGTGATCTGGGCCTTCTAGGTAACTCCCTCCAGTTTATATACTGGGCATGACGTGCTGCGGTATGGAATACCCCTTTGGCTAGACTGGGTCAGGTACTCTGCTTCCTCCCAGCTTCTTGTGCCCCTCCGCACTGGCAGAGCATGAGATTGAAAGTCCTTGATCAAAGCATTACCTAGCAACAACTAAAAACCTTAGTGTGTTATCAGCCGTGTTCTCAGGCTAAAGTAAAAAATACAGCATGGCACCAGGTACTAAGATCAGGAAAAAAATCACTGCTACAGCTGAACACAGGACACCTTTATTCACACAGGGCCCTCACAGGTCTTTTAAGTGGATAATAGCATTGCTAATCCGCTTCTGCTGCTGTGTGGGCATGAGGGCATTGTGCTGACGGCTTCGGCTTGCTTTGGGACAAATGAAAAGCTGAATGCAAACAGGGATAACAAAAATTACAGAATGGGTCATCTGGGACAGGTTTTTACCTGTAACGACAACATGTTTTAAGCCACGGAACTGACTCTGAGCATGTGAGGCTGCCAGAGTCTGGTTTGCTGTAAGTCACATATCTATACAGGCAGCTTTTCTGTGTTGACTTACTGATTTAGCCTCTGAGTGCAAAGTTGTTTAATGTAGGTGATGTGTAGAATATTTCACATCTTTTAATCTTAAACATGCTTACATAAACTTCAGAAAGCATAATGTTAGAAGATTGAAGTACTAGAATTGAATCATTAAGACTTAAACCCACAGTTTCTCATTTTACATGTCTGCTGAAAGGGGCAGTACTGTGGCTCCTACCTTGCTGAAGAGACATACCAGTTTGCTTCTCCTCCGAACTTATGCTTTGCATTTGCATTTTAAAACTTTTGAACTAAATGCCACATAGAAAAATGTTGCATTATTTTTTAGAAATGTGGAAATTAATGTCATTATAATAGGGAGTACATATGGTAAATCCCTTCCTTCCACTGGGAGTACATTGAGTATGTATTGAAATATTTTTTAAACACTGTTAAAACCATATGAGCAGTTTGTTGTTATTATGTAGGGTATCATCCCAAGGTTTAATTGAACTGCAACTAAAATAATGGCTCTTTGTATTTACAGATCCCCATGGACCATCCTTTACCATTGGAAAGGCAGTGTGGTTACTCTGGGGCTTGGTATTCAACAACTCTGTGCCTGTGCAAAACCCCAAAGGGACTACAAGTAAAATCATGGTGTCGGTTTGGGCTTTCTTTGCTGTCATTTTCCTGGCTAGTTACACTGCCAACTTAGCTGCCTTTATGATTCAAGAGGAATTTGTTGACCAAGTGACTGGACTGAGTGATAAAAAGGTAGGTCTTCAGCTCAAAAGAAGTCAGTGCCCATTCTTCATAATTAATCTTCTACAACTTTGTGCTAAAAAAATCCTCCAAGTGAATAATAAGCTGAAACTGGACGATTTCATTCTGAGTGTAAGCTTTTACTAAGAAACCTAAGAGTCAAAGCATTAAAATATCAGACTGTTTTCAAAGTCTGAGTTGCTTTTTCAAAAGTAGCTGCATTAATTGAAGAGTACCTTAACTTTGTGATGGAAGGCAATTCCTGGTTGATTAAAAAGAATGCCTCACCAATAGACAAAAGATTGAAAATTGTAAAAGTTAGCTTGAATGCAGAGAAGGCATATTTAAAATTATTTGACAATCTGTATGTGGAATATTAATAATACATTAGTTGAAAAATAAGCATAAAACAAGCAACTGTCCAGTAATCATCAGAAGCTAGTTAATGCTCCTGGAAGAATGTCTTTTTGCTTTCTATGTAGTGTGCAAGGAAGTTATAGAAAGAGCTCAGATTTAAAGTAATGCCAGCACAAATAAGCAAAGAGAATTAACAGGAAAGGATACATTTTGTCTTTTTGAATGTTTTTGTTGTATAAAACGGCAGGAGGAAAAAAAAAAGAAAGAAAATGTGAGTTTTTTGTGTTATCACATGGAAACGAAATGTAAGCTATATAGGATAAGGTGCAGAATTTTGATGTGTTTGTGGAAGATGCTTTCCTAATTTAAGAACCTTTGTGAGAACTTTGACAATTTTACTCATCAACGTAGACTCTGATAGTTTACTTAAACCCTGCTTGGGTTTCACACAAACTGACAAATAATAAATACACTTATTTTTCATTTTGTTCTAGCTTGACTGAACTTGCTTCTCCTGAAAGGTTACTCCCAAGAGCTGTGTGAAATTTAATCAATACTGTTACACATCAGAAACCTAGCAATTACTTCTCTTTTATTTCATTTGTTTGACTGCTTTATAATAGTGCTGTTGCATGGAGGGATTAAAGACCATTTGCAGAATGATTGTTGTGATGAATATGCTCCAAATACATGGAGGGCACACTGTTTTCGAGTTTGTGCCCAGCCGCTTTAAATTGAAGCTAAATATTGACATTAGAAGTAATGTTTAAATACAGTATAGCACAGGGGAGAATTCCACAAGGATAGCAAAAAGAAGGAAATTGTTATTCTAAAGGCAACAGCTCAGATAGCCTTTAGTCTGTTTTTTTCTTTAACTGCTTTTTATGATCAGCTTTTGATGGATTGCCTGAAGTATCAAAGCATGAATTGCAAGCATGGCTAGAGGAAAGACAGATAAAAAGAAACAAAAACTGATAGTATTTTTTTTTAATTAAGTTTTTCTTACAAAGCTTTTGAAAGAGTATCAAGATTGTTAAATATACTTTTAAGACAATATTTTTAGTAAGTGACAGATAAAAGGGGCTCTTCTCTTGATGATTAAAAAAAAGGGATTTGAGAAATATCCTCTCCTGTTGGTGAGAAAGTTTTCCTGGGAAGTCTTGGGTTTAGCAGGATTTGGCTTTCACCTGGCACAGCACTAGCATCTGTGTCCGACAGGGCACCCTTACCTCCCTTTCATTGCTGGCTGTTTGCCATTCTCACCTATGGGCTGGGAAGATGCCAGTATTTGCTCTGTAGCTTTTGGCTAATAACTTCCCTATTTTTGTTATTTGTTTATTCTCTCTGCTCAGTAGGATTTTAATTCCACAAATACAAGCAAAATAAAACTAGAAAAATACTTGAATCAGAAAATACCATCTGTTTTTGTGTGGTCTGCTGATCATTTGTTTGATCTGCCACCTTTGGTTTTATTTTATGGTTCTTTGGCCTGAAGCATTGAGATGAATCAGGGTTGCCATGCCTTTTCTGATTAAACTGAACAAGCCAGAAGCCCAAAAAAGCAATGAGCCATTCAAAATATTATTCTTCTTGTGCACAGGTTTTGCCTCTCCACAGTCCTGAGGTTTCTCAGTTAGTAAAAGTTCAAATACTTAAAGGATAATCTATGGGAATGTAACAGAATTCATGGTAGATTTTTCTTCCCTCTTTGCCTTGTTGCTGCTATGTTACTGGCAACAGAACAGATCAGGAATTTGCAACCACTTTTACTGTTGTTCAGCAGGGAACTCTGACCCTTATTGCACGCAAAGCAGCAGTAGGCAGAGGCCAGTGAGAAGGGACGGAAGTATGGGTGAAATTAATTTGAAATAGGTAACATGTAGAAGTTTAATACATTTTTTTAAAAAGTCTGGGCTGGTAAATCAGTTTCCTTCCCCCCCCCCCCCCTTCTTATTGCACAACTGAAGAATCAAGCTCTTTTGTCAGTGCTGTATTGTCATTGCATGAAGGTATTCCCAGTTAGAGATACCGGAGAGTCTCAGTCCAGCTCTGTGTGGCAGACTGTAGAGAAGAGAAGCCAGGAAAATCCCTTCTATTTCTGTGCAGTCATCCCTGCCCCTCAGCATTCAACGTCTTCTCACTGGTTCACCAGGTTTGCTGAACACGTGATAATGTGCAGTTTACCCCTCATTGCTTTAAGACAGCTCGATAGTTTCCTCAACCTTCCTAATGTTGCTAGTACATTTCTGAAAGCCATGTCATCTATGTGGCACCAGAAATACATGGGACAGCATGTACTGGAGTTACTAGGGGTAGGTGTTCATAAACTCAAATGATTCAGGAAATGAGAAGAAAATTATATTTTGACATTCTTGTGTATGTAAAAGATTTTTTAAAAGCTTTGTGTTCATAGAAAGGTACAGAAAATGAGTCCAGAAGTATCCAGCAAAGCTGATATATGTAGTACTTGTAAGTTTTGAGCCCTTTTCATGTGATGAAAGAGTGGTGAGATTGCTAAGGGAACATAAGTAGCAGTGGACAGAATTGTCTTGCAAAGTATTTATCTGCTGCGATTCCTCCATACAGTCACGTTTTAAGAAATGCCCAGTGTACATGTGATCTAGGGGATTCTCTTCAACCTTAACAGGAAGCCTTAATGATGCCACTTGCAAGTTCCTTTTTTTTTTTTTTTTGCAAGATTACAGTGTTCTTGTAACCTTGGCTTTATATCTTTGTGCCACAAGATATCACAAGATCTAGAGTTACTAAGAGATACGTAACAGGACAGGCAGGCTGAGGTCAAAAGGCAGCATGAATCCCATATCCCAACTTCTTATCCAAATCCATCTTGCTAATTCAATATTAGATCTTTACAGTGCTTTCTGAAGGTTGTCAGGCACAGATACCAACTGCATTTCAGTACCTGATGATTATAGTAACAGTCTGGAATTACTAATAGCTATATTTTTCAAAGATCAGAAATCAGATTATCAGCATTGTCTGGTAAAAGAAGAAAGGAGAGAGCTCAAATATGGGTGCTTTTCTATCACTCCAAAACAGCCAGAATTCCTGTTAAAATCTATGTTAACAGAGGGAGAATATTTACTATTTTCTTCTATTTTAGTAGTGTTTTCCTCAGAACAACAAAAAATAACTGTTCTGAATACCAGCCTTTTTGGGCAAGCATTCAAATCTTTGGATTAAGTCAGTATTTAACATTTGTGAAGCGTGAAACTGTTGTGAAACAGTAAATACTGACTTAATGAGATCGTCAGTTATATTGGGTTTTGTTAACTGGAGTTGTTAATTGGTTTGGAGTTTTGTTGCCATGTGCCACAATTCTAGCAGCTGGCAGAGCATGGGTAAAACAAGAACTAATGGGTCAGTCTAATAACAGTAGATCTCTCCAGAATTACAGTTTAAGCAGGTGGGTATGCATACAGTTTGAGGATTTTTTTTTTATGTTTTTTTTTTTTTAAACTTAACATTTCAGAAAATGCCTAGGAAGCAAAATTGCTTCCTAACAGACATGATGCCTCTCATTTCCCATCATGGAGCTTCAGGGAAAATGAAACCATGTAGGGAGTTGATCCTTTTTTCTTTCTTGTTCTGTGCCTGCCACATAGCTCTTCACTGTAGTCACAGAGCCTATGTGCTTCTCCAGGACACGTCAGTTCATAGAATATAAGTTTAGAATCATTGATGAGAACTTTAGACACCTTAGACACAAGTGCAGTGTAAGCAAAAAGATTTTAACCCCCTTTTTCCTTCTTTACAAGTAGTCTGTGAGCAGGCAGTAGTAGCAGACAATTGTTTCAAAAAAATTCTCTCCTGTGACTTCAAATTCATTGCTTGGGTGTCTTGTGCCAAGAAACTCCAGCCTGTGGATGGTGTTTGGAATTATTTATCTGCTTGTTCTCCCTGTGTTCATTGAATGAACTGGTCCTTTCATTAATCTCTGCTTTTCTGCAGAACTATTTCTATTTTCCATGAATGTATAATTTGTGACAGATACTTCAATCCTTTCAACTTTTCCTATGGGAGGAAATGCCTCCCAACATCTTAAACTCATCTGGATGTTCTTGAAAAGTGAGACTATTGAGAACCAAAGTCCATTTCTAGTTTACTAAGGTACTGCACCCTAATCTCCCTGTTCTCCCAGTTCCCCTGCCAAGGAATTGAGCTTGCAGAATGCACACCACAGCTCCATTTCCAAAAAATGTAAGCTGGATGAGCAGCAGCAGTTTTTACAGGTCTGGAAATCAATGTTCTTTCTTTAGTTGATTTTTTTTCCAGTTCTGTTGACTGGTAAATTTGATACAAATGCTAGGAGACTCTGGAAGCCATCTCACTACATTGGGGATTCATTATCTACAGATTTAAATGAAGTTAATAGCAAGCTACATCTGGACATATATTTAAGAGCAGGGTTTGTTTCAGTGCTGCATAATAAACTCAAAAAAGGAGATAGCAAATATAGACTAAGAACCATGACTAGCATACAGTGTAATTTTAGTGCATAGGTCAATTAGTATGTGTAAAGTAGAGGCAAAGTAGTAATTTAAACAGTAAAGCTGTGAAAAGGGGAAATGAGGAAAGTAAGACATCTGTTAGCTAAATAAACAGAGAAAAATAGAGTTCATTCCTTTATGCTTTGTCAAAATATGCTTAATTAAAATGCAGCATTTAATTGTAGTTCTGTAAGATGAAAATATTGTTGCAGCAATAATTTCACAGTCAAGGTTTGATGGAATTGAAAATACTCCCATTCTTTGTGTAAGCCTATTTGTAGTTTCTTTGCAGATTGGTACTGGATCCTGGGAATTCTTGATGCCCTGGGATCAAACTTTAAAAAGAGAAGTTTTTCATATGTAGCCCAAAGGAAACAGCAGCTGCATAAATATTATCTGTCTCTTGCAGCACAGGGTATTTAGTTTTCTCTTGTAACTTCAGCAGTAAAGCCAGAATGCACTTTACCGTGGAATTCATGGGTGACTGCTTTTATCAATGCTCAACTGAATTTCCTTATTAGCCAATAGTTCCTCTAATTTGAGTGGCCTTTTAAAATTCTTTCTTAAAGACACATTTCAGTTTAATCCTAAAGTATCACTTGGTATTTAAAGGGAGATATTGAAAAGATGCATATAAATTTTTTAGGTCTGTTGGCAAAGGTTTATGTGAGATAATCTGAATGATTTCCAAATCTGAAAGCTGAGTGTACCCTGAGCTATTGTGATACCTTTGTAGACATTCCCTGGCTTGTTTGTGCTGATCCAATAGTGAGATAGAGGCTAAAATTGTAGGATAAAACTGTAGGCTAAATTTGTAGGATAAAATAGGTCCACAAGCAAATGGTTTGTTGTTTTAAATTGTAGGAATAAATAGAGACTAGGATTATAGGTGTGAGAGCTCCAGAAGCCCTTTTCATGTCAAATGATGCAGCTGCTGAGCCCCTGGGGAAGATGCAGGAACTTTATTCACTTGAATCATAGCAGTGGAAGGAAAGGTAGCTCTTAACATTGTCCCTCCCTGCATAAAAGCTTCCTGGAATCCCCTGAACCCCCCCACAGGAGCAGTGTCTCAGTCTCAAGTAGTGCAAATGATCCTTTTGTCTTCTTGTATGGGACGCCCAGTGCCACAACTGAGATAGTGTGAAATGACTATCAACAAAATCCTGTTTTCTTTTGATTGCTGTTTGCCAGTGTGCCTGCTTGTAGTTTGTGTTCTCTAGGGAGATGGTGACAGATAAGGAACATCTTCCAAGATGTCTCTGCTTCAGGTTCTTCTCTCCTGCCATATTACAGTGCATGGGAGAAGTTCACATTAAAGTAGCAAAATTAAGCTGGTTTTACTTTGGATGTAAATGTTTCTGTAAGTTCAGTTGGTGTGAAGACAGTTTCTGGTATAATACAGCTGAATTAGCCAACAGCATTTGCATAGATGAAATTTGAGGTGGCCAATCTGGGGTTTTTTGTTGATTTTTTTTTTTTCAACCTGAATTTGCCTTTCTTCACATTTTGAATGCCTGAAGTACTTTGCTTTTCTCTTTTCTCTCTAGTTTCAAAGGCCACATGATTATTCACCTCCTTTCCGATTTGGAACAGTCCCAAATGGAAGCACAGAAAGGAACATCAGAAACAACTACCCTGATATGCACCTTTACATGACAAAGTATAATCAGAAAGGAGTGGAAGATGCCTTGGTCAGCTTGAAAACTGGGTGAGCTTTTTTCCATGGATTTTAAAGAATGCTATTGGCTTTGCAGAAATTGAGGAATATTGATCTGTACTTACAGTGATACTGAACAGATTGATGTCAGGCATACTGTGTAGTACATGGCTCTGTGCATGCACTGTATAGTGATTCGGAGAAAACTCCAGGAACTCGCCAACAAAGTTTAAGTTGACAAGCAGGTATTCTTTATTGCAGCACTGGGAGACACGGGGGATAGCTCCTCCAAGCGTGTCTCTGCCAGGCACCAACCAGGCTGTGATTATATTGTCCTTAAACATACATATTCATTAGATTACATACATTACTCATAGTTCTTAGACAATGCCTACTGTATGCATACAAAAATGTGGTATTGGGCTTTCAGACCCCCGGTGATTATTTCTTCATCACTTTGTTTTAGGCTCATTGTCATATCAGTAACCATCAGGTGGTCCTGGCAAAGCTTATCTTAGTAATTTTTTTCTCTATAGTTGCTAACAAAGCCTAACATTCTTGAGGTTACTTATTTACAACCCTATTCTTCATTCAACCCCATTCTTCAATCCACCCGATTCTTCAATCAACCCCACTCTTCACCCCCCTCTTCAATAGCTACCAGTAAGGACAATGATTGCCTTTGATTTGTATGACTAATTTAAAATTGCATGGAAGCTTCAATGTCCTATGTCAGATAGATTCAAAGGGCAGAATTCTCAGATTTGAAGAGAGATGATACAGATAGGCCTTAACTTGTGTGTGGGCTCAACACAGACCATGATGTTTTGTACAGTCCCTCATTTTTACAGAACTCTCATAGGAATGTGCTTTCTCAGGGTGAATTTCTGACAAAGCTTGTTTGTCTGGCCAGTGTGCAATTACTTGTTATTTCTTTTCAATCTCCCATCCCTTTAGTGTGCTTTTAGGTCCACTCTTACATATTCTTCTCTCCTCTAATTAGCATGACCCTGTACATTTACTGTGACATCTGAAATATTGACTTTGATCTTTGTAAAAGCTGTTGAGATGAGATAGTCTCAAATGCAGGCTAATGCCTGCTTCTGGCAAGTATTCTGGCAAATATTATTGTCTTTCTTCCTTAAGATCTGAGATTTAGACTTGAGTGCCATCTATCCTTTTCTCTAAGTAGCCCATTCTGCATAGTTTGACAGAGACTGAATTCTCATTCTTAATCCTCATAAGGTATGAGTAACTCTACTTGTATTGGTATTCATCTGCATGACAGGAATGTGTTAGCTCTGGTAATCTTTTATCAACATGCAGGCTTGGTAATAGCATGTGTATTTTTGTTAATAATACTGCATTACGATAATCATAATTTATCAATATAGATTGTTCAGGTTTGTTTTATTTCAAAGTGATAATGCCAAGTTACCCACAGTGGATTTCAGTCCATCTACACTAGCGGCTGTTTCAAGGCACATCTCACCTGCTATTATTTATGGTGAACACAGGACATCGTTCTTCCTATATCAAATTAAGCTGTTAGTTTTGGTTCTTTTTGGGGGGAACTGCTTGTCCTTTTATTTTTTTCTCTCCTTCTGCCAAGCATGTAGGGGATTTTAACACATTTGAGTCCTGAATCTTTTCTTAGAGATCAGGTTCTCTTCTTTGAAAAGTAATACTTCCTACTGTTTCTTGCTCTGCTGAATCCACATTGTCTGGACTGTCATCACTGCTCAAAGCATCCTCAACTGGCAGTTCTCAAGCACGGTTTGTCCCACCCTGATACAGACATGTAACATAATGTGAGATGAATCACACCCAGGTCTTCCAAACTGGAGGCAGAGCTCTTGTTCTGACCAAGGCTGTGCAGGTCACGTTTCCTGGGTGACAGCTAAATTATGCATTATAGATAGTCAGCTTAATGCTACCATTCCTGCTGCAAATTTTTTAAGAAGCTGTCCTTAATTTCAACCATTTTTAGGGCTTGTTCAGTTGGATGGATTTATTTAGACAATGTATATTCCTTGTTCTTTTCACCAACCATTTGTGCTACTGGAAGCCCTGAAATATTGCTGTTAGCTTTAAAATTGTGCCACCTGTCAGACACTTAAGCATGGAAAAGGGGGGCGTGGAGGGTGTGCTACCTGACTGCAGGGAATTTCAGGACATTCACTAAAACTCAGGCTAGCTGCTCTTGTGCCAGCTGCTGCTCTTCCTCAAAAGCTTCAGCCCTTTTGACAGCATAGCCTATTCATTTTTTATAGGTTTTTTTTTTTTTCCGTGCTGGAGCTCCTTTCCTCTTCTAAGTGATTCCTCAGAATGGACACCCTGGATGTCTATCTTGCTCCCCTTGACTGACATTTCTGTAGCAGATGGTGCAAATAAGTTGCCATGTGCGATGCTTTCCAGATCAATATAAGTAACTGCTACATACAGCTGCGCTCCGTAGCATTTTGTTTTCTGGCACCTACAGAAAGATTAAACAGCATGCCATCAGCTGCTTTCAGTCTTACACCCTCCAAAAACAGAATTCTTCACTTTTTCTACCAAATTTACTGTTCTGTTACTCAGGATACATAACTCTTCTCAATTTTTGTATGCCTATACTGTATCTTCTTCCTTTCTCAAGAATTATTTGACAAGATTGTTACTCTCTTCCATGTAAAGTTTGCTCTTTCATAGTTACCCAGACTTGATCAAGCTTTCAGCTTTCCTACTTTGCTTGATCCTATGACTTTTAATACGTTGCCCCATGGAGCATTTTGAGGATGACTTATCTATCTCTCCTTCCTCAAACTGCTTCTGCTTCTGAGCAAATATATAATTTCTGTTTTTCTCTACAGTATGCATGTGTTCTGCTTACCTTCCTAGAGCTATTTTGGCTGTTTTCATCTTTATCTCTGGTTAAAGCTATTCCTGTACATTTTATTATTATTTTTTTTTCATCCTCATCATTGGTAGCATACAAATAATTTTTCTTAATGAGGTAAAGCTTTCTGCTTCAGCACAGCTTTTGGAAGATGAACAACCTAGTAATTATAGACTCATAGACTATAGACCTGGGCAGGACTTGTAAAGATTGTCTGGTTGATAGCTGCTGTGAGTCAAAATAAATAGTACCTGTGTTATTCCTAAAGAACGTTTGTATAACCTGCATGCATTTCTTGTCCCACTTTTAAAACTACTTTTGATTAATTGAAGACATAAAATTTAGTCCATTTTAATTTCTTATATATAGTGTTTGATTCTAATTTTAAGATGGAACAAAAAAATGCCAGCAATAAAGCAATGCTTAATCACTGAATAATGCCGCACACGTGGCATCTGATCTAAAGAGAATCAAGCTATCAGGTAGTCTCTTGTCACTGTTCAGTCTGGTTGTGCTGTATCTCAAATTCTTACATCTTTCAGTCAGCTTTAATTAATGTTAGGCTCTTGACGTGTATTTGGAATATCTTGAACTTTGAGACCATCACGTTTACACAGAGTTGTTATTAAGTTGAACTGGAAGGAGAAAGTGGGAAGGAGACAAACATAAAGCTTCAGATGCACAGATTTCTCTAAGAGCTTTGTTGTTCCTGAGACATGTATGTGTCCTTTTTTTTCATTCTGAAACAAGATAAAAAATAAACTGGGTTTTTATCTTGCTTCTCACAAGAAGAAAAAAATCAGCTGCTTCAGTCCAGTTGTGAACATGCCCAGGAAAAACCTCAAGGGCAGAAATACAGATAGTAATGTGTATAAAATAAATTATGTTCCTGCCTTTATTTCCTGGTCTGGTGTAGGGGTTAGATAGGTTTTGTGCTGTACATGTAGAGATGAGTGCGCACAGATCTTGTTGTCTTGAACAAGATACTCAGCCTCCTCCTATTTTTGAGAAGTGAAGCTAATAGTGTTTCAAAAATTAACTTAGAAGGAAAGCATCTGCTTTTGGGTTTGTTTTTTGTTGTTGGCTTTTTTTTTTAATTAGAACAAATAACTTCACTACCTGAGCAGTAGTCTTGGACCTGTCTTGTTTGATTAGCACCAAAAGTGTATGAGATCATTCTAGAAAGGAATGAACTGGGTAATGCTACAAATGAAAATGGAAAAGAGATTTTTGCTTTAGACTGACATTGACATTATACCTACTCCTTCAGATGAATCCCCATGGTGAGGTTCATTGCAGCTTACTCATGAAAGCTTGTTGCTGTCAGTGGTGAAGGCAGATTTATCAGCTCTATTGGCTTTTGCCCTTTGATAAGAAATTGATCTTTATTTCTGAAAATATAAAAAAAAAAGTATCTCAGTAATATCTACATCATGTCAATAGTATCTTATTTCTGAGATTCATACATACAGTTCTCAAGAGAGCTGCTGAGGCACCATTTGAACAACAGGAGAACTTTGTATTTAGTGGTTAAAGATATCGGTTTGCAACCAGACCTGTTAAAAGGGAGCAAAATTAGGTTTGTTGTTGAAGTGCTACTTCATAATTTTCAAAATGGCAAAATATTGTCACTTCTTCAATGCAATTTAGTACTCTAAGTAAGTACAATCTTACAAGCTTGGCAAACAATGTACTGTTTTTCCCTACATTTCAGACATGTAAAGGATCAGCTGCACCGTATGTGCTGTGCTACCTGAGGAGCTTCAAACTGCTCTTTAGGCAGAACTGAGCAGCTCAGGAGTCCTCCAGAGCATTTTGTTCCTTTTGCTTAATGAAAACAGAAATAGCAGTTATTTTCCTGAGCATTATTCAGACAAGTCTGTAAGACATCAACTATTGCATTCTTGGTGGCTTAAGTCCAGCTGTGTTAGAGCTGTAGTGGCTCCTCTCTGTTCTTTAGTTGTTTATTGGTCAAATAAAGCTCTAAAAATGCATTGTGAGCATTTCTGTCTATGCTGTGTTTAATTAATCTATGTTTCTAGAACCCTCTATTCCAGAGACACAGATCTGTTGTTTTTGCTTCTTGAAAAGAGAATTAAGTCTTTGGATAGGAAGTAGTTAATTTTTACAGTAGCTGTTCAGGTTTGTTTGCTTCTCTTTGCCTTGTTCTATTTTTCCAGAAGGGGTTCTTGATAAAGAATGCTATTTTTCTGCAAGCAAAACACTGTTACCTGTTGTAATTCCTGGGTGTGAGATGTGTCAGCTCATAACTGTTGAGCTTGCCTGTAGTGTTTCTCTGTGTACGAGTGTTCTGCTGTAAAACTGTCACAGTGAGAAAACGCAGTGGCAGTAAACCTGAAATACATTTCATGTTCCCACTTTTGCCCCAGTTTAAGTACCCTGAAGTATTGTCTGGGATTTAACTGCTAATGGCTGAAATTATAAAATGTAACTGGGAGAGGCTCTTCTTACTATAGAGAAAATGGGAGACTTTCACTTGCTGATAGCCTGTCACTTCCTTTCTAGGAAACCTGAGTAATGATGGATCCCTTGTGTTCTATGGGGAAACTGCCCCTTGTACAGCTGCAGATCCCTCGCTGCTGTGAGCAGGTTTCAGGTTTTATTTACAGCCACAGCCGTGCCTATATATTCAGGGATTTGCTGCTAAAGTTTACTCAGGGCTCCATCTGCCTTCCTATTAAAGACTGCTGTGCTGGGTGGTTTATACCCATCAAGTTTAATACCTTATTCCCTAGTCATCTGTGCTATAGTGGTAGAAATGCAAAGCTGCTTGGAAGGAATGTTGTGGTGACCTCACCGTGAGCTGCCAGAGCCTCGCATGCCTGGTGCAGCGAAGCATCACATCCAAGCTGTCCCCTGGGAAGATGCAATCGGCCTGCAGGCCTGTCCTGAGCTGCTAGTCACTTCAATAAGGAGAGTGTTCTGTTCCTCAGCATCTTATAATGACAAATAACAGTGCTAGAAGAAACACCTGAAAAGATCTGAAAGAACAGTGTGAATGGCATGAGGAGCTGTTTCTTCCCTGCAAGCACACTCTCCCCTGTGAAAAAAGCACTATGGTTATTATTTTTATAGATTCCAGTGGTACTAAGAGGAGAAAGTAGAAGAGATATCCCTAGGAGGCTCTGATGCCCTTTTACCCCTCAGTCTCTCACTTTGTTGGCTTGAATTGGATTTTTGTTGTGTTTGTAGTGCTTATAAATTGTATCTAAGTCACAGCTTTGCACAGTCTGTTATCTGCTGAACAGATATGAGCTGGTCAGAGGCTGTGCTGGCATCTTCTGCAGTGGGGCACAAGCATAACCAGGAGGTAGACATCTCCATTTCTCTCTGCTGGAACAGAGATCACTTGTGCCCAGCAGGTCCTTCTGTTAATTAGGGCTGTCAATTAAAGTGGTGGTGTGCCCAAAGTGAAAACAAACCCAACTTGTCTTCTAGGCAGCCAGCTGACATCTCCACTTGGATGCAAAAGCAGTGTCAAGTTTTTGCAGTATTTAAAATTTCTTTTTTACAGAAAAAATATGATCAAAATAGTCATCAAAGGACAATCTTCCCAGTTTCTATTCTTTCTGTGGTTCATACCTTTTCACCTAAAAAGAGAAGGGGAAGCTCTAAGAGAAATTACCTCTTTGAAAGAAAAATAATATATTCTAATTTTTAGAAAAAGTGCAAATTCTTCATCATTCTTGTGGGCAGATGATAACAGCTTGCAACCCCAACTCAAAGAAAAGGGCAGCAGACGTAAATATTTAAACTTTTCATCTAGTGGCTCTACAGTTTTTGACTGTTTCCGATTGACAACCCGTTACAGTACCTGTAATTGAGAATATTCACTCTTTTCTTAGACATTTGACATTGCAGTACATACAATTCTTTTACCAGATTTTTAAGGAATTGCAGAAATGGTTGACTCTGAATTGTGTCTGAAGGAGCAAGGAAAAGGTTGGTGGGTGGCAGGAGACATCTGTAGACTGTAGTAACTTATGCCTGGTATGATAGGTGAAGAGAGAAATTGCGTTGTACACAGTTTTAGCACAAGCATTCCTTTATGCAACCCAATTTTAAAAGAATGTATCAAATCCTTAAATACCCAGCTATCATTCCAAAACATGATGTTTTCTCATGCTTTCTCATGGCCTGCTCATCTAATCTCTCTATTCTGAACCTGCCTGGGATTTGTGTTTTTTGCAGGCTTCAAAAACAGGATTAAAAAATCAAATGCAGCAACTGAAATAACCAGGTTTTAGATGTGAGGGCCTTGCTCCAGTCACTTTTTTAAGATATCATTGGAACAGCAGCCTGTAGTTAATGTATGTACTGATCCTAATGAAGAGAGAATGATGGTTTCCTCTCTCAAAGTATGGAAGCCTTAGAGATCTTCTGGGCTACTCAAAATTCACCACTTTAAGCTATTGAATCGGAAACTTGTTTATTCACATGTGATAGGAAAACTGCTTTCCTGAGTCTACATCTGTTGTAACTACAGCAAAACTTAAAACTCAGACAGGAATTGGCCCCTGGTTTTCATTTTTCCCTACTGAATAACGAGCCCAACTTGTATTGCTAAATGTTGTTTCTTTAACGAGAAATATTTAGGAAAATTACTTTATATTTTCACGCTATCTATAGGATATTATTTTAAAATATTTTTGACCTTGAAAGGGCAAATTATTATGCCAGGTGATCAGTATTTAATGGGTGATAAATCCAAAACATGAATGTGTGACATAAAATAAGAAATCAATATTTCAGATAATTCACTGTCAATCGTACTTATAAATAATGGTCAGTAGTATAAAATAACTTAAAGGACCAACTTAACTAGCTCCTGAATTGCTCTGCTTCCATACATAATCACCCCCTAGGCCATTTTTCTGGATAGAATGTTTGGACATGTTTGGAGGCTGATGCTTCAGAGCATCTGTTTCTGCAGCTGCTCTGAAAGACAATTCAGTAGAGCTGAGAGAAACAACCCTCGGAACTCCTCAGAAAGAATCTGAACTGAACTTTGTTTTTCTCAGTCACATGAAATCTGAACCTGAGCTAGGCACATCTGAAGCACTGATGAGTTCAGGCAACTTTGGCTGTAAATCATACATGGAGTCTCAAATTTTATGCCTCCATATTTTCTGCTTTGTAGCTGGAGTGGAACTAGAGATGGTCAATACTTTCAGAAGTTGTTCTGTAGTCCTCTTTAGTGCTGGTAGGTTGAAATAATCACAGCTTTAGACCACTTAAGGTTGTTTGCTTGTTTAAGTAAAAGTGAGTATCAGTCAGTCTTTGCTCTCTCCTCCCTTAGTGTCTCTCTCTGTCTTTTCCCTCTTTGGCATCAGACCTTTGTAAAGTTTGGCAGTGATGGATAGAATATTGCAGTTGTGGAGCTGAATTGACATAGTTACTTTCTGGAGCTGTTGTGAATACCAAAACAAGCAAGCTCAGAAAGAAACAGAAGGAATTGGTGAATGCAAATAATCTGGGAGCTGTCAAACATGATGGGGCTTAATACAGCTCATGAAATACCCATTCGTCTGAAGCCAAGAACATGTATTCAGGGATAATACCATCCGTACATGCCTTGTTTCTTTTATTCCGCCTTAAACATTTGTTGTTTGCTAGTGTCATAGATCATCTGGGCCCAACTCTAAGCCAGTGAGGATCTACTGCTCATGTGTAGGTGCTCCTAATCATGTGTACCTCTGGGGAAACTTGTAAGTCAAGCAGCACTGAACAAAGATCCAAAACTACCTAGGAGAGCTGCCTGGTGCTGAAGAATGTCTATTTATCCATGTACATTTTAACACTAAGTATTAAATTATCGTAAAAACCATCTGCAGGAGTTAACACTGTGAGTAGCAATTTTCATCCTGACATTCTGTAAAAAAACCCAAAATCTCTGCTAAACAGTTCGGCCCATTCAGTACATTCTCTCCTGGTTGACTGGGTTCAGGCAGCTTCTGCAATCAATAGCTTAATTTAGTTTGACAGCAGATGGCTGGGGTAACTTAATTTCAATTTAAATTATGAAGCTTTCTTTTGGACTTCAATCTAATATTCATTTCAGTGACCATTCTAATATTCATTTTGGTATTGCACTCTGAGGGGAATGATTTTCAGTTGGTGTTACAACTGTAGTCACCCAAGCTAGGAATTGGAAAGCTGGTTTGCAACTGGGCAACTGCTATTTGTGCCAGAAGACTGCAGAGATATGAAAACATTTACATCTGCTGTTCTATCTAGATGCATTTTTTAGAGGATCTGTTCACTAAAGTATCAATTCTGAAGTCTAGTAGCTTAAAAGAAACGTGTGTCTGAATCAGCATGGCTTTCCTGCTTCTCCTGCTTAGAGTTACTGAGACAGCGAACAGTGTAGGGGTTGGACTACAAAGTGCCACCAAGCTGGCAGCAAGAGAAAGACTTCCTGTGGCATTTCCACTGGTGGCAGGATTTTCTGGCATCAGTTTATTTCTGATGGCTGGTCCCTGTTTCCCTGTCACTTGCCATGCTTTCAGGAAATAAAGTTATTCTCACGTTCTTGACATTCTTAATGGAAATAAGATAAATGTGCTGCATTTTTAGGAAATAAAAAAATCCCCTTTCTCTCATGTTCAGCTGACCTAGAGCAACTTGCCTCAGGAAAAAAATGGTTTAAAGTAACTTATTTCTAGTTCCTTTACTCAGTACCTGAATGTTCTTTTTTTTTTTTTTTTTTTGGGGGGGGGAGGAACCAAAACCCCCAGAAAACCAACCCAAAATCAACAAATGGTTGTCTGCTGTGTCTGTATTACCATTTTTTTAGGTAATGCACTTATCTACCCTATGTCTTTAAATATGCCAGAGTACCTGGAAATAAAATGAACAAGTGAAAGTAGCTATATCCTACTTAACCTCTCTTCTTTTGAGAAGAAGATATTCTTAGTATTCATTTGATTTGGGGATGAGGTCAGATGCTTGGTGAACTTGGTGAAGCTGAATTTATCCTTCATTATGCTATTGTAACTGGGATAAAACCTTTACTCTAAAAATACCTTCCCCCTACTTGACTTTTCAAATGTTGTGTTTTGATAAACTGAGGCTTTGCATGTGCTTCATTGCTTTGCTTCTGAGACCTTAAGTAGAATGCCATTCTGTTGTATGACTTAATCATAAAAAGCACACTAAATTTTCCATTAGTTTGTTGCTAAGGGAAAGGTTACAGGGACTGGGAAAGTGGGTGAACAGAGGAGTGAGTGGTGGATAGGAGCTCAGAGGGGTGAGGAGGATGAACATACCCACTCAGGTAACCACAACCAAATTATGCAGGAAGGTTCACAGCAGCTCTTCTGTCAGCCTGAGATTGCCCTGACAGGTGAGGTGAAGCCTCCACAATCTCTGACAATGGTGTGAATGTCTGTCAGGGGTTGCTCTTTCACATTCTGTGTCTACATTTTCTGTGTGAAGATTGAAGCGAGGACAATTTGAGCTGGGAGAAAAGGTGAAAGCCCATTCCCTGCTAATTAGTTCATCATTTAAATGAGTTCAACTATGCCAGCCTGTGTTGTTGCAGGGGGTGGTTGTTAAATTTTTCCCCTAATGAATTGCCAATGTCAAGATGTCAAGAAATCCACACAGTGTGTTTGAATGTAAGGTCTGTGTGGACCTATTTGAACATGTGCTAAAAGATAAAGTCACTGCTGGAGATCCAGTGCCATCAGATAACTGGAAATGCATTTTACTCAAATCCAAGTAAATGAAGTCATCAGTCCTTCATGCTGAAGGTTAAATATCTGCTACTCTTGCTGCAGCAATAGCAAAGTGTCACTTTAGAGCACTTCCAGTGAAGTCTTCTCTTCAGAGTAGCCTTCTTTCCCTTTGATTGCTGCAGCATCCCATAGAGACCTTTTGGCATTAGATCCCCTGGATAGAGTTCGAGATGTACAAATGATATTGTGCCTCGCATTGTGCACTCTTGACATACTTTCTTTTATTCCTTCTGTGCAAAGGAAGGGATAAAAAGTAAATTATTACATTTTTAATGCATCTGTAAATCTGTAGTGTAAATCTATCACATTTTAAAGCCAGTAGTTTTGCACTTGCTGCCTTTCCAACAATGGTATTGATGATTTTAAAACATTTGCTTATGTTTAATCCACCCTTAAGTGGATGTCACTTTTTTTGCCTAATATCAGGCTATAAATGCTATTTTAAGGGTCATATAAGGCATCCATTCTGCAGACTAGGCAATTTATTTTTAAAAGCAAAAAAGCTGAAAAGTAGCAGGTTTTTGCAGAATGCTTTGAAAATGAGCTGTGACTTTCCAAAATTATGCTTACAGTATAAAGCTTTAATAGGTAAAAGGGTTTTGGATGGAGGGGATGAGGGTAAAGGGGGAGGGCGAAGGTGGTGTTTAAAGTATTGTTTGAGGATTAACTTGCAGCCTGCTATTTGTAAAAAGACAGTCATTTCAGATACTGTGCTCATAGTCTCTTTTGCATTTATTTACAACAACTTTGAGGAAGAGCATCTCTTAGGTTTTTAAGTCACCTAGGCAAATTTGAAAAATAGATCTGATTTCATTAACTGTCTTTCTCAGAATAAAATTTATATAGTTTATAACGAATGATTATTCTTACATATGTAATTCAGTTTTAATTTTTCAGAATAAGACCCAGAAGGTGCCTATTTAGGTTCAAAGTTCTTTTCATTACAGATAATGCTGAAAAATCATTTTGATACAGCTGTTTACAGTAAAATGAAGTGCAAACAAACTGCTGTGATGGTACAATTCATGTATACATGGATTCTGGTTTTGCGTAATAGACAGCTGTTGTCTGGCCATGTTGGGGTGTTAAAAAACAGAAAGAAGAGTGAGAGAAATTGATTCTGATGTTAATGTCCTGGATCTGACAGATGAACACTGCCCTACATGTTACCCACTTTAGCAAGAAATTGCTTCTGCTGTAGATGTTCTATGTTTGGATTTACTGCGGTAGTTGAAAACTAGAAAGTGACTTCAGTCATGCTCCAGTTTCTCTGATCCTCAGTCAAAACACAGCATTATTTGTTCCATAGCTTGCAGTGCTTGACAGGAAAGTAGAAGAACGTGAATAAAGAGGACTGCATTAAAGCATCCCTCTCATTTTCTGAATTCTATCACATATGTCATAGCAGGACCCAAAGTAACTGAAAGAGATGAATTTCTGGTGTGCTGCATTACTGGTTGTTTCTCCAGACTACTGAGCAGACGGCCATTTTCCCTGTTTTTCGATCAAGAAAACAAACTTGCTGGAGGGTCATTTAGTTGGTTAAGAAAGCAAAGTAATACTTTCTAAGTGAGCTATGCTTCTGCTGTGGAGGAAGAAACAATGACTAATAAAGGACCATTTTCCTAACCCTGCTTTCCTATTTTGATTATAGGAATTTGATGATAAGCATGATCCAATAAAAAGATAGGGGAAACTATAGGGAAGCATTTCAGCTTTTCTGAAATTACTTTTCTATACCTTTTCCTCTGACTTTAATTTTCTTTACACAGGCATTTTTGAACATGTACAGCAACACTTTAGATAATGTGGGGTTTTTTTGCAGTAGCTATTCTGATTTCTCAGCTCTTATACTTCTTGGTTTCTTATAAATGTTTAGGTACAACACTGTGCACATCTGTTTTTCACAGATCTCCCACTTCAAGTTATTACATTCAGTAGTGCACTTTTGGTTATTTTTAGAGCTATTACTATTCATAATTCTGTAACACCTGATGTTCTCCTATTTTGTGTGAGCTGAAATTCTCCCTAACCCCTCTCCTCTTTGTGCTTGGTAGATAATGAAAGACATTTGCCTTTGTACTCTCATATAGATATTCCAAAATGTTTATTTTCCCTCCTATCCAGTATTATTGCAGTAGTTCCAAGGAAGTTTACAAACCTGCCAGTTGCTCAGATGACTCATAACACTGTAGTTCTGTTCCTCTGCATTCATTAAAGATGCCTGATGCATTTGGCTACTTCATGGCAGCTGTAAATCTTGTTTCTTGCTGCATTCCAGTTTCTGTAGTTCTCTTTCATCTTTCTAATAATTCTTAGCAGTTTATATAAACCTACACAATGTGGCAAAGGTTTTTGCCCCTGAAGTGGCTGCACTGAAATGACAAACTGATTGATTCTGGTTTACATGTCTATGGTTTGCAAGAGTCTTTGAGCCTTTCTTGATGTGGGGTGCTGTACTTGGTGCCTGTGTGCTGTTCCGCTTCTATAACTTAAATAGCAGAGCAGTCAGTGCTCAAACCAATGCAGAGCTTCTTAGCTGTCTAACACAGATGAATTTACTGCCACAAGGACAAAAATGCTGGGGCTTACCAGAAAAAGAGAAGAAAGAAGGAAGGGGTGAGTGGAGCACACATCCAGGCTTGCCAGACCTGCCTTGAGAATCACAAGACAGAGATGGGCTACTGCGCCCAGCAATCACTGCCATACACACAGCTTGGCTCTTCCGTCAGTGCGAAGCAAAACAGCATATGTATCTTTTCCCAGATAGACATAGAAGGAAGGGAATTCCTCTGCGGTCCCAGCAGCCTGCTGCCCTGTGCAAATGCCTGCTTTGTCTGCTTCCAGACCTTCTGCTCACTGCCAGCTTTGCAAACGTGGAAAGGGTCAAATTTCAGACTTGCCCAGATTTTGTTGTCTCAGTTTTTGGAAAGTCTTATTAAGGAATGTTTAAAGCTATCTGGAAGTTCTTAAAAACTTAAAATGACAGGAATTCACCTCCTACTGATGGAAGAGTTGGGTGCCCTAACATCCAAGAGCTTCAGTCATGGCTTGTGACTCCCTGCCCACGCTGCAGGGTACATCATGTTCTGAAGCTTGGCTTTGCAAGGAATAGTACTTCTGTAATCAGCACATGATGATTACAGAGAGTAATTATAACATTGAGAGGTTATAAGATTTATGTTGGAAATATATATTCTGAATATGAGTTTGTAGACAGAAAGACTTTTTGAAGCCAATCCACTTTTTTATTTACAATTCATACATTGGGCAGCAACTGATAGCAGAACCTTTCAGCACTCGGCATCTGTCAAGAAAATGCTTCACGTATTAAATCAATTTGGTAATGAGATTTATTGTGACCTTATAGAAGGAGCGTAGAGAAAACCATCGAAAATAAAGCCTTCTTTATCTTCAGAACCTGCTTTCCTTGTAGGTACCCATTGCAGCTGATGAGAGACTCTGGGAAGCTGGGGAGGTGGGTCCATACTGAGTGAAAGAAACTGATTGTGCATTGTCTTTCTGTCCCAAGGTTTTACTACTCTGCTCAGTAACTAAGGAGGCAAGCTGCATATGAAGAGCATGATTTCTGGCGTAGCATAAACTTTTTGCCCTGAGTCTTTAGCAAAGTTATCTTTTTCCTCTGTACTTCTGATTAAGTCTGTTTTGATAGAAGAATAGCTGAGTCTCTTCATATTTTTTCTGTTCACCAGCATGTGTTTTATATGCTGACATTGCAAAACTATGAATCTCGAAGTAAACATATGACAGATTCTAGAGTGTGTTTTAACTTAGGTCAGCTGGTTGCAGCAGTGTCTGTGCCCACCTTAAATTCCAATCTCTTGCCTGAACCAAAGGCATCCACTGAGATCGGGAGTATCCTACCTTTCTCACAGATAACTG
Source organism: Neopsephotus bourkii (assembly GCF_033783945.1). Lineage (NCBI taxonomy): Eukaryota > Metazoa > Chordata > Aves > Psittaciformes > Psittacidae > Neopsephotus > Neopsephotus bourkii. Next base: position 3,752,976 of record NW_026901434.1, on the reverse strand, counting down.
CAGAGGTCTAAAAGCATGAGATTGCATTGTATTTAGGGCAATTGTCTGCTGTAGATCAGAACTGTTACAAGTATCTTGAGGGTATGACAAACATTTTTCTTTTTCTTGTGCGCTTACCCATAGGATGTGGACTGTTCTTTCTCTTTACACAAACCAAAGATTGTCTCCCAAGTGCTGAATCAAAGCATGTCATTTAGAAAATGTCTGGTCTTGTGTTGAGGACTGCAGCTTGGGCAGTACCCAGCATCCTCTTGGCTATTTCCAGTTTAGTTGCCCTCAGTGCTAGCTAGCCATCCATATCTTATTTCTGGATTGAATCTTCAACACATCACCTACCAGATGTTTAGCAATCGTTTTCTCTGTGTTAAATTACCACTTAAAGGAAGGAGGGAGTCAGACTTTTAGCACTGATGGAGCTCTGCTGAATTTTAAGCTGAGGGAATAGTTTCAGGGTAGAGTGGAAAAACAAAGGAAATGATAACTCAGCTATTTCTTTTAGTGGCTGCATGAGCCACCTGTACTTTCTCTAAATTAACTACTTCACTAAATTACAGTTTGATGATTTCAATGGTGACCCTTGGGGTAAGTATCCTAGAAGGGAAGAAATGAAATATGGTAAATAGTCACTTGACCTTCACTCTTCACTTTTTCATGACAGTACACAAAATCCAACAACCTCACTCTCTCCTGGTATTGCTCTTGGTTTAACATGAGATGGATAGGGGTGTATTTCAGTGCCACATATTTTTTTATCCCATGTAGATTGCTGCAAAAGCTGGGTTCTGTATGACTGTTTAAGAACAAACATGGAATGATGTTGGGAGTGAAAAGTATTTTTTTTTCCTGTCAGTAGCCAAACTCTGGTCTGACTAGGTCTTGCTCTGTTTTCTAGATAAAAACAAAAAGGTTTCTCAACTTAAACCAATTGAAGCTAGTGGTTTCCAAAACTTCAATAGCAACAGAATTCTCAACTGGTACATACTGATATAATTGAAGTTTATGTTGTAGCTGTTTGTGCCACAATTAATACATTTTTCTAATTCCCTTTCCATGAAGAGAGGTCCCAATTGCTATGATCAGTACTTTGCCAGCCTCTGTAGTTTTATCCACTCTTTTATCCAAACTTTAGTGGTGCTCCCCAGTCATGCTTTGTGGCTCCTCAAAGGTATGGCAGTACAGGGGAGCTGCAAGGCCAGTCAGAGTGGCAGGGGAACAACCTGTGAAGCCAATTTTGTAGCTGTGTCCTTCCCATTCCTCTGACTCCTATGGGATGGGAAAAGATGATGAAAAAGCAGTGTGTTACTGGGGGATGTGATAACTTTGTTTTAGTGCATGATTTAGGTGGGGTTTCGGCTGAGATGATACTGCTTTCCAATTGCCTCTGTATTCTGCTAGTCTTGTGTGAGTGGTAGAAATCTTAAAGGTTTTGGCTGCAGATGAGGGCAGCAATGCAAAATAAACTTAGGTTTTATCTTTTTTTCCTTTCAAAGATTGCAAATGAATTTCTGTAGGCAGAAGAATGTCTTTGTTTTGATAAATGTCTACAGCTGACAAGTGATCATCCTTGCAAATAGCCTCCTCTTCTTGTACATGCGCATTAGTGGTTTCATTTGTGAAATATCCATGCACCCATCTCTTCTAAATCTTGCTTTACAGTGCTTCTTAAAAGGACACAACCCACCTCTTTTCCTCTCCTTACTGACTTTGTTTTCCTCTATTCATTGTGTTCTCTGCAAACCCGAGAGACTGGGATTGTCCATTCTTACATTTGTAGATAGATGACCTGAAAGGGTTGAACTTTTCCACATTTTCCTTTATTCCTTGTGTTCTGTAGGTACACAAATGGTATGTTTGAAACTGCAAATCATAAAGAAATACTTTCTATAATTTTTAATCAAGATTTAGATAGCAGATATGCCCCAATACCTTCCTCTGTATTAGCAAGGGCTTAAACTGCACTTTCATTGTTTATTTTTGGAAAGAAATATAAAGTAAGTGTCTGTGGCAAACCAGTGAAGTCACATTTTCAGTCTCATTCACTATTTTAAATAGCAAATTGGTTATTGTTTCAGTTCTAAAGTCTCCATTGTCATTTCTGTTGGTTTTGGAGATAATTTTGCATCTCAAGGTACTTACCCATTTTGACAGCAATGATGCAAAGATAACAGGGCAATTCTGTAGCTTGGTTTCTCAGTATTTTTTAACAGCATCCCCTAAAATAGAAATGCAAAACTATGTGTCCTACTTTTCCCTCACTAAAATAGATGCCTTTTGTTAATTTTAGATACAGCAGAGCAGGATATGTAATTAATGATATCAAAGAATCCATAAGATATTTAACAGGGTCCTAACATCAAGGACAAAAGCCTGACAACAGCTGTACCTAATGATTTGGTTTGTAAAATGTTTTCTTTTATTTCAGGAAGTTGGATGCTTTCATCTATGATGCAGCAGTGCTGAACTACAAGGCTGGAAGAGATGAAGGCTGCAAACTTGTCACAATAGGGAGTGGATATATCTTTGCCACTACAGGCTATGGAATTGCGCTTCAGAAAGGATCACCTTGGAAGAGACAAATCGATCTAGCCCTTCTTCAGTTTGTTGGAGATGGTAGGGACCAATCTTTTGTCCTTTCTTTTCTTTCTCTATGTATGCACAGTGAATTCAGTTTCAGTAGCTCTGAGACTTCCACTCCTCTTACAGTCTTTAGAAAAACTAAACAAATGCAAAACAAATGAGTAAAATTATTTTTTGATGCTGAAACAGGAATTCTCTTTCACTCTGTTCTAGCTCACTTCATCACCAAGGGCATTTGCATCTATTTTCAGAAAGTGTTTACATATACATCACAAAGTAACACTGGCCTCAGTGTTAGAGCTTCTCTAAATTTATTTGTTTTATCTCTTAATTTTGCCTTTGAGCAGTTCCTGTGTTTTTACTTGGTTATTTTTCAATGTAGCAAGGTTGGGGGTCAGTCTCTTTTCAGAAGTAAGTGATAGGATGAGAGGAAATGGCCTCAAGTTGCACCAGGGGAAGTTTAGATTGGGTATTAGGGAAAAGTTTCTTCACTGAAAGGGTTGTCAAACATTGGAGCAGGCTGCCCAGGGAAGTGACTGATTCGCCATCCCTGGAGGTATTTGACAGATGTGTAGATGTGGTACTTATGGACATGGTTTAGTGGTGGGCTTGGCAGTGCTAGGTTAACAGGTGGACTCAGTGATTTCAAGGGTTTTTTCCAGCCCAAATGATTCTGTGACATGAATCTGAGTGTTTAGCTCAGTTCAGCTGGTGTGAGTGATGCCAAATCTAGGATGGATTAATTAAACTTCTGGTGAAAAAATGTGTACGGAATTGAAATAGAGTGACTGGTTTAACTGGATTTCAAACAGCTATTTTTCATTCTAACGCTAAAATAGAAGAATTGTAGGTCCTCTTGGCACTTCTACCCTGAGCACCTTTGGTGTATTTGTAGACAGCAATAATGACTTGAACTACATTTTGAATGTAGAAATGTTTCTTTGCCACAATGAAACTTCAAGCCTTTCACATGTGCATGCAAATAATATGCTGGTTAAAAGACGTCTATTTATGACTAACTAAAATCCTTCTTCAGATTTTAATATGGGGTGTTTTACATGATCTGTTAGGGGTTTTTTACACAGATGCGTGTGTTAACTTTTTGACAGTTCTCTGTCAGTGAAAGGGGGGTTTCACTGAAAAATAAACATGCACTTAGTGTCACCAATGGAATGCCACCGAGACTAAGAATGGCAAATTTCTGTATAATAGGACAGTTTAAATGGCAAAATGCAGGACCTCAGCATAGCACCCTCCTGTTCCATAAAAACCAATACAGTAATTTTCATACTGGAGACAGTATGATAGTCTTCCAGCACATGGATTTTACTCCTGTTACAATATTAAACGACTGGAAGAGATGTAATCATCATGGCTGATGTATTTTGTCTGATGTACCTATAAAGATACTACTGTCATCATTATTGAACTGCTGGATTTAGAGAGGCTTATGAAAGAAACATTGCTTCCTCTGCTAAGGAATGAAGCTATCACCCATAATAGCTATGTTTCAGGCAATTACATAGTCTTGTTTTTGAACAGTTGCTAAAATCTTTGCTTTATTTTTCTATTTGTGTATATTTTATGAATAGGATATTTTTCTATTTGTGTGATACTCTTAAGTGTCAGGTGCTGTTATTCTGACCCAGAGTAGTTGAATTCTTTTCCCAATACTAAAGAAGAAAATGCTTCTGTAGCCTTAAGACGGATCTGGGTGTCTTTCTCAGTTGTGGGCTAACCCCTCTAGATGTTGCCAGAGCATTGCTGAGGTTTTCATTCTTTTCACCTTGCATTTTCTTCATGCTTACTCTTTCATCATTTTTTCTACTTCTCATCCAACAAAAAGAAATTAAATCACAGGGAAGGAAAATAAATTAAATAGAAGGGAAAGTATTTGAACTTATTTAAGAAAAAGCTTGTCAAAATACCAGAGGTACTGCATTTTTATGCATCACTTTGTCTCTGACTATCAGGGAGAAAACTAAATAGATGGGAGGAAAGAGGAAAAAATCTTACACTGTGACCTGTGGCTTTATATAGTATATAAATGCTTATCTCTTTAACCCATTTTTATTAGCTGAAAATAATACAAATTAATTTATTTTATACAAATATATTTATATTTTATAATAATTTGCCTTCAAAACTGTATTAAAACTGGAACAAAGCACCAGGAAGTAAAATGTAAAGAATGATTGCCTGGAACTAGCATGACCTGATTTTGCAATAAGACCATCTAACTTCAGTAGTTTGATGAGTAATCTTTGTAGCTATGGTGTTACGTAACATTGTTTTTGTAAATTAGAAGGGATGAACCCAAAGTTCAGACCAACATCACTTTGCTGTATCACTGAAAATCTCTTTGAAGTTATCTAGACTAAAAGCAAGCATCATCTTAAGTTGGGGGGAAAGCTTCATCTTAAGATGATACCCCTGGGAAAGCTTTAGTAGAGTCTGAATTAGGTTGTTTAAGTAAATAGGCAAACACAGATGAAGGCAGAAATACTTTTTTCACATGTATAGCCTCTGCTGAATTTATTACTCTTTCAGATTCAGCCTGTAAAATAGCAAACCACCTAGTCGTTACTGAATTATTATTCAACATATGTAATAGAACATTCATCACAGAATGGGTTTATTTCCATGCATGATTATAAATCTAATGAGTTCAATAATTGTCAAAAGAAAAATGCTGATGAGTTGAACAAAGACCATTTCTTGATATGAATGTTAGGTTAATAAGAGAGAACCTTTAGATGATATTAGATATTTGGCTAAGACCAAGTAATTTGTTTAAAAGTATATCTGATTGCACCTAAAAAGCCCCATGATTTCAGCTCTCTCACATTTACACAGTGATGCGATAGCCTTTTGAAATGTGTTTTAGAGCTTTAAATTTCCTCTGTGTCTTTCTCCTGTGATTTTTCTCATTTGATTTTCCCTTGCTTCTTCTACATCATCTATCAAGCCACTGACATGTTGAAATGAAATTTTTTGCACAATGGATAAGAACCTTTTCTCTCTTCTTTGCTGCTGTAAAACATCCAACTGCAGTGTTAATGACTTGGTCATGCAGGAGCATCTATTCATACTTTCCAAAGTTGATGGCTTTGAATCCTCTCTTTACCTTGCTGGCACTGGGAAAAAAAAGATAAGGTAAATGCAGAGGAATGTAGGTTTGATTTAGGGATAACTTTAAACTTAGGCTGGGTAGTTTATGTGTATATACATGAGTAGTGTTTTGATCCTGAGGATAGTTCTTCTGGGTGGACAAATTATCCTGACAAGTAACAATTACACTGCAAAAACAGCTGAAGCGTCAGTGAAAGGAAGCATGTTACAAGATGCCAAATGGGCTTCTCTAACAAAGAAGAACAGAGACAGAGGGAAGGAGGATAGGAAAGAGTTTCTGAAATAACCCCAAAATGTTTCATCATGTGGCCTGTGCAGGTTCATATACACAGCCCAGTTCATAGCAAATTGAGATGAATATGCTTATGCATTTTTCAGTTAGATTAATTGCTTTGGAATACTGAATCCTTTCAATATAAAGAGTTAGGAGTTGCTTTTTCCTGTATAAAGAATATAAGGGAAGTGTATCACTGGTGAATATCTGGCTTTGTACATCTTACATTCTGTACATCACATCTCATTATCTGAGACAACTTCCAGTTGACAAATAGCATCTGCAGTTTTGTTTAAAATAGTACCTCATCAGGGTAATTCTCTAAAGCACAGTGGTGGTCATGCTTCGGGTTTTTTTAGCTTGCTGTGGTCACAATATGAAACTTTCATTTCATGTTTTTTAACAGAGAAATAAAAATATTTCTACTGAGATGCAAACACTGTTTCTCAGTCTTCTGTTGAGAAATGGAAGCACCCAGGAGTTCAAAAGCAACTGAAATGATGTGGCTGCTAAGAAGCAGCACCATCATTTTGTTTGGATCTTCCACCCACAGCCACAGGAATGTGTCAGCACAGAAATGTTGTGCACTGAACACTCACATGAAGCGTGCTTTGATTTCTTTTCTAAACCTCTGTAAAGAGCAGCTGGGCAGGCTGATGTACCCAGAACCCAGCACATTCCCCTCACAGCTGCCAAGCGTGGTTTTGTGCTAGTTTGCTGTTTGGTAAGTCATTAAAGGCTCAGACACGCAGCCTGTGGAATGTAATAAGTCTATAGCTGTTGGACTACCAACACTTGTGAAGGCACCCACATCCTCCAGACTTCAGTAGCAGGAACTTTTGACCAGCTGTCTGAAGGCCCAGGTATTGCAGATACTCCTTTGGCTTTGGCTGCACAGTGCCATTTTAAACAGAGTAGTACTTACCTAAATATATCTTGCATAGTTCAAAAGACATTGCTTCTGAAACCTATAGCATCATGTCTTTGGGATTTGGAGGAGAATCTCTGGTGCCCAGTAGGTGAGGAGAATTTCTTTCATTCTCTCTCTCCCCAACCCCCCACTTTTTTTTTCCCCCTGTTCATTTGTGAGCAAATGAGATTATTGAACTGCAAGTGACAAAGCTGCTTTGGGATTATGAGAGTAAGAGAAGGGCTTCAGAGTGTGCAAGGGTTGGAGAGAAGGACAGTGAGGAGTCATTAGCTATGGAGGATGCAGCAGAAATAGAGGGGAAAAGAGATGTACGATAAGCAGAAATAGATAGAATCAAGGAACAGGAAAATTCTGGGTAAAGAGAGCAAGTTTGGGGAACAGTGGCAAAGTACCAGCCAGCTGGTACTACTCATCTGAGGTATTGGTAATGTATTGTGCTACCTGCAGGTTATGAGCTCAGTTCAAATGAGGGTCTGGGAAGAGATCTCCAGGAAATGAGGGGCAGATGGTGTAGTCATATTAAGCCCTTAACCCTTAAAGCTTCAAACTTTAAAGCAATTAGTGACACAGAGATGTAAAGAAGAAAACTGGTTTTGGTTTGAGTTTCCATAGAGAGTCTGTTATTCCCTTCTTAATAACTTTCAGTTCTGGTTAATCTTTATGTACTTTTAGGATGGCTTAATACACTAAGAATTATTTTCCTGGGTGGATAATTGCTTCCCACTCCCTACTGGTAATAGGTAGCTGTGGAAATGAGATTTGCCCCCTTACATCTGGAAGAGGAAAGCTCTTTGTTAGTTTTTTTTCATATTTTAGCATAAGCTTTCCAAGTCACTGTCTAGATGATAAGGAAGTGTAGCACTGTGACTCACTTGGCTGTTAAAGACCAAGAAGGAAATACATATGTGATTATAAGGACATATTTTCATTGCGTGCTGCTCAGGCAGAATACACCCACAGTCCCAGTGATTTTCTGTTTATATTTAGTGTCCTCCTCAAGCAGTGGGTGGAACAAATGTGACTGGAGAGTGAGTGTATAAGTGGAGGGTGTTTGTATAGCTGAACAAGAGTTAGAGGGATTGTAATATTGAAAGTCATGCTTTGCATTTCTGATAATTCATTCTTAGCTAATGGGGACATGCAGAGTGCAGTCATTAGCTCACAAGAAGTTTACTGCTGTCAGTCATCTGTGTTCCTCATGCTATTTTTACAGGGGGAAATAACTCAGAAAATAAGAGAGATTGTTTTTGGGGATCCAGTGAATTCCAAAAGTTGCTATGCTTTATATAATCTCTTCCATGAAACACGCTGGATGGATCATAGAACTAGGTCAAATTGAAATTGATGAGCTTATTGAACCAAATGCACATCAACTCTTTTGGCTTCTGATGCCACTATTCAGTAAAAACCCTCTCATATTAGGGTCCAAGTGATGGGGTGCTACCTTCCTTGTCCATCACTCAGTGGGAGTTCTCAACAGAGTAAGTGTGAAACAGTGTCCCCAGATCTGAAAACTACCATTTTCCCAGTCTGAGTGAGCAGATGTTTCTGATAGTGGAGCCATCATCTTTGATGATGCCCTACATCTGACCATTGTGAAAGTCTATATTTAACCCTTTTATTCAAGATCTGTAACTAGTATATCTCAATTTTCTTTATTTGTGTGCTGGCTCCTGAGGCTGAAACTCAGGCTGCACAACAGTCACCACCCCTTATACTGTCAATACCAGCCTGTTTCTTTTTGCACCTTCTGTTCTCACATGCATTGTGATCTCGAGCTGGGTTGGCCTCCTCCTGCCCTGCACCTGGTACAAGGTCAGGGCATGTGCTGAGGTCTGTCATACTTAACCAACAGAGCAAGAAAGATCTCAGGCTGCAGCTTGGCTTTCTCCACTTGGACAGAGCATCCTTTTCTTGCTTGACATAGACATGCTCCAGCAGAACAGGCAGACCACACTTAGCTAGGGGTGGTTGTAGTGTGTGGCAACACAGGGGAGAATTAACATTTCTAGACAACTCCCAGTCATACAAGGCAGTGTTTTTTAGAGTCAAGGGAGGGTGACTCTCCATGCATCTGCAGTTGGCTGGTACACTTGATACATGATGTGACATTGGCACTGGCAAGTCCAGCATTAGAGGTTTCCACAGCTCAGGGGGTTGCAGTGCCTTTGTGAAGTGGATCTCACTGTGTAAACCCCATCTCTCACCCATGCTCAAGAGAGCAGTAGCACGTTTTAGAAATGCCACTGTCAGAGAAACCCCCTTTAGATTATTTTTTTCCTCAGTTTGTTTAGGTTTGCTGTTTCTCTCATGTTCTGTTGTCTCCTTGTGCCAGGTTTTAGTTTGCAATAAGGCGAAAGGAGCAGGCTGGCCCTGAAGTTTTCAATTGCAGACAGCACATGAAGGGTTAAAAATCTTTTTTTGGATTCATAAGGGGCAGATAAAATATATTTCTTCTCCTATGTGTGAGAATAAACAAGTTAAAATTAAGGTAAGAATGCGATAAGAATACCCCTCCAGAGGTCCTAAGGAAGTAGTTGAAGCAGCCTGTGAGCCATCAGTCATTATCCCCAGGAACCTGCTTTTAACCTACATGGTTAAGGTAGAGCAGAAAAACACCTGTCTGTTAAAGAAGAAAAATAAGAGCTTAATGAATTATAGACTTCAGTGATTCTAAAAATATTAAAACAATTAATTAGCTGTTTAATTTGATCATTGGAGGATAAGAGAATCAAAATTTACAAGTCAATTTTCCAGTTATAAATCTTGCAAAATTAATGTAATTACTCATCTGGCAGGGTAACTGTTCTTGCAGAGAGTGCAGATGGATACATGAAACACAGGTAAATAGTAAATTCTTCACAAGGATCATTTCTGCTTCTTTTTCTACTTAGTCAATGTTTTGATTGTTATCTCTGTTTATATTTTTGTAGCTTATTCTTCCCTCACATAACTTTTATTGGTTTCTTGACAGACATTTCTCACATGTAGAGATAATTCTGAAGTCCTGTCTCTGACCATTATTTCTTCAATTTCCCTCCATCAAACACTGTCCAGACTTCTGCTGGTGGTGTTTCCCTGGGGCTGGCTGAATGTAGCACACCTTTTGAAACCAGTGTCTAAAACTTCTGACTGCTATTCTGGACTGTCATGAGTCTGTGCTTAATCTAGTTGTATCACACTGAAACCCAGCCCAGGCTTGGCTTACTTCGTAGAATCCCAGACTGGTTTGTGTTGAAGGGACCTTAAAGCTCATCCAGTTCCAACCCCCTGCCACGGACAGGGACACCTTCCACTAGACCAGGTTGCTCCAAGCCCTGTCCAACCTGGCCTTGAACACTGCCAGGGATGGGGCAGCCACAGCTTCTCTGGGCAACCTGTGCCAGTGCCTCAGCACCCTCCCAGGGAAGAACTTCTTCCTAAAATCTAATCTAAGTCTCCTTTCTGTAAGCTTAAAGCCATTCCCCCTATTGTCCTGTCACTGCATGCCATTGTAAAAAGTCCCTCTATTTCCCAAGAGTGATGATCAAAAGAAGTAAATCATGGGCTTTGTTTTGATTTTGGGGTGTTTTTCACTTCAGGATGAAGTGCTAACCACAGCTTTACTGGCTGGCCGCTGTGGTTTTTGGTGCTTGTGAGCAGCTGTGGGGAGGAGTAGACTAAAAGCTCTGTGAGAAGGGAGTGAAGGCACTGCCAGGCACACAGCACTTCTGATGCTTGTTACTAACCAGCTGTCAATGTATGTTCTTGGTTTTGCCATCAGAATACAGGGTTAGATTCTCCGTTTCTGTCACTTTTCCCCATTCTATGACTTTATGTGGGTTTGGGGATTCTCTTTATTATAAATAACATAGTGGTCAGTATTCGTGCATTTTCTTGGATGCATATGTAGATGTAGAGGACGAGTGAAATGACCCCTAAGTTAGACATGTCAGTATCCCACGGCTGATTCATCACTTGGTGATGCCTCTTTCGGGAAGGTAGTTTCATGATCAAAGCTCAGAGCCAAGGGAGGATGCCAGACCCTTACAAGATCCTGGTCTGGGAAATGAAAGGAACCTGGGGATACCAGTAACCCCCCTAAAAGAACCTTGGAGAGCTGACTATCTCCAGGAGACAATGACAGAGACTGCAAAAGGCCAGCATGTTTTTCAGCTCTGAGAAGATGGTAGCAGGGACTGATGACCCCACAGCCTGCAAAAACTGCTAAGGGCTACATTGAGGAAAAACATGTAAGTCTACCCTTTGATCTGTATATTTTCAGCGTCTGGATAATGAGGGTTTTATTGTGAAGAATTGTCCAGGGGACACACTGGACAGTTTATCACTCCTTCCCAGAACGATAAAGTGTGCAATACACTAGAGGTGTTGCGCTGAAATGTAGAAAGAAAGGCACTGCTGGGATATTCAGTCAGAATGTCCAACTAGCATGTTTTGGTGCAAATAGCAGTCAAGAGCCAAGAGCACCACAGCCACAGGAAAACACCCAAGAGAAATACAAAGAGATCCAAGTACTGTTTGAGCTGCAACCTAAATCCATTTTGTAAATAGTATGGAATTACTGCCGGGAGCACCAGAATTTTGCAGTTTATTAGAGACCATTCTGGATTTGAGTGAATAGTGCAGATGCTCAGCACTGCTTGAACTACTTGTTTATAGTGATTCTTACACCATGAATGAAGCAGTCCAAAAGGATTGGGGTATTCAAAAAAAAAAAAGTCCTGAACTGAAGTTTAATCTAGCCCCAAAATTCAGTGCTTCCAGTTCCAACTCCAGGCCAAGTTTGGAAGTGGCTGATTTTTACAAGGAATTAATTGACATGACTTAAAAAATTCCTCACCTGAGGATTTGGTAATAAAAATGTTTTTACTTCTATAAATATATTGGGTAAAATGGAATGGGCAGGAAAAGCAATAAATAGATGGAACATTTTTGCCAGTTTTTTACAGGGTCAGCTGTGCTGAGGTGTTCTTACAGTTAATTTAGTAAACTGGTTTTCCTGTGTTTCTGTGTGTATACACACACATATATATAAATACAGAGCATAAATTGTAACTGATTTATAGAGACCAGAATTAGCAGCCTAATTTTTCCATTCCCAGATAATATCATTTCATAAATATGATAATCCAACGATTCACAGTGCTTTGTAATCTGTAAAATAATGTATCACTTCTAGGTGTTAATTAACAGTGATTTCTGTCATTGTCAGATAGAAGGGAAAGGATATTGCAACAGCAGGATCTGTGAGGCTCTGGGATGCTTTGCTCTTTGTTCTTTGCAGCTTACCAGGGCACTGTCATTTATCTCAACTCAGAGCAAGTTTGGTCGTTTTGTGTAGTGATGTTTTTGGAAAGGTTAGTGGATTATCAATAGTCACTTTAGATATACATGCCAAAGAGAAAAGCGGGCAGAGGAAACAGTAATAAAAGAGAGGTTTGAATTCCTTCATGAATTTTTTTATGAGTTGTAAAAGGGCACAGCAGTCAAATCAAATTGATGTTTGACAATCATAGGAGATGTGAATTTTCCTGTGGGAAGTAATGAGGGCTGATTGTCAGAGCATAAGCTACTAATGCACAAAGCAGAAATATTGCTCTCTTGTTGACTCAGGTTCTTTTCTGTAGCCTCTGTGAGTTTTGTTAAACCCATCTATCTATGTAGCGATAGCGTGCAATATCTATACTGTTACAGTTCATAATTTATTATCACTATGTCCTGGATTAAAAGACTCAAAGATTCATTAGGATTGACTTTCTTCTTTGGGGATGCTCTTAGGTATTTTTAAGATTGAGCACTGTAATTTGGGAGAAGATAACACTGTCTTTTTCAGATGTAGAGGTTCAATTCATGCTTCAAGCACAAAACCAAACTTAGAATTAACTGGGAACAAAATCATCTCTCTTACAAATTTGTGAAATGCCTTTGCTAAAGTGCCTTAGTACTTATCCTTCCTACTTCAATTTTTCCTTCACATTCTATGAGAAGCAATTTATCCATCACAGTCTTGTGTTCTACTTTCAACTCACACATCCAAGTTATCTGTGGGTTGCAGCTTTTATAGTGACCTGTCACTCTATCCTGCAGAATGGTCTTGCACAGCAGGTCATTGATCTTCTAGTCTAGCTTGAAGGTAGCTGAGGATTGGAACTAGAATAGCTTAAGGTCCTTTCCAACCCCAACCATTCTATGAGTATATGAAATGCCAGTACAGCTTCTAGCCTTTTTTATATTTTTTTTCCTGATCTTTACTAAAATGATGCATGGATTGTAATACTGGAAATGTATTCTCTAATCACTAAGGATTAGATACCTGTAGCATGGGAATTCTTCCCCTCAGCTGAAGCCATGTCCTAAGCTGGGAAACACCAAGGCAGCCAATTCTGTACTTTCTGGTTCTCAGTATTGCCTTCTGTATTTTCTCGAAACAGTGAAGTATGTGTCAGTAAAAATAATAACAGAGTTACTCAGCTAGCTATACCCCTAAGAGGGTAAGAAGGCACCTATGCACATGCAGTGCTTCAGTAAGAACAACACTAAGCATCTGAAAATTAATATATCATGCAATATAAGAAACAATCTTGGCAGGGACAGTTACAGTTTCTTGTACACCTCTGTAGTGTTGGCACTAAATGACACTGTCCTTCATCTGAGGCCAGATCTCACCAGTGAAATATGGATTCTGAGTCTAAGAACGTACAACAGAGGGAGACAGCTGATCTGCTTCCTTAGCTTTAAGTAAATGAAGTGTTTGAATGGTAGTAAGGATGTGGCATAGCAGGAAACAGAAACCAGGGATGCTCTGTTTCAGGCATGTGATGCTATTGTTTTGTTTTGTGCTACTGCCCAGCAGCAAAAGGCCAGAGGAGACCGTAAGAAGCAGCCTAGGTGATCAAGAGGGGCAGGCAGGAGCAGAGGGCACCACAAGAGAGGAGGCTGGGAGTATGTGATATGGGAAGGGTTTGCAGTTATGGCACCATTCAGGTCTCTGGGGAAAAATAGAAAATGAAGAGAAAGCCAGGAGAAGAATTGTGTTGGAAGGATACCACCGCTAGTTACAACAAAAATAAAAAAAAAGAAACTTAAATAGGAGAAGAGGCATACTGTATTCCTGCAAGTATCCAGGCATTAAGTGACAGTTACATTTCTATCATATGAAACACCACAGACTTTGGTAATACTGCATCATATACAACTTTTTTTCCTTACTTGCTTAATGTGCTGTATGCGTAAAGCTAGGCAGGCTTTCCATTTCCAGTGTAACAGAACTTCAGACACAGTGCTATGGGTGATTTTACATCCAGTGTTGGTGATTGTCATTGCTTGCCATAAATAAAAGTATTATGGGGAAGCAAACCAGTATGTTTTGATAAATGACATCTTCTCTTTCTGAAGTGCTTGTAGATCAGAAAGTGGTTTCAAACTGCATGCCCAAATCAGTTCACCTGGTACAGAAATGTAGCCAGCTGTGACAGGAAATGTGACTGATGGTGACTGCAGTGCTGGCCTGGTGCAGAACCCAGGGACAGCCACCCAGGGCCTGGCTTCTGCTGCTCAGCCTCAGTTTTTAAGCGTGCCATTCAGTCTTTGTTGCTTGGATAGTCTGTCTTTCAACACCCAAAAACATCTTCTTAGGCTGGGAGTCTATAAAGTAAAAATATGAGGACACATAGGATATGGAGTATGCTTGGACTCTGAGTACACACATGGTCTTACTACTGGCCAGACCTGCAGATTGGAGCAGCTTTGGTGGCACCTATTGGACTGGGATGGGAGGAGCTTCCTTGATCTAGTGTGCACCAAATGCAGCTCTCATGGGTGGGATGAAGAAATTCCCTGGGACACGAACACTCCAGCTCCACTCTCTGTAAGAAGTGATACTACTTACAGCAAGCAGAAGAAAGTTTTACCCAAACCACAGGTCCTGCTTTGTAGAGCAGCCAGCTTCCCACATAATTTATGAAATCTGAGGACATCTGAAACTACGGTGCTGTGAGTTGAAATCTGCTATATTAGCAAATACTTAGTAGATAAGACTAAAGCTCTCCACAAACGAGGCACTAAATGGTGATGTATTTTTAAACTTGCAAAGCCTTCTTAATACTGTGAGCAGTAATTTTTGCATTCTAACTGGTTTGACTCCTTGCTTTCCCTAGGGGAAATGGAAGAGTTAGAAACCCTGTGGCTGACTGGTATCTGCCACAATGAGAAGAATGAAGTCATGAGCAGCCAGCTGGACATCGACAACATGGCAGGAGTGTTTTACATGCTTGCAGCAGCCATGGCACTCAGTTTAATAACCTTTGTCTGGGAGCACTTATTTTACTGGAAACTTAGATTCTGCTTCACTGGAGTCTGCTCAGATAGGCCAGGATTGTTGTTCTCAATCAGCAGGGTTAGTATTGCTTTAGTTTTCCCCCTTCAGGCAACAGATAGAATAAAAGCTACCTCCCTAAACCACTGTCTTTTGTTTGATTCCCATTTGGACATTTGAAATACATGTTAGAGCATCAGTGTGATGCTCTGGAGTTGTCAACAGGCTTAGGATATACTTGCAGTCCATGAGACGCCTTTTCTCCATTGGTTTATTCTAGGGTATGAATTATCATATGCCAGGATAATCAGTAATCGTATGCTGAAAACAAATAGATGCAGGGGAAGTTCTGATGAAGAAATGGTAGAGCTGCACAGATGCAGAAAATAGATTAATTTCCCCCAAAAAAAATTCAACTGCTAAATTGGTGACAGACATCAGCTCTCATTTTTGTGCATTTCTTAAGTGATAAAAATATGCTAGGATACTTTTATATGCTTTTCTTGATAGAAAATTTGAATCAACCATATGAGGTCAAACATAAGTGTCATTTATGTTTGGTTAAGCACTAAGAAAGCGTCTAATCAATAATAAATGATAACTTTACCAAACCTGAAGTGCATTTATATATCCAAATAACTGATACCTGTTGTAAAATAAGGGAAGTGTGTACTTGTTCTTATATTCTTTACAAATTAGTTGGGTTTTGTCTTTTTTTAACATAATGGTTTCATTATGTAATTGATTTTGCTGGATTTTTTATATAGCTGAGGAGAATAGAAAATGGTACTAAAATGCCTAATTGCTTTAAAATGTGCTGAAATTACCCTGTTAAGTAAATTGGACTGTATTGGAACTGCATTAAAAATACTCTGCTCTATTCTCTTGGGCATTGTCTGGAAAAGCATATGCGCTTTAACCTCCACATTTTACATTTGAACTTTATACTTTTGGCCTTTTACACATATGAAATTATCCTAATCAATATGGCAGTGTGGAGGGGTGGGGGGAAGTACTCGTTTCAAGGGCAAATGTCTGAGAGTTGCAAGTACACAGCGTTGGAAATGTCAACTGAGCTCACAGGAGTGACCCAAGAGGTTGGAATTAAAAGATAGCTTCAGCCTTTTGCTCAAAATGAACTCAAATTCAGAGCTGGGTTGGGTTTTTTTTTCACATGTACTGGGATAGGAAACAGAAAAGCTAAAATACAATAGCTAGAAACCTTTTTATTTCAGTGACAGTGAAGAGTATCTTAACTTCAAAGGAAATAGCCTCACTGCAGGCTTTTCTAGAGGGGTAGCTCAATCACTGGTTTAAAATAGTAGTGTTTCCATTACTGAAAGTTAGTCACATTTTGTGATGAGACTAGGGAACCTTTTGGGGTCCCTTCTAATCCTTTTTTCTGTGATAAGTAAGGGAGGCCAACATTGGCCACTGGTATTGAAATACTGGTAGTTTTTCTCCTTTAAAGTTCCAACAGATATGGCAGGAATTATTCTCTCATACCAGTGTACATAAATGCTGAAAGAATAGACATGTACTTTAATCTTTCCAGTCATTAGATAAGCAGTGTTTGATTTACTTTTATTGCTAATTAAAAATAGAATGGAAGTATTTAAAATGTACACCTAGTGATTCTATTTGTTTCGAATTACTCATATTACAGGGTATTTACAGCTGCATTCATGGAGTACACATTGAAGAAAAGAAGAAGTCTCCTGATTTTTCTTTGACTAATTCCCAAACCAACATGTTAAAACTACTGCGAACAGCAAAAAATATGACCAATATGAACCCTTCAAGAATTAACTCCCCCAAAAGAACAGCTGATTTTATTCAGAGGGGTTCCTTGATTATGGACATGGTCATGGATAAGGGAAACTTGATATTTTCTGATAACAGATCCTTTCAGACAAAGGACAACTTTTTTGGTGACAACATAAGTGAACTGCAGACACTTCCTGGCAATCGACACAAGGACAATCTTAACAACTATGTTTTCCAAGGTCAGCATCCTCTCACACTGAACGAATCCAATCCAAACACAGTAGAGGTTGCAGTAACAACAGAAGCAAAAGCAAACTCCAGACCTAGGCAGCTATGGAGGAAATCTGTTGAATCTTTACGTCAAGAATCTGTACGTCAGAGCCAAGGTTCCCAGAGGGAAGACGGGTCAGATGAAAACAGGCAGCTTTCAGTGAAAAGCCAAAGATACCTTCCAGAAGAGATCATCCATTCAGATGTATCAGAGACATCAAGCCGAGCTACTTGCCATATGGAACCTGAAAACAACAACAAGCACCACAAAACCAAGGACAATTTTAAAAAGAGGACAGTAGCATCAAAATACCCAAAAGACTGCAGTGAAGTGGAACTGACATATCTGAAAACCAAACAGAGCTCTCCACGGGATAAAATCTACACCATTGATGCTGACAAGGAGCCAGGATTCCGCTTGGACACACCTCAGTACATTGAAAACATTGTCCTTCCAGAAACTATAGAACTTCCTGATGTTTATCAAGATCACAATGACAACTACAGGAAAGCCGAACTTGCTAACAGGACTCCCTCACATAATGAAGACAGTCTTCCAAATAATGACCAGTATAAACTTTATGCAAAGCACTACACTTTAAAAGATAAAAATGCTTCCCTAGTTGACGTGAATGATAGATATAGACAGAATTCTACCCACTGCAGGAGCTGTCTTTCCAATTTACCCACTTATGCAGGACACTATTCGAGCAGATCTCCTTATAAATGTGACGCGTGCTTGCGGATGGGGAACCTCTATGATATTGAAGAAGATCAGATGCTGCAGGATACAACAAACTTATCACTTCCTGAAGAAATATATCAGCATAGTTGGTCACAAAGCAATGCCCTGCAATATAATAAAAAAAACAAGTTGAGGATTAGCAGGCAACATTCTTTTGATAATATTGCTGATAAGTCCAGGGAAATTGATTTTGGAAGACGTTCTCGTAGTATAAGCTTGAAAGAAAGAGAGAAATTTCTACAAAGTAGTCCATATGCAAGCATGTTTAGTGTTCCCTCAAGCAAACTGTTGAGCAACAAGGCCTCACTTTTAACTCATGCTCTGGAGGACAGTAAGCGGAGCAAGTCCCTGTATGCTGTTCACTCAGATGACAATCCCTTTCTGCACTCGTATCGTGATGACCAGCACTTATCTCTTAGGCGAGGTCCAGCTGATCTTTATAAACATTCATTACCAACAAGAGGAAGAAATGATAATTATTTAAGGTCATCCATAAAATCTACAGCATCTTACTGTTCCAGGGATGGTCGGATCCATAATGACATGTACATTTCAGAGCATGTTTTGCCTTATGTTGCAAGTAGGAATAGCTTGTACTCAACTCCAAGGGTTTTAAATTCCTGTAGCAATAGACGTGTGTATAAGAAAAGGCCTAGCCTTGAATCAGATGTTTAAATTTTCCATGAACACTTTATTTATAGGGGAAAAATAGTTGCCACCATCATAGAGGGAGAATTTATCCTTTAACAGTATCCTGATATGGTAAATTATACATAAACCTCTCCCTTTCCCAATGTACTTCTGTACATGAATAAGTAAACTAATATGCTCTTACCTATCCTTTTAAAATATGTCTTGTTGAAAAGGATTAAAAAAATAGCCATTTATGTATGCTTTATATATAAATGGCAAGCTTCACTGAAATAGCCCCAATATATGTTGGCAACTATGCTGTTTTGTATCTAATTATTTTACTATTTTGATTATCCTAATTTATGTTGCTAAATATCATTCAATGTACTTTTGTCCTTAGCAATGTTTAATGATTTTCTAGTACTGGATAAGCAATATGGTATGCATGTAGTATGACACAGACAAAAAGAATTAGGAATGCATTTGCACAGAGTCAAAAATAAGACTCTAAAAGAGAACAGAAAAGGTAGACTTTCAAAAATATATTTGAGCTTCATAATCATTTTCAAAGCCAAATATAAATAATATATATATATATATATAAAACAACAAACTCCAAACCCCAGGACCTTAATAAATGAAGTGCAGTGTTTTAGCACAAGATTAGCATATTTATTCTAGACTGACAGAAAATAAATGGGAAGGTGGCAGGCCCCAACATGTGAACTGCTGTGAACCGAAAAGAAGCCCAGTGGATATTGGTTAATGTTAATGTACAAATGATTTTCTTCTATTGCACATGCACTTACCATTGCAAACTAAGTTCATTGAAAAGTCTGCAGTCATCTTGTCAGAAATTTCACAGCTGCCTAATCCAGAGTATATATTTTTAGATACCACTACATGGCACTTCCTAAGGGGCTGTGGACTTTATTAGTAACCTTGAGGCCTAATGTGTACCTAAGTTTGCATTTGCCCCTTCCTGGTGATTACTCAGGGCTGTATAGTATTTCTTTTGTTCTTCTCTTCCCAAATCAAATCCCAACCCACTGTAGTTCTTTGTTCATAGTGTATTAGTGACATCTAATTAACTGTATGTTAATAGCTGTTAATACAGTATCAAACACCGACAGCCATAAAGTCAGCGTGATCAGTGAGGAGCACAATACCATTTATTTGCACACACAGTGAAGGATGAACACGTTCTGAGGGACTTCTTCCTTCCAGATTATTGTGCATATTTGCTGAACATCAGACCATGTTTTTTAACCTCTCTGATCTAGTCTGTTATATAGATTGAATATATGCACACATAACTAAGGAGAACCATCTTTATTATCACTTACCGGTATGCAGAGATATTCACATAACAGGGGTGCATTGTTATATGACTTCTAGTAAAGATCTGTCAGGTTATTTCACAAAGGATTTGTCATCTACACATCCCATCTTAACCCTACTGGAAAAAAAAACACTAGTTTTTAAGCATAAGGGAGTGTGGAAGAGAAGAGAGGACGCCTTTCACGAGTAGAGCGTACAGCTGTACTTTTAATTTAAGCTAAAGAAGGAAATCTAATTACTTAAATACTTGAAAGCATTCAACAGGTGGTGCTCTACCATACTCTGCTACTCTGAGATTTGCTTTAGATTTTTGTGTAGAGGAGGTTTAGATTATTCAAGCATTATTCCATACATTTCACTGAAGAACAGTGTGCAGGGAAACCATTAGCACTGTGTATTGGAAAATGTGAACATGACCCTACCTTTTCTCTAAACTAACACTCTTTCAATAGCATTTTGCCCATCAGTATCTGCATGCCAGAGGCGCAGGAGGCAAGCTGTTTCATTTGGTACATCACACTGCAGAGCAGAGTGGCAAATGGCAGATAACATAAACAACGTAGAGGGACATTCTTGAATTTTGTTTACAATTCTGTTACTAAACAGCTTTAAGCCAATTTTAACTACCAAACAGTGCAGAATGAGTTCTTAGTATTTACAAATGTATTTGTATGCTCACCATGATGGTGAAGGATGATATCTTCAACGGAATTAAATGTAATGAGATATGGGCTTCCGAGTCATTTTCCTGCTTCCAAAAGACCCAGTATACTTTATTATAAGTATGTTTGGAAAGCATATCTGTGGGTATTCTTTATTCAATATCTGGTTGCAGTTATTGGCCCTGATTCACAGGGTATGCTTTCTGGTTCCTTGCTGGATGTAGTTTTTTATAAACAGAAGATCCTGCTCTGCCCTTAGAGAAATTCACCTTTCTTAGGAGAAGTTGTATGAGCTAAGCAGGACTAGGGTGTTTATTAGATGAATAATACTTTTCATGAGCCAAAACCTTTTCCCAAAGACACAGATATACTAGTTGTCTTAGGTCCTTCCTACAGGAAGGCAAATACAGTGAAGGCATAAATATTGTTGTAATGAGTTTAATAAAAATGTTTCAGGCAAATTTTAATTTCCAATCCAAATCCCAGTATATTAAGAAAAATCTTGAGTATTTTGAACTGTCAGGTGTGTTTCAGCGGGTATGGTATTTGGTATGTCATACCAAAACCTGCCATGCAATCCACGGAGTTTCACCAAGCGAATCATGAAACTCAAGTGGTAGGTAGCTCTTGTTTCTCACATCATCTTAAAGCTCTCAAAATATTTGCTGATCATTCCAAGTGGTTTGTATCATCATCACTATCTAACTAGACACACACAATTCAATATATATACAAGTACTGTATGTGAAGTTGTTGGAAAGATAAATTCACATTAACAACATTTTGTAAGTGAACTGTTCAGATCCAAATGTAAACATCCTAAACCCAGGTGGATTTATCCTTCTGTGAAATGTACAAGCAAATTAGCTATAAACTCATATATTGCAGTGTTTGCTTTTTCTGATTTGAGCAGATTTCTGGTGACTGTAGAGATTTATTATTAGCTGCAAATATGCCATACAACCACCTCCCTTAAACCAAAAGAGATTAGAGACAGAGGGAAGACTTGGTAAGGTTGCAGGAAAGACATGATAAGGTTGCACAGCAGTTGTTCACATGGAAATAAAAGATGCTGCCTTAAAGGAGGGATGGAGAAAGAAACAAACGACAAAATGACAAAACCCTCAACAGATACTGAAAGTAGAGGGAATAAGGATCTGCATGCATTCATTGTTTTGATCTTGGTATATAATATGATCTAATAAAGGGGGAAGAAAAGGCTAAATTGTAGGGTTGTAGGTGAGTAGCTGGTGTGGTTGCAGATGTATAAAAGTAAAGAAGAAGAAGCTGAGAAGTTGAAGGAAAAATCTTCAACAGTAGAGCCACAAGCCACAGCTTGTGAGGCTCAGCTGTAGAGCGTGTGGAATTCTGAGTATTGCCTGAGCTTTGTTGATGTATTTGCACTGACTTTCAATTAAACTGAGATCAAGATTTTCTGTATTTCCCTCTCTCTCACTCTAGCTGCTGCTATTCTTGAAGAGGAGAAAAGAATCTTCCTGCATAAGTGACCATCCTTTCTGTACCTTTCTGGATGGTGCTGGTGACTTGTTGCATTTTCCTGATTACAGCTCTAGCAGTTTGTTGGTCATTCCTATCACCAAGATTTCACGTGACTCCAGCTGGAACTGAATCAGGCTGTAAATGATATGGTCCGTTCTTGGTAGCATATCCTGTAGTGTTACACTGCTCCTGGATGACAACTTTTGTGGAGGCAGGATATTGAATTGCTGAGGAATGGAGTAGGTACATGGAGGTAAAACCAGATACATAGACATACCTGCCTCTTGCTTTTTTTCTCTTTTAAAGACATTGTAGAACTTATTCATGTTTTTGTCTTTCCCTTTTCACAACAGTAAATTTGCCTTTTTCCTTTCAAATGGGTTTTGTGTTCTGCTTGTGTTTCTTAGAGCAGTGTAGCCATCCATTAACTTAATGCATGGAAATAAGATATTTTAATATATAAGATAAAATTAAGGAAAATTAAGAGGTTTTGTATTTCTGGAAAATTTCATTTAATGTTTTTGCAGCTTTTGCTCAGGATTTGTTATTCTGTTATTTAAGGAGTTTGGTTAGGAGAAGGAGTGCTGTGGACAAACAGAAACCAAATCACCACCAGCTCACCGTGTTCTGGCAGCGTCTCATAGACACCTGTCTCTATCTGTGATCTTTCAGGAACACTTAGGAGGTGAAATAAGGCTCACAAGGGAAATCAGGAACGTTTGTTTTTTCCTGGTGAAAATAAATCTTTTTACATTGTTTTAAAGGAAGAAAAAGCTAGAGCTGTATGTCTAGCTTTGGGTTTCAGTGCTAGAAGGGTTTCTGTTGCCAGTGGGGAAAGTTCCCTCTGGATGGTAGTTTAGAGCAGTGAAGGCTTGGGAGCAGATATGTGTAGGGGGTGTCCTGAAAGGTTTTACCTCTCTCCATTAACTTTACCTCTCTCCATTAATTTTGTAGAAAGTATGGGCTTCTAACTTACACATCTCAATTAGGTGGACTTAGAAAAGTAATGGTCTATTCATTCCCAGCCTCAAAAATCCACTCATTAGATATGCAAGTGAGTATGAAGTTAAACCTTGCAGGTGCATATGGGTTCCTGTGCTTCTGCAAGCAGTTACTAAGGTGGCACCTGAAATACAAGTGTCAGGACCTACTCCTTGCAGAATAACTTGCTGTTTTCATATTTCTGCAGTGTAGCATATGCATCTTATGGGGAAGCATATGCATGATGGAGAAAATTTTGGTAGTATTCTTTCCCTTGCTTGGTTCCTCTATACAGAACACGAATTGTGGTATGAATCTAAGTGTCTAAGAGTCAGCTTGGATTTAGGAAGAATTCAAGAGGTGAAACTTTTTTGTTGTTTTACACTGCATTTAAGATGTTTGATATATAAAATCTAGCAAAAACAGATCTTTTACAGCAAAATACTCTCCTAGTTAATACAGAAGAATACCTGTGGCTTGGCTAGATTGTGTTAAGTGTCAGACATCACATCACGTGCTTCTGGGTGGAGTATCATACATTCCCTTGCTAAACCTTCCCTGTCCTAGCTCTAGTCCTGTATTAGCTGAAAAGTGCTTTCAAAGTAGGTATCTTTCCTGTATAGGGCAATCTGGTTTGCAGTGTAAAAACTGTTTTCCAGTGACGGACTTGAATTGTTCGCTTTACCAATGTTATTTTTTAATCTAAACTTCCTTCCTATTGAGAGATAAGCCTTCAAAGTATAATAGTGCTGAAAGAAAAAGCATAAAGGCCTTTTAAAGTATGACTTAGGATATAAGCCATTTCTCTGCCCAAACTCACCTGTACTGTCTTTTTTTTAATGTAATAGCAACATGTTAGTATTTGCTATCACTAGGAGGGAGCACAGTTTAATCACAGCTGTGTATTTATTGGTGGATGTAAGTGCAAATACAGACAGGTATGTGATATGACAGAGGAATGGCTCAACCTGCTCTGGCTGGAGTCACCTGTGAAGCTGTGGGTAAACTGGAGTCGCCTCAAGACCATCGTGTCTCTTCCATCACTCTGGTCATGCAGACTTTTCTGTCTTGTGCACATGTTGTACAGAGTGTGAAATGCTTGTTGATGCTCAGCTTTCATCATGGAACGAATCCCATGTTCACCCTCATTGCAGCATCACTGTGGTGTTTGTGGGATGGAGAGGTGGTTGGTCGTGCTCTCTGGTGTCTGTTGCCCTGTTAAATGGGAGCAGAAATCCTGCCTTGCTTCTCTCAGCTCTGCTGGGGAGGGTTCCTGCGCTCACTGTAAATAAGCTCCTCATTTATGTCACTTCAGCCAAGCTTTTGATTTTTTGTGTGTGCCCGGCTTCTCTCAACCTCTGTACAGAGTATGCTGTCTCAAACTACGTGCTCTTCCAATGTCCTGCAACTTTGGAAGTCAGGATTACAAGCATACATTGCCCTGCACTGCAGTGAGAATGCACTTAGTGCTTTTCACAGGTTCATGAGCTTTTTTATGAACTGCAGAATAGACCTGCTGTGATTCAAGCTGTTTTGTTTTTAAATGAATGCCAGTCTAACAGCTGTAAGAATCCATTGCTGATTTTGTGATGATTTTGTCATATCTATAATTTAAGAACCAGAAATAATGTAAGTAAAATTAACTTACCTCACTATTTACCAGGTTTTTGTTGGTTTGCACTTAAATGACAGTTTTTACTCCTTTTGTTTAGTTCTTTACCTGTATTGAAAACAATGCTAAATTAGTAGAGAATATAACCATGCTGTAACATTGTCATGCAATACCTTTATTAGTAGATAACCACACTAAATATAGTATTACATATTTAAAAGAGAGATGGGTTTAACTCTCCAACTCTTAAGAAGTAGTGGTGATAAGCAGTTATACTCCTAGATGTTTTGTCCCTTCCCTTTTGTATTAGTATTTGTTTTCACTAATATATTTCAAAAATTATATTTCTATGTGCACGTTAGAAAACTGTGAAAATAAATACCAGTAAATATTGTGATACTTATTCAGTGCACTGTAAAGTTCCAAGTGAGATGATATTTTGCTTGGGAATTGATGAAGGTTTCCTCCCTTCTCATAAATGATACTAAGCTTTAATGTGGCCAATGATAATATTTACAGTGACATGAAATTTGAATGGAGAATGTCTTGTTTTGCACTTCTAGTACTGTTAGAAGAAATTATATGTTTTTTCTCAGCAAATGCATTATGAGTACACTTTTTATTTGTGCATTGCGGTACATAAGAATAGCTGTTTTGAGGAGATTTGTGTTACATCATTACTACAGGATTTTTTAGTCTGGTATGTTTTTATTGAGCCCATTTAATAATTTATTATTTAATATTTAATGGCACAAACCTTTTGGAAATATAGTTTGGCTTCTTTTTTACATTACAAATCCTGTATTTGGACTCAGTTAATGCAGTCAAAGGCCCTCTCAAGTCTGCTGGGCCTCCCCGTGCTGCTGTGGAAGGGGACCTTTCTTGTTCACTTTTGGGACAAGATAAGAGGAGTTGAGAAGAATGTTGGAGGGTGTGTTACGCAACATTTGAAGTGTCAATGATCTTCAAGAGTGAAACAAAAATGAAACTGGAGGTTCACAGCTCCCCACACCAGCGGGTGGTCTGTGACAGGCTGCGGGGTGTGTGGTTTCTGGAGGAAATGATAATTTATAGCTAAAGCAATTAGAGTTCTACAGAAGTTTCTGAAAGTCACTGAAAAAAACAGGAGCTGTTTTGGGGTTGGGTTTTTTTTAAAGCCAAAGTCTTCATGTTTTCATACGAGGTTTCACGGGAAAATGGGCCAAAGAATACAACTAAATATGCAACAGATTAATTCTATGGAAAAGGGTGTCCTGTCATCTTGATATGCACAAGCATATTAATGGTAATGGGAATAATGTGTCTATTTTTCCTGTACATTGCTATGTAGGTTGCACTATTTTGAATGATACAAGCCCGATATTTTAATTACCAAATACCAGGAGAAGCTGTTTATTAATAAACTTGTTAACTTAAATATATATACAGTATACACACGTGTGCGTGCATACACTTTCCAACCTAGTCATGTGTGAATCATCTCCCAAAGCCGTGGGACACATTTCAGCAGGGCTTTATTTTAATGGATTCTCTTCTCTTTGCCAAACCTCCTACATCCCAAGTTCTCTAGCACCATTTATTGTAGGGTTTGATACCTAGTACAGAAGAGGCTGAAAGATGTGCTGGGATCAGGATTGAATTGTGCTAAGACAGGTAAACACACACAGCAGAGGAGAGTTCCTGTCCAAAAAAGCTGGAAATGGCACTCACTATAAATAGCAAAGACATGGGAAAAGGATGTTTTCTTATACGTTTCTGAAAATTCATGTCCAGAGAGGGTCTATTGGCCTGGTGACTGACTTTAACATTCTGTCCCAGCTTACACGATCCTTATCTGGTCATTTAAACATGTTATACAAGGTAGCTGAGAAAGAATACCTAAACCCCCCAAATTCCTAGGGAAGATCAGCTGATGTGTGCACCAGTGCCTGCCCATGCACACTGGGCGGTTTCCAAAGCTGGTTTTTCACCCAGAGGCAGTATTTAGCTGTGGTGTTTGTCATAATTCCTTTTCTCAATGCACAGGCTTCTGAGCTTGCTGTTACTGGTGATGTGGAGATTTTTACCAAGAGATGACTGTGGTATTCAGCTTCTTTTCTAAAGTTACAAAGCTCTAACCAAAAAGTATAAAAAAAAAAAAAAAGCAACAAAAAAAAACTTGGAATCATTTAGGTTTTTGAATTTATTTTTTTTTTCCCAAAGGGAGAGTTAGATATTAATTTTTCCACCTTAACTGAGAAACTGAAAATTCTGTAGGGTCAGATTTTGTCTGTGATTCATTGCAAGTATGTCTTGGAGAAGAACTTGGAACCAAATCCTTCATCAGCAAGAAGAAAAGTTTTGCTTAGTTCACTTTTACCTGGCCAAGGTCTGGATTCCAAATTAAGGCAAAACACCTTTTGACTTACATAGGGATGTGTTAGGAGTGATGGGAGAACAGATATTTGGTGCAGTTCACACTGAGAATTAAAAACCCCCAAACCACACCTAATGTTGCAGAAGTATGGAAGGTGCATCATGTAAAACTGTGTGCAGCTGGGATAGGAACAAGTGACTTCTAGTAAGAACTGTTTTCAGGTTATACTTGATATCAGCTATAATAATTTGAAATAGTCTTACTCATTTCAGAACGTCCACTTTGCACTGGTGAAGAACAGCTTGATTTCTCTGTCTTCACACCTCATTCCCACATGCACATGCACAGTGTATCTTGCGTCTTCCATGTTGAAACCAGAAGGCACAAACAGAATTCATTAATGTGTTAGGCAAACTCCTACCTGATTCTTAACGAAGTAGGCTATTTTTATGCAAAATTTACATCTATCCATTTCAGATTCTCTCAGGAGCACTTCACCTGTGAGTTAATAATGTTAATTTTAATTCATTGGATTCAGATTTACACTAATCCTGAAGAGCATTTTGTGCTTCCTTTCATCCTGTGTAACTATTTTTGCTGGCTTAGATGAAACCACTGATATTTCTGTGCTGCTAAAAAAACCCCACCAGAAGTATTTTAAAATCTCAAATTACATTTTTAAAAACATTTTAACCTGTTTACTTGAATAATGTGAGTTTAATGTGTTGTCCTGATGAGTCTTTGTATACATACATGTACATATATAAGCTATATATAAGCTTTATATATGTGTATATGTATAAAGTTTTTGGGGAGAATGATGGGCAAGATGAAAATTCATCATTGTGACCCAGATTCTAACAGTTTCAAGTAATATATTGCTATTTTGAGTTTGATTAGACATTTTTTGCAGTTGAACTCTCAAAACCAAGATGTAACTGGAAATCAGTACTGGATCTTCAGCCATCATCCTAAGACCAGGTTAGTTTAATTTTTGTCTTGAGAAACTAAGAATTCATAATATTAACTTAGGATTTTGCTCAGAAAGAAACTCGCTATAGTGCAGTTGGAAAAGTATTCTTGTTCTGATGAGAGAAAAATCCCCAGGTGTACTAATCTGAGCTACTTACCAGGGCATTGATATACGTTGCAGTAGAAGAAACTTGCATTCTGTAATAACATCTTGCCACAAATCTTGGAACCGTTTGATTCCATGCACAGTAAATTAAAAAGCCAAACTTCTGTTATTTACTTGTGCAATTTACCATAGCACTCTTAAGAGTTTAATATTTAAAACCAAAAGGTAAATCATAAATTCCTGATTGTTAGCAAAGAACGGCAGAGCTTTGAAGGCCTCTTAACACTTGGGGAAATAAATTGGGTTGTTAAAATAGAAATAAAAGAACACTGGTGAAATGGAATCAAGCATAAAATAATTTTTAAGATATTCATAGTCTAATGGAATCTTCAAAAGGAAGGGTTTAGGGAACAATAGAATAATTACGAGCTAGTTTTGACATCCCAATTAATGCCTGGTTTATTAGGTAGGATTAGCAAACTGAAATAAATTTTAATACACGTTTCTGTGCACACACGGTGCTAACTGCCGTGTTAGAGTTACACATACATCCGGCTACCCCTGCACCCCTCTGTCCCTGCCTCTGGAATCCTGATGGCATTGGGATCTACCCATAGCACACATTGCAGCTTGAAGGAGCTGGGATGTTCATGCTCTTCTCCCCATGGTACGCATACACCACCTCACAGCAGTTCACCCCAACACAATGCATGACTGAGTGCTAATACTGTATAAATATTTTGAACATATCTAAAACAAATGTTTGCTTCAAACTTTTTATGATAGAGAAATATATAATTATTATGGTTGTCTTACAAATTGTATTGTGTTAATTTTTTTCGTTAAATATGTAGAAAAACATTAAGGGAATGGGGGACTCGAATGTCTGGCGTACCGAAATGTATATATTTGGGGAAAACACACGTGCCAAGTATAACATGATGTAAAAATTGTAAATATATGAAAAAAACATTTTTCTAATAAAGGTAATTTCTGCCAATTGATATGAAAATGGACAATGGTATCATTCTTGCCTGCCTTCCTAGTTAAATGGTACAAGATGAAGCGTCATCTATGACTAAGGTTTTTTGTCAGGAGTTGATCTGATTTGATTTGAAAGGTGTAAGCAGCCACATGTTCTGAGACATCCTTTGCTGTTAGAAATGATCTAAACATGAAGATGCCTAAAGCTAAAGCTGACAATATGTGCTTGGTGGTCTCAGTTTAATTTATTTCACAAAAGGGATGGATACAGTTAATTTATGAAAAGCTCATTCCATGTGAGAAGTCTGCTTTGATTTGAAAGATGCTCCATCAGCAGAAAGAGTGGTGGGACCTAAGCTGAGGATGGCCCATTAAGTGGGCCATCTCTATCCTGAAATACATCAGATGCACAAAATTCGGTAGGCCTGCATGAGGAGATTTTGACTGTGGAAGTGTGGGAGCTCTTTGGGCAGTTGTGAAGGCAGCATCCAGCACGAGAAGGAGGAGGAGCTCGTGTCCTGCCAGGAGCAATGCCATCGCTGAGAAGACCTGGAGAGCTGGGCTGTGGAGTGCTCCCAGCATGGCAATGCTCTCAGAGGTTGAGCAGGTGAGGATGGGGAGAAGAAACAAGGGGGGTGAGAAAATGGCAGTGATGTCTCACATCTTCTATAACTTTGGTAATCAGCAAGCTTGCTTACTGTTCTCCTTAATCAGGACTTAAATCAAAATGGAGGTTTTAGTGGAGGAATCAAAATCTTTCCCAATTTCTCTATCTGTTTGTCTAGCCAGAGGAGCTAAAGGAGCAAGGTTCCCCACTCCTAAATGGTTCTGAAGGACCCCATTTTCCAGGATGTCTTATCAGCTGATGAAAGTCTTCCTTGATTTCACAAAATGGGTATAAATAAACCCTTGGCAATTAGAACAATGTTCTTTGGGGCAGTGGGATGAAAGTCATTATATAAATCCAAAGCATCATTTCAATAAATGTGCTTCATGTTCATACAAAAATGACAGGAGGTGAAAGGCTGCTTAAAGATATCTTACAGCAGAATGGTCCCATCTATTTGTTCCAAGATAAACATGACTACACAGACATGATGAGAGATACAAAATTGGAATTCTGTCCTTAATGAGGTTTTTAATCAGTAATGACTGCTGGGCTTACTGTCCCCTGCTAGAAAGCAGTTTTAAAGGGACACCCCACTCTACTTTTATCTAAACATGATATAAATTGAAGTATGCCCAGGTTATTGAGTCTTTACCTGGTCTTGAATCTTTATTTTTATGGAATGGACAGGCTGATCAGCTCTGCACAGTCGCACATGATGATCAAAGAGGCTTTGGTTCACCTGCAGTGGTGTCCTCCAAAGGCCCAAATCAAGTCCTTCGGTCATATAGAAGAAATAAGAGTCTCTACAGGAAATGGGTAATGCTGGACATAGCCCATGCAACTTGGCCTGGAATCACTCTTGTGCCTCCTGTCCTCTGGCTGAGGAGGGGGCTGGCAGTGGTGCCCAGGCTGCTCCTTCCACTTACTGGTGCAGCTCTGAGTCATCTCAGCTTCAGCTTTCATTCCTTTGGGGATCTGGTTCTAAGAGTCATACTCTCCCCAGTCGTTCTTTCAAGTCAAGTCTTTGCTGATGTGTCTGTGTCAACCGTCAGTCTTCTAAGACCCTGCTTACTAAAAAAAAGTCAATTTTAGGTGGTGCCTGGGAAATGGAAGCTTTTTAATTCTGACATAGTGGGCATGGAGAAATGCTCATAGCACACACTGCGATTCACCCAGTGTGAACATAAATGTCTCACTGTAATTTGGAGGCAAACCCA
The DNA here is from genome assembly GCF_033783945.1 of Neopsephotus bourkii. NCBI lineage: Eukaryota > Metazoa > Chordata > Aves > Psittaciformes > Psittacidae > Neopsephotus > Neopsephotus bourkii. Next base: position 3,721,992 of record NW_026901434.1, on the reverse strand, counting down.
TCTATTTTAAGGCCACCAGCTGAAGTCTGCTCATCTCTACGTACAGGGACACCCATCCATCCTACTTCTTGTGGTGTTTGCCCCTTATCACACTAGACACTCTTCTTCTAACAAACAGCTACACGCAGCATTAGCTTCCTCTTGCGGATACGCTGCATTACAAAAGCCAAACTGTGGCTTTCAAAAATTCCATTATTGATCTATTGTGTTATCTTTGGCCACTGCTATTATTGTCCCACTTGGCAGTTTCCTTCAGAGGGCATCTCCCCATGCACAGCACAGCTTGTAACTCTGTCCGCCTGTCTGCTGAAGACAGGAAGTTCCACATACTGATTTTCTCTGCATTCATTTTCTGTCTGCAGTTTCCCCAAAATTACCTCCTCTGTGGGGGTAATTTATGGACTATTTGTTTATTTGCCACTAGTTAGCTGGCACAGAACCATCATTACAGATGTTGACTGCATTCTGTTCAAATCAGTGTGCTTAAATCTTACTTATGAGATGTAAATTATAATGCAAGTGATGATCTGAGGTTTCTTAGCATCACAATAGGCAACAGGGAAAGTTACTGTAGAAGATAATCAGGGCTAACATTGTTCACGCAAGGTTACTGCAAGGTCGAAGACATTTTCCAGTGGTGTCCATGCAGCTCCAGGTGTAATTTGACACCAAGAATCCTTAACACCCCCTCTGTGCTACGAAAGCTCCCAAGTTCCACCGGCCCCCGGCCCCAGCACAAGCTCAGTTTAGCAGCCAAGCCAGTCACAGGCGGCACTAGTGGTACCGCAGGCTGGGGCCAAGGCCCGCGGCAGAGCCGGGCACGGTAGAGCCGGGCAGGACACGGCAGATCCAGGCAGGGCAGGGCAGGGCAGGGCAGAGCTGGTTGCAGGGTGCATCCGCTCACCCCAGGACAGCGACTTCGTTGAGCCCGGCCACCGCAGCCTGTTCCTGCCTCCCGTCTCTGCGCTGAGGGGAACTCGACCGCACCGCCAGCTCCCGCTGGCACCGTGGGCTCTGGGGCTTGACCGCCTTTGCCTTTCCACCGGGAAGGGGATTTGGGTGCACTGACGATCGTCTGTGAGGAATTCCGGTGATAGTTCGCTTTCGAGTCACTGGAGGTTTTCCTCATGGGGAACAGATCCATTATATTAGTATATATTAATGCACATTTATCTACTGCGGATGCTTCCCTGCTTGCCTAGTGGTTTAACATGCAGTGCAGCGGAGAGAAAACTTTTCTAACACATCCCTTGATCTGTAGCAGAGCTGTAATATTCAAACTCAGATGATTCACAGAGGAAATCGCAGACAGGAAAAATGCTAAATCTCTGAGGATCCACCTTTGAAAAAAATATGCTGCTGATAGTGGATGTATAGAAACCCACATCTGTTTTTCAGTTGTCCTCACCAGTGGCTCCAATATGTGTGAAGGCAGTTGAGAAATGATGTCTCAGTGGCCTGATGGATCTGCCAGCTCTGAACTCAACTGAAACCTCTCACAAGACCCCGCTGAGCTCATGATTTCTAGCAGCCTTGGCAGAAACTAATCCAGGTCTTCACAGAAGCCAGACCTTCCACCTGCAGGCAGGCTGCACAGCCACCCCTTGGAGCCCACCAGAGAGTGACACTCACCCTGTCACGGAGAGGGAACTTCCAGTACAAGTGCCAGGACGAGGTGAATCTCGGGTTAGTTTGCAGCGTGGGGTATGCTGGCTTGTTTTTGTCTATTGAGGGCTTCCTGCGTTGAAAGCTTCCCAGTTCTTTACCTCTCCAAACAGATTTCCAATCTTGAACTTCCCAAGGCACTTGCTTGTAAGGCTTGTGAGTTGCTGACAGGGTGGTATCTTGAGGCATTTTAGACAGGCTGAGAGATAAGGCTCCAGGGGAGACCTTACAGCAGCTTCCAGTGCCTGAAGGGGCTACGAGAAAGCTGGAAGGCAAAAAATTGACAAGGAAGTGTAGTGATAGACAAGGGGGAGTGGCTTTAAACTGCCAGAAGAGAGATTGAGATGAGATCTTAAGAAGTTCCTAAGAAGGTGAGGCACTGGCATAGGGTGCCCAGAGAAGCTGTGGCTGCCCCATCCCTGGCAGTGTTCAAGGCCAGGGTGGATGGGGCTTGGAGCAACCTGGTCTAGTGGAAGGCGTCCCTGCCCGTGGCAGGGGGTTGGGACTGGATGAGCTTGAAGGTCCCTTCCAACCCAAACCATCCTGTGATTCTGTGACTATATGCACAGCATACTGGCAGTCAGGGCAGTAACATTTCAGTGTATGTAAAGAGATATGAAAGCTACAAAGAGCAGAAAATCTGACCACACAGCTCTAGAGAGAAAAAATGCAATGTGAACCTGGTTTGAAAGCCTAGCACCATTATTGAAGTGTCGTTATGGAAGTGTGTCATTCCACTAATTACCCTGCGTACTGGTGTTGTTTGGCATTTCAGAGACTTGGCTATGCGCAGCTCTGTCCCTCTGTCCTGCACAGGGAAAAGCAAATCAAGAGGTAACCATAACAGGCATTTCTCTATGCTCAGGGGAAAACAGGCATCTTGGACAGCTTTTCCTCCCAGTTTCTGGGTCAGTATGATTTCATCAGGTGAGAGGTTTGCCAAACGAAGAAAAAGCTTTTGCAGTGGTACCACAATACCATGATGCTGATTTTTACCCTCCTCTTTACCAGTAAGAAAAATATGACAAACTATATAATTCTCCTGGTGGCTGAAATGCCTCTGAGTTTCTTTACTGCAGTTATAAAAGGAGAACCATTTATGTACCTTCGAGAGGACAAAAGTTGCAGGAATATGGTTGGCTAGAGTAACTCTGATTTTCTTCTAAGAACAAAATTGCTGTTGCATTCATTTGGCCACAGTGAGTGTTTCCTAATATGGGCTTCAAAAATTGCAGTGCATGTTAATTCCTGTTACCCTTTTTGTTTTATATGTGAATGTGTGTGAAAAGCTTATGCTTAAAGATAGGGGTGGGGAGGATGCTGAGGGTTTTTGCTATGGGAGACTCTTCCAGATAGAACTAGACAGCACTAAGAATTCTACAGAAAATGGCACAGATCTCTTTGAACATGCTTCTCACCTGCAAGAGCAGCTTGCAGTAGGCCTTAGCCAACCAAGAAGATAATGTAATTATAATGAAAAAGTCAGATCTCAAATTGTTACTCCATTTTTACCCTACATTTTTACCATTTTTACCCTAAACAGAAATGCTGGAATGATAATCTGGTCCTGTTTTGCACAGCTTTAAATCCACTGCTGTTCCTTTCCAGGGGTGCTCTAGTATCTTGGCCAATGGGAGCACTCAATGTGACTTTAAGTATATTTGTACTTTTGTTTGCTTTCATGTCTCTCTTTGTTGAACTAAAAAGTTCTGACATTATCACCTTCCTTCTTACTTTCCATTCTCTCCATCTACTCCTAACAGTTTTCTTCATTCCTGTCCCTGCTAGAACATCATGGAAGTGTGAGCTGCACCTCGAACCTGCATGGTCAGCACATTTCTGCCTTAGTAAAAAGCATTGTAATCTCCATGTTCTTTTCTATTTCTGACTCTATAAAAACTAACATTTCATTTATTGCTGCACTGCCACTCTGCAATGAGAAGATGATTTCAGTATTCATGGCATAATGACATCCATAACTTTTTTTTTTTTCAGATGTTATTTTTGCACTCAAAACATTTGGATAGCTTAAATTATTTCTCCTTGCATGTGTTAATTTTCTAGCATTTCTAAACAGTAACTTTTTTTTCCTTAATATTTGAGTCTCACAGGTCATTTTAGAGCTCCTTCAAATCAGTCTAGCTTGGAATAGAAAAGAAATTGCAGATCCTCTACAGACTGGGGCTAGGGCTGGGAGTTTTAATGAATGCCGGGTAGATTTCCATACTTCTATGTCCTGAATGCCTACGTGTTGTGGTATTGCATTCCATGTGCTGAGGACTTTCTGGGTTAATGTTCCCCATAAAGAAAAAAAAGCTGGATTATGTAATGTGAGGTACTGGGTGAGACTACTAAATCCTTTGAAGTCAGAGAATGAGAAACCCACAGTTTAGGTTATCGAGAAAGGTATTAAATATTGATGCCTTGAGAAAGTGGCACATCTTCAATTCTTTCACATGGAAAGCTTAAAGAATCAAGGGTTTACTTCTTTGGGGCCCTACCTGCAGGTAGCAGAACTGGTCTTGTAGGAAGAAATTGAGTCAAAATGGCCCTATTTGATCCTGGTATTTTTACAAATTCCTCAGAGGAGTGGGTGGCTAGATTGGAGTGTATATGAGCCAGAGTTGCCAGCTCATTGCTCACATCAGTGTACTCCCCAGCTGGTTCTGCATACTTCTGTGGAAATGTTTCTTCTTCCTGAAGCTGAAGAAAAGTAGGATGTGAGGTTATCTGCAGTGTGATGCTTGTGCCCTCTTGCTGTATGTGGGCTACTGCTTCAGTCTATAAAGCTGTGCCATATTTGCCTTAAAGCTGTAACAGCAAAATCCCATGGTTTTAGATAGGAAGTCAAAATAGAGTTATTTATACACAGGCAACTCATAATAAATTAAATACAAATTAACTCAGGAGAACTGGTGAGCATGCAGAGTAACTCTGGCTGGGCAGCCGATGCCAGAGCAGCTGTGCTGACGTGCACAAAGACCACTTACAACTCAGAATGCTTCGATCCTCCTGAATATGAAGTGTTCCCACTGGCTTCATCACGCTGGTGAAACCCAGGGAAAACTTGGTCCTAGATTCTTAGGCTTTATAGAAGTGTGACTGTCACTGGAACTAACTCAGGGCTGCTGATACTTAGTGACTCAGTGTGTGCATGTATGCACACTTCTGCATGTGTGGACGTTTTCTAAAGAAACAGCTTCTCAAATTCTCTCTTATGTGACTGCAGTGCTCCCAGTACAGAGCCTTGTTTGCTGATTTTAGCAGCAATTGTATGAATGGATTGGGAATCTCAAAGGCTGGTTTCTAATGCTGGACTTGACATTCCGTGGCATAGGATCTTCACCTCTTTGGTTTTCCTCCAGCCTATCTTCAGTTCATAAGTAAGCTCTTTGCTGGAGTTAATGTCTCTTGCCGTTGTCTCATACAAAGCAGACACCAAAGTCTTGGCAGAGGCAAATGGGCTTTGCAGCAATAAAATAATCAAAAATACTCAATTACGAATATTTCTCCTCCCATGAAGGCTGTTGGCATACCTTCACTGTACCTGAGCATTTACCAGCAGAAGCCTAACACAGAGAGAGGTGTAACAAAGCAGAGCACATCGCTGGAGCCTCCCACATTTAGGATGAAATATAACAGTGAAAATAAGCCTCCATATTGGTCTTACTGCACAACCACCTACAAGACAAACTGCAAAGCCTTAACAGGGCTGACACCCTGCTGCTCTTCATACTGAAGAGACATGTTAGCCATGTGATCACAGGGAGGAAGTACAAGTTTTAAAGCTGTGGACCTGAAATCAACAGCAACACATGTAGAACAGTGGTCTTTTTAGACTTGGCCTGTTTGTCCCAGTCTTCCACAGAAGCTTAATTCTTTTTCAACCTTGTGTAAGTTATGTTGTTAGATCATTTCTGTTTAAGGACTTTTCCACATGATATTTTCAGAGGTCCATGCTTGTGACATTTGCTGTTCATTAGATCCCTGTGGACTCATTGATGTGTCCTCAGGGCCCCATGACTATGGAAGTGTTTCCTTTTTTTACTTCATTTTTCACTGGTTTAGCTGGCTGGTGGGTGTTGTACAGGGCAGAGCAGCTGTCCTCAATATTACCACTATGTCCTCCTTACAAGGGGCACATAGGAAAAGAACTTTGGAGGAAAGAGATTTGTTTCCCCTTGAAAGCTTCATCGTGAGAAAAATGATAATAAAGAGGACTTAATGAGAGAACTTGAGCTAACTATAACAAGAGGATCCAAATATTTTTTTAATGAGATAGGTTATAAAAAGAAAAGTTCTGTAATAATGGTTTCAGAGATTTAATCAGAGGAGTTGATTCATATTCCAAAATCTATCCTTGTGCCAGAGATACATCTTCATTAAGGGCCCGCATTTAATGGTCCACCAATCAAGCTAAAGATTTCTTTGTGGATGTAAGACTGTGACAGTCCTATTTTAATACTGTGATATCTTCCAGTTGCTTTCCCTGCACAGCCGAAAATCTCAATGCAGCTTTTCATGGCACCCTTTGTTGAACTGGTGAGAAGGAGGCTCAAGAGAAATGAGTGCCACTGCGTAACTGAAGAGGTTCACACAAGCTGTCCATCCACTGCCAGAAAATAGCGTCAATTGGCTATTTCAAACTAAAAAACCACAGCTCCCCAGAAGAAACTGACTCGTGGTACTGAAACCATGGGTCAGAAGTTGTATTTGGTGCTGAGACTTCTTTCCCAGTGCACAAAGAGGAGCGGTCAGAGAGTGACAGTGCTGGGGACAGAATGGAGCAGCTACACAGCAGCTGATAGTTGTGAAGCATCCAACCTGGCAGCACCCTACTCCAATTTCTCCGTTAAATAAGGCAAATAGTCAGTATTCAGCCCATACAGCTAGCAGAAGGAAGCTTTCATTACACTGATAAATGCTTCCAACTGCTGAATGAAAATACTGTATTTTGAAATAGAGATGCTGCAGAGAATGGTATACAAGAGCAATATTGATTTAGGGTCTGAATACTGGGAGGTGTGGTATTGTCCTGCTAGGCACCATCTAACTCATATTGTTGCCATCTGATTCAGATGAATCTCCCGAGCATAAGTGAGCCCATTTTCAATTCCTTGATGTGCCAGTGTGTTATACCTCCCAAAAGTGATATAGTGCCTCCAAATATTTGGATGATTTATTTAAATTCTTGTGTTTATTTACATTTTGATTGCTACAGATGGAATAAATTCTCTACTTTGAAGTTTTATTACATTAATGAAGCTGGTTTAGCACAGCCTAATTCTCTTTGGAAATTCTCTTCAACATTTCCAGCTCTCTGAAAGATAATTTCAAGTAAAATATGATGAAGCCTGAGTAAGTAGTTTCAACACATGGCACCCTGCTGTCCTCAGATGTACACAGGGAAAGAGAGAGATGTGTGGCAAATTTCTCAGCCAGAAGTTTAGCTCTCAAATGAATTGGTTTTCTTTTGAAGAACCAATTATTTTTAGAATAAATAGCTTCTTTTTTTTTTTTTTTTTCCAATTATTTTTTCTCATTTTGCCCAGTATCCTGTCTCCTGTGATACCTTACCTCCTCCTGGGAAGCACAGTGGATGTATTCTGGGAGACAGAGATGGCATCGTAAGTTTGTAGGAGCTGTATGAATGCAGTGGACTTTGGCAACATTGTCATCAGACACATCATGGCCCTTTAAATGGTTTTAAAATGTTGACATCTGTCTTCAAATACTAATTTCTTCTCTGCTAAACCTCCAACAACCACTAGTGAAATGAGGACTGGTGAAAGCCAGTGGATGCACGTGGCAGGACCACCTCAGGGTTTGTCCTCAGGTAATGTGACTGAATTTCAGCCTGTGAGAGGAGACATGTTGCTGCCTTATTGGCACCAGGTTTGTCCTAGTTGTGGCAGAGCGTCAGAGGGATCCATTTCTGTTCAGGCATCCTTGATATTATATCTTTTCATACCTATGAGAGAAACTCTCTGTGCAGGTGCCAGTGAAGAAATACATCAGTTAAGCTGTGAACAATGAGCTATTTTCTTTCTTCTAACACTAAATTCAGATCCTTGAAAAAAAGTTAAATAGGACAGGTTGTATAGGGAGCAAAACCTTTCATTTCAGGCAGTGCCAGGGTGGGTTGTAAGTGGTGAGTACGAAAGGCTTTGTCAGATTCATGTTCAGCTGGTGTGTGCAGTGTAAGAAAAAAAGCTGAAGTGTGTGTATTGCGCAGGCAGGTACCGAGGATGTCATTGACCCCACTGACTTCTGTGTCAGGCTGAAAAACTTTGGAAATCTGCTTTCCCCAGTGTGGATGTCTTATCTTTTGAGTGTACTGTGGAGTAGATGTTGTAAAATTCTTGTATTTTCCAGCATGATTACTTTTGGAATAAAGTGCAAAATGGAGTACAAAGTAATTAAAATACAAATGGATTTACACTCTCTAATTTCTTTCCCTTGCAATGTGGCAACTTGAAGCTTGGCAAATACAGTTTTTATAACTTATGAAAAATGTGCTCATAACCTTGTATTTTAACATGAGTTGCTATTCTTGCCTTAGTCTCAAAAACCTGGTAATAAATAGGCAGGCAGGAAAAACTATTGAAATCTTTGACTGGTTCTTACAATAACTCTGATTCAGTACTTTGAGTGACTAAAATAAAATTGAACCTGATAACATCAGTTTTGCACTGCCTGTATTTTCTATCAGCTTTTAATCATTTTTCATAGCAACTCTTCATTAACACCTCAGCCTGGAAATGCATTCCTTCATTGTTCTCTGGCACTACAGACTCCTTTTTTGTTTTTCTAAATCATGTTTCTTCCTCTCATTCGTCTGTGTTCCCTGCATATCACAGACAGATTTGATGGATTTCTTGTATTGAAAACCGACTGCTCAGTTATTTTAGATAACATAAACCCATCCACCAAAAACCAAGCTGACAGAAATTCCTGCTTAACCAAAGCACTCGTCTTGATGCTTCTTTCCAACACTTGCACTACAGCAAGGCCTGCTCAGCTGAAAGCTTCCAGAAAATGCTGGGGCTCAAAATGCTTCTTTGGAGTTGTCCAGTTGGCTGGACAAGAACAGATGGCGCCAGCCTCGGGAGCTGGCCTAAGTGCATGGGAAGGGACAGATGAAGTATCTGAAGAGGGAAGGATTCACATACCCCTGTAGCAGGTCATTGCATCCAAAACAGAAGATATGGGAGAAACTGGGATGACAGCATTCAGAGAAAGTGAAGAAACTAGGGAAGACAGTGTGTGGTTAGACCCTAAAGAGCTTCAGTGTGTACTCAGATCACCCTGATGAGGAGCAGCAGCATGTGAAGAGGCTCCCCTGGGGGGGTTCTGGGGTAATTCAGTTCCTGCTTTTCTGGCACAAACACTTGTGCAGGCCATCAGAGGACTGGCCATGAAGGTGATGTGTTTCACAAAGGAAAAAAAAATAAAACTGCTTATTTCTTTTAGGAAGGCTTTTCCCTTCCCTGGTTCAGCCTGCGCTTGCAAGTTGAAGGGCTGTTTGTGCAAAGGACCATGTTTGGCTGTGTGGCCTATCATCTGGGACATCGGATGGAAATGCATCTGTCATCGAGACCTCAAATTGTAGGAAAAGCCTGAAGGACTGCGAGACATTAAATCAAATTTGTAAGAGCAACATAGAGGCTCTGTCACACTCATGACTGAACAGTTGTATTCCTGCTGTGTTTTGACTGAGGAGATTTTCTGTTTGACCTGCCCATGTGCAGAAGCACTCTGGCATGAACCAGATAGGCTGTACTCAGGCTGAAAAGGAAGTATTGCTTTAGATTAAATTTTTCCTCAGCTATTTCCCTGCCTGGTCAGTTTAGTTGCTCAGGTCATTGCTCAGCAGCACATGTGTGCTCAGACCAGCACATGGGCTGCTCTGAGCACATTGCTCAGAGCAGTCCAGGCAGTGGGTTGGTCAAAAGAGATTTGTGGCCACTGTGATGGGTCTCCCTGTCAGGTGACCGCATAGGAGGCACAGCCATAGGCAAAGGGTCCTTATTTTATCTCATCCTCAAAGACACTGCTGGTGACTGCATCCAGCTGCAAGAAAAAGTGTTTCCGGAGTTTGTGGCTTCTAAAATGTGTAAGCTGTGGTACGTGTGATTTTCACCACCTCCCACAATGGGAGAGGTGGGATTTCTCACTCAAGAGGGATGTGTGTCTGTAGAGTGAATATGTGCCTCCAAGTGGAATTTCACAGCCTGGTCCTCCTCCTCAGAGCTCACGGGGCTGCTGGTTTCCTTTGGCAGGAGGGACACCATTCGAAAAAGTCACTCTTGGATGGAGCAAGTGTTACCTGGGCTAATTACCTTGCATAGTTAGCAATCCTGGAAGCCTCTAAGTTGATCTGCAGAAAGGGGAAAGTGACTACAACCTCTAATGTAACTTAATATGAAGTAAATAAAATTTTAATAAAAAGAAGCATACAAGTCCCTAATGAGCTACCTGAGCCATAGATCCACAAACCTTAATTAATCTTTCTTTGGTATTAAGCATCAGGATGCAAGGAAGATCTGTATCAAGGGCAGCAGTGACTTAATTTCATTGCACGGGGTGAACTTCTGCATGTGATTGTATCTCACCACATACCTGGAAGAAGATACAGAGGAACAACAATTGAGGGCCTCAGGTACACAGATGGCAGAAACTGGTGGCTGGATGGGTCAGGTCATGAGCTGACATCATCAGGTAAATATATCAGGAGGTGTTTGGGTTTTTTTTAGTTAAGAAGTAAAGGAAAATATTTTTAGTGCATGTTTGAAACACATCTGCATGCTAGTGATGGTTTGTCATTGGTTTAGGCTGTAATCTAAGTCACTGGTAAAGCTTGTTTCTACATAGCACTGGCCACAGGCTTGCAACCCTTTAAAAATATCTGACCAAATGCCTCAGGAACACCAGGTATATAGAGTCAAAGCTTTATATCTCACATTTTACTAAAATAAACCCTTCCAGAGATTTAACACAACAATTTGGAGGGCAAAAATACCTACTGCATGCTCACAATAGGAAGAAGTTCCTCCCAAAGCAGCTCCAACCCACAGCTGCTGGTTTATATATAACTGTAGCATGAAAGCAATTACTGCAGAGGTAAATATCTCTTTGCTCAGTAGGCTCATGCCCATGTCTGGGAGCTGGTTGAAGGTCTGCATTTCCCTCAGCATGATCCTATTTACTACCCTGCTTTCAGACATCCTTCCCTAGCATTAGAGACAGCAAGTATGTCTGAGGTTTGCTGAATTGCTGCTTTATGTACCTCTGCCTCTGGAATCCATGTGCCACGCTGGCAGAAGCAATCTTCAAAAGAGGAGGCAGCTCCTCAGTCGTGAAGACAGAGGCTTTGGTCCAAGAGTTGAGCTGATGGGGGATGCTGGCAACTGCACAGCTGCTGTGGGTTTTTTCCATTTCCTTCTGAAAGCAATTGATGATCTCTGTGTCTTGTCTACAAAACAAAAATCCCCTTCTCATTGGTGAACGGATGGATAACCTGTCCTGGAAAAATAAAGCAGATCAATCACATAACAGTCCTACCTATAGTGCAAGCACTTTGGTGGGGATTTGGAGGGCAGGAAGGGTAATACCTCAGCCGTAGCCCCACTGTGGTCAGTCAGTGCCTCATGCAAGGCAGCCCCAGCAAGCAGTGAAAGAGATCTCCTGACTCCCAGGGTTGCCTGGTTTGAAGGGCATCCTCTCACACACTTTAACAGTGCTGGGAGACAAGCATTTTACCAAACCCAGACTCTCCCCACTGACTTTGATAACTAATTTAATGTTCCATTTATAACCTTAACCACTTTTGATTATACCAGTAGTATCTCTCCCACTGAACATCTGTGAATCACAAAATAGTCAGCTGGTGATGGAGACTGTGTCCCCAAAACCCAGTGGTCAGCCAGGAGAGCTGGATTTGTGCTGCTCCAGGGAGTCACTATTTATAGAGCTTGAGACACAAAATGAGAATGAAGAAATGATGTGGCACATCTCATAACAAAAACGTCTGAACTTCCCTGACCAGTTTACGTTGCCACACTCTGGTGAGGCACTAACTTGACCAAAATCAGGTGTTTCATTAAGTGACTTTTGGTGAGCAGAGCATGGGAGAAATCATTCGTCTCAGGGCTGCAAGGGGTGCAAGAGCCAACTGTCAGCTCCGTGATGCTGCCTGGGGGTGATCCCAGGTCAGCATGTGGCAGGACACTTGGACAGGGAGAAGGAGCTGTGCATGTAATTTTTTGCACTTGAACTGTGAGAGATGATCAGTTCATTGCTCCTCAAGTCTTTCCTTTGCCTTTGTCCTCAGACATTTGATTTAATGTACGATGTGTATTCCTGACCCCTTGAATGCCAGGAAAGCTCCTGCTATAGTATTTTGACTGGCTTCAGGTTTTTGCATATGTTTTGTTCAGAATATGATTTCACAAGAATTGCGGTGTTGTTGCCAATCTTTTGCTACCTGTTGATGCATGGGAAGAAGTTAGAATATTTACAGAAAAAAAACTAACAATATTAACGTAGGAAAATAAACGTATGTGCGAATTAATCCACAGAAAAATACTTGTGGGTTCTTATAAGTAGGGATAAGGAGCAGAAGAGCTGTCAATATTATTTTATGCTATCCAGTTAGTGATAACAGTGTCAGTCTTTTGTTAACACCCTGTTTCTTCTGTTTGACTGGACCTTGACTTATTGAAACCAAAGACCAGCTTTATTTCATAAATTCAGAGGGCACAAATGCCCTGTAGATGTGCTAATGTGGGAGCAGCTAATTAGGATGAAGAGGGAAGCTGTGTTCCAGGTGCACGAGCCATTAGTATTCTTCTGCTCTAGTTCCCTGAACCACTGCATTTATTAACCTTTAGCCAGATCAGAGACAATTTCTTCTGTTTCTTACGTAATGCTGGAATTATAATTGATGGTACTGAGGAAAGGGAGAAGTCTCTCTGCAACTCAGATTTTTCTTGCTTTCATGTAGAAGGTTTTAGAACAAGAGTCTTATCAGCTGTGAGTAATTGCATCTCATTAACTTTATACTGGAGATACATGTATATGCATATTAGTTGGAGTGGTGTATATATTTGTCTGGAAAATGTTATCGCATGCTTCAAGAAGCATCACTGATGTGAAATTCAGTGTGCACGGCATGCTTACGTAACTGGCGGGGCGCTGCTAAGGAGGTAGGAGCAGATGATGGTTGTACATCTGGGTCATGGAGGCTTCAAAAAAAGAGCTTTCATCCTCTTAGTTAACTGGAGAGTTCATCAATGTTTGGTGCTCTGTTAGTGAAAAAAGGGTATTTTTTTTTAGGCTTACACTGTCCCCCTCACGATGTTTGCTGCTTTGAGGGTGCAATGTTTCCTGAGGGACTCAGCTTACTGCCTCATCACTGAGAATATTTGCAATGGCTTTCTCTGGTACCTCAATAAGTTTTGCTATTCTATGAAAAGTTAGTTTTGTGCCAATCTTGTAAATGCTAATTCACAGCAGATTTTGGAGTCTCTAATAGACAGAAAAAGCTGCCAAAAGGTAATTTATATGAGTGGTAAGTTGCCTTAGCCCTGAAATCCCTTTGAGCATTAGGAAAATCAAATAACCTGTTCACAATCTTCAGATCACACCCTTTATTTCTATGTTTTTTTTCCATATGGTTAGAAGGATGGTTCTTTTTAATAAAATTAGATGGTTTATTTCCAAGAGGGCAGGCCTTTACTCTTTAAAGTGTCTAAGCAGTGACCCCAGAGACAACTTTTCTTAGTGCAGAAGCTGCCACATGACTGTGTGATAGGGGCTTCTACCCTTGAGATTAACCTGGCTGCAGTGCATTAATTAACTGCTATCTGGCACAACAAGTATCTAGCTATTGCTTGTACTTGAGACCATTCAACTCACACATGCATATGCTGGCATGAAGAAAATGCCAACTGCTCTTATTTCCAGCAAAACAGTGATTGAATTGTCAAACTAATGAAAAACAAAAGCTTCCTCCTAATTTATTTGTTATTAAATGAAGAAACAAAAAAAATCTGCTGTTTAACTAAGTAACACTTTCCACACACTGCTGCCAAAACAGCTAACTCTTAACACTGGGACAATTCATGATGAAGTTGTTGAAATATCACTGTCAGATGAATTTTCATGCTTTCCTTCCTAATGCAAACTGTTGGTTTCTTCTTGCTGCTATTGGATTAGAACCATTTAAACTAAGCATAGCTTTTCTGTATAGTTCACTGCATCTTAATTGTTTTGCCAAAATCACAGCCCCTTTTTCTAAAGCATAACGTCAAATTATAGGAATATTTTCTACTTTAAGCTACCTTATACTTTCCTTTAAAGGGAAAAATAAACTACGACAAGTGTTTTTCTTAAAATTACTTATTTTTGCCAGCTTCATCTTGGATTTGACCTGAGCATTTTAGCACCTGACCAAAAAGTGCTGCAAACTGGGGACCTTGACACTCTCTACAACTCCCTGAAAGGAGGATAGTGAGAGGAGGTGGCTGGCCTCTTCTCCAAAGTAACAAGCAATAGGACAAGAGAAAATGGCCTCAAATTGCACCAGGGGAAGTTTAGACTGGATATTACTAAAGATTTCTTCACAGAGAGGGTGTTCAGGCATTGGAACAGGCTGCCTAGGGCAGTGCTGGAATAACCATCCCAGGAAGTGTTCAAAACCTGTGTAGATGGGGCTGTCAGTGACATAGTTTAGTGGTGGCCTTGGTAGGGCTGGGGGAACTGCAAATAGGGGAGCCTGCAGGATTGTTACCAGAAACAAGATGAAAAATGTTCAGCAATATGTTAATTACTGGTTAGAAAAGAATACTGGTAGGGTTGCTGTACTGATTTATTCTTTACCTTATTATTTTCCTAGCATATGATTTTTTTCACAGAAATAAATTACTTTGAGTATTACAGCTTGTGCTTAAATGAAAAAAAAAAAAAAAAGAAAAAAAAGAAAAAAAGAAAGGTATTTCCTAAGCTATCAGAATTATTTTATTCTGTATTTCTGGGAAAAAATAATAGTGAGGATTCATCAGCCTTTGTGAACTGCCTGGAAGAAAACAGATGATCATAGACTTCATTATGCTTTCGAGCAGGCACGCAAAATTCTGAACCAGACTTCTGCAATCACAGAAGTGTAGAAACCTGGGGACAGATTTTGTTAGGAGCATGAAATCATTAAACAATTTGATCAATCAAACAAAATACAATAAAACCACCAAGGATTATGTTGTCTTTGAGGAGAGACTGGAAGGTCTTAATAAATTAATTTTCCATCATACTCAGCACTTTATTAAAGCAGAGGTGGAAGTCCATGTATGAAACCTTCCAAAACATCAGTCATGACCAAACTCCAGTCTCATACCAAAAGGACATATAAAAGTGATGCACAAAGATGAATGAAGAAGTGAAACAAAGCTGCATGAAACTGAAGTTAATCCAATGACTGGCTTCTAAACAAGGTAAGCCCCTTCTCAACCATTTTGAAAGGCTATTCCTAGCATGAGGCAACCTATCCAAACTGGTTAGTTGGTGAGTAGTGACTAGCATTCAGAAATGCAAGTTGATATTCTATTGCTTCCATTTTCTTGTAATGTTTATTAGATGTTTCACTATATATTAAAAACTCATCTTGCCTGTGCAAACGAGATTAATGCTTTCTTATTAAGACATCAGGCTCTCCTCATGAAGCAGGTCCTATTATGAGCATTTAGCTTTTTCATTAAGGAAATTTCACTGTAATCTGTCCTTTCAACTTTATAATATAATTTAGCAGGAGGAATATATTAAACCCAACAACTTGTGAGCTCCAAATGTTACCACCTTCAAATTTGCAAGTACCGTCTTACCACAGGGGACATACTGCATCTTAGAAAAGTCCAGATAGGACTGATTATTGTTATTTCACTGAGCTAGCTAATGTGACTCACACTGTTACCTGCCATATGTCCTTGACCCAGGTGCAAGGATGGATCCTGGCAGTGAAAGATGCTGCTTAATCCTCTGTAGCTGTATTTCCCCTTCATTTGTGTTGAAGAAGAGTTGAGTCTCTTTTCAAGGTGTGCTAAGAAATAGCCATAACTTGGCTGAGAAGAGCTATAAAACATAATAATGTTTGGGCTTGCTGAGCTGGTCAGCAAGCGCTCACCATTACTGCAGCTTCATTTCACTGGCCCAGGCACCCAAATGGAGTCAGAAGGATGAGTCACTTCCCATGCTGGGGGTTAGAGCATTAGAGAGTGCTGCTTAAGCAACCCCTACTGATCTGGAGGACATTTCAGAAGACACAAACTCTGGAAATACTTTTTCTTGCAACTGGGTTGATCCAGTGCTAAATTGAGTACACCACAGCTCTGTGGCAGCAGGACACGCTTTTAATACCCTTTACCTGTTTTATAATCCTGCTTAGGTGCAGTATTGGAAATACTAGTCCATGCCTGCACTCTTTTCCTGTTGCTGTATTGAAAGCTGGAATATTACCTTCGTGTCTGTCGTGGTTTAACCAACGCCAGACAGCTTTCACTCACTCCCCCCCTTTCTTGCCCTCCCCCTACTCTCGGAGGGATGGAGAGGAGAATCAGAAAGAATGCAACTCCCACGGGTTGAGATAAGAACAGTTTAGTAACTAAGGTATAACACAAATCACTGCTGCTACCACCAATAATAATAATGATAAAGGAAATAACAAAGGAAGAGAATACAACACCCCACCACCAGGGGACCGATAACTTGCCCCCCAGCCTGACCAAGCACCGACTGATACCTCCTCCAACCCTGCAGTCCACCCAGCCCTTCTGGGTAACTCCCAGCTACCTCCTGGGCATGACGTGCTGTGGTATGGAATACCTCTTTGGTCAGTTTGGGTCAGGTGTCCTGTCTCTGCTTCCTCCCGGCTTCCCCTCCTCCCTGGCAGAGCATGAGGCCCACAAAGTCCTTGGCCAAACCAAAACATCATTGTTTTTCAGCTCTGTTCCCTGCTGAAAGTCAAAACACAGCACTGCACCAGCTACCAAGAAAGAGAAAAATGACTGCTACTGCTAAACCCAGGACAGTGTCCCAATGGGGATAGCAAATTAGACAAACTCTTATGTTGGGATCCTTCCATCTGCTTACCTGACTATGGGTAGAAATGCTATAGGAGCCTGTTTTTCATCCAGTATACCATGTACTGATTGATGCAAGATACGCCAAACAAAAAACATCTAAAGCAAGTGTATTCACGTGGTGGGTGATCTTGGTATAACTATACCAGTTAAGTTGATGGTAGTGTGCCCATGTAAACAACATGGTCCTGTTAGAAGAACAGGGCCTATTTGATGTTGAATTTAGATGACTGCTTAAGTAATTAGATTTATGCCTTTCTTAAATATGTGTCTGAAATAGGTATGCTGTATCTGCTTCAAACCTCTCTAGTGCTGCCTATAATCATGCTCCCATTTAAACGACACTTTTAGGGACTATTTATTTGATAGACTTTCAAGTATTCATTACCTTAATTACCCAGTATAAATTACCCAGGATACTGTATCCTTGTTTGGCTCAAAAATAATTACTTGTTATTATTCAGGTGCTAATCACCAGATCTGAATCCTTTTCTAGTTTATTAATGGATTTTCGGAGGAAAAAAATAGAGGAGAGTCTTAAATATGTCTGTTCCCTAATTTGTTTAATAACAACAGTGTGTCCATTTTGTCTCTGGAGGACATCCACAGATTGTGTCAGGCTGCAGAGACAGGTAATAGTCTGCACATGGTTCAGGAAGGTGACAGGATGGGTGCCCCAACTGCTATGGGGTGCTCTGTGCTCCAGCTCTGAAAGCTGCAGATGAGCATTGCCTGATCTGGTCTGATGGGATTTCTTGTTGGCACTTTGTGTACAATTGCTTGGGCTGTTCTCCAGTGGTGCCAAGTGCTTGCCACAGCAAATGAAGTCAGCTCCTGATGACTGAGCAAGGCCTTGAGGTGGACCATCTGCCATCTCTTTGCCTTTCCTTGATGCACTGTAACTGGTGTCACTGGTGCTTTTAATGTGGGCATGTGAAAGTGGATCTGTAATTGCATTTGCCCATATGCTTTCTGTTGAGGTAAGACTTGAAATCTGTGCTGTTAAGTTGTTGCACAGGAGTGGTCCATAAGGATTTTTCACTGCTGTGAGCACCCTGCAGTAACTCCAGCTTTGGTCCACACAGAAGATGTCGGTGCTCTCTGAGATGCCAGCTGGCAGTGATATTGTAGGAGAGGTGTTGCCCATCTCTGGTGGTGAATGAGGGTTAGCCTCGACAGGCAATCTTTTACAAGCGTGGCTGGGGTCAGTGTTATCTGTAGATAGTGCTGAGAGCCGGGTCTGCAAAAGCGTGTGTCCAGAGCCTGAGCCTTCCAAGTGTGTGAATCTCAGAGGTCTGCACGCAAGAGAGTGAACACCCAGATGCCAAAAGCTTCTCTTCATTTTCCCCGTGCTCTTAGAATATGAGAACATGCTTGTTGAGATTAGGAGAACAGTACACTTATAAATTGAAAGAGCACCTTATTCTTGCTTAGATTTTCTCTGGAAACCCTGCAAGCATAGTTAGAGCATCCTGTGAAGCAGACGGGAGAGACTATTCCCAGTCTGCCCCTAGCCAGAAGGTCACACTTTGTCATGCTCTACCCTGACAGCCTGCCACCCTGGCACTACAAAATTTGCCCACTGCTTATGCCATGTGTGTCTCACAGTGGTAGTTTCTGAGCACTTCTCAGTCGATCTCAAAGTCGTTTATAACAAAGTCATTTATAACATCGCTGTCCCCTTGTCGCAAACTGATTGTAAAGACTTTTTTGTAAGGTCACCTATCAAATGCATCAAAAAGCAGGAATGAGATCATAATTTATGTCCTGGTCCTATGCTGTGTTCATTATGCTGCAGTGCTTCACCTGAACACAAGACATACAGTGAACCATATCCTAAAGATATGGTGACTAATATCCTAAATATACGGTGAGGCTTTAGCTTGTAAGAACAGTGTTTTAGGAGGTTGTAGTGTCTGTAGACCGACCATTCACTGTAATCTAAGGGCTTGACAGATGCCAGGAGAAGCCCACAGCATTTTATCTCATTAGTGGCATCACTGGAATTATTTATGATTGTTCTTGATTTATATGGTCTATCTACTTTCAGTCCAACTATATAGAATCACAGAATCATAGAATAGTTAGGGTTGGAAAGGACCTCAAGATCATCAAGTTCCAACCCACCTGCCATGGGCAGGGACACCTCCCTCCAAACCGTATTACCCAAGGCCTCGTCCAACCTGGCCTTGAACACTGCCAGGGATGGAGCATTCACAACCTCCCTGGGCAACATATTCCAGTGTCACACCACCCTAACAGGAAAGAATTTCCTCCTTATAGCCAATCTAAACTTCCCCTGTTTAAGTTTTAACCCATTACCCCTTGTCCTACCACTACAGTCCCTAATGAAGAGTCCATCCCCAGCATCCCTATATGCACCCTTCAGATACTGGAAGGCTGCTATGAGGTCTCCATGCAGCCTTCTCTTCTCCAGACTGAACAGCCCCAACTTTCTCAGCTGATCTTCATACAGGAGGTGCTCCAGTCCCCTGATCATTCTCGTGGCCTCCTCTGGACTTGTTCCAACAGATCCGTGTCCTTTTTATGTTGAGGACACCAGAACTGTACACAATACTCCAAGTGAGGTCTCACGAGAGCAGAGTAGAGGGGCAGGAACACCTCCTTCGACCTGCTGGTGACGTCATGCTCCTTTTGATGCAGCCCAGGATACGGTTGGCTTTCTGGGCTGCAAGCGCACAGTGAAGCCGGCTCATGTTCATTTCCTCATTGACCAGCACCCCCAAGTTCTTCTCCGCGGGGCTGCTCTGAATCTCTTCTCTGCCCAACCTGTAGCTGTGCCTGGGATTGCTCTGACCCAGGTGTAGGACCTTGCACTTGGCATGGTTAAACTTCATGAGGTTGGCATCAGCCCACCTCACAAGCGTGTCAAGGTTCCTGTGGATGGCATCCCTTCCCTCCAGCGTATCAACCGAACCACACAGCTTGGTGTCATCGGCAAACTTGCTGAG
The DNA here is from genome assembly GCF_033783945.1 of Neopsephotus bourkii. NCBI lineage: Eukaryota > Metazoa > Chordata > Aves > Psittaciformes > Psittacidae > Neopsephotus > Neopsephotus bourkii. The sequence continues at coordinate 3,702,224 of NW_026901434.1, read as the reverse complement.
GGCGCACTCAATCCCACTGTCCATGTCAGCGACGAAGATGTTAAACAAGACTGGTCCCAACACTGATCCCTGAGGGACACCACTTGTTCCTGGTCTCCAGCCGGACATTGAGCCATTGACCACAACTCTTTGTGTGCGGCTGTCCAGCCAGTTCTTTATCCACTGAGTGGTCCATTCATCAAATTGATGTCTCTCCAATTTAGAGACAAGAATGTCGTGTGGGACAGTGTTGAACGCTTTACACAAGTCCAGGTAGATGACATCAACTGCTTTACCGCTGTCCATCAGTTCTGTGGCCCCATCATAGAAGGCCACCAAATTGGTCAGGCAGGATTTCCCCTTGGTGAAGCCATGCTGGCTGTCACCAAGCACCTTGTTGTTTTTCATGTGCCTTAGCATGCCTTCCAGGAGAATCTGCTCGAAGATTTTGCCAGGCACAGAGGTGAGATTGACTGGTCTGTAATTCCCTGGGTCATCCATTTTCCCCTTCTTGAAAATGGGGACTATATTTCCCTTTTTCCAGTTGTCGGGAACTTCACCTGACTGCCATGATTTTTCAAATATGATGGCCAGTGGCTTAGCAACTTCATTTGCCAGCTCCTTCAGGACCCGCGGATGGATTTCATCAGGACCCATGGACTTGTGCACGTTCAGATTTTTAAGAGTGATTTTGTTTTTTAAATCAGCTTTAAGCTATTTTTGCCAGTGCTATTTACAGCTGATGTAATTTTTTCATGGCAATTAGGTGAGCAAACAATTCCACAGTATGATGTTAAGGATGTGAAAAATTTCATATATGCCATCCTGCCTGTAACTCTCAAAGTAATCCTGATCAAAAGATGGTGTGAATTGTGTGTGAATTAATATTATCATACAGATGTCTTTAAGTGTTGATACTCTTTGATGTGGCCAAGTAGAAAACCTTGGGATCAGTGAAGTTAGGAGAAAAGTGACTATTTCTGATAACAAACTCTACCCACACTTCGTAATACAGACAGATTTGGATGTTCTAAATCACTAATACAGGCTTTTAAAAAAATAAAATCAGTGTCTTTTTTTTTTTTTTCTCAAACTTGATTTTTTATAGTGGTCTGTTGAGGAGGAAGGAGAAAGAGTGTTGTTGGACCAAGTTTTTCAAGTGGACCATACTTTCTGATTTTTCTCCCTGCAACTAATTCCAGTTTTCTCTTTGTTTTCTAACTTCTAACATCCTTCTGGCCAAAAAGAGACAACTGGCCATATCATACCTGTTAGTAAGGCTTGGCGCTAAGCCTCATGTAAATTGAATAATGTATGTTTGGTTATATGCCATGTTCATACACTTTAAAAGAAATTAGTTTGAACTGCTTCCATTTGGACACAAAATTCCCAGTTTGTCACTGAAAAATTAACTGATTTCAAGTTAAAAGTGAAACATATGATAATAAAATGCTGCGCATTCTAAATTCTCAGCTGCATACCTGATTAATATGATAACCCGATTTTTATGGCACCCTGGCTAAATGTGAATGTAAAGGAATATGGTATGTGAAGACAGACCTTTATTAGAATTCCATTGTTTGCCAAATGTAGCAGAACAAATCTGAAAAATTAGTGAAAAAGCAACCAACAGTTTGCTGTGTTGGATACATTTGCAAATGCCTTGAAAGGCATTTTAATGATATGTTAGAACATGCTCAAATTCACTCTATTGATTCAATGAGCTGCATCTATTAATTTGATTCCCTTAATAACCTCACATGCAATGGTGTTCTGCACCTCAGGACATGCCTTTTGTTTTTTAGTTGAAGCTTTTCCTTTTTATACTACAGGAACCCTTTTGAACCAGCACACCTTTTTTAATGCAGCACTTATCAACATCTCTGTGGCAGTCAGTCATTTGCCGATATTTGTCAATATGTGCATTGAAAATCAGTAGTCCTAGTGTTTAAATAGGAGTACTACTTACATTTTAACCAGCAACCTGGAATCTCCATTACCAATATATGCCATGAAAAATAATTTCCAACCATAAACTTAATTTGCAATTCACTATGTACCAAGAATTACTTCTTTCTATCAAGGCTCCCTATGCAATAAAGCAGTATTGTTTAACGTTTAACCTTTCTCTGAGTAAGTTTCCAGACTGACATCTTGTTTGGTCACTCTCTGGCAAGAAGTGAAAGTTGTTATCAATTCATGTCTAAAATCCTGCAGCATCGAAATGGTACTGATTACTCCACGGTAGATCTGGATAGCAAGGTCCTATGGGATTTGGCCTCCATTCCTATAATAAATTTCCTTTATTCTAGGAAGAGAGACTTCTCATAAACAGCACTTGTTTCTGGCAAATTAAATTAAATAGAGTGATTTTCCTTGACACTAGCACTTGTGACTGCCAAGGCAGAAGTGCCCTACACCACACCTGAGCTGTATGTAAGGCATTTATGCTGGGACTCTTGTACGCTCACCAAGGCCCAAGAGAGATTGAATATGACTGAAGTTGATGGATGCCCTGCCAACTGCTGCACATTTGTGTTTATAAAGCATCCTCTGTATTGTGGTTAGGCCCAGAAAATAGACTGAATTCTTATAAACTGCCTAATATGTAATGGCTTTATTAAAATAAATACAAGGCACTGTGAATGAAACACTTGAAGCTGCAAATCTATCAAGGTCAGTTTGTGACCACTTCTGAACATAGGACCCTGGATCTGAACAAGTGCAATCCTTATATGCCACTTAGTTTTCAACTGTGTAGCTTGGTTAAATGAGTTGGTGTTCATCAGTTAGTTGGCCTTCTCTATTTGCTAGATTTCTGTAAACCTGAAAACGGCTTTAATGTGTGGGGCGTATGCAGTGTGTTTGGTTACTGATGGTGCTGCCTAGAGGTGATATAATAATGATTATAGGAGAATAGAAAAAAAGTGGAAAGCTCATGGGTTTTGGTTATAGTTATTATGTAAAAACATGGCAGTGGATCATTGTATGTGAGTAGACGCAGCAGGAGAGGGAAAAAACTCCCGTGCTGTTTACATTTCCAGTCATTCCTACAGTGTGTTTGTGTATACTCACTTGTACACTCATATATTGTGTGTGGGTACTCTGTGCAGAGTTATAATCAGTCCTTTACTTGTAGCTAATGCTAAACCAGCATTTGAGTAGGGAAAAAGAGGTTTTGCTTTCTCGTTTACTAATTATTTTTTCAAAACAAAATGAAAAATAATTAAACTATGTGTTGTGCTCTCAAGAGTAGGGAAAACTAACATTAAAAAAATAAGTATGAATGTATGTCTGTGGTCCTGTATTATCTGTGTAAGGGGTGTAGTTTAGCACCTCATTGTTTTGCAGATGTTGTACACTTAAGTAGTGCTTAGAAGCTAAAGCGTCTGAAAAGAGTCTGCTAGCCTAGGTGCAAGGGCTACATTTGAAGCCACATAGATAAGAATAAAAGGTTAACTTGTTAAAGAAGGTGTTAGAAAATGAGGAGGGGATATCCTGAGGCTGCTTACCCCAGCTTCAGGGCCTGATTCCCAGGACCCTCTTAAGTATTTTGTGTGAACACGGCACTGGATGATGTGCATAGTGACTACTCCTTTCAGCTGTCAACATTTCTCTAGACTCAAACACGAAGAAATTCCTTTTTCATGTCTTCTAAGTTTCATTCCTTCAGGGCATACTTCCATGAAGTTATTAAAGATTTTTATTATCCCTTCATTACTGTATTACATTTGAGCCTTAAAGTGTGGTCTGGAATTCAGTTCTGGAAAGAATCGTTTTTTCTTTGTCCCTTAATTCTGTTGTTGTAGCAAGGCAGAAAATACTGCAAACACTGCCATAAAATTTAAATGGTTAATGTAAAAATCTTTTCCCAACTGTGACAGAGTAATATCAAAATGTTCTGTTTATCTATTTCTTAATGAGAAATAAGGAGTATAATAGATATTAAGAGATTGCCTGGGGCTAATGTGTTTGATATCTATGTATTGAAAGTTTCTAATGTTTAATAGATTATAATCTAGCAATGTAGGGTAATTTTAGAGAGCTTAAAAATATTTGTGGGGTTTGGTAGTGGTTTTCTGTTTGCGTGTTTATTTGGGGTTTTTTTTGGTTGGGTTCCCCCCCCCCCCCCGATTTTCGTTGGCTAATGAGTACAAATACATTGCATTTTTGCAATTCATGTCTGTTCCCATACGAAATTCATGTTCAGACAGAGAGGCCAGCGCACATTTGGGCAATGTACTTGCAGGCAGGCAGAGAGGTTCATTGTCCTCTTGTGTCTGCGGAAAGCAATCAGGAAAACATCTGTGCTTAGCTAAGAGCTGATTTTAATGGGTTGGGTTCAGATGTTCGCAGAAGGCACATGCTCCAAGAACTGTGAAAGGATGGTTAATGGGCTGTCAGCTTTGGAGCCTGACCATTAGCTGGGAGACACAGTACTTATTTACAAGACAAGCAGGAAGCAGTGGGAGTCTGTATGGCTGGGAGGAACAGGAATGAAAAGTGACAGGGTAAGTGGCACTGAAATGCTACTGTCTTCCTTGCCAAGGGGGTTGAAGAGAATAATGCCATCAGCTCAAGCACTTAGTCCTACTCCAGTTAAAAGTAAACAAACCCCAAAACAAAAAAAAAAAAAAAAGAGGGAAAAAACCCTCTAGCCATTTGGCGAGGGAGCTTCCTTCTGAAGTTTGTAGCTAGTGATTGCTCTTCAGGAGCAAGGATTGTGCCAGGTTTACTGAAATTGTGCTGCTAAGTGGCTAAATTTTCAGCTATTATCACAGGTGTGTGGCTGCCTTAAAGCTGCATTTAAAATAAATCAGTAAAGATGGAAATTGCTAGCAGTTGGGTTCGCTGCTCTTCTAAGAGCCCTGCTACACCTTTTTTTGGGGGGTGGGGGATGTTTGGGTTTTTTTTGTTCTCTTCCTTTTGACAGGACTTGTTGAATGTAGGGCCAAATGCTTGATGGGGTGAATTACAATTGCAAGTTTGGTTTCTTGATATGCTGGGACTTGATTGTTTGGCAGTTCCTTCTGTTTTGATGTGATATTCTTGGGTTTCTGTAAAATGTCTCTAATAGAGGCTAGGAAAGTGAGGAATATTTTCCCTCCTATTTTTTCGGGAGGGTAAGTATGCTTAAACTCTTAGTAACTTTTGAACTTGCTTTATGAAAATGAGAGTAGAGTGTTTTGCAGCTGAAGATGGGAGGTGGTTTCAACTTTCTGGAGAAGCAGGCTCCTCTGTTTTGTAAATAGCAGGCCTGGATGGGCAGGTCTGAAAACTGGTTATTGGAAAGCCGTCCCGTACCGTGCCTTCGAATGAAGGGAAGTCTCGTAACAACCACTGCCGAGGCATCTTCTGGCTCTTGTTCCTACACTTGCAGAGACACAGGGTTTTTGACCTCTTCGCCGTTGTTACATTGTAGGTCGGTTCCTTAAAGGAAGGAAGATTATGGGCCTTTGTTCTGTCTGTTCAGTGGCCACTTGTCTTGCTGCAAGTCCGAACTTCTGGCCAGTTGAACCACAGTTAGCAAAGGGTGTTAAGTTTGGTTGAAATGTGTCTGGGTGGAGGAGGAAAAACCTATAGTTGTCTACAGAGTGCTTTTTACTCTTAATTCAGTGCCTGTTAGACATCATAAAGTCCACTCCAATGCTCACCTAGTCTAACAATTTAGTTAATCTTTTTTACCAGAATTGCTTAAAATAAAAAAAAAAACAAAACCTGCATCATAACACACACAAAAGTTCAAGTAAGCAGATTTAAAGCATAACAGCCAATAACTTTAAAATATGTTGAGATAGCTAGCTTATTTTTTACAGATGTGCAAGTGTTCTATTATGTCAGTTTTTGAGCAACGTGTTTTAGTGTGTGGGGTCCTAGAAGGCTGTGTTTCTTAGGTTTTTGTTTCTGTGCCTTTAGTGGCAACAGGAGTTGGAATGAAGTGTGCTTTTTTTTTTTTTTTCACAAGCCAGAAGCAATAAACTCCTGGGAGCTGGAAAAAATGGTTCTCACTTCATTTTGAGAGAATATCTGAACTAAACTGACACATTAATTGAGTCTGGCAGCCTCCATTTAATTGTGATTCATTGCAAATGATAGAGTCAGCTCCTCAGTTACAGTTCTGGTTGTGTAGAGTGAATAAAAGAAAATGGGTAGTACACATATTACCTTTCCCCTTCCCGCCCCCCCCCCCCCCCCCCCCAAAAAGCAACCAACCAACCAAACCCTGCAATTTTGAATATTTAAAGATTTGTGATGTTCTTGATTTTTTTTTTGGGGGGGGGGGGGGAAGGTGTCACAGTATCACAGTATGTTAGAGATTGGAAGGGACCTCAAAAGATCATCTAGTCCAATCCCCCTGCCGGGGCAGGAACACCTAGATAAGGTTACACAGGAACGTGTCCAGGCGGGTTTTGAATGTCTCCAGAGAAGGAGACTCCACAACCTCCCTGGGCAGCCTGTTCCAGTGTTCTGTCACCCTCACTGAGAAGAAGTTTCTTCTCAAGTTTAAATGGAATCTCTTGTGTTCCACTTTGTACTCATTGCCCCTTGTCCTATCATTGTCAGTCTATTTTGCTGATTTTTGGACACAGTAGTTTTAGAATTTGTCTATGAAATTCAATCTCACAATTTATGAGATGTTATCACAACCATTCTGGGTTTAAATACATATGAGATACAATTAAGCAAAACTAAACTTATTTGACATAATTATGCTACAATAATAATGCCAATAAATCTCAGTTCTGGCTAGTAAAAAGAATAAGGCCTGTGACAATGAGTAGCACCTGCATCTGGATCCACCTTCATCCCACTGTAACTCACAAGATGCTATTGTTGAGTTGGAACAGAAAAGTGTGATGACTTCCTTTGACAAAGTTAAGAAAATACCACTGTGGATCAACCTCGTGAGAAGTAGCTATCCTCTTAATCTTTTAAGTCTAATTAATGGTGTAAAATAGGGAAATAACACAGGAAATAACTGGCTTTACCAGCATGTACAAAGTTATCAGTCATTTTTATCTTCTGATTTGAATTATACTTACTATGAAGAAAACTTATGTTAGGCTGAAGTCTTATTTTGCTAGAAGTCAAGCACTTAGTTTAATTATACCCATATCAAGAAGGTTTTTAGTCCAAGCTAAGCTGAGAAAAGTGATGATGGAAGGTAACAAGAGGGACAAATGAATAATGATGTCTGCAAGGTATTTGCAAAACTAAATAGACTACTGGGACCAGTGCTAAATCCATTTGGTTGCTATCAATTACTTGCAGACATGATGAAATGTTCTCCATCCAATTTGCCAATGTTACCTGGTTTATAAATGCTAAGATATTCAATGGCTTGATTAAATCCTTCAAAAGTATTTAACCTTTAGAAGTTTATTCCTGACTTCTGTAAACTAGAATCCTAATTTACCTGTGAAATTGACCATTGTATAGCAACTCTTCTATAACTACATAATATACTGTGCTTTTAAAATGCTTTCCAAGCAGATGATAACATCAGTTTTTTAAGAACTAAAATTTGCAAAAGATAGAGGAATGAGCTTTAACTTAAAAAGGAACATGGGAGAAACTGGTGTCTCAGATACCAGTTCACAGAAATCTGCATTGATGCAATTCTAAACTCTTGAAAAGAAGGACCTGCTAGGGTTTCTGTTGTAATGATTGATGTTTGTCTTTTCCTAGAGCTCTATCCAGTGACCAGAATGTTTGGAATTGCTATTTTGTATGTGTTCATAAAATACAGAAGTATGGAAATGAAAAATAAACCAGGATTCAGAGAAAAGAATTCAACCTCGGAACAGCTTTAAAACATTATAATAATAATTGATAATGATGTGCAATACTGGATAACTAAAGGCCTACTACTCCCAAAGAAAAAAGAGAAAAAAGGATCATAGAATAGTTAGGGTTGGAAAGGACCTTAAGATCATCAACTTCCAACACCCCTACCATGGGCAGGGACACCTCGCTCTAAACCATATTACCCAAGGCCTCGTCCAACCTGGCCTTGAACACTGCCAGGGATGGAGCATTCACAACCTCCCTGGGCAACCTATTCCAGTGTCACACCACCCTAACAGGAAAGAATTTCTGCCTTATATCCAATCTAAACTTCCCCTGTTTAAGTTTTAACCCATTACCCCTTGTCCTACCACTACAGTCCCTAATGAAGAGTCCATCCCCAGCATCCCTATATGCCCCCTTCAGATACTGGAAGGCTGCTATGAGGTCTCCACGCAGCCTTCTCTTCTCCAGGCTGAACAGCCCCAACTTTCTCAGCTGATCTTCATATGGGAGGTGCTCCAGTCCCCTGATCATTCTCATGGCCCTCGTCTGGACTTGTTCCAACAGATCCATGTCCTTTTTATGTTCAGGACACCAGAACTGTACACAATACTCCAAGTGAGGTCTCACAAGAGCAGAGTAGAGGGGCAGGAACACCTCCTTCGACCTGCTGGTCACGCTCCTTTTGATGCAGCCCAGGATATGGTTGGCTTTCTGGGCTGCAAGCTCACGCTGCTGGCTCATGTTCATTTTCTCATTGACCAGCATCCCCAAGTCCTTCTCTGCAGGGCTGCTCTGAATCTCTTCTCTGCCCAACCTGTAGCTGTGCCTGGGATTGCTCTGACCCAGGTGTAGGACCTTGCACTTGGCATGGTTAAACTTCATGAGATTGGCATCAGCCCACCTCACAAGCGTGTCAAGGTCCCTCTGGATGGCATCCCTTCCCTCCAGCGTATCAACCGAACCACACAGCTTGGTGTCATCGGCAAACTTGCTGAGGGCTCACTCAATCCCACTGTCCATGTCAGCGATGAAGATGTTAAACAAGACCGGTCCCAACACTGATCCCTGAGGGACACCACTTGTTCCCGGTCTCCAGCCGGACATTGAGCCATTGACCACAACTCTTTGTGTGCGGCTGTCCAGCCAGTTCTTTATCCACTGAGTGGTTCATTCATCAAATTGATGTCTCTCCAAGTTAGAGACAAGGATGTCGTGTGGGGCAGTGTCGAATGCTTTACACAAATCCAGGTAGATGACATCAACTGCTCTACCGCTGTCTATCAGTTCTGTGGCCCCATCATAGAAAGCCACCAAATTGGTCAGGCAGGATTTCCAATTGGTGAAGCCAAGGATGTGAGTTATCTTTGTCTATGTAATACCTCATCTTAGAAATACAGGTTAGTAGGACTGGTCCCTGATTCCTTATCTGAATAAATTTAATTCTTAAATTCTAGCATCATGGAGAGGCTGAAGTTTCCCTCTCCCACCCCCACCCCATGGTGTCGTTACAATAGCTATGCTTTTGTATAAAAAGCAGCTGTGTATAAGTTGCATACTTCCAATGATTAATGTTGCAGTTATTTCTGTTGTGCTAAAGCATAATGCTTCTTGCATTTACTTTTGTAGGACAAACCTACATCCATCAGTGGGGTGTTGTCTTGCCAGCTTCTCTGCTATTTTTATTTAGCTAATTCAACCACTGCTTTACCTAAAAGAATCTAATTAATCGTTATGTTCCTAATCTTGCTTTTATTGACACTACAGTTAATTAAGTTTAAAAATTGACATGGCAAAACTTCATCCAGACAAATTACCTCAGAGGAGGATTTGTATCAGTAAAAATCTCTGGACTAATACATTGCTGGCTTGTGCAGCTGGTGCTAAAGGACTTCGTGGGTAACCGCAAGCTGGGGGTGTCTGTCGGGGAAGTGCAGCCCTGCAATGCACACTGACTCACTGAAACTACATCAGCATGTTAGGAGCTGGAGAATGCCACCAGCCCTTCTAAATGGTTTTGCAGTGAAGTAGGCTTATCTTGAAGGCGATCAATACCCCAGCTCCTGCTCAAATCAATGGCTTTTCCAAGTCTAGTACAGCACTGCTGAAATTAATGGGAATGAGAGGGAACTTTCCTCACCAGGAATTGTCTTGCACCATCTGGGACAGCTGCCTTGGAGGCCTTGGCCCTGCAGCACCTTGGCCTGTGAGGGCCTGTGCTGTATGAGGAGCCTGGAGCTGAGGGAGCGGGTAGGCCGGCAGAGTGGGAAGGGGGTATACAGACTGACAGGATCCTCAAGGCAGGCCCGGGGAGACACTGCCTGAGCCCCCACCACTATGCAGCTGTGCTTGGTGCAGAGAGTCCTGAAATGGCAGAGGCTTGGCCCTTGTGAGAGGTAGCTCCTTCTCCTGCGAATGTACAGGTGTGATGCAGGCTTGATGCTCTGGTAGCTGCTGAGGGCTGGAACCTGTCTATGGAGACCTTGGAGCCACCCTGCAGCGAGGGTGGTAGCAGTGAACCCCTGCTGCTCCCTTGGGTGTGATTTGAAGAAAACTCCAGGAACTCGCCAACAAAGTTTAAGTTGATAAGCAGGTATTCTTTATTGCAGCACTGGGAGACACGGGGGATAGCTCCTCCAAGCGTGTCTCTGCCAGGCATCAACCAGGCTGTGATTACATTGTCCTTAAACATACATATTCATTAGATTACATAAATTACATCATACTTATTAGACAATGCCTCCTGTATGCATACAAAAATGTGGTATTGGGCTTTCAGACCCTCAGTGGTTATTTCTTCATCACTTTGCTTTAGGATCATTGTCATATCAGTAACCATCAGGTGGTTCTGGTAAAGCTTATCTTACTAATTTTGTTTTCTCTATAGTTGCTAACAAAGCCTAAGGTTCTCGAGGTTACTTATTTACAACCCTATTCTTCAATCAACCCCATTCTTCAATCCACCCTATTCTTCAATCAACCCCACTCTTCAGGTGCTTGTTCATGCCCAGGATGCTGTGGAGAGGCAGAGCAGCTTGTCCAGCTCTGGCGCCATTAGCCTTGCTGTGTATCCCTGTGAATGTCAATGGCAGGGCTGCGAGGCCCAGGCAGGATCCTAATGGGATCCATCTGGAAAAAGACTGCAAAGAGCACCTTTGCTAGCTTGCTGCCAGGCATTTGGGGAGAGTGGAAACCAGGAGCGGTGGTTACAGGCCACAGTGAAGTGAGGCAAGTGGACAGGGTGGAAAATGAGTAATGCAGAGTGATGGGAGCAGGGGAATCCTCAGGTATGAGTTCAGAGGGGCTTATTTTGAAGCAACTGAGTCCTGGCAGTGCAGCTCGTGTGGCTGGAGTGCTGCTACAGAAAAGCAGGCAGGGAAGGTGGGGAAGAGGAGGATATGAGAAGGACCAGCTTGAGTATCCACAGAGTTGAGAAGTGTGCCAGGCTGGTGGACAGCCCATGGACAATGACAGAGGTCTGGTGGGTGGGTTTGTTAGTCCAGTTCTTAAACAATTCAGTACTCATGTTGCTATAGCCGCAGGCAAAATGATTACTTCAGGGGGGTTATTGGTAATACACCTTTAGAAACAAATTAAGAACACTGGACATTTGTTCTGGAAAAACTAACCTGGATATGAATGTTTTGTTTTATTGGGTCTCTTATTTTTTCCTAATATGATCAGTAGTGAATATATTTAAAAGTTTTTTCCTGCAGTATCTTGCAGGCTGTGCCAATTAGATACAATAATTCACTTAAAGAGTCTGTTGTTCTTTGCAACTGCTAAATGAGCTGTCTGCTGTTGCAGTCTGAATTCAGCAGATTACTCTAACCTCTGCTTTAAGGGTACTAAGGATCCTGAGCTAACTTGAAACCACACTGATGTTCCTGTGGCTACAGGATAAATGGATGAGATAGAGGCTAGATAGAATTCTGTTCCTGTTCAGTGTTGTGCTAAATAGTCTTGCACACTATTAGATGAAGCTGTAAAAGGCAGAATGCTTGGTTCATTTTGGGCCAGAACTACACCTTTCCAGCATGTTGGAACATGTTAGTACAAAGTGGCTGAAGTTATGCCCAAGTAGTTTGCTAAATGAGAGGTTCAGAAGCAATTGATGAGATGGTTCCTTTGAAAGGGAGGCCAAGTGGATGAATGAGGAATAAATTCATGTGGTGGCTACTGAAATGTCTGTCTACTGAATACTGGTTTGATGATGTTTGGCAGTATTCCTGAAAGGGTTCGGGGAAGACTAAGCAAACTGTTTTGTTCTTTAGAGAATCTTAAGAGAAACTTATCCCTTGCCATATTCCTTTTAATGGTAAGTCTCCTAAGTATTTTGAGTCTTAGCTTGTATGTATTTTAGTCTCCTTCCTCAATTAAGCATTGAAGAAAATGGATGGGAAGCAAATTCCTGTTTTATTCTGGGTAAGGTGAATCAGGTTGCTATGATGCAAACTGGTTTTGTGTTTGATTATTTTCTATCTGTCCAGCAAATAAGAATATTGCTGATTTGCCCAACTTTTTACCTCTGCGCTGATAGCAGAATAGACTCCACAACTTCGTTAAAGTTGTAAAGTAGGTATGCTTTATTCAGCTGAAGACGCACGGGGGATTGATCCTCCAAAAGTCATGCGTGCGTCAGTGTTGTTTCCCTCTACATTTATCCTCTAAAGTTACAAGGTTGCACAATACGCCTGTACATATTCATATTCTATCCCCGCTTCATATTATAATGACCTAGAAAGTCCTCTGCGCCTGCACAGTGCCCCCTCTGGTCATGGGCAGGGGTCTCAAGATGAAGTAAATGAGTCTTCCTCTTGTGGGTAGGGGTCTTCAAGATGAAGTAAATGAGTCTTCCTCTTCTTGAACTTGTCACCTTTTAGTCTTCACACATATGGTCTTAGGGTTTGGTCGGTGCCCCAGCCATAAACCATCTGCTTCTTCCCATATCCGGCGCCTGCTTTTCCTTATCAATAGCTACTTATCATTATAATCAGGTGTTTGCTTATCAATAGGACCAGGTGTCTGCTTTTGCTTATCAATAGGACTTGGTGTCTTTGTTCTGCTTAGTAAGCACTTACAACAGACAATACCTTGTCTAGGCAAGTAAATTCCTCTAACACAAGCAAATTCCTCTAACCCTCCCTGTACAACCCCCCTGTACATTGGTCAACCCTCTGCATCAGCGCCAGAAATATTTACACATGTGAATATTAAAAAAAAAAAAAACAAACCTTTGAAGCCTAGATATTGCTTTTACTATAAAAATATTTAAGAGAAAAAATATCTGAATATAGATATATTGTTGTCTTTTGCTAATTCTGGAAATATTAACAGGTGAAAATAAGCCTGCTTTTGTAACGTTAGTTATTGTGATACTTCAGTAGAGAGAGACCTACATCTGTGCAGTTATATTCTTCAGAGTAATGTGCTCTTACTGGAATTAGATTATTCATATAAAAAGGATGATTGCTCAAACACAAGCGACCATAATGTGAGGGTTAGAATGAGGTCAAACTTATTTTGCAGGTCTATGGAAACTAATTTCTGACTTTCCCATAGACTGCAATGTGCATTTATTTATCCTGGCCTGTAAGCACTTTACAAAATATTAATGATAGTATTAAACCCAAGTCCTCAATTAGATATACACTCCTGTATCACAGAATTGGTATAAAATTCTTGCCATATCTTGACATGTCAAGTAAAGATTATACTGGTTCAGTGATCTCTCTCTCAAGTACAAGCAATTTATTCTCAGAGGTACATAATTCACACACACAAAAAAACAGTCAACAGAATAGTAATTACGAGTAGTTTATCTGGTGAATTTTCAATCAGTTGTGGTAGCAATAATTTCTGTATGAATTTCAACGTTGCATACATTACTATTTCTACAGAGTGATTACATCTTGTCGAAGAATGTGGGCGCTCCAACTGTGTAATGAAGCAAGTACGGTTTAGGACAGGTCAGACAGAAAGAAGCTTTATTAACTCCATCATCGTGAGACAGCAGTCGGAAGGCGCCCCCCCGCTGCTGCCAAGTGATTGCAAATCCAACCTATATACTGTGTCAGAGAAAGAAGAAATAGAGAAAACGCAGTAATTAATATAAGTAACAAAGCCAGGTATCCATCCCTGAGGCGTGCGGACTCCTTAACTACCTTGTTAACAGCCGCCATTCTAACCATGAAGCTATGGAAAGATGGCTCTTCTTGGAGCCTGGGGTAGCACATGCGCCCTTGGCTTAGTTTAGAAGTTGGGAGTTGAGCGCATTCTCTGTTCATTGTTAGCTTTTAGGTGAAGGGGATTTTCTTTTAGTAACACCTTCATTTAGCCACACCTCTTAATAATATTAACACACCTCTTAAAACATTGATAGTTTTGCCGCCACAGTCTGAATCCCTATCACACTTGGTTTTTTCCCCTGCTGCATGCAAGTGCTGCAGTAAGTGGGTTGAAATAATACCATGCAGCTTCCCTGGCCGCTCGTGTGGACAGTGTTGCTTGAGGAATTGAGATGAAGAATTTAATCGTTTGCACTCTAACCAACAGCAAAGAACGGCAAATATGAAAATGAGTGCCATGAGGTTTATATCGGGTTAGGTGGCAGCCTGCTTCCAGTCTAGTAGAGACACCGTGCTGGCTATGTTATGCTCTCAGATCCTGCTAGGAAAATACATTGGACTCATGTATATAAAGAATGCATACACTTATATAGTATATGTGCTAATGCATCAAAGAAACTCATGTCAGAGCAGGGATGTTACAAGTCCCAAAACTGCAGCAAAACCAGTTTGTGATGTTGAGTGGTGTGAGAGGGAGTAACATTCTTGTCTTCTTACCTTTGTCATTGTTGCAACCAGAATCAGTTACCTGAATTCTCTTAATGCTAATTATCTGCTGGTATCTGACCCCTCCCATGAGACAGGGGACCAGTACAACTGCTTATCTCAGTTTATTGATGTGTCCTTTGCAACAACTTGTTGATCAATTGCTTGCAATTGCAATTCGATAGCACTTTTCAGACATGTGTAAGTTCTTCTCCCCCCACCCCGGGTCTGGGATTTCTTCTGTTGTCTAAACTGAGGAAAACATGGAGAGAGTAACCTGAGATCAGGGCAGATCAGCTGTGGGCTGTATTCAGCAAGCACTGAGGCTGTTTAGAAACAACCAAGAAGTGATTTATTTAATTTTGTTCCATTAATGTTCAACGATTTTCCCCCAGTTATTTTGATGCCCATAATTCCTATCTGTTGTCTTTACACTGTTGACTCTTTGGGAAATCTTCTAGAGACAGGAGGTGCATTTCCTGAGTTAGCTTCAATTGGACACACAGATTGGTTTTGAAGGTGCATAGATTTGGTATCTAACGGCATGTATCTGGCAATTTGCATACAGGGAAGGTGAAGGCGTGCTGAAGCTTGTTATTCAATGTTAGTTTGAGAGGGTTGTGTTTCTGTTCCTCGTTTTTAGCCTGTTATCATACTACTATGTCTACATTACAGGGCTTGAGTTTTCCCCATTAATTTCTTTTCCTTTTAATCTTCAAGAAGCTTAAGAAAACCATTCTTGGCAGTTTTCAACTGCTGCAACCTGGTCTCTAGTCAGCTGCTGCCACAGCTAGGATTTTACCAGGCCTTTCTTTAAACTTGATTGCTTTAAAGACTGTTCTGACAGCTGCTTATTGTCTGTTATCTGAGACATGATTGAGAATCAGTTACTTGACTTAAAGTTGTTGTTTTGTTGCTTTTTTTTTTTGTTAATATTTGTCTTACATTGGTTTAGTCACATAGGTCACCTGTGTTATTACAAATTTAAATTAATATTTTAATTTTACATTTTAAGCTCTGTATTCCTTGATGTCCCCTTGGTTTCCTATTTTTAGATCTTTTCATCAATGTACACAGGCCTGCTACAATTTTTAAAGCATTTGGCGGTAAGCATAAAATTAAGTAAATTTGTAAAACAAATTAATTCATAACATTGTTATTAAATTAAGTGAAGGTTAGGAAGTTATGAAAATCTACAAACCTGAATTACATTCTCTATCATGCATTTCTGAGGGGAAAAAATAGGAATGCTTGAGAATTAAAATTTCAGTCTATTCAGTGTTTGATTATTTTAATGAAGCCTCATGGATCTGGTTGGCTTATGGCAGTCTCCAGAACTGGATGTTGGAGAATGAATTCACATCCAAAAAAAAAGGTACAGTAACCAGTCTTATGCTAATTGCGGGTGTTATTTTGTGCAGCACATAATGAGATCTCAGCTGTAAGAAATGAATATAATTGTTTATATTGTCCCAGCTGTGTGTAAGTAACACCATCCTAAATTGGCTGTATTTCGGCAGCAGTAAACTTCACACTATCAAGTTTAAACCACACTATTTCACCCCCTTTTACTTGAAATAGCAGTTGGATATACTGAACACCTCTGCAAGAGAAGTAATGACAAAGAAATAATTTTGTTTGCAATGCAGGTACTTTTCCGAGCAATCTTTCCTCACAACTTCAAAAACCAATTTTGTCTGGTTTGTCTCATTGGAGCTGTTATTGAATAAGCTTCTTGTAGCCGTGCTCAATATTTCAGGATTTGAGTCCCAGATAAAATACACTTCATCACATAGTTTCACTGCTCACATTTTTTATGTATTTAAATAGAACTGAACAGGATGTTTTAGAAGAACATGCTTCATCTAGAAATGCCAATTTGTCAAAACCGGAATTGTGTGGGAAAGGACTGATTTGATCCCCCCCCCTTTTTTTTTCCTTCCCTCCCCTGTGGAAAAAGCTTTAAGAAACAGATTTCAACAGCTGAAAGCTTCTCATTTCAACATTTTCAACATGCAAATGGCAGTTTCCTTGGCTTGCAAAAATATTTAAACTATAAGTAAATGCAGTAAGAATAAAAGAAATGCAGAGAATTTTAAGAGAATGAAATCATTCTGGTGAGGTAAATCAACCTTGAAGTACTTAAGACTTAAATTAGACTTTATGGTTCTGCATCCACATTGTTTTCAGCACTCCTGTGGTCAGATGCAGATAGCTCATAATTCTTAATTTTGCCTGACGTATCCTTGGCCTAGTGCTACTTCCCTTCAAACTGTTAATGAAATAACGCTACTTCCATTCAAACTGATGGAAAACTGCTTTGGGATTAGGTCACTGCTGAACACATGAAAAGCCCATCTTTCCTCTATAGCAGTATGTGTGATCAAGGAGAAGGCCACTGACTCAAGGGCCACACTGCAATGTGCTGTAAATCCTACTTTATAAGGAAAGAAAACAAAAAAAAAAAATTACTGCTTAAATGGCAATTTCACTGAGATTTGAATACATTACAGTATCATTTTCTGTGATCTCCTGGTGGTGGTTTTGTAGATTACTGTCTGATAAATGTAATTGTTTGCAAACCATTACTTAGGTGCAGAAAAAAAAAAAAAAAAACCCAAAAAACATTTACCATTCCATGTTGCAAAACCTCTTGGAATCACATTATGAGGGATAAACCTAACAGAATTCAGTAGAAATAGCCCTGAAATCAGTAAGTTACTAGGAATTACTTTGATTCTCTTCTGACAGAGAATATTCTTTCTGCACATGAAAAAAAAATCTAAACCCTTCAAAACTATCCTATGTAATCCTTTGATGGAGTTATATTCCCTCTTTTTTTTTTTATTCTTATTGAAAACAATTAGATCAACCTATTGAAAAGTCACTGGTTTTTGTTAAATTATAGAGCACTTAAAAGCCTGAGAATATTTGTTGAAGTTTATTGGTATCATTTTATAATTTGGTTAAAAGAGAGCTCAGGGTATATAGAATTGCATTTTTACAAGCTGTGACTGACTGGAATGTTTTTCTTTTTGATTACTTAAGCGTTGACAAAATTGATGTTGTCATGTAAAACCCTGCTTTGCCAGACATTAAAGGTTACTCTATGGACCTGTAGAGAAATTGGCTATGGAAGATTTTTTGTTCTGTGTGACATGATCAACCCTTTTGTTATTCCAGAGTAATTGTAAGAACGGAAGGGTTATTTAAGATAATCAATGGTACTTTGTCATTAATTGAATTGTAAGTTTTTTAATTCTAACAGATCTTTCAATACTGAGTTACTGCATTATAAATCCTTGGGCTAAATGCAGATTTAATGCATGGTAGACAATGAACAGTGCACCAATGCCCACATAATGCTGAGCTGTACACACAGGGAAAAGCAGATTGAATTACTCGTAATTCCCTGAAAATTCCTGAACTGCTTGGTAGTCAAACCCAAATACAATATTTAGAAATTATTATGTAAAGTTGAACAACACAGAAGTTACATTCTGTCTCTATGAATCATTCACGTTCACAAGTATGCACATTCACATGCATAATACAGCACATTATTCTGATTCTCATCACCTCACAAAACAAACAGAAAAGAGGGGAGGAATATCTGGGCTTCCCAGACAGCTGCAGGGAGCACGTTCTGCCTTTGCTGCAACCTGCACAGCACAGGTTTTCCTTACACTTTGTTAGGTATTATCTTCTCACCTGCATTTGCAGCAGTCCAGCTAAATGAGGAGAAAACCCTGTATTGCCTGGGGCATATGATGATGCAAGTTTGTATCTCCAGCTGGGAAACTGTACTGAACTTCTGGGGCCATTTGTAGGACATTGCTTTTCAGTGGGAAACTTTACAGAAAGAACCCATACCCAAGCCCCCAGCTGAAATTTCTCTTCTGTAGGAAGTGTTTCACTAAGGGCTGAAACTGGACCTGAATTTTGTAGTTAGCCCCAAGGCTTACTGGACATAAATGGTGGAGTGTTCTGATACCAGATACCAAGTCTGCAATCTCCTTAGACTTATTGGTCTCAACACTTATCTGGGCTAGGAGAGATGGAGTGGCTTCCCTGTGTGAGCAAAATAAAGGTATTATGAATAGAATGAAAAGAGTATATGTATGTATATATGTGATATATATGTAAACAGGTGTGTATAAAACCAAGAACAGATATATATGTAAACAGGTGTGTCTAAAACCAAGAATGGTGACTGGAACTGGAAAACAAGATGGCACAAGGTTTAAAGCAAAGAAAGGATTTCTTCATGTAAGACAAAGCATTAATTATGGAACCACTTGCTGTAAAGGGCTGTGAAGGCAAATATAGATAGGTACACAATGGTTAGAGAAATTCAAGGGCTGTTAAGTGCATTGGGGGCTGTTGAATAAGGGGTTTAGAAGTAAGTTCCTGGTAGAAAGCCCTAAGTCAGTGAAAACTAAGCAAGTCCATCCTCTGGGCTTGTGAAAGGAAAGAAATAGATGATTGGAATGATTGGGATACCCCCTAAGATTATATTCGGTATAGCATTCACACATATGTGTACATAATACACAATGCTAGACTATGTGATAGAATTTTCTATTTTTGTGTGCATGTGAACTGAATGATAGCTCTGTCTTTAGATGGGTGTAGCTGGGGGCATACACACATATTTAGTCTCTTTGCTTTGCTAGTCACTTTGTGTCCTGGGTTTAGCAGCAGCAGCAGTCATTTTTTCTCCTTCTTGGTAGCTGGTGCAGTGCTGTGTTTTGACTTTCAGCTGGGAACAGAGCTGAAAAACAATGATGTTTTGGTTTGGCCAAGGACTTTGTGGGCCTCATGCTCTGCCAGGGAGGAGGGAAGCTGGGAGGAAGCAGAGACAGGACACCTCACCCAAACTGACCAAAGAGGTATTCCATACCACAGCACGTCATGCCCAGGAGGTAACTGGGAGTTACCCGAAAGGGGCGAGGTTGGACTGCAGGGTTGGAGGAGGTATCAGTTGGTGCTTGGTCAGGTTTGGGGGCGAGTTATCGGTCAGCTGGTAATGAGGTGTTGTATTCTCTTCCCTTGTTTTTTCCTTTATCATTACTATTATTGGTGGTAGCAGTAGTGATTTGTGTTATACCTTAGTTACTAAACTGTTCTTATCTCAACCCCTGGGAGTTGCATTCTTTCTGATTCTCCTCTCCGTCCCTCCGAGAATAGGGGAGGGCAAGAAGGGGGCGGGGGAGCGTGTGGACAGGCTGTCTTGGCTGGGTTTAAACCACGACACTTTGCTAGATGATATTTCTGGGTATTATGAAGGCTACAGACTGTTTTATACCTGTCAGTGTAAAACTCTGAGGTTCCTTTCTGCTGTGTGTATTTAGTGGAGGATTTTTTTCTGTCTCATTTGGGCTGTCATCTGTTAGAACTTGGTTTTGAAACTTGCTTTGGAGGATAGGATCATGCTGTCTAACTACTTGCTCAGATGGGAAGTACAGTTTAGACGTAACATCTGTGCAGCTGTTGCGACATTCACAAGCACTTCCAGGCCTTCTCTGTGATTACAGGCATGTGAGGATTGAATTCCCTCTGCTGGTTTCCTGCACTCAAATAGGAGAATGGAGATCTTGGATCTTCCCTTTTATTAAAGACCCTTTCTTATTTGATTTGAGCTTGACATGAGCCTTTAAGGGATTAGGAGTATTAAAAGGGCTGAGCATGCCTGTGGGAAAAAGATTGTCTTCAGCAGCTGTCTGTTGGTAATCCTTGTGTGATGCAAAGCAAGGAGTTGCAGGGAGCTGTAGTTTCCTCTGATGAATAGAGGGGTCATAGTGGTGCCAGGCTTTTGATGTTAGCATTTTATAATCAGACTCTGGCAACAGGGAGCAAGAGTGGTGCCACTGTCGAAAGCAAGGTGAGAAATGTCAATTTAGCTCTAAACACAGGCTTTGATATTAGAATTTGTGATTCATGGTGCTTTCCACTGTGTTTTGTGTTTGGTTTTATACAGTCTGCTGTAATCTATGTAATAAGAGTTGCAAGTTTAGAAAGGCTTTCATATATGTGTAATGTAACAAAATGCAGGAAAATGAGCTTGGAACTTCACAGATTCACAGAATCAACTAAATTTGAAAAGACCTTTAAGGTTATAAGGTCCAACCCTTACCCCGTCACTGCCAAGAACACCACTAAACCATGTCACTAAGGGCCCCATCTACATATTTTTTGAACACTTCCAGGGTTGGTGAGTTCACCGGTACCCTGGGGAGCTTGTTCCAATGCCTGACCACCCTTTTGTGGTCTAAACCTCCCCTGGAACAGCTTGAGGCCATTTCCTCTTGTCCTATCACTTGTTACCTGGGAGAAGAGACTAACCACCACCTCGCTACAACCTCCTTTCAGGTAGTTGTAGAGAGCAGTACGGTCCCCCTGAGTCTTCTCTTCATGGATTTCTCTCTTCATTAAAAAAAAAGAAAAGAAAAGAAAAGCTGTTTCACACAAGGTATGATTTTTAAGATGATCAGGGTGTTCTCTTTGATCAGCTGAGGGGGAGGGAAAGCGCACTGGGGCAGCTACCTGAATGAAGACAAAACAAACCTGAAGTTTTTGGTATTTCAACAAAATTTACTTTGCAGCTTCTATGAAATGGGAAGCCCTGAAATTAGGTAAATGAAAACCATGTTTCAACTTGAAGGGCTTTTAGCAATGAAAGGCTCTTTCTATGGCCAGACCTGGAAAAGGCCTTACGGCTTGCAAGCCTGCTGGCGGTGAAACTCTTTATGAAGCCATTTGCTGCAGGTCCACTGGCACCACACTGCTTCACCTGTGGCTAGGGGCTCTGCAGTCACATTTGCACTGCAGGCATACCCATGACTTGGAAAACTCATGCTTAGGTTTGGATGCAAAGAGTCAGACTTAATCTGCAGTCTGATCACAAATAAGAAGAAAGTGCATGCTGGAAAAACAAACTCTTAATGTCATCTTGAATAGCAATTATGATGCGTTTAGCACAAAATAGTAGTTATAGGAAAAATAGGTTATTTTTTCCATTTGCAGCAATGTGGTTCCCTGTGAGATTTAATTAATGGCTCTCATTTATTCTTATTTCTCACTACTCTGTGAGTGCCAAGTATAAAAGAACACAGTTTGGCTTCTGGGCAGCAAATTCATTTAATGTTGATATAGAAGTATCTCTCTGGATTTTTCAAGGGAAAAGAGAGGGAGGGACATGGAGGGGAAATATGATTAGTAGCATTGATATCATAGACAGTTTGAATGGCTTTAGCAGTCAGTGAATTCTTATGAAAACTGAATTTATATTCCTGCACAACAATCCAGAGAATGGGGAATTATCTCTAATAGCATATTAGATGAATGGAGCCTGGAAGCTATAACCTACTTAAGCTGGATGTAACATTCTGTCTTTTGGGGGATATAGGAGATGTTAGAAACCCACCTATGCTCTCTTAATCTTTTTCAATTAAGATAATAAGCTTTCCTTTGGATAATGTTGTCTTGAGGAATAAATTTCAGGTTAAGCAAATCTTCCTGATGGCTAAGACAGGCTGTACCATGTATTTCACTCTGATGTTGGAAGGGACAGAGTAGCCTGTCTGCATGTTTCCTCCTACAAGCATAGGAAGCAGGGAGTGAGGTGAATATTGATGGGGTAGATTAAAACAAGTCAGCTAGGCTTTCATTTCTCCAAAGCTTGGTTGCATACCCACTGGCATCAAAACCTGAAATCCAGTGGTGTAAATGTACATCTGCCTTTTTCAAATGAAAGGGCTGCTCTTTGAAAGCAGATAAACTAATTTTGAGGAGTATGCTGTTTTGGGGAGAGGCTGGAACTGAGAGCAGCAGCCTATTGTTTCATGTAGCAGTTGTTTAGTGCCTGTGTTTGTTTCATAAGGTCTAGAAAGAAGATCAGTCTGAAGAAGTTTGGCTCCTATCTTGTGATACTTAAGCTAGCAAAAGAGAGAATGAAAAGAGTAAGAGAAATTAAAGCCCATTGCAAAGGGCATCAGTAGGCAACAGTGAATCTTGAGGATTTCATAGCACCAAAAGCAGTAACACTTCACTTTCCTCATGACTGTACACAACATGACATTTTGAATTCTGCCCAGTCCTGTCTAACATTGTCTGCTGTCATCCCTGTTAGATTAGCACAGGTGTATCTACTTTTGAAGTCATTACTAATTTATTTGTTAAAAAAGATTTTGAGTGGGGAATACAAATTTATCTTTCGGCTGCTCTAGTTGCATCATTCATAAATTCTTTCTTTGCCTTTGGCAATGGATATGTTCTCCTCTGCCATAGTACTAATTTTAGTTCATTTAGGCTCTCTTAGCTTATTTTTTTTCATATTTGTTGCAGCTTAGAGACTTGGGACTCTGACAATTTATGTATGACACGAGCTTGGGCTGTTTATTCCTCCCCCTTCCTGCTCCCTTTTTAAAAATCTTGTTGAGTATATATTTTCTTATAGAATTTTGAAACCAAATGGTATTGGGAGGAGTAGCTGAACTGAGCAGCTGAAGGCTATTTGGCCTTTGTGCAGATCTCTGCACTGCAATGCTGTGTGTGCCACCTCCACCACTGATTCTTCTCACCAACTGCTCTTTGGTCTTTCAGCCCTAAGAAAATGCACAATAGCAGCATACTGGCTCACCAGGTGCTCTTCTTTCTGGTCTTAAGAATAGTGTACAATATTTGACTCCTGTATCATCAGTATGTTATTTTTACAGTGTCTTGGGTCTTGTGTACTCTTTTCTACTGATGGGGGTAATGCTGAGTATGAAAGGAATTGGAGATTTTTTCAGGCACAAGTTTTGAATGAATTTGAGGCATGAAACTGGAGAGGATTTGTCTTATACCCTGTGAGGTGAAAGACAATCATAGAATCAACTAGGTTGGAAAAGACCTTTAAGGTCATCAAGTCAACCATTACAATGATGCTGCTTTTGGCTCTTGAGTGGATATGTAGCTTCACAAATAAAATGTTTAAATAAATCACCATTCTAGGCCCCTTAGTGTACCAGTGTGCTCATTTCTATTACATGAAAAAAGCAAGAATTAGAGTGAGAATAAACAGCTCTTTGCACATATTTGTCTGCTGGATTCATGAGGCACTTGCCTTGGCAAGCAATTTGGATAGAAATCTGCATATGTTTTATTCACTGTGCTTTATGAATTGCATTTGGAGAGGATTATTCAGGATCAGATAAGTTCTCTTTTTTATTCCTTGACATAGTTCTGAGTTTTATTCTCAGTTTTTTAAGATATTGGACCTGTTACATACATTATTTTTTCAGTGAGAAAACCCATGAAGTTGATATGGCTTGTGTTGGGTTTTGGATTCATTTGGCTTATTACTAGAAAATGCTTAATACAAAATCAAAGAAGCAGATGCTACTTGCTGAATTTCTCTATTGCTCACAGACCTTCAAGGTCTTAGTGTAAACTTGCTATAGGGGCTGCTATTGGCCATCTTCCTGTTTTTTAATGTCATTGCCCTTTGGCAATACATAGATCTTAGTGAAACAAGATGTTGTTTGTCTCTGCAAGCTGTATGGATTTTTCCACTTTGTGCTGTGCATTTTAGGCAGGCTGGGAGCTAATAAGGTTGCTAAGATGAATTCTCAGATCACAATGTTTTCTGCCAGAGATGAAAGGCCATATAAATACACATCTCTGGCTTCTTTCTCAGATGCATTTTCCCTGCTCTCTCTTTTATTTCTGCTCTCTGCTGGCAATATGGAATCATAGTATCTCTATTTACCTACATGGGTTTCCTAACAGTGTTATCAGAGTACAATTATTAATGAATCATTACATCTTTTTCCCAAAATACTCACTTATCGTTAAAACTTTTTGTTCCAGTTCACACTTGTGTTTAAATTTGGACAAAGTACTTAATGTTATAGTAAAATTAGCTTCCAAAAGTGTTAAGTAATGCCTCTTCCAGCAGAAAAAATATCTATTTTAGAGGGACTAAGTCAGATGTTTTCGAATGTGCTATATCCTGTATTCAGCAAGGACAGCCAAACTAACCTTAATAATAAAAAAGGAAAAATACCAAGAGCTCTATTTTGAGCTGGGTCTTCCAAGACTGCTGAGGTTTCTGTTTTACAATGGAAAATATAGAAGTTTAGGACTGAAACAACTTTATGCTGAATGTCTGCAGTCTTGTGCTAGAGCTGCTATGTGGGACCTAGTGTCATCAGGGAATCTCTTATCATCAGCCCGTAATTTCTTATCATCTGTCTCACAAACCTCAGTGGTGTAAGGTTCATACTTAGGAATCTTATGACTTTGGAGAGTAACAGTACCAAGCAACTAAAGTATAACTTAAAACTTCTATTGCCAGTAAAGTGGGATGAATATAAACAATTTCCTTGTTGAATGGGAATGTTTCATTGGAGTCCATGTATGCAGAAGGAAAGAAAATTTTTGTCCATACATCAGTTTTAAAGAACAATAAAATCCTTTGACATCAAGTTTATGCAAAATCTGCAGCACACATCCCAAGGCAAAGCTGAGGTCTGTTTTGGAATTTGAATCTAATTAAAGTTGTTCTGTAAACGTTTTTGTTGTTGGATGTAGTTGTGGGGTCTAGTTGTGGAAAGAACAGTTTAACCCCTCTTGATCCATATGTAGTCAATCAAGTTAATGATATTCCTATTGTTTTGGTAAGTAGTCAGAAGAAGTGTGACAAACATAGAACTATGGCATTCTCTTACAGGCACTGAAGGAGCTGATGACATTTTATAAAATGCAGTTATGTAAAGTATTGCTGGAGGCAAGACTGTGAAGCTGAATCTTTGCTGTTTCCAAGGCAGAGAAAAAGTTCTAATGTGTTTAGTCTCGTAGAAACTAGCTTGGCCTTATTAACTCCAGCTAACAGGACTTCAGTTCAGCTGCATCTAAAGGTATTTCTTAATTAGTGGAACAGGGATGCAAAAATATTCTTAGTATTTGAAGTTGGTTATACTCATTCATAGCTTATTGAATTAGAATCCCTAGACAACCTCTTATTTTTCTCTAAAAGAATAATGTTCCACATCCTATCACTGATTTAATATTTCTTTTAAAGCTAACTGCTGTGGAATCTAAATTTAGAAAGGAACTCTGAACAGGGACAGTTTTTGCCTAGCTTACAAATGAATTGCTTATGAATCATTCCATGACAGATTTAGATGAGTAATGCATTTTTGTAATGAGCAGTGCATACCATGCATCTTTGTCAATCTACAGGTTTAACTGGGAATACACTCAACTCTCTCTAGTGTCACATATAATATAGTTTTGGGATACTGTGTGATTCAAATGGGAATTACAGATGTCAGTGACATTACACTGATGATAATCTATGAGTTGGAAAGTGGCATCCTTGCAGTGATGCCTAGCTAAAGACATATTGAATTTCTGCAACTTGAATCCTTCCTGGTGTTAAAAATTGGAAAAGTTGGTTGAAATTGATCAATAAAAGGTGGAAGTAGATTTTCTTGTTATTGGTCTTATCAATAACTTTTGAAAAGTTTTCTTCTGATAATTCTTCTCGCAGTGACTCAGCTATGGTCAAGCAATTCTCATGAGTGCAGTAAGGTCAACAGTGCATTTGCTTAAGGATTAGAACTTTAAATGTACTGTTTGAGGATGGATTATCCAATGCTATATAGATAGCTTGTTTTAGACAACCACTTTTCATCCTGCCCCATAATGCATCAAAAAATGAACCCTAATTTCATCTAGTCTCATGAAATAATGCTTTTCTCAAAATTTTGCAGTTCTGCACACATTTCTGCTGTAAGATTTGTTTTCATGGGATTGTGTGTGTTGTAGCTTCAGTCAGTGACTGTTGGAGACCTTCATTTTTTTGTTTAAGCCTTCTGACCTGACAGAGAAGGATGGTCCCCTTCTCTAGAAGTGAGCACCCAGGACGTATATACTGCTCTGCCAGTGTCTGGCAGGGGGAAAAGGGGCTTGTCTGAAACAATCCAATGAGAAGGCCTGGAGTGGTTCTGCTAGGAATTGCATTACTGTGTTGGAGTAGTCACCATAAAAATTTGTATTCAGAGAAGGAAGCTGTATTTCTTTACAGCTTGAGCTAAATAGCCATGGTCTGTAGGTGTGGCTGTTGGTCATGCCTATCCCCTTTGGGTGGGACAAGCAGTGGAGGATGGAAGTGTGTGCAATGCATGTTTGTCATACAGTTCTAGCTTGCACACACATGAGCATGACCAGGAATGGAGTTCACTGATCCTCAGAGGCACAAGTATGTGAATATAATAGATGAGTCTCGTATGTTTCTTACCCTTAAGGGGATCAAAAAATAAACCAAGAAAGACCACTGCCAAAGTTAGCTTTAGGAAGGCAATTCCAGATAAATGTTATTGACATTTGAGTTGTCCTATCTCATTTTAGTGGCTGGCCTGATGGTTTTTGTTTATTATTAGGGAAAGATTTTCAGTAACAGGCTTCAGGAAGCCTGAAATTATGTTTTATTCCTTTGCACTGACATATAATAGTCAATTTGTATTGGCCATACAGTTTGCAGTGTCTATGTATTTTAAGGTGTGCAAATACAGTTTGAAACCTGGAGTAGATTCGTGCTTGGAAATTGCTATAACAATTAATGGGTGAATAAAAGCAGAGAAGAAAATTATGAGCCAAACAAATGGATTATGACAGGCTGTCTTTGTTTAAATTACTCTACAGAACTGCACAGTATTTCCTGCAAACTGTGCTCTACAAGTTGAAGGTCTAATTAATGAAGTACTGCAATAGATTCACATCTGTCTCATATTTCTTATTAGTAATCTCTAGTGCCAGGTTTGATAGCTTTATTACCTTGCCTGGTTTTGGAAGCTCTTTTGTGGAAGCTGTGGTCACAGACTAGTAGAGCTGTGGTAGGTTTTTTTCTGGTGGTGTTTTGTTTGTTTGCTGCTTCAGTCCAAACTTAGGTATGATTATTTATTAGGCTTGCTCTGAAGTAAATTCTCATTTCAAGGTCATTTTAGTACTTGGAGGTTTATAGTCTTAGAGTAACGTTTGCACGTACACATACGTGTGTGACATTTTGTTTCCAACAGAAGCACTCTGGAAAAACCAATCTGGGAAATAGTAGCCTATGAAGTGTTAGATAAGCTGCAAGCATATTTCATATGGGCACAGAAACCTTGTATTGACCTGGATGAAGAAGCCAAAGATAAACGTTAATGACGTGGTGTATAGGAAGCTTTCTTCCTATGTGTTTCTGCTTGCAGCCATGAACTGGTTCAATGCAGAAGAAGACTATAACTTTCTAAGTTGGGGATGGGAGGGTGAGATGATGTCTTTGGATGCATGCATGTATGTGAACATAATCTTTTCTACATTTAGCTTTAGGTCAAAGCTATGATAGATTTCATATATATGAGTGCCAGTCAGGTTCCTAAAGCTGCCTATTCCACCTAAGTACTACCTACGTTTTCTGGAGCAATCAAGGACCTTATTTTCAGGAATTCTTAATCCTAAAAATACAAACAAAGTGAAGTCTTGATCACGTGAATCTGTTCCCTTAACTATAATTCCAACACTTGTGAAATGAAGCAGTCTGCTGCAGTGTGAGTTTTGGTATATGTAGCAGCAGGTATGACAGTAGTACTGCAGCTGAGCATAGATTGATTCTAACAGGATTTAGTGATTTATTGCATCAGGCATGACAGCATGGTACAAGGTAGCATCCTATGATTGGATTTAAGCAACATAACTCAAAGTGATGGCTGAAATGTCAAGAGGCAAAGGGATCCATTTTTCTGGACAGCCAATATTAATTCTCTGACCTGATGTGCTGCATAATTTTGTTCAAAGAATCAGAACAGTGGGGGAAAGTTTACAAGGAGAGATAGATGTAGTTTTTCATGAACAGACTGATTTATGATAGATGGGTAACGATCTAAGTATATATCTATCTGTTTAAGCTGTAACTAGCAGTTAGATGGAATCATTCAAGACCAAATCATCTTAATCCCAGTTCAGAGCTTCTGTTCTTACAGCCCATCTGTTGACATGACAAGTTTGTCAGATTTCAGAAGACTGTTGCTCTGTAATTTTACCATACCCTAAAATGGTGCTGCATAAATCAAAGTGAAAACTGGTGAACTTTGGCCTTGGGATTTTGTGCCCATTATATCTTCAGAACATTTTTTTTTTTATTATTCTCAGTTATTTCACGTTGCCTCCTATATGTTTATTTTTGTCTCTGGAAAGGAAGACTCATCAATTTACTAAAATTTTGTCACCAAATCTTCTTTATCAAAACCATTTGCATGAGATTTCACCAGCTTGCACCTCTAGCCTGGCCTGATCCAAATTTGAAAAAATGAAGGAATTCTTCAGGTAAGAGATCATGCACAGTAAGCCAGTTTAGAAGGACAGCATTCTATTTAATTTGTTTGGTTTTATCAACCTTTTTAACATACCAGGGATTATGGTACCAGGAGAAATGCCAGCAGAAATGCCAGGATTTTTTTGTGTTATAGGCAAGTGTGTGGTAGGTATTGGGCTATGCTGGTCTGTACACCCATACCTGTCTGTGAAAGGCATCATCAACATGGATTTTGCAGCACCAGGTTTAAGTGAAAGCAAGGTTTATGTATTTCATGGTCCCTGCACCTTGTGTAGCTCTTCTCTGCAATGCCGCTGGTGGAAACATTGATGCAGCTGTAGATATAGATGCATCTGCATCTTAATAGCATCTCTGCATTTCTGCATGGCATCCCTCTGTAGTCCTTGGTACTATATCAAAGCCACTAATGGCTAATCATTTAAGGAACTTCTTGCTGAAATCTCTTTGCTTCCAACCTACTATATACTTACTTGCAGAATAACTACTATAGGCTTTGGCTTTCATTGGCAGGAATAGAATTTCCCTCCCTGCAGAGATGGATGCCTATCATGTGCCCTTAAATTTAATCTGGGGGTAAAAAATGATCCAGCAACCACTCACTCATGCTAATGAGCTTGGTCCCAGTTTCCTGCCTGTAACTTCCTTACATGGGCTCTGGGGAAGAACCTTTTAGACCTTCCCACCATCCTGAGGCAGCAGAGAGCTTCCACCACAAGGAAATGTGTAAAGGCTAATGCAAAACTTCTCATTTTAATGAGAATGTGTGGGAAGAACTTGCACAGCATGGCAAAGATGAAGCTCATTAGCTGAAGAACCAAAATAATCTCTTCTAATGATCCTTATTTTCTTAACGTTCTTCCTTGATCACCTTCTGTATTCTTCTCCCAGCCAAATAAGGGCTAGGAGGAATAAGAGCCCTTTAAGAAATACTGGTATCTAAGAAATTTGTTTATGTTTTGTGGCTGAATAAAATACTGCATTATCCTGAACTCTGTTGAGCTATCAATCCCTAAAAGGCATTTTATCAGTTTAAACTCTTCTAGGATTTCTCCATTTCACCCAGGAAGGGGCGTCAGTCATAAAGAGGACAAGTTGCCTAGGGAAGTTTGGGTGGTGTAGCTGCAAATCTCCAAAAGGTTATTCTGATGGGTCTCATGAGAACCATTCTGATTTTGTTCTTTACTGCGTGGTTGTTCTGCTGTCCTGAGAGCATGTGCAAAGAAGTCTTTAATGAGAAAGAAAGCCTAATCACTGGGATAACAGCCATGTTTTGGTCTCACTTTTTAAGACCACTAGAATTTAATATGGAAGGAAGATATAATTAATAATGGGTATTATTAATTATTAAAGTCTGACAGAACAGGATTTTCTCAGCTGGCCACTACAGCTTACTTGTTCTAGTGAGGAAATATTTCTCCATGGAAAGAGAACAAGACTGCTTCTAAAAAGAAGTAATGAGATGGTACATGGCCATTAATGCATGGAATTGTATTCATAAGGCGTCCATCATGTCCACTAACACCAGCATGTATTTTCTGGATCTGTTCTGATAAATTGAGCTCGTGAAAATTCCCTGCAGTGTTTTAGGAGTAAATGATTATATGTAGGTTATTTGTCCATGCCACTGAAATTGTATTACCAGCGATGGGTTAGTGTGTCAGGGTGCATCATACATAAATGATTTTTGGAGTGAGCAGCCTTCATCTAGAATGTGTCAAGCCCCATTGTATGTGGGGAATATCTGAACAGGTTCTTTTGTGGTCATAGAAGATCCAGTGTTTGGGTACAGAGCTCAGGGAAAGAAGTTCATAAATCGTGTTACTGGGTGACTGCTACTTTGCAAGTAACAGGTGAAAATGGGCTCTCTGTTTAGAAGATCTTGCCTAGTCACTCACACCCAGATCTAGACCCGTGCTTTAGCACAGGTCCCTTGTAATGCACGGTTCTACTCAAGCACAGTTTGGCTTGTCTTGTGTGTTGGCTTGTAATCTGAAGTGACTTCTCTCTTTGCATGCTAAAAATACTCACAGCCTTAAGGTATGCAGGTGTTCTGGGCACTGTTTTCAAGCAGGTAGCTTGTGTTATAACCCACATCTCTTGAGTTGTAGCTGTCCTGAGGGTTGAGGTATCTCTTTAGCACTGGCAGCAAGCAGCTGGGCTTTCTTCTGATAAAGCTTTGTCTTTACATGTTAATGTAACAGAATGACATTATAACTCTGCACTGTGATTGGATTTGTAGAAAATCTTCATTCTTTTACACTTATGGCCCTTTCCCCTCTTCCTGCTGATATCTGTTTCTGACCTATATGGTTTCTATTTTCCTGCTCCCTTAAAAAGTGTTGTGACTCATAACATTAACAAGAATGAAACATCCAAGAGCTATTTCTCTGACAGCCAGTTTATGCTAATTGGCTATTGTTTGTTGGGGAAAAAAATCTCCAATTAGCCTCTAAAAGTTGGGCACCAAGCGAGATTTGACCTTTGTGTTTTAGGATGGCTACAACAGCTAAACTGTGACAAAATCTCAGTAGCAGTTTAATGTCTACTATTACCATGATGAGATGCAATTTCAAGAGAGGAGAATGGGGAACACTATTTGGTACAGACAAATTTTCTGAGACTGCATATGAACTGTCTGCTGATAAACTTTGGCATATTAACCACATTGATAGCAAACCAATTTCACTTGATAGATTTAATGGGTATTATTCACTAATAATTTTCTGTTTCACATCTTGTGACTAGCTGCCTAGATCAATGGAAAATAATCACTGCTGCTTCATTTAATGTTTAAATAAAGCAAAGGCTTGAATAAAGCCACACATACTGTGGCAGCTTTTGGCTGGCAAAGTGGCATTGTTCAGAGGTGTTATGTTGTGCTATTCTGTCAACAAGTCCTTTAAAAGGACACAATTCAGTGGCAGAAATGGGCTTTTATAACTCAGTTCTTCCATTTGTGTGTCATTCGTTGGTGTGCCAGTAACACAAATACCTATCAGTATTTCATTGTTATAAGAAATAGGGTTTCCTTTCCTTTTTTTTTTTTTTTTTTTTTTTTATTCCTACAAACAGTGGCTTAAAAATTTTCAATGTGTTTATGACTGATTTTCCTTCTGTGGCATTCTTGTGGCAACAATATGGTCTTGGCACAGTGTTAAAATGCCCTTACTGAAAAAAGGAGAAATAAACAACTTGATAAAGGCAGGGTCATGGGAAAGAAACTTAGAAACCAAGCGGGTGTACTTTGAACCTCATGACTCAATGGGAGGCCCCCCTTACCCTTTTGTGCCCTTTGGCCTCTGTATCATTTGTTTATAGCTTGATTTTTACCTCTATTTTCCTTTGTATGTTTCATCCATGTATTAAATACTAGAGTGAACCTTGCCATTGAATTCTCTTAAGTCATGCTTTTATGTATCAAATTATAACTGCTCCTGTGAGTACTTTTTGTGGTCATTCTTTGAGTGACCCTTAGGCATCCATTTTGTGACAGAATAACATCTCAAAACCTGATAAAACTGTTTGGGCATGTGTAAATTCTGATGTCTGGAGCTTTTCTCAACGTGCCTATGCCTTGCTGAAATGAAGCAATTATATAAAAAAAAATTATTATTGATTTTGCTAAGACTTTCTGTCATCTGGAATAAAGTTGGGCTCTTCATTTGACGTGTATGAACACAGTATTAAGGGAAAAGAAAGCACTTCACTAATGTGGGTATGCTTCGAGTCACCTGCCAACACTGGGAAACTGATCCACTATTGTCACAACAACAGGTTTTCTTTCCTCTCTTAGATGCTCGAAAGCAACTACTGTGAAAAGTTGTCTTGGTAATGAGCATCATCCCTGTTTCAGAAATGCAGAAAATGAAAATACAGCCAAATCCAACCATGGGCAGAATACAAATGTCAAAAATGAGTAGAAAACTAGATGCAGTTATTGACGATTTCGGTTCCCTAACCGGAACAGCTCTTGTTCCTTGATCACATAATTTGGACCCCCTTGAATAAAGTTAAATAAGTCTTGAATGAATTCTATAATATTGCCATCCTCTGCTATTACTTCATGTGCTTAAAGATGAAACTGGTCTCCTACTGTTAACAGTCTGGGATGTGATATCTTTTAAGTTTTAAGTTGTTAATGTCTTGGTTCCTGTCTTCATCTTCTGCCTTAAATATTTTGATAGGTATGTGGAGGTCAGAGTTTTCAATGTCAGTATCTTGGCAGGAGTTCTTTAGGGATGTGGGTTCATGTTTAGACCACTCCTCATCACCAGGGTGATGCTAATTTTCAGGCAGAAGCCTATCCAGATATTACTTCTGCAAAAGAGAAAGAAACCAGTCATTATGATCGACTGTAAATCAGCATGGGGAATCAGAGTCATGGAATGGTTAGGGCTGGAAAGGACCTTAGAAAGGAATGTGATAACCTAATTCAGTACATGAGATAACACTCTATTGTTTTCCCCATCTTTCAGAACTGCTTCAGCTGTGTATCTGCAACTGTTAGGTAGTACATGGTTTAGGATTTTCTCCTTATTTAAGCATATCTCACATCTCCACATACAAAGAAGTCTGGTATTCACCTAGGACACTGAATTGGAAATGTACTTACGTGAGCTAATTGCTCACTCCTTTTTATTTCAGCAAATTTTCTTCATACCCCTGTGCTGTACTTCACAGAAGTGATTAGGTAATATGCTGGACCCTTGGAGATCATGATCTCTGTATAAATCAAGAGAAAATAGGAAGGGAATGGAACACAGGGGAGCAAAGAGGTTAATATTAATCAGACTGATAGGGGGTGGTCTTATCATTAGGTGAACTGTTGTCTTTGCATGTTAAGCCACATGACGTTTATAATGAACAAATGTTTTGGAAAAGGAAGAGTTATCTTTATGCTATATGGCCTTTGTTTTTCCTTACCTCTGTGGAATTGTTTTCAAAAAACTTCTTAATAAAAAGAAGAACCCATTGGAGCAGATTGCTGCAGATGGTTTTGCTTAACAAGCTACATCTGTCTAAAGATTATACTATACTACTAGGTTGCACTTTATCCAGCTGATGTTCTGAGATGGGAGCCCACATATGATAATATTGAGATGCTGATATTAATAACAGTTAACAATATAAATACTAAGAATTGTATTAATAGAAAGTAAGAACCATGTTTTATTAGCTTACAAGAGGCTGTGATCACTGAACTCGGTGTATTAGGTCAAGTCTTGGTTCCTTGCCCCAGCATCTCTCTGTCTAAACACACTATCAGTCCAGCACTGCAGGTGGTCCCTGAGAACAGTTTTAAAATCAATGATTTTAAGTATGTGTCAGAGGGGTAAACTTGAAAATTTAGTCTCAAGCATGGGTGTTTGTTAAGGGCTTTTGAAAATATATATGCTGTCTACCATTACTCCCCTGGACAGATCTATTTAAAAAAATATCTTTAGCCTGTTGGCTTATTTTAAAAGCAGAGAGACGTAGGAAGGGTTAAGAGAAATAGATGAAATAGTTCCTTAACTACATTGGGCATGGCGAGCCTTTCCAGGCAAGTTGAGCTGATAGGCAGACTCCAAGGACTCTTCAATACCTGCAGGTTGCTGGTCTACTGGGAAATGGTACGTAGGTAGTTACTGTCATCGTAAGCACAAACTAAAAAAATCACACTTTTGTGAAGATAGCCTTGAGGCCCAATGTTTCTGATGTTGCAACAACTTTTAACTATAAGAGAAAAAATAATACAGGATGACTCTAAGGATTTGAGTTGCCTGTGTTTTTTATTCCACTCACAGGCTATGGGGTGTTATCAGATGTAAAAAAAGCAGTTGTCTTTCAGTGAATTAAAATCCTACATTAAAAGAAATTAATAGTAAATGCTATGACCTGATTGGTTACGGACGTGTGCGGTAAGTAATATAATCACAGATGTTGGGTGATACTGCAGTGTGCAGTAACAGCCCATTAAAGAAGACAAAAGACTATTTGAGCAATACATTTCCTTGAGTCATCTTCCCCTGCAGAGATGTTCAGAAATCTCCTGAGCAGTTGGCTGTAGATGTTCAGCAAAGATGGTGTTTGTCTGTGTGTGCCTTCTCTGCTGTTTTCTGTAAAGACCTGTAGTTTCATTTGGACACCAAAGGCTTGTTTAATGGTGTTTCAGAAATGTAAGCAGCTGGGGGGCAGAAGCTCTTTCCATGGTCCCTGTTTCTACCCATTTTCCAAGAAATGTAGCTCCACTGAAAGCATATAATTGAGCTTCTGATAACCTCTGCATCTTTTTATTCCCAGCTTTAAGGACAGTGTTTCAGTGAGGGAGGAGCCATTCAAAGGGCTCACTTTGAGCCCTTTCAATAGGGGGTATATTGTTTCTGTCACGATGGGCAAATCTGGAATTGTAGAAGATTGTTTGATGACATTGAACTGGAGAGGATTAGTCAATTACAGTCAGCTAGTTTACCTGAATTTTTCCAACATCTGTCTCCGCTTTGGAAAAATGGTTCTTTACATGGGTATTTTAAACCAGTGAAAAAAAAATTTGATATATTGTTACTGTTTGATGCATTCCAGAAACGAGTGGGTAGCTTAGCTGATGAGCTCCACTGTAGCCAGGAAAGTACTGTTTGATAGCAAAGCAATTGTCTCACCGAAAAGTGGTATGGTAGCTTCAGAGTCCATGGAGACTAGTAAAAATAATACGTGAATAAGCCTTGCCTGTCGTGGAGATATTTCCAGGCTAAAGACCTTTAATTCATGGATGCTTTAGGGAGAATTCTTGACCATATCAACCTTTTTTGAATTAAAGACTTTTAAAATTTTGAAGCAAAAATCCCCACCAAGCAGTTTTTCAGATTAAATTATTCATATTTAGGGCTGCTGGTGCTGAGGTTTCTTTTCATCATCATCATCTTCAGCTCCTGATTCATTCTTCATGCAAGGAATACATAACATTTTGAAAAGGGTGAGTGCCTTTGCAGGTTATATCACCCTGGATGTTTTTTTGAGGTGCTGTGTATCCTATATAATCCTTGGGTAGATTTCAGCAGGGAACAGTGTTTCCATTAGATAGAGCTCCTTTTTACGGTGCATGAATGTCACTATTCCTTTGTTTTCAGGAAGCAGCTAACTGAAATAGAATTTTGGCCCACTGTGTAATGGGCTCTAATCATGTATTCTCATCCTGAACATTGCAACATCAATCAGATAAAAAATTAAAATCACTTTTCCCCTGAGCAGTAAATGAGTGCCATGGAGGTGGATGGATCGATACAGATTTAAATGCATGACTGACATGGAAATTTTAGGGAGAAGCATCATGGGTCTCAGAGTATTGGCAATGCCAGTGGCAGCCTCAACTCACAAATGAAGAAGTCCTATAGTCTGCTTTTAAAAAAGAAAAAAAATCCATAGCTGAGAACAAGTAATAGTTAAATTTGGAAACCTTCTCTATGGCTGCAGGGTGAACAGCAGCTGTGTTTGACTACATGATAGCTACTTTATAAAGGGTCCTATTGAGACAATGACTGCAAGAGGAGGTTAAGTTGTTGGGTTAGACTGAGCTGGCTGATTGATTAGCAATTAGAGATTTCTTTTGATGAGGAGTCTGAAAAAAGACAGACTCAGCTTTGTTGCATTAGCAACCTACATGTGAGATGGTACTTGAATCTTGATGCTCTGTCAGCAGGGCGCCAACAGTAGGTATCAGTGTGTCAAAAGTAATTGGTGAGATAGGTCAATGTAGCAGAGACAGAGCAATTGTCATCTCAAGTTTCCCAGAATATGCTTTCATGGTTTATTGCTGTCCAGAAACATCAAAGATCAAATGATTCAGGTAACCATTTGGAGCAAGAAAAGGCTCAGGTGAGCAGGGAGACAGAAGTAAAAAGGGACTAAGGCATTATGCTGAACTGCCCCAAACCCCCTGTTCCTCCTTGTAATGGTGATGTGCAAAACTTCAAAACAGTGCTGAGAACAGCTGATGACTTTACTTTTTGTGCCTAGTGAGTATTTATCAGTTTGTCTGAGAGAAACATGTTTGGCATACACCAGAAGTGTAAGACAACCTTAAACTGAGCTTAATAAGTAAAAAAAGAAGGAGCTTATAGCACATTATGTATAGCTTTGAGCACATTAATATATATAAATGTGTAACTAGAGAGACATCTATGATGTCAGATACTATCTGGATATTGAAACATGCTATGCTTTGAAACTGATACTAAAAATGGCAGTATTTTTTTTTCACTCCTTGTATGTAAATGTTTATGGTGTATTTCACTGTGGAAATTATATATTTTTAGGAGAACATTTTCTGATTTATCCTAATTCATACATTATTTTATAAGGCTAAGAGAACAGAAAAGTCCTACTGGAAGACATGTTTGTGCTTGAATGGACCAAAAATAAATCATGTTCATGTGGTTCTAGCTTGATTATCCAATATGTGATTTACTGGAAAGATTTGCACCAACTTTAATGGGTCTGAACCATAGAGTATATCCCTTGAATTGTTCTGAGCTTTTTAATTGCCATTTGATGTGTGCAATTATCAAGTGTCTTCCAAAAATGGCCTTTTAATTTTAGTATCTCTGTAAGGAAAAGTGGGGAGAACGTTAAAGTATCATAATAATTAATGCTTGGCAGCATTTATCTGAAGATGAAAGTGAAATAGTTGATCTATGGAAATAGCGTTGATCTACCCTTGTCTAAAGTTATTACTTCTCCTTTGCTGACAGATTCCTGTGGTTTCAGTACAGTAAATGTGCATGCTTCGAGTTACACCCAAGGCTCTCTGATGAAGAATATGAACTGCTAGTACCTGTAGTCAAGTGCTTTCTTAGCACTTAAAGACAATCTTGCTACAACAAGCTGGGGATTGTCAATGGTGGGATTTTTGGTTTAAAAATTCAGTGTGAAGCAGATGAGAATTCTCACAGGTGAATTTTAGAACTTATGTCTGTTGGAGACTTTAAATACAAGTGGGTAGGCTTATCCTCATCAGGTTTTTTTTTTATTATAGGGTTTATAAAAGGGAACCTCGTGTAGCTTCTATAGATTCCAATATCTAATGTTAGATTTATAATTTCAGAGCTAAAGTTTCTGAAAGATTCTCAGAAACGTAGCTTGGCTTCAGATTTGGAAACTTTTGGTGTTTCGGGTCCTAAAAATTTAGGGTATTTTCATTTAGCAATTACAGGCACTTTACTGTCTTCTTGAATAGTGTTGCCTGTATTTGGTATAAGGACAAGATTTCAGTAACTAAAAAAATTATTTTGTAGAGTTTCTCTGTATTTACCTTAGAGGAACTGAGAAAATTAATTTTCACAAACCAAATTCTAAGTGGAAAAAAATGCTGAGTTTCCAATCAAAAGCAGATTCTATCAGAATCCTGTTCACAACTAATGTATATCTAGTAATTATCATGTCAACTTTTTAGCTAATCACAATTTAATGAAATTTATTTGCACAATGACCCTATAAATAAGGATTTCAGGTAAACCTAAACTTCAACTGAGTCTCAGAGCAGCCAGGGTGCAACAGTTTAGAGGCACTAAAATCTCTAATTTCTATTGAATTTGAAAGGATCTTGATCAAGATCATCTGTAGAGGGGTGGATAAGTTCCAGCTCCAAATCCTGAAGTGTTCATATCCATGTGCATCTAGTCAATGGAATGTTTGAATACTATTTCACATACAAATTGAAGAGAAATGGCATCAGCTGCCCCCACTTTCAGATTCTGAAAAACTGAACTGTTGGAAAACCCCATGTAAATACATATTCATCTAGGTCTTAGAAATTGCTTGTAAAACTAAGATCATTGACCAGTCTTACATCATCTTGTACCTTCAATGGTAAGTGAGGTTGTGGCAATTCTTAATCATCTCAGGAGTCCATATGTATTTGCATTTGTTCTGAGCCTTCTCAGCTCATGGCACTTTTTGTGGAGCCAACTCACCTAAAAGACTTCTTTTCAAGGTGACTGATGCGAACTTTGCAATACAGTATTTTGGTCAGATGAATTTTGTTGTTTGCTTGTATTTTCCCCCTCTCCTCCTGCCACTTGCTGCTACTTTTCTGCACACTATTTTTCTTGTCATTTTTCTGCCCAGTACTTATGTTGGAATTTTCAGTAAAACAGTTTTTTGTTTTCTGGGCATTTTTTTTAGCTTTGCATGCACTGCTCCTCTGTGCCTGTAAATTGATACATCATAAATAAATCAGACTGTGATGCAAGTATGAGTAAGATTTGACTTGAATATAGAGTCAGTGTCATTGCAGATAAAGAAAACAATCAATCTATAATCAAATTCTGAATATATATTCTTAAAGTCTTATTATATGCTAATAAAGAAATCAAAGACAGCTTCTATTATATGCCTATGTTATTTATATATATACACACCCATATTACGAAATTATTTATGACATAAAATGGAAAAATAAATTTGCTACTCATCTTTAATCAAGAAGAATCTATAAATAAAAGAAAACACATGAAGAAATGAGGAAAACACATAAAAATAAAATAGCTGGGAGAAATGTTGTCCCTGCTAGGTAATTTATCATGCAGGCTGAGCAGAGTTCTCTCCTGAGTTTGAATTGTTCAAAATTTGCCTATTTAGTGGGAGGGAATTTCTCAAAGTGTACTTGATATACTAATATTATTTGAAGAGTATCAGAGGAAAATGGAGAGGCTTAAAAACATTTATACTATGGTATATTTATGACTGAACTGCCACTATTCAGGAGCTGTAGAAAATAAGGCATTGCTGGAGTCTGTCATTCCTATGCCATCCCCAGGAGCTGTGTGTACCTGGAGGGTCTCTTTCTGACCCAGTGGTTGGTCCCAGAGGTTCCAAACCAGGGCTTGCGTAACCCAGGGCTGCCTCACTGCCCTCCTGCCCTAGGCTGGGAGGTCAGACCTGGCTCAGGAGGACATATCAACTTTTTTTTCCCCTACCACAGACTTCTATTTTATGATGTAGAGAAACCTGTTATTCATAGTTCTAAGTTGAACTGCATGATTTAGCACTGTGGCATTTCATCTTGAGATACTTCTTGAACTTGAAGGGTTGTGATGTGTCAGAGCTGAGCTCCTGCTGCACGTCAAGGCTGCCACATGTCACTGAAAACCTGTGGTGATGGAAAGAATGAAATAGCGTGGAAGCATGGAAGTTACAGGGAGGGCAAGTGGGCAAGGGGAATGTTGTAGTGAGTGGATGGGAAAAGGATGATGTTTCTGAGTGACATGCAGTAACTGCACCACAGTTGCAACACAAGGAAATGCTGCTTCAGTAGTTTGAATACCATATATTGTTGCTTAAGCCTTTGAAATAGGTTATGTGATGCATCCAACAGGCAGCTTGATATGTTTCTTCATGGCAAGGCCTATAAAAAGGTAGTCTGTGTCTTACCAGACCTAAATCAAAGTTTTAAAAGAACCAAATCACCTTAGAAGGTAGCATACATGTTACAGAACGGCTGTTTCTAGTTGGCAGAAACCAGAAACAGTTCCGTAATTCCTGCTAGGAATTTATTGCTGTAAATCAAGTGTAATAATAGAAATACCCGTATTCCAGAGTGACTTGTGATCTTGGGTAAAATTTTAAAGTGTGCTTTGAAATGAAGGACAGCCAACTGACAAAACAAGTTTTTTGGTAATGAAGTAACTGAATTCAAGAAAACTCCAAGTGATGCAGTGCAAACCTAGTAAATCCACTGTTGTTACAATGCTCCTAACAAAAGCCAACTTTGATGAAAGCTATGACAGTCTTTAGCCTAAGATCTTACTGCTCCTTGAAGAAAGATTTTACCGAGAAATAAGTAGGTTTTTCTGCTGCTAGCATTTTCTTTCCTCCTTTATTCTGAAAGATGGATAATTCAGAGGGGTAACACAAATGGGGCCAGACAGGACTGAGAGACCTATAAACAGGCATGAATCAGTTTCTTAACTTAGGAAAGCAGGTGAGTTAATAGTGAAGGGAGAGATATTTTTGTGTGGATTTTTTTGGGGGTTGGTTTTTTTTTTTGAGTTCATAGATTAGTTACCACTAGAAAGCATAAGTAGCAAAAAGCAGAACTGGCAAAACAACAATAGGCTATAAATTGGAATCAAGAAGCCATTTCCTACCCTGTTTGTTGCATTTAGAAATTATTAGAGAATCAGAGGGTAACTCTGACTGGATGGAGCCTAAGGAGGTCATAATGAGGTCCATGAGTATTGATCCATGTTTTCTCCATTGCTCAGCTATTTTTGAGACATTGCACTCATTGACTCTATCAATTAAAGGGAAAACAAATTCCCCTGAAAGATGAAGAAGGTACAAACAGTATGTGCTACATATTCACATCCTGGAGTCCAGGGCTTGATAGCCAGGTAGGCAAGGTAATGTACAAAATGTCACACTTAAGTGTTTTCCAGTCAGAAGATCATTCCGTGAGTCTGGGGAGAGTCCTCTAAGCAGAAATCACCAGCTGAACCAAGTATGTATTACCTAAGCAGATTGCCTGTGATAAGACGTAACAGAGCAATACAGCAAGCAAATTTTGTGCCTTTCACTGATAAAAAGAGCTGAAATTTTTCATCTGGTCCTTGTTAGTGGCTGTGTCTCAGTTAGATCGTGGTAGAGCAGTTTGATTTCCAGTAATTTGTTCCTTCCCCAGAAGTCACCGGATGTAGATAGAGACTGAGATTCTAATAGCATCACCCACATTATTGCCATGGTAATGAGAAAACTTGTCTCAGCTTGGGAGTTTTTTCCTTGTTTATCGCTATGAATGTCATTGCTATACAGTGAACAGCAGGTGAATTTACCCATATAGCTAAAGAGAAAACGATGTCTGCTTTTTATATAACTCACTACAAATGTTATTTGGAATGTTTCAGAATACATTAATATGGCATTTGTAAGCAAGCTTATAATTGGCAATATGTTCAAATGCTTTTGATGTTTGACTTGAACAGGAGAGAAAAAGCTGTAGCACTGCTTGCGGAAGTCACCGCTGAAGTTCAGACTGCAGCCAGGATTTGCATGCCTATAGCTTTCAGGCAAAATAAATTAAAAAAAAAAATGCAGTCTAGAACTTCTGTGAACGGACAAATGAAGAGAAATGAAAAAGAGAAGAAAGAATAATAGGATGTGATAGCAATTCAGGTAAATATCACTGCACTGAAGGCAGCAAGGTTTGAGATAGAAAGAGGGAGTGAGAGATATGGCTTTCGTGCTTCAGGGAAATCCTCGTCTCTGCCAAGCCCTTTTGAATAGACAAATATGTGCAGGAACTGAGAGGTGACTTTGGGTGTGATGACTCAAGTTGTCTTCACGATGGAGGCAGTTTATTACAAATGGAGAAGACGATAAAACCATGATGAGTCAGAGATGTAAATGACAGGAGGCACCACCTTGCTCACCCCAGGCACCCTGTGCTGCACACACTATGGAATCCTGCCTGGGAATTCATACCAAAATAAGTGTCTCTTATAGAAAGATACTCAATCTTGAGTGAAAGCCTTCAAGAAATGGGACATCTATATCAGTCAGTAATGGCTGACAGTATGGCTGTTTCCCCAGGTCTATTTTCCCAGTTTTGATTTCCAGCCATTTAACTGTGTTTTATGTTGGTTAGCTTGAATTTCCTCCATGGCCAGAAATACCGGTTGTGTCTCTCTTTCTCTTCGTACTTGTAGGCTGTTAGTTTAGGAAACTTTATACTTCTGGACAGGATAACTGAATGGGGTGGGGAGGGGAATGTTTTCCATCTGAATTTGGGGTATTAAGTCCTAAGAAATGCACTGCTGAGACAGTCAATGTCAGTAGTGGCCTGTTGCCAGCAGAACTAAGCTCTGCTCCTGGGACATTCTGCAATTTAAAGAAGGAGCTAACACAAGTGGTGTTAGAAGGAAGTAATGATCATCTTCGTGAGGGATAATCTTTTCAAAAAACTCCATGAAATTAGAAAATTCATCATTAACTCTCCAATGACAGCTGATAATAGCATTACTTTTGTTGCATGGATTATGAAGATCCGTAAAAAGAAGGTTTAATATATATTATATAATTTCTAGCAGGTTAAAGGCTTCATGAAAACCTTTTAATTATTAGATATAATCTAGGCAAGTAACACCTCCTCCTCCCCATTTCTAGCACTGCTCAAGTGCCTACACAGTCCTATTCTTTTCTAGCCATTATGGACATATTAGGTAAAGGTATACTTCAGAAATAGGAAGCTATATTTAAGCAATCATGTCTCATTTCCTAGCTCTGTAGGTTTTCAAAGGCAGCATTGCTTATATTTAGTAGCGGTTTTACCAAGGGAAGAGTACCAAGAATATTGAAAAACATTCTTTGAATATTTTTCAAAATAATTCTCAGTCTTTAAATAATATAAAACCACATTAAACCATAGCAGTAAGTACTTCATACAAAGGAGTGATGATGGCTGGAAGGGGCTGAAGCTAAGGCAATTCCGAGATATAATTTGTACTAAGTTTTCTTATGTATTTAAAGTGGAGATGACCTGATTGAAGTGATAGCACCAATTCCTTTGCTAATATGAATTTGCATTGTGGCTCTTGATATCTGTCTGCATGCTGGCAGTTTTTCTCTAGGGATGCCCTCTAGGGAGGCAGCCCAAATATTATACAAGATGCCTGTGTATTGACAATGAGAAATACAGGGAGAAACAGAGACTGGGCTCTGAGTTGGATCGTATGTGACATTGGCATGAGCTTAACAAGAGGTTCTATCTGGTTCATGGAACTGTGAAGCCCTGGTTCATGGTTGCATGTGCCTTCGAGTGCAGCCCCAAGAAGGTGAAAGAAGGGCAACAGTGATGCTCGGGGGTTAGAGAACTTGGATATGCAATGGGCTGAGGGCCTGAATAGGAACTGGAAAGAAAAATCAAGTGAAAATGATAAGGATTCCATATGGCTGGTGGATATAGGCACAAGCTCATTGCTGTTGTTTGAAATTATGCACAAACAGCCCAGTGATGTATATCTTTGGGGAGATCTGCATTTAAGAAAGACATAGAAATAATTTTTACCACTCTTATTTGTTTGTTGTTTGTTTTGTTTTTTTTTATTTCATGTTGCTGGATTTGTTTCTCCTAAGCTCAGCAACCCACCTAAGGCCATTTTACAAATACCATTTTGAGAAGCTCTTTTAGAGAAGTGCCTGTTACAACATTTTGCTTTTTACTTGTAAAAAATGAGGAAGAAAAGGACTGGGGGCATTTGTAACTCCTTCAGTATCATCAGTAGTGACTCTGTGGATCGCAATAGATACACACATCCCACTATGCAATAAATATCCTGTCTGTGAAACATTAG
Source organism: Neopsephotus bourkii (assembly GCF_033783945.1). Lineage (NCBI taxonomy): Eukaryota > Metazoa > Chordata > Aves > Psittaciformes > Psittacidae > Neopsephotus > Neopsephotus bourkii. The sequence continues at coordinate 3,657,936 of NW_026901434.1, read as the reverse complement.
AATTTGAAGCCTACACACAAGATCTAGTCAAGATTTCATTACCTTATTATTATGAAAATAAATGCTGAAAGTCCCTGATATGTATATATTTGGTCAGAAATTCACATTTTTGAGCAAATATAAACTGTAGATATTCAAGGACTATCAGGGCTGGATGTTTTGTGAGTTTGTCCCAGCAGTCCAAGCAAGAAGCAAGTTGTTAACAATGCATTATGTGTATTGAGGATTTAGTGATGCTTTAGTGACATTTCAGATTCTATGCATAATGGCTAAGCCATCTGGATGGGGCTGGGATGTGCAACACATGAACTAGGGAGACTCATGTCCCATTGGGGAAGCCAAAGCTGTGCTGTGAGTACTGCAGTGCACTAACCACAGATGGCTCACAGCCACTGTGTTTGTTAGTAAATTATCTGGAAGATCCCAGCTTCTCTTCTAGCTTTGTTGGTGAATTTTGATAGAAGAAATACTTGCTGGTATTTTTATTAGTTGTACAGGCTTTCTCAGTGTTAGAGATGGCTGAGTATGTCAAAGGTTCCTTGTTGGCCAGAACTGAACTCTAAGAAATAGGGTTTTCCTCATCCCAGTCAGATAGATGTTGTCTGCAGGAGGGTGGGTTAAAGACCTTTAAAGGTCCCTTCAAAATATTTTTTTCTGTGATTCTGAAGTGATGTTATGTGTTATTTATATCATAATTGTTGAAGTTCTGTTATGTGAAGCTACTGAATGCTATCTATTTGAACATGTACAGTAAATCCAGTCATGTAGGTCACTGATGCTTGCTACTTGACCTTTCTAATGTCATGTTAAAGTTAAATAAAAAGATTCTCAGAGGAGAATTATGTAGGTCAAGACAAGGTCATGAAAGACCTGGTATAAAGGACTGTATTCTAACAGAGATAAGGATTTTATAAAGTGATTTGTGATGTTTATCTTCTCATGACAGTTGAGTTCAGGATGTTAGAATTATTTTGGCTATGTTAGAAGTTGGTTATTTTGACAGCTGGAACTGAATTGATCTTTTTTTTCCCTACCAACAGTAAGAATAAAGTCTTTAAACCACGCCTCATATGTAATTTTTATGGGAAAAGAGTCCAGGTTTTGACACAAAGCAAACAGCATTAATTGTAAAATAACATTATATTCTGGCCATGAAAGTTATGAAATTAACTTGCAACATCAAGACTTATGGATGCATTTCCTTCCCGGGGCTGCCAATGGGGTGATGAGGGTGAACATTATCAGCTTTACTTAGAAGAGTTAAAATCTAATGTGGAGAGATGCACAAATCCTGAATTCTGATAGTGTGAGAAAGTGGTGATACTAGAATTCAGGAATATTCTCTGGAGTGGGTTTTTATTACAGGCTGATTCTAATGTTGAAGTATTTAATCAGTTATAACGTGATTTCTTACCCCATTGTTTTTATTAAACTGTGAATGTTAATTTTATCCCAAATAAGGGACCTATCTCTCTTTATCTAGTCCTCTTTACTCTTCAAGCAAAATTATAATGTGGATTTCTGATGGCTGGTTTCAGGCAATAGAGTATTTTAAATCCTAAATAGAGAAAGACTTCAATTTCATTGTGAGAGCAGTCAGGATGAATTAGTAGAGAAAACCTCAGTAGATGACACCTTTTTTTTTTTTTTAAGAAAACTATCTTTGAGAATATTTAGGATAAACAGAAAATTATTAACTGAGCAGACTGTTATTGTTTTGAGTTTTGTAGGGTGTTTTTATATAAAAATTTTTCTAGCATTGAATGTCTGTGAGCATCTTTAAAACAGATGCCTACTGTGTTAACACAGAGCAATAAATTCATCTGTCTTTTGTCCTGCCATAAAAATTGCCCCTGAAGTAGCTCCAGCTCCTGATTTCATCGGACACAATTCCAAGCAACACCCTTCATGCTCCTTAGCTGGGGGAAGCTGTGTAAGCTGACAGCAGGTAGCCATGATTAACAGGTCAACTTCTCAGAGTTTTTGCTGCTCAGAAGGGCAAACCTCAGAAGGTGTGGAACAACTCCTGCCAGAGGCTTTGGACACTGTAACTCCTCATCTCCGCATACCATCTCATTGTAACAGAAAAGTGGTAGAGAATTCCTATAATAACAGTATGGACAATTGTCTGGGTACCATAGAAACTGCCACTGCAAGGAAGAGCATTCCCTGCTTTGCCTTTGCCATTCAAATACAGAGAATGCAGAGACTTTGTAAAGGAAAAAAAGAGTGTGTTACTTTCATGTCATGCGATTGTCCATTTGCTGCAGCTTTCACTTTCTTGCTGTGTGGGATCAGCTCTGTGCAATTAATGTATAAAATGTGTCTCTTATAATGCTATGTGGTGATATTTCATATCAGAACCTTTTATAGTGTGCTCCTTCCCATCTCTGGTCTTCAGGCAGTCAGATGATTTGGCCTTCGTGGCTTTTCTAGTCATGTGAGGCAATGCAAGCTGTCTTGTTGGCAGCCTGTAGTGGCCATGAGCTCCTGCCTTCCTCTGAAGAGTTGCAGGTGTGAGAATGTCTCAGAGGATGTGATACCAACCCTTAGTTCTTGGCACAGAGAGTGCCTTTAATAGAAATGTCTTATTTTGTATGCAAAGGGATGGCTAGCAAGGCCCCTTAACGCCTTGGTAGCTATATCCCTTAGCAAAAATCTGTTAATAGAGGTGCAGGGAAAAATGCCATCCAGACAGATGGAAATGATTCTGCTGCTGAAATGCTGCCTGTGTGCAGTAAGTGTGTTTATTAAGGGAGGGATTCCCAGGCCAGACAGATGTCTGTAGTTTGCTCCCACACCTATGCTGAGAGGGACATGTTAGGGAGAATCCAGGGCACGTTTCAACATGTAAAATAGCTTCCCCCAAAGAAACCATGGGGGTTTGCTTCAGTTCAGCAAATTCATGACCTGGGGGGGGAAATCTTTGGATGAGCCTTTAATTTGCTGGTAGAAGGAACTCCCATATAAATGACAGTCTTGTTATACTACTCATTGCCTGATGCTTTATTTCCCTGGGCTATTTGAATTAGCTTGGTCGCTGCTGGAAAAGGGGTCACCAAGGGATGTTTTTGAACTGCAGTTGGTGGCTTTCTTACTAAAATCCTTCAGCAGTGGAGTTAATACGCAGTTGCTATATCAGGATGGTGGGGGGAGATGGACTGAACAACTTGTGAAACATTTCAGATCTTGTTCTTTCAATGGCTTGTAATTTTCACAATGTGCAGAATTTTTTTTTTAGCCTAATATCCTGAGCTAATTTCGAGAGGAAAGTTCTGCCTTTCTAGATTTCCTCCCACATTTCATTTAAATAAGTTATTCTTCACCTTTTGTTCCAGGCTGCCATGCTCTGTTAAATGCTACTTCAGAAATGACTGCCTTTAACTGATGGGTGAAATAATCTCTGTGCAAAGTCTGGAAATTATTTTCAGTCAGGGAAGTATTTTAAGCGTCTTTGAAATGAGAAGTGCAGGATAAGGGGGATAGGCACTGTGTGGGACTATGAAGTAGGTATTATGTGTTCTTTACTGGCTTCTGATATTTGGTGCTTTATGGGGTTTTGAGCATGTGGATTCTTTTTTTATTGGCCCTTTTGTCAGAGATGTCATGTTATTTTGCCACAACACCTGGAAGAGGTTGAATGGAACAAATATGGTTATGGACTCTCAAACATATTTTTTATTAGCTCAGTAGGACAGGCCTTGGTGGTTCCCTGCATGATCTTCCTTTGAAAATGTCTTCTCAGCCAAATCTAGCAGCTTAAATAGGAGTAACGGGCATGCCATATTCACATCCCTCTCAGACACCAAGTCATCTTGCAGTTGTGCAGAATGCTGCTGTTTTGCTTTGGGTCCTTCACCAGACAAGCATGCAGGTATGAAAAGCAAATTGCTGTTAACAATGGTCAGACAGTTACATGTTTTTGAAAAGGACCTTCTGATGCAAACATCTAATTCACCAAATTGAGTGTATGTGCTTCTATTTCCATACAAACCAGCTGGACTCTGTGCCTTACTTTAGTAAATCTGCTCACCTGTGATTTTCTCTAATGGCTGTGAAAGGATGTAGGTGCCTATGCCCAGAAGAGCATTTGGTGCCACACAGGTCAGAGTAGATGCTGTGAGCCCTGCATTGCTGTTCAGGCTGGGAATGACAGCCACTATCTGCCTTTCTCTGCCATTTGTAAGATTCTGTAGTTTCAGAACTTGCATTAAGAGAAACACTGATATCCTTGTGCTGCTCATTTCTACTACGTCTGTTTTGTGAAAATCCCGAGGACTGCTTTCAGAGGAAGGAGGAAAGGGAGGACCACAGTCTGTGTGAAATCACTGGGGTCTCATGCAGTAATAGCAGAGATCTGCATGTTGCTGTGCTCAGTAAGTAGCTAAGATATTATGCCTGTATCAGACTGGTAATGGGTTTCGGAGATGGCAATTGCAACTCAGGGATTCATACCTCTATGGTCATAAAAAGTAACTTTGCAGTATGTTTCATTTGCAGCTCTTGTTCCACAGCCACTTATAGTAAATACAACACAATTCACATGTCCCTGCAAAACCTATACTGTTTATATATACAGAGCATGTATATATACATGCTCTGCTCATGGTGTTCATGTATTTATCTGGTCCACACATATGCTAAAAGAACTGCCTGAAATTGGTTGCCTTGATGAAGCTGGCATTCACAAAACCTTAATAAAATTAAAATGTTGTCTCAATCTCCTTAATGCTCCTGTAACCTGTGTGCCTTTAATCATCTGCACTGTTTACTCCCTGTTCAGTTACAAGGTATAAGTAAGCCTAATGCTTTAATGCTAGTTACTGGCCTATTTTCAAAATCCCTTATAGATGTAAGTTGTATATAACTTAAATAAGAAATGTTGCATGTAATCATCACTACTGTTATCTAGAGGAAGGGAATGCCATTTCCTTTAACCTACCAGCCTGTATCCCCCAGGTGCATTTCTTAGAGTTAAAACTGATGGTGTTCCAGTTTGTAGGTTGCTCTTTAGCTCTGCAAGTAGATCATACTGCTGCACTCCCCAGTCTTGCTCAAAGTAGTCTTACTACTAGTGTCAGTCTTAGCTAGAATGCATATCAGAAAAGTTTGGTGATTCAAACTGCATGTCAGCATCACTTCTGCAGTGAAATGGACCAGAAGAAAAGCCAGGCCTTTCTTTCTTTGTGTTCCTTTGAGTATTGTTACACATTTGTCTTGAAACAGAGGCTCCTTTTAACACAGATCTTGCAACAAACATCTTGTATGTTCTTTTACACTCCACTCTTATAAGCTGTGTTTCATTTTGGGACCTTGATTCTGTGTTTTAAGTCTTGACAACTTATAACTACACAGCTTGTTATAATAGCCTGCACAAAGAGCCTTCTTGATTCATGTGTATCAAAATGCATGACTAAACCCTCACTGTATATTTTGCTGGTGTCTGGTATTAAACTTCTTTATGCTTTAGTCACACATTAAAAAGTGATGCATTCATTTTCATAACTGAATTCATCATCCTAGCACTATACTTTGCAGAAGGAAAGATAACGGAGGAAAGTGAACATTTCTATTATCTTGCTGTGGTGTGTGATCTGCCAGTCAAAAGAATTTAGATTTATTTTTTGTTTCGAAGAAGAATGCTTAGAGGGAGGGAAAGAGGATTGCTAAAAGCAAAAAAATGCATCTACTTGCTACTTGTTTCAGATATTTGTCCAGCCTGGCAGGAAGCTTAGAGAGAAACATCTCTTGCTCTGCCTGTGATAAGTTGACTTTACATGCAAATACATTATATTCTTATGCTATTTGTAAGCATCTTACTGTAATTGGGGGTCTTTATAGTTTGTTTTTGCAGAACTGTTGGATGGGTACCTATTTCCCTGGTTTTATTATTTCTTGGCTTTTAGTATCTCAATTTCCTACTGTATCACCAAACTTACTGTTTAGTTTCTAGCAGTGAAAATATAAGGGTAAAGTTATTCCAGCTTTTTTATCTTGACCTGAGGTTCTTGTGCTGAGTCCAACACTTCTTCCTCAGTGATTCAACATTAGTAGCTGACACATTGATTAGTATCCACTTGTAAAAGTTCCAAATCCAAAAGTTTTGGTCACAATGTATAATTTGCCCGAAGGGAGCTCTGGGAACTTCTGAACCAAAATGTGAAGCTGAAGGGATGGGACTGCTCTTTGCTCGATTTAGCAGATTTTCTGGACACTTTCTACCACTTCCTCACTGCATTTGAAAGCTTTTAGCCTTGATACATTTTTTTTTTTTGCCTAGTTCCTGGAGCTACTAACTAGTGTTTAATCAGTCCTGAATACCAGGACTGAATTTAGTTCCCTTCTCTTGTTGGCAATAGTTTGCTTTTTGATATTTTTGCCACTCTTGCTTGGACCTTTTCCTTTCCTTTCTGTGTGATAACTGCCCAGAGTGGCATTGTTCTTCCTAATTTCTGCAGCTCTTTCCTGTTTGAACTTATGTAATGGGCTTAGATGGTGTCTTCAGCTTCTGTTTGCTCACTGTGGAATTGCAAGCAGCAGCATGCTGCCCCTGCAGTATAACCTTCTGTTGGGGCCCTTGGAGAAGATGGAAAACTGGACAGTCTTGACAATTATTACTATACATGCCATGATTTCTAGTTCAGCCTACTCTGTCCACTCATTGGCACTTGATAGACCCTAGCAGGAAAGCATGTCCCAACAGCAGGCCCAGAAGGGGTGATAGATCACAGGTCTCCAGCTTTATCTAAACATCCCCACTTTCCTGTCAGAGAAGAGCTCTGGCTTTTGCAGAACAAATGGTAACACAAGATCATCACAACTTTGGGATCAGACAGAATTATTTCTGTAGCAGCAGGTACCAGTGATAGCTGCTCAGAAAAGTGCCAGCATAGAAACTACAAACATGTGAATTACCATGGAGATGGATACAAACCTGGTAAGGGCATTTTCAGCAGAACTGTCTCCTTGGCAAATTCAGCAAAGTGAAAACTTTTTGTGGGAAAATATCAGATGACAGGAGGAAGATCTCAGAACAGACACTAGCTTAGAGTCCAATGTATTCAAACTGAGCCTGGGGGGGAACCAGATTCAGATCTCTGCACTGAATATCATCCCAGATCTTGTTCTTCTTCTCTGTGCCTTCCTTTCCTTTTAAGTAAAAAATGTTGAAGGCTTTTGAAATCTTAACATTTTGGGTGGAGTTCATGTTTTCTGATCCAGCTCATCATCTTGGGAACACTGATAGAAAAGCCACATTTTGTCAGTCATTAGCCTTGCTGTTAAAACAATGGTCTTACCCACTCATGTAAAATGCATAGTAGTCAGGAGGGGGAAAGGAAGATTCTGCTAAACCACATATAAGGGAAATAGACTATAAACATTTTTAGTTTAACCTGGGTAATGCCTAATAATCCTTTTTTAAAAAATGTGTAATAGTTATCTTTAGCCCCTCTGAGATCAGTGAAGTGAAGCAGAAATCCAGGTCAGTATTAGATGCTTTATATACTGTGGGTCCACTGCAGGCTGCACTTAGAACAAGCTGTCTAGCTCCTTCTCAGCATCCATGAGGTTATGAAGCCTCCTCAACACCTTCTGCTGCTCAGCGGCCTGATGCAGGATGTCCTCCACCTGGGCACACCTTGGCAGGTCTGGTTCCTGCCTCTATCCCAGGAGAAAGGTCTAGGCATTGCTTGCAGTCTGAGATTTGCACTGCAGCTTCTCCTTTCAGCAGCTCTGTTGGGGTGGAGGCATTGGCCACCACCTAGAAAAAAGTTATCATTCAGCATTTTTGCCCCTCAGTGGGATTTTCTTAGGTAAAGAAAGCAAGTAATGTTTTGCCATGTAACAGTCTTTCCCAGCAGGTAAACAATTTAACTCAGTTGCTTTGATTTGTGTTATTGCTTCCAATAATTGTTTTGGTCAGGCTTTTGTGGGGGTGGCTGAAAAATCCAATTCTGCCTACTCTGAGTTTTTTACCAGTATTGCTTCCCTCCAAGGCACAGCACATGAAGTTGTGTTGAACACAAACATCAGAGTACCTGGGTTCCTTCTAGAAATGAATATGAAACATAGGAAGGGAGGAAGCTGTAGGTTTGCCTTTGCTTCAGAGCTCATGAAAGCAAGCAGATAAGGTTAAAGGGTAAAGAGAGTTGTTCAGGAAAAAGAAGTCTCAAAGACTAAAAGCTGAACCCTGTGGTTTGGAATAATCCTCAGAAAGTTTCTAATCTTTTGGTTGATTAGTCATAATGAACTGATTTTTCGGAGGCTTTCCAGGTTCAAATCAAGCTATTGAAATGCCTGAGAAAGACAAGGGAATTTGCTTTCACCCAAGAGGAAAACTGAAAAGTAGTGGAAAGCTGTTGCGTTCACCTATCCCCAGCAACAAACTGAGAAATACTGACAGGAAAGAACATGATAAGGAGCTGTTGTAGAAAGCTGAGGGTAAAAACATTCACAGTTTTGCAGAGCTGAAGAAGTCCTCAAAGGGCTCTGAGCATCCTGATGTCACATCCTGTTACAGCTGCTGGGAGTGAAGAGCTGCAGGGAGTCCTGTCCTCTTGCTGTGCTCCAGGAAGATGCAGGCAGTGAAGAAAACCCATCCATGGCAGGTGATAACTTGCATTTAAGCTGGGATCAAATAGGAGTGAGAGAATAGTACTAGATACCAGATACAGGTTCCCCTGTGAGGACAAATGGCTTTTCTGTGTCCTTTATGAAAGGTAACAACTTCATGAAAAGAGCAGGCAGATGTGCTGCCAAGGGAGCAAGTGAAGTGAAGACAAAGGCAAAAAAAGATGAACCCAAATGTGATATTCTTTGGCCTTGCCTGGTTATTGAGTATATGCAGAATAGAAAGAAGATACATTAACTCAAAACTGAATCTCCTAAGAAAACTTCTCAATTTGTTCAGCTACATTACTTCATTGTTGGCCTATTCTGTAGGCTGATAGAGGAGATGGTTTTGTCCCAAATTGAGTTAGATAAAACCTTTTTTGTAGCAATTTGTACTGCTTTGGACTGAATGTTAATTCACCTGGCCAGAGTTGAGTGAATGAAAGTAATCCTCTCCCTACCTGCACAGATTTTAGTTTAGACCCAAATAATACTTTTCCCTTTTCAACTGAATAATATGGAAATTATGAATTTGTTTCAGTCTTTTCCATGTTTTGTTTTCTTTCTTCTGCTTTATTTTATTTTCTTAAGATGAACTGCCATATCAAATAAATGACAGCTCTCATTCCAAGTTGTAAGGTTAGCTGGGAGACATTTTGTTGCCAAGTTAACCTATGTTCCCTAAGATTCGAGGTCCTTTGGAAATAGGCATTGAAGGTCTTATTGGACTCTTACTTCAGGTAGGTAGTACAGTTTGAAAGAAATAATCTCAGAATAACTGAAAGGCAGAATTCAGAATATGTAAGAAAAAAAAAAGCTGTAAGATAAAGCAAGATGGTGTCGCCAGCTTGAATCTGAGGTTTGATTATTATTTCCTCTCTTGGTGTGAGAAAAGTCCAGCTCTTTGATCACACTGGGTTCCTTAACATCCAAACCCCAAACCCTGGTTTCTTGAGTTTGCTTTGAAGGTGGAGTCTGTGTATGGAGCCATTAAAGTCTAAGAAATGCTGGCAGTCATGCAACAGCATGTAGTGTAAGAGAGGCTCTCTCCTCTGCCTAGCCATGTGCTTTGACAATATTTGCAGAAGTTCAGTGCTTTGAGACCTCTGCCAGGTTTGGTGGCACAAACAGCTGGTTTCATATCAAGGAATGCACACACCTTATTTAGGAAACCTGGCAGATACTTCCAAACTGAGGAATATTGATTTTGTAATGTGATAAGTGAATGTTGGAAGATGTGGATGGTGAAACCCTTGCAGCTAAAAGAGCTCTCAGGCTGCGCCACCTGTAGGTAGGAGCCTAAGTTAGCATGTCACTTTAAAGCATTCTTTGGAGAGCCTTCTTTCTTCCTCTCTGCAAGAAACCCAGAAAGCCTGGTTCTTTAGCTTTAACCCTTCCTGTCAGGGGCATTAAATTAAGCAATGTAAATCTACTCCTGAAAATTTACCATTTGTCTAACTCTGAGCCCAAGGTGGAGTTTCAATGGGCAGAATAATATTTCTTTGGGGAGCAATTAAAAATGTGTCTTCTGTCAGCAGTTGTCCTATTTTGCCCTTGATGAAGCGTAGTTTCAAGTAATAGCTGGTTTGTGTGGCAGTTGTTGATTTAGACAGTCATCTGATTTTTATTTTTACTTTTATTTTGATTTTTAATACTTATTTGTTCTCTTTCAAAAAGCCACAGAAATTCTGGTCTAAAGACATTCCCATCTGGGAGGCAGTGAGCCTTTCTAGGAGGTGAGCACTGCAGAAGATATGAAATAAGCACTGTCAGGACTGCAGTGTATTTCTTTGACTGGTCTCTGCTAAAGTAACCCCAACAGCAGTGTCTCTGTATTTGTGTCCATGTGTGCATACGTTTGGGTGATCAGTAACTAAAAAACATAATCCAAATGACAGCTCACATTCCTTCTTCTGGATGGCAAATGTAAGTTATTTATCAGAATGGAAGGGATAAGCTAAATGTGGGTACAGAATCTTCTCATTTCCATGGTAATGAATGTGTTCTAGAAAATTTGATTTATATCATATAGTTGGAGAGTACCTTTTATTTTAGGCTTCCTGGAAAAGGTTTTATTAAGCAGATTATTTTGACACTGCTTTTGTTGCTATCTTACATTACCATATCAAAGAACCACTCACCACACTAAGCACAAGAAAACAGCAGTACCGTACATGGGATACAGAGTTTATATTAACTGCTTGCAATGGCTAGTGTTCTAACTTAATTTCAGGGCCATTTTCTCTTTGGATAACACAGTTCTGAAGAACTGCTGAATATTTTACAAGATTCACATCTACTTAATGTGAGCAAACCCCAGGAATCTAAACCCATTGTATTTGCTATTCTTTTCTGTTGCATACTAGTCTGACAACCACTTGCAGAAATTCCTCTGCAAATGTCCCTCCTATTTAATGTTAAAAAACCCCATGGCTTCTGTCATGATAAATTGTGCCTGACAAATTTGGGGGCCATCTATAATGAGGCCATGGCACTGCTGGATAAGGAAGGTTGACTGAAATCATCTACCTCTACTTATGCAAGGCATTTGACGCTATCTTGCATGACATCCTTGCCTCTGAATGGGAGAGGCATGGATTTGGTGGACGGGGCACTCTATGGATAGGGAATTAGCTGGATGGTCACACTCAGAGTTGTGGTTGGCAGCTCATTGTCCAAGTGGAGACTAGTGCTGAGTGGTGCTCCTCAGGGAGCTCCCTCAGTGTTGGGACTGATTCTGTTCAACATCTTTCAGTGACATGGACAGTGGGATCAAGGGTAACCTCAGCAAGTTTGCTGACAGTGCCAAGCTGCATGGTTCAGTCGACGCACTAGAGCAAAGGGATGTAATCCAGGGGGATCTGGACAGGCTGGAGAGGTGGGCTTGTGCAAACCTCATGGAGTTCAGTAAGACCAAGTGCAAGAGCCTACACCTGGGTTGGAGCAATAGCAAGCACAACTACAGGCTGAGAGGATAACAGATTGAGAACAGCCCTGTGGAGAAGGACCTGGGGTGTGTTGGTCAATGAGAAGCTGACCATGCCCCAGCTGTGTGTGCTTGAGCCCAGAAACCAACCGTGTCCTTGGCTCCATCCCCAGAGCATGAGCAGCAGGTTGAGGGAGGGGATCTCCCCCTCTGCTGCCCTCTGGTGAGACCCCTCCTGTAGTCCCATGCCCAGCTCTGGGGCAGCAATGCCAGGGACGTGGAATTGATGGAGTGAGTCCAGAGGAGTCCACAGAGATGCTCTAAGGGCTGGAGCACCTCTGCTCTGGGGACATGCTGAGAGAGCTGGGCTTGTTCAGCCTGGAGAAGGCTTCAGAGAGATATTATGGCAGCCTTCCAATACCTAAAGGGGACCAAGAAGAAATCTGAAGAGAGGCTTTTGCCAAGGGCTTGTAGTGACAGGAAAAGAGGGAATGACTTTAACCTGCCAGAGGAGAGATTGAGATGAGCTCTTAGGCAGAATTTCTTCCCTGTGAGGGTGCTGAGGCGCTGGCACAGGGTGCCCAGAGAAGCTGTGGCTGCCCCATCCCTGGCAGTGTTCAAAGCCAGGGTGGATAGGGCTTGGAGCAACCCAGTCTAGTGGAAGGTATCCCTGCTGATGGCAGGAGGGGGTTGGAACTGGATGAGCTTTAAGGTCCCTTCCAGCCCAAACCAGTCTGTGACTCTATGAAAAAAATAAACAGCATTCCTCAATTTCAAGGATATTTTTCCATTAAAAAAGTATTTGGTTCATATCAAGGCCGGGTTGGATGAGGCCTTGGGTAATACGGTTTAGAGCGAGGTGTCCCTGCCCATGGCAGGGGGTTTGGAACTTGATGATCTTAAGGTCCTTTCCAACCCTAACTATTCTATGATTCTATGATTCTATATCATGAAATGTGCAAGCTAATAGTAACTGGAAGTGGTTTTGAATTTCTTTTGCTTTTGGGGTATTTTGCACAGCTTGGAATGATAGGATATTGTTGGTTACATTGGTGTCAGCTCTTCCCCTGCTCCCTTCTCACTGCACATTCAGAGGTGTTAACTTTTTGTCTTTATTGCTGTCTCATCATTTAAGCATTCATAATGGTTCAAAGTGCTGATCTGACTTAAAAGTAACCAGGAAATAACCAAGAAATAAATACTTCTTTGGAAGCAGTTAAAAAAAAAAAAAAAAAAAGTAGCTGGAAATCTGATTCAAAACAAATCTGTTTATAGTGGAAAAAAAATTAAAAATAATACAATTTTCTGCACTTTGGTACATCTTAGAGGTCAAGTTCACTTCTGTAAAGTGTGAACATGCAAAATGAAGGTTTTGAAGGTGAGCTTGGAGTGAATGGGAAGCACTGCAGGATATTTAGCACACTTAAAGACTGACATTTAGATTCACTTGTGTCAGCTTGGGGGGGCAACTTCGTTTTCTTTGTGCTTTGGTATCATTTCATAGCTCTTTAAGGAGATGGTTTATTTTGTGCTTCTGTGTTTGTACCTTAGGCATCATGTCTGCTTTCTCCAAAGTGTCCAAATGATAATAAAGGATAACAAAGGAGTAACAACCTAAAATGACACATGGCCTTTTTATTTGTGTCATTCCCAGAGTACAAGAGAATAATTCAAAAATAATATTGGTGCTGTATGAATAATTGATGTTGTGATCTCCAGACCAGTTGTCCTTTCGTTCAGGGAGTGGTGTCATTTCCTGCCTTTGTGAACACAGGTTTTTGCAACACATAGCAAGAGAAATAGAATCACTCTGCATGTTTAAATGTGGAATTTTGAAATACCATTTACAGTCACCGTGGGCACAAAGACACTTTATAGGTGACAAGGAATATTCTAGTATTGCTCAGGTTGCAGAGACCATAATGTTTCTGAATTGTTGCCTAGGAGGAATAAGAGCAAAAATCTCTGCAGCACTGCTATGATCTTCATGCACATCACCTATCCTAAATTCCACTGAAGAGGCACAATGAGCAATGGGGCAGTAGCAGATGTATTACCTTTCCATAGCTGTACTCCCAAGCACACCTTGGGTTTGAATACTGCCTTTGAAGGCCTGTAAACTTATTCTGCTTTAATGATACATCATTTAGAGCTGAAAAAGTAGTAGTGGTAGTAGTTATGGGTGTAACTGCCCTGGTAAATTTGAGACTCCTCCATTGCCCTTGACTCCAGATAGCTCTTGAAATTATAAGTTTTAAACTGTGCTGCATCCATGACACAAAACAACCAGAGCCAGAGAGTGCCAATAAAATATTCTGGGAAAAAGTGAGTGCTGAATTTTTGGAGGTAAACAAGTGACAGATACCCAAACTGTAGGAATACAAACAGACAGCAGCTTTAATATTGAAATTACCCAAATTTTGCCAATTTCAAGTTCAGCTTTGCTGTTTAGGTTCAATTAGATTAGAAGAAAAGAATTCCCTTTGGCACAGAGTTCTGCAATGCTGTAAGAATGCAGTTATAAATAAATAAATAAACAAGCCCAGACAGGGAGCACAGATGCCACTTAATGTGGCAGTGTATTAAAGTTTGCAGTTACTTCTTTTAGACTCTTCCCTGGGGTGCCATGTGTCAGCATCCTGGAAAAGGAACTGCAAAGTCTGGTTCAGTGATGTATTAGATGACATCTGTGCTTGCTGGCTTGGATTAGAGATACTGAATCAAAAAGAGTTTGATCTGCTTTACCAACACTAAGCTGACACGAGGTTATACAGCTTTAGCTTGCTGGGGTTTTTTATCTGTTTGTGTTGGGTGCTAAGAGTCAACACTGGTTGGCTTTTTTGGTTTGTGATTGCTGTATTCCTGGGCAGGGTGTGTAGTGTGAAATGGGTTTGGCTGTGTCTGTAACCTGCAGAGGAAGAGCTCTGCATTTCACATACTTAGTTGAAGGAGAAATACTCATGGGGGAAAAACTCATAGGTGGGAAAAAGTGGCAGCTGCTCAGGGCACCAGCTGCTTCATGTGACGTTAGGTTAGGTGTAAGGTTAAGAAAGCTAATTCTCTTAAGAGATCCTGCTAATGTAAGTCCCTCTAGGTTGTTTTCTTTTCCAGTGGAAAAACATGAAGTGGGAGCTCCTGTGTTAGTCCAGCCCTGCTGCACTCAGACATCATGGGGTGTACCCTGGCATAGGAGCTGCCTGTGAGCTGCTGATGGGCAGAAGCAGTTCAAAATGCACAGGCTGGTATCCTCTAATTTTGATTTGGGGAAAATTGGCAGTGTAGCCTCTGTGCATATACTTCTGGAATCCATTTACTGGATTAGTGTTTTAAGTTAAACACCGTAGATTAAGGAAATACCTTAAGTTAACCTGCATGCAGCTCAATGCATGGAAATAACCTGAAAGACTCAGATAAACCAGTCCCAATCCTGTCTGGTCATTCTAGTTTAATGGCTTGCTCTCTGTGTCTGCCTTACAGTCTAGAAAATTGCTTATGCGCTAGGTTCTAATGATTACCCAAAATCTGGTGTTTCTGCTTTTGAAACATTATCAAAGTTTGAGATTTATGGGAAAGTGCTAACTGATGATTTTGTGAACTGGATACAGTAGAAACAAGCTTCCAGATACCCATAGTTTTGGCTGAGAGTATTCTAGTAATGCCGTAGCTATCAAAATAAAATCTGGTGCCCATCTTGACAGGTACATAGCATTTGTGTGACGTAGGTAAATGTCAGCTTGGGGTTCACAGCCAAAACACATTTAGCTCACAAGAGCAGAAGGTCTAGTAGTCTAACCCTTTGTTCACCTAGAAATACTCTAAAACTGGGCTGAAAGTAGAATGAATTACAGGAAAGAACAAACACACATATATTAGTGTTCCTGTTTATCACTGGAAACAGTACAGTCATGCATGTGCTGTGCTTTGCAGAGCCCCTCCAAAGGGCTGTGTGCACATCAGGTAAAGGAAACTATTCTCCTTTGGTTTTGAAGACTCCTTTGGGTTTTGGTTCCTGACATTTTGAAGACAGGGTACATACTGTAGGCTTTGTACAACTCTGATGAAAATGGAAACTGATTATGTGAAAAGAGAATTTTGCTGTAACCAGAGTGCTGGTGGGGACTGGGAGGGAGGGGAGGGGGGGGATGTATTTACTGACAGAAGATAGCCAGAAAAAGCAGACTGTTTATTTATATAAGACACATTTATTTATATAAGAGTATAAATCGAGGGACTTAAGGGACTTCCAGGTCATTCATCTCCGTTGCCTATTTTGCATTCTTCAGGTTTGTGGGTTTTGTTTTCTCCTTTAGAAGATCAGGAAGCGTAATAAAAAGCAGAAGCCTCCAAATTAAAACTTTTGGGATACCACCTGTCCCTGGAACACAGTTCTGCCCTTGATGACTTTAGTGGAAGCTGTGTGTGTGAATAAAGAGTTTTAATAATTACAATTTCTATGCTAGTACAGCCAGACATAGCTATTACTATATCTTTAAAAAGAAAAGAAAAAGACACCACTGTCTGCTATTAAATAAACTATTACTTCAGTAGAATGATAGCCCTTCATTTTTTCTTGACAAACAAATCAGATGTAAACAACAGCAATCAGGTATTTAACTCCATGGCAGCATCAACACGTCAAGCGTGATATGTCTCAGTGCAGCTTTCTCCTGCATGTGGTGTATCTGGTGTTCTGCCTATGAAAGAGGAAAAGCAAAAGCAGTATGAGGCCTCCCTAAAGGAAATGTTTGAGAGGAGAAAGGGAAATGCAGTAGTGCACCATTTTCCCCCCAATTACTGTGTGCTTCCCGTCTTCCTAACTACATGTGTGGTGTGCTCTGGTTTGTCTTGGCCGATTCTAGGGCTCTAGGCTCATCTGACAGTGGAAATCCTTACAAATAGAGCAAAAGAATCAGCTTCTTAGACTAGGAGCAGTCAGTAAGACACCTTAGTTATATATCAGGTACTTCTTGACACATTTTTTAATTAAAAACTATTGAAATCTCAAAAGGTGAATCTAGAACCATCACAAATAGCCCTTTAAATGGCTTAAATAGGATATTTTAGGCTTTGTATTTTTGCAAACTTTTCCATACTTGGCATCATGGACAGAAACATTTGTTTCTCTTAGCAACAGAGCTTGCAACTAAAAGCCCTGCATTTCCCTTCACAGCCAAAGCCTCTCATTTCCTTTTTGCTTCTCAGGAAGCTCTTGTTGAAAACGTCTACAACAGCTGGTATCTCTTACCACATAGAGCTTGGTTACTTGACTGTTGATGACAGAGGCATAATCAGCTTTTGGTTTTCCTATTTTTTTTTTTTTTTTTTTTTTACAGGAAACAAAAACATGTTTCAGAGAACTTTCCATTGCCCTGGGAAATGCAGACACTCATTGTGTGGCATGTGGTAAAAAAGAAAGCTGTTTTGTTTTAATGGTGTGATAATGCCTGTGTGCCAAGAGCTGTGGGATAAGAAGTTCTTTAATTCAGTCCTGTAAGTGACAATGCATGTGTTTGAGAGGGGTCTCCATTGACCTGGAAATGCAGAAGCTCCTTGTCATAGTCCACAGTGAGCTTAAGAGTCCTGCAAGACCAAAGAACACAAGTATTTGAAGGGCTGAATGTTGGTTCCTTACCATGTAATTTACTTCTATGCACAAATATATCAGCATACATGTAAAACATTCTGCATCTGTTAGAGCCTTTCTGCCCCAGCATTTAGTTGCTGTTATTGAAATTCAAATGCTTGAGTTTTTAATACTTGAATCTTAAGCTTGAAAGACTGTACTTAGTGTGAACAGTAACAGTAGAGTGTCACCCAGTCAGGAAATTTGTCTTGTAGGAATAATGGAGCCAAACTCTCACTCACATCAATGTAAATCAGGAGTGACTTCAATTAAGTAATGGGAATTACATCTGTAAAAATTGCCACAAGAGGAGAATGAGGTCTGCTTTATGTTTTGAACAATTAAATGCTTGAAATTGGCATTTTAACTATATATACTCTGATAGGATTTTAAATTGTCAGAATGAGTTAAAATCACTGCTTTTCCTATGCACAGAATGGTTTTAATGGTGCAGTTATTTTCCTAGTGCCATATGTTCCCCATCATACAAAAAAAGTGCCTTTAAGCTCTTTAAACCTGTAACTACAAAATGTGGCTGCTCCTTGTATTTGTTTGTATATAAGCATATATTGTGCAAGCTAGGTAAGAATAACAAACATTGGTAATAAGCCTAATGTGAAAGTGGCTGTTAATATACCATGAAAAGTAGTGTGTCTCTCTCTTGAAATGGAAAGGCAATGGAAAGGGAATGAAGATGTAGCGCTGAAAAGTTCAAATTGAAAGGTTTTGTTTCTTCCTCACCCAGTAGTCTTCTGCTTCATGTCCATTAGGCACTCTTCATGCTGCAGAAGGTGAATGGAGAAATGTTTTTATCAGAACCAACTGATTTCTGAAGTGATGTCACTGGCAGCCTGGGCTGCATTTAGGGTGTATGGTGGAAGAATGTAATTCCCAGACAATTTAAGTCAGTATTCCTTGTATTTTTCCAGATGAGGAAATTAAGTTGTCCAGATCAAAGAAGGCCTTTGTGAAGAAGGTGTTAGAAAGGAGGGACAATTTGGGCTGATCTATACCATTGTTTTATTAGAAATATTAACCTACACTGCCCCAGCAGTGTGAATACATTGCTGCTCAAGTTGGGGCCAGTATGTTGGTATGAATTCTTTGCATTTTGAACTTGTGAACTGAATACACTGAAGGTGCTGGAAGTTTCAGCAGAGTGGCCTTGGAGAATCTGTGGGACTTGGCATGCCAAAGCCAGGGAGGGTTGGTACTGCCATGGCCCTACTGCCCCTCCAGGTGGCACACCTCAGAGGGGTACATGGCCTCATGAGCAAGGCAGGATGTGTGAGGCCCCTGGAAGATGCTCTCTAGAGAGGTGTTCATGTGGGTGCTGAGGAAAAAGTAGGGCTGTACTTGCTGAGAGTCTCTACTCTCTGTCAGGCATATCCAATGAAGTCCATAAAAGATGTTAAGTGTCACTGTCAAATCAGTCGTTGTTGCCTTTTGCAGTCCACAGCTGCTGAGGAGGTTTTGCTCACATCCAGTCAGCTTTTTTATCAAGGTGTGGTCAGAAAAAAGTAGGGTGCTAGTTTTGGCAGTGCTAGACTGAGTGGTGCTTTAGATAGAAGGATACTAGGTAAGAAATAAAAATCTCCTGGGAAATGAGGAATGTATTGCCCATGTGAAACTGGTAAATTTTTGACAGGAGTCATGTAAGGTCCATTTCTGAACTCTGCCTGTGTTTTTAGTGACCCTGATCTGTCATGGTCTATCATGAACAGTGAGGAAGTTGCTGTGGAAACTAATTTTTGTCACATTTTTATGAATGATATGTTTCCCTCAGTATCCTTATGCCCTGTTCTAAAATCTTTCAGAACTATAGTTGCTGCCCTAATGGAGCTATAGTCGACGGTTGATACAGAATGCACTTTTTTTCCCCTATTCCCCCCATTAAAAATAATAGTAACCTGTCAGCAAAATGCGTTTTGGAATATCTGTTTTTATTTCCTTTAGATTTTCCAAGTCTGTAGTTTCATCTTGAAGCTTTTCTTCAGCTGCAAACTATCCAAATTTACATGATTAGCAATATACGTGTTGGAGAGGAGAAAGGACTGAATATGAAGGAATGAGTATCCATTTCCCCAGTGATTCAGCACAGATCCTTTAAATTTGTGGGGTTACTTCCTGGATATATAATGTATTGAAGGTGCTTAATATATATATCTATATATCTGTTTACCTATATATATAGATATATAGTGGATCTAAGGTGCTTAATGATAATTATATATAAAAATCTCCATGGCCAGATGGTGTTCACAGTGAATCCATGAACAAAGCCTGTTTTCATTGATCAATGCTATAAAAAACCCTCAAACAAAAAACCCCCATGAATGCAGTCTGAAGGGCAGACTGGCTCTCTCCCTATCACTTTTCCCAGTTGTTCCACTTGTTTCTCATACTTCACCAAAGATTACCTCTTGATTCACTCAGTAATAACTGATTTGACTTCTGATGCTCCGTGCCAGTAGTTATTTCAATACAGTGTTTTCAGAAGGGGGAAGGAAAACCTGAAAATCCATATAGATAGGTGTATACGTACATATACATCTGCACACACAGAGACTTGAAATCTGTCTTTCAGCTTTTTGGGGTCTTTAGACATAAATTCTGATCTGTGATGTTTTGTTGGGTTGACATAATTTTCCTTCTTCCCTTCGCTGTGTGCTGGCTTCTCCTAAAAAAAACTTCATGCCAAGTCAGGAAAAGAAATTCCTTCCTGGAAGGCAGGGTGCTCAGAGACCTGGATGATGCTGCTGAAAAAGAGACTGCAAACTGTACAGTACAGACACATTTCAAAAGAGGAGCATGCTGGGGTGGGGGGGAAGGGGGCAGGTGATATTTGCACTAATCTGTATTTTGTATTATTAAGCACTTCCCTTTGTCAGTGCTGAAACAGAAAAAAAGCAGCAATGAAGTGTTCTCTATAGTTATATCTAGTGAATATAAAAGTGCTGTTTTAGTGATAAAAGTATAAATCATTTGTGTTTCCAACAGTCCAAAATTCAGAGCAGGTGACGTAATAAGTTTTCCTTATTTCACTTTGTCTGATTTCATACAGTACTGCTTTTAAAATTGATATTGACCTTTAATGTTTATGGAAACAGCTATCAGTATGCGGAAGATTAAATGAAGCAGTAGAAAGAGTGTGCAGCAAATAAGTATAACAAGATGTAACTGATAGAGTAACTATGATGTCCCAATGAATAAAACTTAGTATTTTTTGCTGTGGGCTAGTTCCTCAGCACTTCTCATGTTGGTATTGGATAGAGCAGGTGTAAGTCAGCCTATGTATTACCCATCATTCTCATGTGCACTTAGAAAAACTGGTCTCAGAAGAGAGACTTCAAAATTTATTATTATTTTTATGTTATTTCTTTTCCCCCTGAGATTTAAATTATTCAGTGGTATACTTACATTTATAACAGGTGTAGAGACCCTGGGATACAGGACCTGGCATATGAGGGTACCGCAAATAAAACTGAGTGCCAAGGCAATAAAATGGCAGCTAAAATTCAGTGCAAGCAAGTGGGAAGCATCTTCACATGGGATAGTAATAGCCTCTTTGCTTTATCTCTGTGTATATATGTTAACTCAAAACCTCCTGCTCCTCATTTCCTTCCCAAGTCTGTACAGAGGTCTCTGAAGGGCCAGGCAAGAAGGAAGGTAGTTTCTCCTGAAGGCACCTGCCATTCAAACTGGGCTCCTTGCCTGAGAAGGGACTGTGGGATGAACAAAACCTGAGAGTGAAAGCCTGATTTTAGGGTAGGATGAGTCTGATAGTGTTCGGAGCTTCAGGAGCATACACAGCTCTCTCCACTAGTGCTCAAGCTATAGGAGCATCCAAACCTTGCAGATTACTGTCCTACACTCTGCAGCCACTTTCTTCATTATTACTTGTAAAGGGTAGGATCTAGCATTGCTGTAAGTCATTTGCCATCCTTCTCTTACCTTCAGGATATATCTGCTGAGACCTGCACTGTCTGATCCCAAACTGACTGACCCTGGTGGCACCATTTGCCATCAATGAAAGGACATTTTCGTATTTGCAAAAACTTGAAAGTACCAGCTTCTAGGCTGATTCTGAGGAATAATTCCAATGGTTAGGAGAAAAAGTCTTGTTGGATAGCTGAGGAGACACAAGCAGTATTTTTGTCTGCTGTGTCTTCTATCTACAACTCAGTGATTCATAAGTCTAAGCTTGATAAAGGAAACTGCACTAGGTCTTAATAGCTTTATACAAGAATTTTAAAATTTTATGCATTTATGGCTAAAAATCTTGGACACTGGGGAAAAAGCCATTGGAATTACACAGACTTAAATTTACACTCCGCTAAGTCTGCGTGAAACCTATTACAACACTAGCTTTGTTTTCTCCTTTCAGTACCTTAGTGACAGTTTTCAGTTTCACCATCAAATTAGAGGGCAATACCCTTAACAATATTGATCTTGGCTCTTAAGTGAAATATAGAGGGATGTATACTGTTCTTTAGCATCTGAAGTGCAAACTGAAAGAGGACTTAACAAAGAAAAATATAGATAACCTTTTTTTCCAGGAGAATGTTTCCAGATATTCAAACAGAAACTTGAGTATTAGAATTTCATAAATCCCCATGTTCAGTGAGGGATTTTTGACTGACTTTTTGTACTTACTACGTCAAAATGTCTGGTATAAAACGTAAGTTCTGAATTACCGTGTTGAATAAATGAGCATTTCACACCTTCCCAGGAGTCTTCAACTGAACATCTGTGTAAGGAGGGTTCAGCCTGCCTGCAGCATCTCACGGAGATAAGGTGCAGCTTGACCAGCTCTGAGGTGGAGTCCAGGGGGATGCAGTGAAGTTTTAGTGCCACACTCAAACAAGCTCACAAAGCTGTCCTAAAGCACAATGTCTTTTGGTGAAGGCTGGCAGATGTTCAAATAACTCCTGTGCAGGTAGGACAAGTACAGAGCTATGAAAAAAATTGCACAGACATGTTTTAGATTCATTTTCAAGTCCAGGTGGGTTTTACTTCACTTGGTTAAAAATCTTTTATGTGGAGATAGAGATGCAGCCATTATTTAAGAAAGGCCTTTTTTATGCTAGCACATCAAGGCGGATTAGGAAGAAGGATAAGATACTTCTGTATCCATGGACTGTATTGTTGACTCTGCCTGTGATTTGAACCATACTGTGAAATTCTACTTGCTTTTAGCTTCATATTGGGTCCCAATCTATTATAAAACAGCACATTCCCACTGCTTCTTTTCAAGCTCTTGCTGACAGTTACAAGAATAGTTCAGAGCTGCTCTGAGCAAGGGATGCATTTCTGAAGGAGGCTCTTTCTGTGGGAAGTTTCAGCAGGAACTGAAGGCAGAATGTCCTTGTGTAGTTGCCCAGGATGAAGGGACGGGTGTTCTGCCAAACACGTACTGTAATTCATGCAAAAAACCCACCACACAGATATTTTTGAAAACATATGAAAAATATATGTGCAATATGTCACCTTTCCAGGCATAGTGCCAGTGTACTGAGTTCTTCTGGGCTTTTGTCTTCTGTAGAATGCCATAAATTAGAACAGCAAAGGCAAAACTAGAGGAAAGAGGGAGGGAAAAAGAGGGGAAGAAGGCTATTTTTTTGGCATCTTAATCTTACACATGTCCCTGTTCATAAAACTAAGTGTCTGATTTCTCTTTTCTCCAGACTGCACTGTGCTCTTCCTTGGTTTGGAGTACATGATAAGCACTTTGCTAAGGATTCAACTATGTGTAGCTGAATTAAGTTTTCTTTCATGTTGATTTTGAACTTGTTGCAGTCATGGGTACATGTTAATCGCAACCTGACTGCTGTGCCAGGTATTGGCATGCTCTGCATGTGGGAGAATTCAGATGGAGATGGTTCTCATGTAGTTGATTTTTACAGTCTGGGCTTTTTTTGTTCTTCAGCAAGAGCACGGAACAGTTGGTGTGGAATGAGGAAACTTGCTCAGAAATTTTTTGGAGTGAAGTTAATACCTGCAGAAAACATCCTGATGGCAGAGGTTGCCCAGCCGTTTTCCAGTAGTGAAGACTCCTTAAAATTTTTATAAACTATGTCTAATGTCTTTGACTTTCATAGATGGTGTTTGATATTTAACTGGAAGCCCCTGGGTTTGCAAAAAAGCCACAGTTCCTTCTCCCTTGTATGCTAGTTAATGTGTTGCAATTTCTCTTCAATATTCTTGTTTTCCCCAAGAAAATTACTGTATCTAGTCTAATTAATATATGAATATGAAATACTTAATTTAGCCAAAGTGGCAGCAGTAACACTGCATGTTACATAAAGCACACAGTGCGGAACCAAAGTAGCAATCCCAGTTTGAGGGGCACATTCTGGGCTCTCATCCCACCCATACGCTTCCTGCCCAGTGCACATGTCCCCACCAGCCTGGCACGTGCGAGATCCTCCAGTGGCAGTGTGGGCAATTGAAGTGAAGGAAATGGAACTGTAACAGTATGATCAAATTGTTTATTAACTTATAAAAGAAAATAATTACAGTATTGTAAATTGAGAGAAAATGGATTTGTCATCATGCCCTCAAAACTTAGAAATTGCTACATTTATCGTTGCCCACTGAGCCTTAATTTTTCCCCCAGCTTTTCTGATCCAATCTCAAACTCCACAATGATATCCTGTGTTTGTGGTCTTACTTGCAGTACAGAAGTTGCACATAGAAACAGATAGAGGGAAGATTTCTTGGGCCTCTCTAATTCTGGCATGTGCTAACTTTCAATTGGGTGACTTTGCTGCGTCCTTTAATATAGCTATTTTTGTGTGTATGTGTGTATAAATTAAAAATAGCTCTATAGAAATAACTTTTAAGCCCTGGAGTATTTAATAGCGAGCAATTCCTTTCTATAAAAAATTTATAACAACTTATAAAATGTAATCAACAGAGAATTGTGCCCCCGCTTTTGAATTCTTTAGGTGGTTTTAAAAATAATACTTTAAGGATGTGGAAATGACAGCATGAAGTGTTTCTTTCCTGTTGAATAGTTGCTAAAATAAATGATTACAACTGTATGAAAAATATGAAAAGCCTACCACTGTTACACTTGAGCCTGTGTGAAAGCACCTTCTTTTGAAGGGATAATTGCTTTGGCATATATAAACATAATTTATTTTACTGAGATTTAAAGATTAAACACCAAAGTTCTTCAAAATGAGGTTCTAACGATGTACTGTTTTACTATGTCTACAGCCAGAGGTATTAATCTCAGGTCAGTTTATGTTAAATATTAAGGGTTTATCTGACCTTTATTTGACGTTACTGTTTTATTTTCAGCAAGCAGTAAACACTGTAGTAGAGGCCCAATATAAAGAAGCTATAAAGAAATAGTTTTTTAAAAACAGCATCTAAAAGTCTATAAATTGTGAAAGGATTGCAGAATAGTTTAAAACACTGTTGAGGTAGTAGGCAAAATACAAAATCTGTTGCAACCAGATGAAACGGAAGTTGAAGAAATTTACATTATCACTGGGGATAGCAAAAATGTCTTTTTAATGGTTTTAGGGAAATTAAAATATATTTCCCCAACCAATATTTTTCTAGGAAAATTGTGGATGAGGATGTTTGGCTTGGTTTTGGGTGGCTTTTTTTGTTTGTTTTTGAGATATCAAAAAGTAAGAAAGATTATCCAGTTTTAATTTCTTCATACGAAGCTTAAACGTAATGACCAGAATGAAAATAATAATTAAAAATATTTGGGCCCCAAAGCTATGTTTTGATCCAAAGAAAAATAAAGAATCTTTTTGCTATAATCTCTTTATTAGGCTCACATGTCACAAGAGTATCCACTGTGTCAAACAGCGGTTGAGTTCAACAAGTCCTGGTATTACAGCCCCAAGTCTTTGTTGAGAGCCACAGGGTAAATCTGCAGCAATAGAACAGATTCCCACAGCTATGGTGTCTGATTATATAGTGTGCTATAAAAATTAAATGAACACTATGCTTAAATAAGATAACAGGAGAAAATCATAATACGAGGTCAAATGTAGATAACCAATACAAATACTCTTCTATAATGAAACACTTTCCATTGATGTGCACAACTTTCTTGCTTTCATAACATGCATATTTGTAAATAATGAATTTTAATGAATGAATGCTAATTACTGTAGATCAAAACAACTCTTGGAAAGTTTAGAACTGGATTTTAAGTAGAGCTTGTTGGCATTAACATGAGGCATATTTTTATAATATTCCTCAAGCAGCTAAGCTTTGCAGTCTTATTGGCTTTCTTGTCCTGCCATCTCTTGCCTTCTGAAGTCTATGAGGCCTAGGGATGATTTATATGCCCTATGTATCTGAGATGGGCTAATAAAATATGTTCAGAAGTCTTGACTTTTGCAGGGTTGTAAGGAAATGCCTTGTTTAGGGACATAAAGGAACAGTTGAACACCAGGTTTGACAGACTTGCTCCTCTCACATGTCTCTCAGGGAAGGGAAATTGTGCTTCAATTCAGCCTTCCCAAAGCCCTCTCCTCAAAGCTTGCTTGCTTGCTGTCCACAAAAACCAAAAACATCACAAAGCCCCACAAAAGTTTAAAGAATAATCTCGTTCTTCTAACGTCACTGTCAGTGCAGCTTTTCAGAGCACAATTTCCCCTTATAAACAGATTCACGTTCTTTTTACAGGCTCTTTCAGCCTGAACATGTGGTGACCAGGGTCCTACTAACCCTTTGCTTGCTGCAGCACTTTACAGTTTAATGGCAAGAACATGCAGCTGATTAATCTTCCCAAGAGCATGAATGACACTCTCCTAACTCCTATAACGAAATCTTACAGGTTGTTTATTTTTATTAAACTGTTACACTGTAATATACATGTCTGATTACACTGGTCTTGCCAAAAACCCCAAGGTATATGATAGGGTGGGCTTTTCTGTTCTTTTTTGGTTTCTGCTGTTTGCCTGTGGGTACCTTCTTCTGTCTTACATTCCTACAGATTGGTGTCCTGTCACCAGTATCGGAAAGATCAGGATTGTGCTACAGCTGTCCTTGGCCCTTTTTATCAGGCCAAAAATAACATCAGCACAATCTAGTGGTGCCAAGATTGTAACAAGCTATAATGACATATGTTTTTTGGGGGGAATTGATGCTGTGACTGAATAAGAATGATAATAGTTGTGGTTGCAAGTAGAGAAATGCTGCTCTGTGTCCTTCAGAACTCCTTGGATGTATAAGTAGCTTGTCATTGTTAGGATGTTGGTATGCATTTAGAAATCTCCTTATCAAATGCAAAACTGGTATGAGTGTTTGTAAACAAAATTTAGGCCAGTTCCCAATGGGCATCATCACAAAACAAATCACATTGCTATAGATAATAGCCTTTGCTCAGGGTAGCCTTTCCATGTATGATAGTAGAGACTGAAAAATCTGTGTATTACTTAAAACTAATATGTAAATCTAAAATAAATCATTGCATATTTTCTGCTGCCCTGAAAAGCCACAAGTAGAGAGAATGCATTCAAAAGCCTGCACTGACTTAAGAGTCAATGGATACTGGCTATTCCTTTGTTGTATGTCTCAAAGAATATTATATATCTGGGCTGCTTTTCCAGTGTAGTCCCAAGTTCATTTTGTGCAACTGTTCAGTGTTTATGAGCCATTTTAGTTTTCAATTTCTATTCTGATTTGAGATAAATCTTCTTGAGCACTAGTTTCTACCCTATGGTGCTTGGAAAACCAGGAGAGTACTCACTGAACTTTCTACTTGCTGGGAAGTAAGTATATCTTACTTATGCCTGTATGCCTCCTTACTGCACAGATCAAAGGCTTTTGTTATTGCTCTTCTGTTATTGCCCTGTTGTTTACACCAGCTAACACCTCTCCAACAGCATGTGGAAGCCTGTAGCTTGCTCATAAGCCAGTTCCAATCCTGCAAAGCTAAAACAGAAAGGAAAAATATGTAAGAACTGGGGGTTGGACTAGATGATCTCTTGAGGTCCCTTCCAACCCTTGGGATTCTGTGAAGGATTCTGTGAAGGATCAGAGGGTATTTAAAGAATAGTATGTCATAGATCTAGTATATCTTGGCTACCATCTTTTTCTTGGGTTATTTTAGTGGCTGTGTCTAGCTTTCTACTAGCTGTGCTGCATTTTAATGGCTTATCATAATCATAAAAATGTACCTATTACCTCCATCCAGAATATGGAGGGTATATGGGAGGGATGATGCATAAAACTGGGAGCTAGTGAGTTCATGTTAGAAATAAAGTAAAAGCCACCTTTACAGTGTTGTGACAAGAGTTCCTCATGCAGCAGGGCCTCCTGGGAGCTCTGGCTTGCCATTTATGCAGCCCTAGAGCTAAACCTCCAAGCTTTCCCAGGGAAGAACTATCTCTGGGTTGGGTAAGGTAGGTTTAGTCAACCTATTTGCAGGTTGAGTGTTGCAAAAACTGCTAATCACTTCTGATGGGTGCACTCAATATCCTGGTATCTAAATAAGCTTAAAAATTATAATTTTAATTTGTGTTCCTCTGTTCTGTAGTTCTTACTACTTTCAGAATTTATTATAAAGTCATTGAGAAGAGGCAACAATTTTCTTTCTGGCTAAGTATTAAAAATACCAGCAGAATTGCTTGTATTTCACAATTAGCAGTCTTTCCAAGGAGTTCTAAAAATTAAAATAATTAAAAAAACCAATCTTGTCAGTTGCGTCTCTTCAAGTGGTGAGTAGCTGAAATGGGCTCTTCTGTGCAGAGTCTTGGGAGGAATATTAGGAGGAGAAAGAAACTGGATAAACCAGGTCAGCTAGATTAGAAATAATCTTCCTGGGTTTCATTCGTTACTTCTGTGTAACTCCTGCAGGAACTGCATTAATGAAAATCAGGAAGTTTCTGACCTAGCAAAGATGTGTGTAATAGAGAAATAAATAACAAGGACACCCTCTGGGCCCCTATCCGCAGCTGTGGCAAATGGGTTAACTCTGGCAGAGTTGTACTGAAATTCTAACAACTGAGGATCTGCTCTTTATAAATTGCCTACTTGAGCAGCTATGTGTTTCTCTTTTAAGTAACAAGGAAGCAACTTACTAGTCAAGTGAAGAATGTATATTGATACATGTATTTTTTCTGCCTCTATAAGCAATGGACTAAAAAACATATTATGTCCAAAGTTGCAAAATAGAACATGCAAGAAATGTGTAAGCTTGGAGAGAGGAAAAATGTCTCATTAACAGTTGTTCAAAGGAGAACAATTTACTGTACAAAAGGAAACGTTACAGATTTGATTCAGATAGGGACCATAAAATCTCCAGATCAGGATGCTGACTTGATATCGATCAGTTATTGCTGCATAAATCCTCAAAGAATGCTCGGTGTGGGAAATAGGCCTTCTCAGCATAATGTTTTATTTTCAGCCAAATTATTGATACAGAGTAAAATGAAGCTGAGGATATTGTACCAGGATTACTACATCCACCACTCTGTTTCTAAAGCTGCCAGATTTTTCATAGGAACATATCTGAAACAACAAATATCAGAGTTACTATGCACAAATTCATGGCTTCTTTCCAAGGCAGATTACTTCTCTCAACATTCCTATCTTTCTTCTCGTATAATGTAAAAAGAAAGTATTAATCATGCAAATATCAGTATTTAATGATTATGAGGTTAGTGCCTGCAAAGCACTTGAGAGATAAAAAGTGCTCTATATGTAGGATGTTTAATCCTTGCCTTATCTTAGTTAGATACAGAAGGGCCAGGAACTGGTTCATCTTATCTAGAAAGGCAGGTCTCTGATACTTGTGATATGTTGTGTAAAATAATCCACTCCAGACTTACTGAGC
The DNA here is from genome assembly GCF_033783945.1 of Neopsephotus bourkii. Lineage (NCBI taxonomy): Eukaryota > Metazoa > Chordata > Aves > Psittaciformes > Psittacidae > Neopsephotus > Neopsephotus bourkii. The sequence continues at coordinate 3,628,959 of NW_026901434.1, read as the reverse complement.
TCTATGAGAGTCTTTTCATTCACTTTAACCTGCTTTGGAAATTCACACTATAGAAACATTTGCATGGTAATGAGTATACAGCTCCAACCTAAAAATATACTAATTATTTTAACAAATGTTTGGAACATTTGGCTAGCTAATTAAAATGACATAATGAATGCTGCAGATACCATTGTTACCTCATGCAATTATATAAATGAAGATCTACTATCTAATGAGGGACTGAGGAAAGAAGATGGTTGTAGAAAAGAAATAAGTCAAGCATAATCTTTTCCTGCGTGTTAGCAATGCTATAGAAAATACAGCAATATGGTCTTTTGAAAGTGAGTCACAACACTTCTGCTGAACAACCTCCTTTTTATTGAAGAGTTTCTGTTGGGCAGGTTAGCAAGAATTAATGGGAACTTATGAAACCATTGCTGAATGGCTAAGAAGCTTGTGTAACCCGAGTAATCTGCTGAAGCTGGCCATAAGCAGTCACTGGGGAGATAAAGTTCCAAAAGAAAAGTATCACAGTATCACAGTATCACAGTATGTTAGAGATTGGAAGGGACCTCAAAAGATCATCTAGACCAATCCCCCTGCCGGAGCAGGAACACCTAGATTTTTTGAATGGGTTTTGAATGTCTCCAAAGAAGGAGATTCCACAACCTCCCTGGGCAGCCTGTTCCAGTGTTCCGTCACCCTCACTGAGAAGAAGTTTCTTCTCAGGTTTAAGTGGAACCTCTTGTGCTCCAATTTGTACCCATTACCCCTTGTCCTTTCATTGTTTGCCACTGAGAAGAGCCTGGCTCCATCCTCGTGACACTCCCCCTTTATATATTTATATACACTAATAAGGTCACCCCTCAATCTCCTCTTCTCCAAACTATAGAGACCCAGCTCCCTCAATCTTTCCTCATAAGAGAGATGCTCCACTCCCTTAATCATCTTAGTTGCCCTGCGCTGGACGTCTCACTTGCTCTCCTTACTTTCTTTTTCTGTGTGTTATGGGAACTGTTCAGGTTTAGCTAGGAGATGAAACATAGCAAAAGTTGTTTCCATAGGTGTCACTTTCATCAACATAATTCTCAGTTGTCTGCTGGCACATAGCACTTTTCTCAGCCAGGAGAAAATTAGGGGAGAAAATACCCAATTTATGTATTCTGGGAGAAGGTTTATCTGGTAGGATTCTAGATTTTGCCTTCTGGAATAGGTCATGTTCTCCCTAAAATGTTCTGCTTAAAAAATTTTCCCCTACTTAAAAACCTTTCTTGCAAACAAGTATCAAAACCTACTATGCACAAGACTCAAAATTTGGGCTGTTTAGCCTGGAGAAGAGTAACCTGATATCTGGAGGGGCCTACAAGGGTGCTGGAGAGGGACTCTTCATAAGGGACTGTAGCAACAGGACAAGGGGTAGTGGGTTTAAACTAAAACAGGGGAAGTTCAAGCTAGATAAAAGGAAGAAGTTCTTTACTGTGAGGATGGTGAGGCACTGGAACAGGTTGCCCAGAGAAGTGGTAAATTCGCTGTCCCTGACAGCGTTCAAGGCCAGGCTGGACAGGCCTTCAGCATCCTGGTCTAGTCGAATGTGTCCCTGCCCATGGCAAGGGGCTGGAACTGGATGATCTTAAGGTCCTTTCCAGCCCAAACAATTCCATGTTTCTATGTGCTTACCTTTAATTTTATGCATAAATCTCCCCAGTTCTTCTGAAACATTTGTTGAAAAGGTATGGATGTGTTTTAGAATGGGCCTGTCAAAGTGACGAAGTCTCTATCAAACTATATGTACAATGGACCACCTCCACATAGTGAGTTGTCTGTGTATAAGTGATAGGTACAAAATGATAGGAGGGTAGCTTACAGCTGAAAATAGGAGCTGGCAGCCCAAAGTCAAAACTGGTAGGGTAGGAATATCTAAACACTTCATGATACAGGAATGGAAAAAATAGTAAAGTAGTTCAGTAAGAGAAGACCATGGTTGCCTTGGAAGGCTGAAGGGCAGGTTGCCTCTCATGGTGTTGTGATAACAAACTTAAACTGTGAGAAGAGAGCTGCTGTCTATGGTGGAGGATGGTGCAAACCACTGCCACATTTAGAGCAAGACTATATACATTAGCAAATGAAAAATTAATCATTTGATGAAAACACAGGGAGTTACATTTCCATTTGATAAATAGGGGAGCATGAATAGAGAATGCAGGTTAATTTATTATAATAGGATTAAAAATAGGGCCTGAAACTTGCTGGGTGACACAATTTTCTTATGTTTTACAGACATGTAACAACTAGATTATCTTCAAGATCTCTGTCTGGAGATCAGTGAGCACCTTAATGCAGGCAGGTAACAGTCCTGCTGAAGGCAATATGGAAGACGAACTCTCCAAACCAAACAGTGCTCTCTCTGTGTTGAATACCCATAGTATTTTGAATGCAGGATGCTGACTAGTGTCTGTTTGGACCAAAGGCTGATGTTAGTTGGTTATAATTAGCTTGAGGCTTTTCTCCATGCTCAGAATTCTGTGCTGTTGGTGTAGGAGGCAAAACAATTATCAAGAATGCAGGAGGCTGTGATTTAAATCTATTTACATAATTTTGCTATATTTTTCTTAAAATATTTCTGTGTCATTGAAGAATCTTTCCTGGGTTGTCCTTTCTAGAGCTATTTTGGCAATTTTCCTGGAAAATGAGCTTTCAAGGAATAAGAAAAGGACCTTCTGTGAGGGACTGGGCTGGTGGAGGTTAGACCCATTCCCTGGAGGCAAGTGAGTGGAGGTGGCATGGCCATTCCCTGAGCAGGAGCAGTGCCAGCCCTTGTCCCTCTACACCAGTGTCTCCCCCATCCAGCCTCTGTGTTCTTTTTACCATGAAGTGGTACAGTGGTCAGTGAGAAACTGAACATGAACAGGCTTCAGTGTGCGCTCGCAGCCCAGAAAGCCAACCGTATCCTGGGCTGCATCAAAAGGAGTGTGACCAGCAGGTCGAAGGAGGTGATCCTGCCCCTCTACTCTGCTCTCGTGAGATCTCACTCGGAGTATTATGTGTGCAGTTCTGGTGTCCTCAACATAAAAAGGACATGGAACTGTTGGAACAAGTCCAGAGGAGGCCACGAGGATGATCAGGGGACTGGAGCACCTCCCATATGAAGATAGGCTGAGAAAGTTGGGGCTATTCAGTCTGGAGAAGAGAAGGCTGCGTGGAGACCTCATAGCAGCCTTCCAGTATCTGAAGGGGGCCTGTAGGGATGCTGGGGAGGGACTCTTCACTAGGGACTGTAGTGGTAGGACAAGGGGTAAGGGGGTCAAACTTAAACAGGGGAAGTTTAGATTGGATATAAGGAAGAATTTCTTTACTGTAAGGGTAGTGAGGCACTGGAATGGGTTGCCCAGGGAAGTTGTGAATGCTCCATCCCTGGCAGTGTTCAAGGCCAGGTTGGATGAAGCCTTGGGTGGCATGGTTTAGTGTGAAGTGTCTCTGCCCAGTGCAGGGGGGTTGGAACTTGATGATCTTAAGGTCCTTTCCAACCCTAACTATTCTATGATTCTATGATTCTATAAAATCATTTCTTCCTTCACTAGGACAGCTTCGAAAAATATCTTTGATTTTTGAACAGTTGGGGTCCTATGGGAAAGAAGGTCTGTCCTTTAGTGACATTGAAAAGGAGAAGAAAGGAATGGAGGGTGTCCTGGGTTTAGCAGTAGCAGTCATTTTTCTCCTTCTTGGTAGCTGGTGCAGTGCTGTGTTTTGACTTTCAGCTGGGAACAGAGCTGAAAAACAATGATGTTTTGGTTTGGCCAAGGACTTTGTGGGCCTCATGCTCTGCCAGGGAGGAGGGGAAGCCGGGAGGAAGCAGAGACAGGACACCTCACCCAAACTGACCAAAGAGGTATTCCATACCATAGCACGTCATGGCCAGGATGTAACTGGGAGTTGCCCAGAAGGGCTGGTGGACTGCAGGGCTGGAGGAGGTATCGGTCAGTGCTTGGTCGGGCTGGGGGGGCGAGTTATCTGTCGCCTGGTGATGAGGTGGTGTATTCTCTTCCCTTGTTATTTCCTTTATCATTACTATTATTGGTGGTAACAGTAGTGATTTGTGTTATACCTTAGTTACTAAAACTGTTCGTATCTCAACCCATGGGAGTTGCATTCTTTCTGATTCTCTTCTCCGTCCCTCCAGGAGTAAGGGGAGGGCAAGAAAGGGGGGGAGTGGGTAAAAAGCTGTCTGGCATTGGTTAAACCACGACAGAGAGTCACTAACTCAGGGTGTACTAATTAGTAATTAAAGAACTCCAAAAACTTTCACTTGGATTTCTATTCAAACTTATGAATAATTTGTCACATCTTTTAAACAGTAAGCTGCATTAGTATGATCAGAACAATGTATTCCCATGTCTTCTTTGATGCCTGTTAGCGTAAAACAGCAATGTACTGTGCAGTGTATGTGATTTGAGACTTTAGACTTCATGGCTTTGGTTCATTCAGAGATATTATTTTTAAAGAGCTCTTTTCTGTGATTTCTAGTAGATGGTACTTGTGAACTAGCACTCTGAAAAAAGTGCATTTTGTACAGGAAATAGTTTTGTTATAAGCTGATACTAGCCAGAATGCAAAATTAGGAGACTGAGTAAGGGAAAAGAAAAAATTTCCACTTTTTATTCATTGGAAGATGTGCAGCTGTGGGACAATGGAGGACATATTTGGGATTCAATTCAGGCTCAGGGTTAGAAATGCTCTTTTCCAATCAGAAGCATACAGGTGTGACATGCTTTCTATCTTTTCTGCCTACCATCAGAACAGATTCAGGTGCATGCATAATGCATGAAGCAAGTACCAGAACTGATGCAGAATAATCCATAAAATATGAAGCTGATGTTATGAATAATTAAAGAACAAACACACTCGGAAACACCTGCCTGCAGTTAATAGGATGGGTTGGACTTGGCCTATAAGAGTGATAGAATTGAAACTGGCCCTCCTCCCTCTTGGGTGTACCGGGTCTGTCTGTGGAGCATGCCACAAGGCACAGCTCCTGGGGCACCCCGCTAGTTTTCCAGACCCCTGTTTGGGAAGGGAGTGAACACTGTGACCTGCCTCTGCTACAGCTGCAGAAAGGCCATGGTATCTGTTTGCTTCAGAGAGAAACTACCAGCGTGTTTCCTTGTTATAATATTGAAGAGGCTGAACTTTCAGCCTCCTGGTAAGTAAATGACAGTTTTGTTTAGAGACTGTGAAGGAAGATGAAATATTTAGCTTTTATCAATAATGTACCCTCTACGTAACAGTGCCTACATCAACACATGACCTGTGACAAATTTTCACAGATCCCCTGATGTATTTGAGTAAAGCTCAAGGTTTTTCCTAACTTGTAGGAGACAAATAACTTCTGAAGTCCCTGCAGAGAAGAGAGTGAAGGGTGAGAACTGTGCTAATAGTATCAGCTGAAGAGAAGGTCATATAAATTATTACTGCTTGTATGGCTTGTTTGCTAACCCACTCACATGGTGTTAGCATTCTTACCTAATACTTTCATGATCTCAATGGAGATTGTGGGTCTGTTAAACTAGACATTGATCGCAAGAATCCAGAGGAAAACATCCTTGTCCTAAAGCATTGGTTTTAAATGGAAATGGCAAATAATGAGATTTTTTCTGAAGTTAAATGGCCATCTTTTTTGAGTTGAATAAAGCTAGGAAAAAAGCAAAGATTCATAGCAGAGATTGAGTGTACTTTTAATTGAAATAGGGAGAAAAGGTTTTGTCATTCTAGGGAGTTTCCAGAAGGTGTTTTAATTTATATCTCTGTTAGAGTGATTTGAATGTAGTTGAAGATATGGTCAGTGGTTTATTTTTTATGACTGTGCACATATCAAACTGCAATACACTGGTTTTTATACTGCAGCTCTTAGGAAGGAATTATAGCTCTGTGCACAACAATCTTACATCTTTGTTATTTAAACTGTCTTCTTCGGTTTCATTTGTTGGATCCTAAGGAACTCTTTTATTTCCTGGAGAGAAACCATGTATTGCTGAAAAAAAGATGGCTTCAAAGCTAAAAACAAATAACAGTGCTTTTGCTGGATCACACAGAGTGGACTGAATGCTCAAGGAATTAAATGTATATGGTACAGATGGAACAATAGGAGCTGGACCCATGGGTCTTTGTGAGTATGAATCAGCTACAGGGTCAAAGCTCTAAGAGTCCGTCATGACCAACCCTTACAGTGACAATTTGGATGGCATGTCTGTTTACAAGACAACAGTTTCCCTGTGGTTTCAAAGCTATGAGTCAATTTCTTTTTTTCCCATAGACTCACTGTCTTAATGCTTTTCGCAACTGTTTTCTGTTCTCAACTGAACCTGAAGTGCATTCCTATTTAAATCAGGTTATAGACATTAGACAAAAGGAAGTAATTTTTCAGTTAATTCTAGAACTAGGACAACAGCCCCTTTGGAAAACGCTCTCGTTATGAAAACACTACTCAGATAAGCCTGGCAAAGCACAAAATGATTATATGTGATTCTTTAGATGATTTTATCATCTTCTTTTGCAGAACCAAAAGTTCTAAAATACTTTCTGTGGCTTGTCTCTTGGGTCAGACATCAACAAATCACCATTTGTGCTTATCTCTTATGGTTACACTAAATGCTGAAATATTTTAGCATGATTTCTTGCTAGGAAATAGCCACTTACTTTTTATTTCTTTGCATCTAGAAACCATTAGATTCTGGACTGCAATATGTTCTCCTCACACTTCAGTCATTAATAACGCAGACCTTCAGAGCTGTAGAAAGAATTCAGATACCATAAACTATGTTGTTTAAAGACAAAAGAAAACTCCCAAACAAGCCTAAATCAAATAAACCCTGTATATTACTACAGAGGAAGTCAAACTATTACTAAGTCCCTACCTTGATTTTTCAGTTCAGAGTCATTGTACTCAGTGGTAAATAAATGCTCTTCATAACCATGGCAGTATTCCTTCCTTACACAGGAAATGAAGGAGCTGAAGTGGCACTGGGGCATGGACAATAGTAATTATGCATCCAGCATCTTCCCCACTGGCAGATAAAGGAATGATTTTGTATGTCAAGCCCTTCTCTTTTTTTTTTTAATTATTTTGTTAGGGACCAAAATATCCTGGTAGTTCTGGCCTCCTGCGGGTGAGGAACACATTTTGTAAAGATTAAGTTGGTGCTTCCTTAGCCATAACATCTTTCGGCTGCTAGAAAACTGTTCCATCATCACTGACCACCATAGAACTTCACAGGCTTCTGTGAGCTGAACTGACAGATAAGGTGTTCTTCACATAAAGCCTACATATTTTAAAAAATAATTGCTGAGTACTTCTTTTAATAGGCAATAAATGAATGTAAACAGAATTCCAAAATATAATCATCCAGTCACACCAGAGGACTACACACACGCACACATCCTGGCAAGAATACGGTTGTTAAAAATTGTTTTCCTAAAACTACTTTAGCCTTTGAGTTTGTTTTTTATTATGGCTTTACATCAATTTCAAGAACTTTTTATCTTCAAACCTGCTTTAAAAAGGACCAGTGTGTACTGATGAATTCTGCTTTAAGCACTTTAATGTTGGAAAGTAGTTGCTGTATGCATACAGCAGCTGCTGGAGGGACAGATAAAATAAGCATGTTTGAATTATTTTGTCCTTTCAGTCACAAATTGAAAAAGGACATGTTGCAGTCTTGTGACCTCTGAAAATGTATCTGCATGCAAAGAAAGCCATGTTTATTTTAGCTTTCACAACCACACTTGCAACATTTTCACCATCAGACTGATCATGCAGTTGATGGACATTCTAATCATCTAGTTCACATTATGTCACTTACATAGCATGACTTCAAAGCTGCTGGTTGTACCTCCTATTACCATCTAAGATCTAATAGATGCATCTTTTGGTAAGTCATTTTATTTGAAGGACCTGCACACCTGCTGCTGTAGGAATCTTGTATAACGCGTATAAGCTCCTGTAGAATGTTTTGATAACTAATAGTGTGCTCATGGCTCCAAAAGAGACCTTGCCAAATCATTAAATGTATCTTGCAGAGCACTGAATTTTAATTGCTCTGGGGATACTGAGAGAGAATAGCATTGATTGACTAACTTTATGTAAGTTTATTAAGAGTTGTTAATCTAATATCTAATTAAGGGACTTTATTTTACTTTTCGTACACTATCTTTGTGATTTCATTAGTGATACTTTAAATATCCCTTAACAATTTTCATTTTCATGCACCAAATGGAAACTGAAAACATTACTGTGAGCTGAAATTTTTCTCTTAGAGCCAATTTTTCAAACATGGTAGTTTCAGACAGGTAAATTCGGTTACCCACAAAGCCAAGTGGTAATGAGATACAGAAGACCTGAAAGGAGGGAGCTCAGTTCCTCAACACTGGATACTTTTAAGATCTGGCTGGGCAGCATGCTGAAACATCTAGCCTACGTCATGTTTTGCCTAGAAATGTTGGACCAGATGATCCCTGAGGTCCCTTCCAACTTGATATTCTGTGCTTATATTACTGTTCATGGCAAAAGCGAGTTTGCATTGTATGAGACGAGGTGGGATTCAGTTTTGTGCAGTGTGGGTTCTTTCTGTGTGTTGTGTGTCTTTTCTGATAAAATCCCTTTGGAGATCACAGTATCACAGTATGTTAGAGATTGGAAGGGACCTCAAAAGATCATCTAGTCCAATCCCCCTGCCGGAGCAGGAACACCTAGATAAGGTTACACAGGAACGTGTCCAGGCGGGTTTTGAATGTCTCCAGAGAAGGAGATTCCACAACCTCCCTGGGCAGCCTGTTCCAGTGTTCTGTCACCCTCACTGAGAAGAAGTTTCTTCTCAAGTTTAAGTGGAACCTCTTGTGTTCCAATTTGTACCCATTGCCCCTTGTCCTATCATTGTTTGCCACTGAGAAGAGCCTGGCTCCATCCTCGTGACACTCCCCCTTTATATATTTATATACACTAATAAGGTCACCCCTCAATCTCCTCTTCTCCAAACTATAGAGACCCAGCTCCCTCAGTCTTTCCTCATAAGGGAGATGCTCCACTCCCTTAATCATCTTAGTTGCCCTGCGCTGGACTCTCTCCAGCAGGTCCCTGTCCTCCTTAAACTGAGGGGCCCAGAACTGGACACAATATTCCAGATGAGGTCTCACCAGGACAGAGTAGAGGGGAAGGAGGACCTCTCTCGACCTACTAACCACCCCCCTTCTAATACACCCCAGGATGCCATTGGCCTTCTTGGCCACAAGGGCACAGTGTCGGCTCATGGTCACCCTGTCGTCCACCAGGACTCCCAGGTCCCTCTCCCCTACACTGCTCTCTAAGAGGTTGTTCCCCAACCTATACTGGAACCTGGGGTTGTTCCTGCCCAGATGCAGGACTCTACACTTTCCCTTGTTATATTTCATCAAGTTACTCCCTGCCCAACTCTCCAGCCTGTCCAGGTCTCGCTGGATGGCAGCACAGCCTTCTGGCGTGTCGGCCACTCCTCCCAGCTTAGTGTCATCAGCAAACTTGCTGATAGTACACTCAATTCCCTCATCTAAATCATTGATGAATATATTAAATAATACTGGTCCCAGTACCGACCCTTGAGGCACTCCACTAGATACAGGCCTCCAACTAGACTCCGCCCCATAGACTACAACTCTCTGGCTTCTCTCCTTCAGCCAGTTCACAGTCCACCTCACTACCCGATCATCCAGACCACACTTCCTCAATTTAGCTGCAAGGATGCTGTGGGAGACTGTGTCAAACACTTTGCTGAAGTCAAGGTAGACCACATCCACCGCTCTGCCATCATCCATCCACCGTGTTATTTCCTCATAAAAGGCTATGAGATTGGTCAAGCATGACTTCCCCTTGGTGAAGCCATGTTGACTGCCCCTCATAACCCTCTTATCCTTGATATGCCTTAAGATGGCACCAAGGATAAGGTGTTCCATCACTTTCCCAGGAATGGAGGTGAGGCTGACTGGTCTATAGTTACCTGGGTCCTCCTTCTTGCCCTTTTTGAAGACAAGAGTGACATTTGCTTTCCTCCAGTCCTCAGGCACCTCTCCTGTTTCCCAAGACTTGGTAAAGATGATGGAGAGCGGTCTAGCAATGACCTCCACCAGTTCCCTCAGCACCCGCGGATGCATCCCATCTGGACCCATACAGGAGGTTAAACTAGGACAGGCATGGATTCAAGTCAGGGTGGTGGGATGCTGTCCTGACAGTGAGATGGCCAGTGAGAAAGACACAGAAGCACAATGTAAGAACAGCGTCCTGGCAAAACTGCGTTCTGTCCTGCAGAACCTCCACATTACAAATTGTGATCTTGTGAAAAGCTGAGCTTGAACATTCATGTCAGTGGATCAGGATTTGTCATCTCCATCTGTGTGTATCCTTGGGGTTCAGGATGGGGACAGAGCAGACTAGAGAGAACTGTGAGGATTTCATTTTTCCTTGTGGGACCTAAATAAGAAAAGTATCAGTTAGCTTTGAATTTTGTTCACAAGGAGACTCTGGCAGGCTGAGGGAGCATGTCTTTTCATCTTGGAAGAGAAAGAGGTGGTCAGGCAGTTTAACAGAGTATGTCTTATAGCCTTGGAATTTGTATACTGAAAAATGTATTATTACGGGATACTTATGGAATACAAATTACTACTGTGGTGCATATGTCATGGTTGGATACCATGTTACACTAGTTCTACTATCAATTTTTAATGTAAAGGTGTAAAATATAAATTTCAGACCATGTTCCAGAGAGGATATTTTCCTGAGACAACTATAGTAAAAGACACTGAAATGTCAGGAAGAGTGAATTTAAAGAAAGGATACAAATCTACAGAACCTCTTCTGGCTAGACTGACTAGAGTAAAGGACATATTTTGCATTGCCTGTGGCACAAATAAAGTGTGAGGCTAAATCCCATGTGACAAATATGCTGGAGAGCCATTAAGAATTGAGTATTACCATATAAAAGCATTGTTGGCATAAGGCAAGTAACAAATAATGAGAAGTTGACATATTCAACTTATTAATTAATTGTTATAATAGAGCTAGCTATGGGTAGAGATGTTTGCATGATGGATTGGGTTTGAATGACAAGGTTTCAGTAGTGGGGGAGCAACAGAGATGGCTTCTGTAAGAAGCTTCTAGAAAGTTCCCCCATTTCCCACAGAGCCAGTGCCAGCCGGCTCCAAGACAGACCCGTTGCCCATCAGTGACAGTGGTAGTGACCCTGGGGTAACTTATCTAAGAAGGGGGAAGTATTACTATGCAGGAGCAGTTGTAGTCAGAGAAAGAAGTGAAAATATGTGAGAGAAACAGCTCTGCAGACCCCAGGGTCAGTGAAGAACTGCAGCCCGTGGGAAGAAGTCATGTTGGAGAAGTTCATGAAGAACTGTCTCCTGTAGGAGGGACCCCAAGCTAGAGCAGGGGAAAAGTGTGAGGAGTCCTCTCTTGGGGAGGAAGGAATGGCAGAAACAGGATGTGATGAACTGACCACAATCCCATTCCCTGTTCCCCTGTGCTGCTGGTGTGAAGAAGGTAGAGAAAATCTGGAGTGAAGTTAAACCCGGGAAGAAGGGAGGGGTGGGTGAAGGTGTTTTTAAGGTTTGGTTTTATTTCTTATCCTATTCTGATTGCTGATAAATTAAACTTATTTCCAGAGGTCGCGTCTAATTTGCTTATGACAGTAATCGGTAAATGATCTCTCCCTTGCCTTCCCTTGACCTGTGAACCTTTTGCTGCACAGCTGAGGAGGGCAGTGATGGAGTGGCTTTGACAGGTACCCAGCTAGGGTCAACCCACAACATGCATGTATACCAATAACCTTTGTTATAAAGGATCTGGTCTGTAAATAACCAAACAAGTACTGCATTTCAAGTAGAGAGTGGTGATCAACACATGCAAACTCAGAGTTCAGTTAACTGTGTCAGTTGTCTCGTTGTATGAGTTAAGACTTTTGTAAATGTATAGAAATCAGACATTTTGGTAATCAGGATATTGATTTATGATATGTAAAAGAACGGATAGAGAAATAACATTATTTAGTGACCAATTATGTTTAAAAAAATCTGGATTTATTTAAATGTGGCAGTGAATGCAGCTTACTTTTAAATGTGTTTGAAATAGTAAGTTTGATGATCAGTATCAAGAGTACCATCCCTTGATAGGGGATGAATTAGACATCCATAAGGAAAAAGACAAGCTGTGAGTGCTGCTAGTATCTAGGAAGGCTTGTCTCCCAGGAAGGTTTATTGAAATTCATCTGGACACCGACTACCATTCTCAGCATGCCTCTAACATGTGGCATTCAGTTCTAAAATCTTTTTAGTTTGTCTCCACTAAGATAAGCCCCTGATGACCAGACATGCTAAGATTTAAAAATCAGCCTTGGACAAAAACGAAATAAATGCAGAAACCCTCAGTAACAGCAAACTGAGTCTCTCTGTTCCCACCATGAGAGACTTCCTACGGAAACTTTAAATTGCATTTGTATGCACAAGTGTTAGTTACTAAGTTTTTTTTCTCTGATCTTTTAAGTCATTGTGTTTTTTTGATCACAGACTTTGAAACCATGTTACTAAGCAGAAAATTTGGTCCCTTGCTTAATTAATAAACATCAATTAAGGCTTGTGGTGCAAGGACAGTAATAATGTCATAAGAGAAATGATGAAATTTACTTCCTATCAGTATCATGGGCAAACAGGCAAGATGTAAAAAATACAAGACGTAAAAAATAAAAGGATAGTTTCTACCATCTGCAAATTTCTGGGAAAAAGCTGGTAATTAGCTGAGTGCAGTCTGAGCTGGGTAAATCTGTGTGCATTTGTAGTAAATGTTCTAAAAGACTATTTCAATAAAATACTTTAAATTACCATCTATTTTTATGGCCCACGAGTTTCCACAAGCACCCAGGAGAGTAAATGTGTTTTTCAACACAAAGGTACCATACTCACTTAGGATGGATTTCATTTTTATAGAAGGAGGTGAGCTTGGTAGCACTAATTTAATTTACTGAATTGACAGCATTTAGAAAGTTTTAATTGTAGACTATAAAATTCTCCCTTTGCTCCTGGCTCTGTTACTTTTGGAGACAACATTACAGGGTGTATGAGGTCTGCTCCTGCAAACTGTAATGAGGCAAATTGCAAGGGGATGAGGCTGGTAGTTTAGCATATATCATGTTCTTCCTGAAAATAAAATACCCAAAACAAACAAACCCAACTCCCTGGGCTCTAAAACAGTCATGGAATGAAATAAATTCTGTAAAGGTCAAGACATTGGACTGGAATTTTCCAGGGAGTGTAAGAGTGCTAGCAGCTCAAATACCACTGAAAACCTATGCTGTAAACTCTGGACATATTACAGAGACAAAAGGTCTGTAGAAACAGCTGCCCTGGCAATATGGAGTATTGCCGCAGAGAGAAGCCTTTGAACCATGGTCAGCCTCGGGCTGGGCTTGAAGGGAGAGGAACTTGCACCTTTCCAAAGGTGCCCTTCTGGGAAGCGCTGGATGTGTGCAGCCCTCCCTCTAAGACTGGGTATAGCTGCAGCCACAGCCTACTCTAGAAGTGTAAGTAGTGAGAAAGATGTAATTCAGTCCTTTAAAGCATCTTGAGCAAACGTCCTGGGTTCAGCTGTAACAGTCATTTTTCTCCTTAGTAGCTGGTGCCATGCTGTGTTTCAGCTTTAGTTTGAGAACAATGCTGATAACACACTCATGGTTTAGTTGTAGCTAAGTAATGCTTATTCTGATCACGGACTTTTCAGTGCCAATGAGGAGGGGCACAAGAAGCTGGGAGAAAGCAGAGACAAGACACCTGACCCAAACTAGCCAAAGGGGTATTCCATACCACAGCACGTCATGTCCAGTATATAAACTGGGGGAGTCACCCAAAAAGCCCAGATCACTGCTTGGGTGAGGCTGGGTATCTGTTGGCAGATGGTGAGCAATTTATTGTGCATCACTTGTGTTTATTGTTTTTTGGTTTTGTGTTTTTTTTTCTTTCCCCTTCTACTTTTATATTCTCTCCCCTTGTTGTTTCCCCTATATTATTATTATTAGTAGTAGTTTTGTATTATACTTTTGTATTATACTTGGACTGTTCTTATCTCAACCTGTGGGGTTTACATTCTTTCCATTCTCCTCCCTACTCTGCCCAGAGTGGGGTGAGGAAAGTGAGTAGTAAGCAAGCGGCTGCGTGGTTGTGAGTTACTGGCTAGGCTTAATCTACAACAGCAAATAGGCAGGGTAAATATGAAAATACTTCACTAAAAAGAACAGCTTCTGTCCTTCAGCTGACAATCCCCAGTGCTCCTTCAAGCAGTTAAGCAGAAAGAGGATGTGTGTTCAAAGTCTGTCTTTCAGTACTTTATCAGGCAGAAACTTTTTCGCTGGGACACTGCCTGTATTCCCTTCTGTAGTATTTAAAATGGAATCTGAGCAAAACTCCAGGATCCTCTTTTTCTCAAATAATTATTTGTATATACAAAAATATGTATATAAACACATATATAAAAACACATTTAAACATCCTGAAATAAGTCATAAAATGATGATGATTTGATTTTGTGTTTTGCCACAGAGTGTTGTAGCTCAGGTCTTTCAAACCCCAGTTCTTCCTTTAGACATTGCATTCTCTGATACCGGATGTGGGAGGGAGCAGGGGCATACTTGAATAATGTGCTTGCTTTAGTTCATATATTAAATAGTGATATTTTTTTTTTCCACCACACAAGGACCTGGGGATTTTGGAAATTAGCTGTTAGCTCATTTAGCAATGAAAATGATCACTTTGTAGGTGCATCTCTGTATAGGAATAGGCAATATAGCCTTATTCAAAATCTTCAAGCCTTTAAGTTGCCATTATCTTCAGAGGGCTGAACCTTTATTCCAGTTATGTGATGTATGACAGAATCTTAGGATGGTTTGGGTTGGAAAGGACCTTAAGATCATCTAATTTCAACCCCCCTGCCATAGGCAGGGACACCTTGCACTGTATTCAAGAACATATTACATATTCTGCCTTCCATTCACACAGTGACAAGTTATGTTTTGGTGGAGTCGAAAGTGTTATTTAAAAGTACAATAAGATTAATGTTCCTAAGATTGCTGCTGTAATGAGCAAATAGATTAGCAGAATAAGCCTGTGATGTCTTTGCAAATGTGATGTACAATGCATGTGTGCATGTGTGTAGTTAAAGGCAAGAACCTTGTCACATAATTTTGCATCCAAACCTGTAACCAGTTTACCTGATTGTCCTGGGTTCAGCAGTAGCAGTCATTTTTCTCCTTCTTAGTAGCTGGTGCAGTGCTGTGTTTTTGACTTTTGGCCTGGGAACAGCACTGATAACACTGATGTTTTTAGTTGCTGCTCAGTAACGTTTACTCTGACCAAGGACTTTCTGAGTCTCATGCTCTGCCAGGGAGGAGGGGAAGCCAGGAGGAAGCAGAGACAGGACACCTGACCCAAACTGACCAAAGAGGTATTCCATACCACAGTACGTCATGCCCAGTATATAAACTGGGGCAGTTACTCGGAAGGGTTAGATCACTGCTCGGATCAGGCTGGGTATCAGTTGGCAGGTGGTGTGTGGTTGTATTCTCTTCCCTTGTTATTCCCTTTATCACTATTATTATTGGTGGCAGCAGCAGTGGTTTGTGTTATACCTTAGTTACTGGACTGTTCTTATCTCAACCTGTGGGAGTTACATTCTTTCCATTCTCCTTCCCATCCCTCTGGGAGCAGGATGGGAGGAAGGGGGTGGGGGAGTGAGAGAGTGGCTGCATGGCTGACTGAGTTTAAACCATGACACTGATCATCATTAGGTTTTTTATATATTTAGAAAATAAATGCCCCTGAAACAGTTAACATGAAGAATGAGCTTATTCTTGAAGTTTGTATTAAAGTGTCTTCCTCTCCATCACTTAATCTGTTCTAAAGCAGGATTTTTGTTTCTGCTGTAAGGTAAGATACTATGTGTACTGAGTAATGAAGAGCTAAAGTTGCTGTTGTGTGTAGTGAATGTTTTATGAAAGATGTTAAATGTAATGAGTGAAGGCAGATACAGTGGTAGCTGTAGTGTAAAAATATTAGCAAATGATATAACTGTCAAATTAATTAAATTCAGTATGATATAAATTAAGGCATAGTTGTATGCAAAATATGAATTCAGGCATTAAGCTGGTTAGTTGTAGCTGGTATATACAACTGCTGCCAAGTAACTATTTCAGCATGAAGAGCATCATTTGCATTTGTTGTAAACTCGGAACTTTAATTCTGTCTTTGGGAATTGGGCCCAAGTTGTCAACATAGATTAAAAATATCACCTTTCCTTCATAAACAACCTTTCTGTTCTGGATCTTAAGCTTGTGTAAATTCATGTAAATCCATAGAGGCCAAGTATGTATACTAAGGAAAGAGAGCTGAATGTGAAGAATGTGGGTCCAGAGTGTTTCTGTTACCAGCTTTAGCCCCCCGCTTTTACAGGTGTGCTTGGCACACCTCACTGGTAGCAAATTACTTGACCTCCATGCTAAGCTATTTCTTCTTTTCACTGTTACTATTCTAAAGCCATATAATTCTGCTTGTCAGAAACCTATTTTAGGTGTCCAGTCAAAATGGCTAGATTGTAGTCCTTTGTTCCGTTGCCAGTATTTTCCTCTGGCTGCTGTCATCTTCAGCTTCACTTTACCAGCTTTGCTGTTCATGTAAGTTAGGATCTTTCTTCTGGTTGCCACCAATGCTTTCCTCTGTAACTGTAACAATTCGATCTAATCTTTATTGTTGTCAAAGACATTGATATTGGTATGATGCTCTTTTCCTACTTGGCCTGAATATTGTGGTTTTGAATGATTGAGTTTGTTAATACTTTAGGCATACCCATGCATGACATTATCCTGCCTTGTGAAGAGCACCAGCCCAGTGAAATATGCATTACCACAGGCAGTCATAAAGCAACTACCTTGTATTATTATTTTTCTTTTTATAGCAAACTCTTAGTGTTTCACCATGATAAGAATTATATTACTGGAGCTGGCTGCAACCTGGTTTTAGAAGCTGACATTTATTTGATTAGAATGAAACAGTCTTTTGTGGTTTTCCTGTTCTTCACTGCTAACAAAATTATTAATATTCAAAGGGAGGCTGTGAAAAGGGAGGTGTGAAAATGAGAGGTATGAATGGGGAGATTTAACAGCAATGGCAAGAAGATTCCTTATTGACAATTGTGTATTGGAAGGTCAAAGAATTTGTTACCTTCTGGAGGAGATGGCTATCAGACTGCACCTGAAAGCTTTTCTTTTCAAAGTCTGGTATTTCATGTGCACCTGAAAGCTTTTCTTTTCAAAGTCTGGTATTTCATGACTTTGTGATGAAATAACGTAGTTGTATTTTCTAGTACACAGGATAAAAATTGAGGTGAATCAGTACATATCTTTGTAGTGCTCCCAGATGCTTGCAAAATATTTTATTTGAACAAGGGAACAGATTAACTGTTTGCAAAGCACATTATAGTCAATAAGAACCTGAGTAAAAGTCAACACAGATATTCCCAGAGCTAAACTTATTTAACTTTCTACTATAACAAGATGACAGATGTCGCATAACTTGACTTTAGATTTTTAATACTGTCTCCTGTGACTTCTTGTAAGCAAAATAGAGAAATATACTTTGATAACAATAGTTAGATGGAATCAAAACTTATTGTGGAATGAGTCTAAGAGAACAATTATAAATGACTGTCAGAAGGGAAAGTTCCCCAGTGGGCTGCCCAGGTACTACTCAATGTTCTCATTTGCAGCCTGGAGCAAAGAAGAGGGTCTGTTCATCAAATCTGCAGGTAATATTAATGTGAAGGCTTGTATGAAGAACTTTTAACATTTACAAAAAGCTTGATGAGTGGGAGAAGCTAGTTTCTGTAAGAACAAATAAAAAGCTAGATTTGGGTATGCACAATTATCTGTGCAATAGGTTGTGGAATAACAGGTTAGGCAGGTGCTGTGGCAAGGATGCATGAAGGTGCCTGAGTGAAATTCAGTTAAGAAGGGACCACTACAGTCTTACTAGTAAAGCTCATCCTGGGAATTTCAAGTAGGAAATTGCATAGATGAAATCAGCCTTCCTTCCCCAGCCACTAGTAGGATCCAGCCTCATCACCTCAGGAATGAAAAAAGGGCATTGCCTACATGGACAGTGTATGCATGCCAGATCTGTAGCAAATACTGCCTTAAATTCCTATTTGTCAACTATTCTGTAAAGTAGTTTTGCTAAGACCTAATCTGGCAGGAAAGAGAAGCTCAGTGTTTTAAGCTAAGTTGCCTCAAGAATTTATGATAATTAAGCTGAGGAAAAGGTTTCACAAAGTTAAACAGACTTACATCTCAGCATGACTAAATTTTCTAAATAAAAAAGACTTAAGATTTGTGTGTTGCCTATCCAGGACAAACATTAAATGGTAAACATTGCCTGGCCCAGCCACATGTAGCTGAAAATCAGCCATGTTCTTTACCTTTTACACCATTTTAATTTCCGAACCTTGCTTATTTTAAGCTGATGAGCTGGTCATTATTTTTACTTTATTACTTCTTGTCACTGATTTTTTCCTTGAACAGGAGATTTTATTGCTCAGTTTATTTTAAGCCCTTTACCTAGGGCTTAAATCAATATTTTAACAGATTTCCTTGCACAGAACTAGCTTGTTTTCCAAGACATTTTTTCTAGACTCACTGATGATGAGGGAGTCAAAAGTATGTTCAAACCATATGATTGTTTTTGAACTTGTACTGAAGTCCTTGCCATGCTTCACGAAAGAGTGGACACAACTGTGTTTGTTAAAGGTAATGCCAGGACAGACTTATTCCCCTGGTCATGGTAGACTTTCAGGGTTTTTTAGGTTCTCTGTGTTACAAACCACATGCTTACTCACTGCATCTCTCTCTTGGCTGCGTCACAAAGAAGCAGCTGCAGCAACTGTGTGAATTTGCATCCAGCAGTTTTAGAGTGTAAGACATTGTTTAACAAAGAATATATTTTAAACATAATTAAGTTCATTGTGACTTTAGTTATGTACCTGTAGCCTGCCTCTTGAAAGCACAGCCTGCTTTGCATGCTAATACTTATTTCTGAGTTACCAGGTAGAGCTAAACAGTCACTTAAGCATACCTAGCTAGTAGGAACATAATACTAGATGTACTTGCATCCTGGAAACCAACCATGTCCTTGGCTTCATCACTAGCAGTGTGACCAGCAGGTCGAGGGAGGGGATTGTCCCCCTCTAATCCAGTCTGGGGAGACCCCCCCCTGCAGTCCTGCTTCCACCTCTGGGCAACAACACAAGAGGGATGTGGAGCTGCTAGAGCAAGTCCAGGGAAGTCCACAAAGATGCTCCAAGGGCTGGAGCACCTCTGCTCTGGAGGCAGGCTGAGAGAGCTGGGCTTGTTCAGCCTGGAGAAGTCTCAAGAGAAATCTCGTAACAGTCTTCCAGTACCTAAAGGGAACCAAGAAGAAATCTGGAGACGGGTTTTTGACAAGGGTTTGTAGAGGCAGGACAAGAGGGAATGGCTTTAAACTGACAGAGGGGAGACTGAGATGAGATTTTAGGAAGAAATTCTGCCCTGCATGAGGGTGCTGAAGCACAGGTTGCCCAGAGAAGCTGTGGCTGCCCCATCCCTGGCAGTGTTCAAGGCCAGGTTGGATGGGGCTTGGAGCAACACCTGGAAGGTGTCCCTGCCCATGTCAGGGGGTTGGAACTGGATGAGCTTTAAGGTCCCTTCCAACCCAAACCAGTCTGTGATTCTATGATTCTGTAGATAGGGCTAGTTAGGCTACAGGACAAAGCAAGTTTTCCAAGGAACTTCTGTGGGTGTTGGACTTGAAGGTAATTTAATACTATGATTTTATTCATGCTTTGTATGATATTTGTTGTCTGCCATTGACAGTTTTGGAAAGTGACAAAGCAGTTTAAGTGCAAAGGGATCACGAGGCTCATTCAGTATTTGCAGAAGCTGAGCTCTTTGCAGGAGGTAGCTGAAGGCCCTGCTGGAGGCCATGGTAGGATGGTTATTGATTGCAAAATTTGTGTCTGTTTTCACACATCATGCACCATCACACATCATTTCACACACCAATTACAGACCCTGCCTACTGACCTTTTCTTGTTTAGATGACAATAAGAGAAAAAAAGAAATTAAGACTCCAGGAATGATCATAAAGTAGTAGAAAAGATATTCCTTCTGTCTCTGTCACTGGCTTGCTGTGGAGCCCTGTCTAAATGAGACTTCATCCTTGGGCTCAGAATTCTGTCTCCATAGTTGGCTTTTAAAACAGGCGGGATCCTGGGAGTGGGGACTGTGCATGCTTCTATAATGTGGACCCTGTGAAACCTGCATTTGAATTTTTCACTGAAATAGCACACATTATGATAATAATTCACTCCCCTACACTTGTTTGCAAACTAAAAATGTAGGTCAGTGAAACTATAGCAGTCATTACACCAGGAAATAAATATAGAAGTAAACATTTCTGTTTGTCAGAAATTAACCAGGCAAAATATATTGTTCTATTTGGAGTTTATGACTTACAGTGCATATTGCTGCATGAGACTGGAGTTATGGTTGACAAAAATAATGACTTTTACATGTAGATAAAACCTCTAAATTAGGGCTGTATAAATGTAAATGGAACTTGCTTATCTTTTCTTTCATGGTCTGATGAACTTCATAGCCTGAGATTCATTTCAAAATAGTGGAACTATGGCATACAAAAGCATAGTGCTGCCATGAATAAAAACTACTGTTCTTCCCCAATCAGATTTTGTTGTCAAGAAGCTCTGAAAGGGAAAGCCTAGGAAAGGACAGAGGGAGGAAACCATTACAGATGGAAAAAATACCCCTAGAAATAAGTGAACTAGGGTTCCTACCAGAAATTATTTCAGCCATTAGAAGTGACAGAAACATCTTAAACACTACTGAAAGAATTTCTACTTACCAGTTCATTTTCCATTGCTGGTGCAAGATTTCCAGGTTTTATGAACTCACTGGCTGAGGGATGTTTCCGAAACAGATCACCTACAGCAGCAGCTGTGCTGTATAACTCAAAATTAAGCTCTGTCATCTGATGCTAGTCTGTGAAACACCATTAACCCCAGACAAATTTACACGTGTAATCTGCCAGAGTCAGTGGAAAGGGAAATAATCCCTTTGCCATTTGGATTCCAGGCAAAATTAATTTAAGGACATGAATAATGTCACCACAAGACAACCAGTTTAGGATCAACAAAATTTCCAGTTGATAGAAGGAAATTTGCTCTTCTTCTGCAGAATCATGCATCTTATCTAAAGGTATGTGCCTGAAGTGGGTATAGAATTATGCACCAATGGCACAGATTTTTCTTCCATAACTGCAAAGTAGCATTGCAGGGTAAAGGAGCTCCACCTCCCAGTGGGAATGGGCTGGGGGATACAAATCTCCTGCAGTCAATGATACGGATGCATGGAATATGCTTGGCTTTGCTTCCAGGAGCAGGGAGTTGTGACAGGAGACAGAGATCATGGGAGTAATACAGTTGAGAGGCCAAAATGAATGAGTAGCATCTGACTGATAACTGGATTTAGGGCTAGAGCTGATTATGCTGTATTTGCGTTGATTTTTTATTTTATTTTATTTTTGAGCTATGGAACAGGTTTTAGAGCAAAGCAGTTGTGATACAGTGGCATAGTGACAACTGTGTCGTAGTGAATGTAGTGCATTAGTAGTGCTAAGCTGCTACCTCTGAGAAGGATGCTTTTCCTACAGCTTTAGCGTGTTGGAGAGTAGCTGGAATTTCCTGAGATATTTTTTGATCTCTTGTTATTTTCTATTTTTATCATTGGGAATGACAGGGATTCTCACATTTGGCAGGCAGAAGTCAATCAGGGCTGTCGCTATTTTAGGCCCCTAAAAAGTTATTTCTGAAAATCAAGAACATAAATTCACATCTTCTTATTTGGAAAGTGTAAAAGGTTCAAAGACATACAAACGTACATCACTTCTCCATGTGGATTTTGAAAGGCTGGAGCATATTTTTCTAGCAGAAGGGAAACTTAGGAAAGAAACTGTGTGTTAAATGGTGAATCTGTCTGGGAACTCCATGAGAAGTTGTTCACATTTAACAGATTCTATGAAGGGGAATGCTAAAAAAGTCTCTTGACTTTTTGGGTTTGAGATATGCATTAAATTTTTTATCTGATCAATCATGATCCTTTTTCTTCTGATCCTTTTTTTTTTTCTGCTGGCTGAGTAAGCATGAGCATGTCACAGTTTTGAAAAAAATGTTTTTTTTTATCAAATGTATTAAAGTAATATTATTCCAGCAATAAATTTTTGTGTGGAAATAGTAAAAATCCAAATATTTTGCCTGATTTTAAAAGGGTTGCCATTACTTAGAAAAAGAGCTATTTTGAACTCCAAGTTTAAAACTCAATGCCTGTTATTGTTTAAAAATAGGGCAGTTGTTTTCATTTCTTCATTAGGTATAACAGGATTTTAGGGAAAAAAAATATTGCATGTGAAATGTGAAATCTAATCTATGTAATTTTCCACTGATACAACAGCTGCATTTCCTTTCTGCAAAAATTGCTGTCAATGAAATATTACACCTGAATATTGAGATGAAGAATGCAAACAGGCTAAACTGATGTAATAATGGATTTTTAAATAACAATGAAACAGTTGTATGCTCCCTGGTGTCTTTCCAACAAAATATTTGTGATTTTTCTTATTTTCACTATGTGTTTCAGTTTGAATGAAGAGCAGTGGAAGAAGGAATATTCACAGTATTGCCCTTGAGCTGTGTGCTGGCTTTGTAATATATGTTAAAATGGGCTTAGGAATGGCTTTCTGAGATACAGGAGTACTGTGTAGTACTTCAGTCGCATTGAATCTTTCTTCTGTGGGAGATGATTTTTCTGAGACTTATAACTTGCCTGTATTCATCAAACATCTCTGATCCTTGTACATCAGAAGAGATACATGATAAAGTTAACATGTCTATTCTGAAGTCAAGGAAGACAGACCATGTTACATCATGTATTAGCTCAATTTTCATGGAGCTGTAGTGATGATCAATGGTTCATCTGGCTTAAAGCCATCTGCCATGGATACCCAAGGATGGTATCTATGCTGGTAGTCTACAGGCAAACAGAAGGTAAAAATAGCTTTTCACCAACAGCTGCTTTCCACTTGCTTGTTAATGATGCATGATAGACCTCAGGAAAGATTATAACATGTGGAAATAAGGTGGGAGTGTTAGTAAGATCTCTGATATTCAGATGTGGAGTCATCACCTTACACTGCCTCCATCTAGAGAATCACATGCTTTGAATCTCTTCATGAGCTAACCTTGTAGGAGTGCTAGAATAGTAGTACGTGTTGTGAATGTGCAGCTAAGGCAGGGATCTAGCTCATACTATTATCTCGGTATATTTTGTAAATAGTACAGTGGTGTGCTGGGCCCTTTAGTTTTTCTTTGTAATCTTTCCAGCTTGAGCTGGCATTTTGCTGCAAAAATAAAATCTAGCTGAGCCGGTCAAAAACCTCTTGGCTAGCTTGTAACTGTAAATAGATGCCACTTAATATAGAAAACTCCATTTGAATACTTGCAGATATCCGTACGCATCGTGTTTAATTAATGACATAATAAAAGCAACTAATAGTTCAAAGTATCTTAAATATATTTTGATAAATAGGAGTGTATGAGTGTTGGATAACAGTTATTTGTGTACTGCTCAACAGGCTTTCCTTTTAAATCTGCTAAGGGTTATTATTCATTATTTCTGTTTTTTCTATTCAATTGGCATCTCCTCATTTTTGTCCATAAACAGGTACCCTATGCTCCTAGGGCTTCCCTGTGTTTGTTTCTGATGTTACTGCTTCACAGAATTGTAAAGCAGCAATGTTTGAGGTGCAGGACATTGCACAAACTTTGTGGATTTGAATTTTAGTCTCTGGTAGTTCTAATGTATTCATTAATTTATCAAAAAAATCCCCAACCGTACCCCAACTAGTAAGGACAAGAATATTCAGTGCTAAAACTCTTTCTCATACTGAAAGGTTTCAGACAGTAAGAACAAAAATAGGAAATGGAATAAACCAGCCATATTATTATTGATTCACTTCACGCTACTCAAATTGCACAATGTAGTTAAGGCCTTAAATGCCATTTTCCAATATTTCAGTACATTGCTAAATGCCTAAGTCTAAAATCGCTGCTTGTTCTCCTCTGGATGATTCTCTTCCTCTGTCCCCTGTCTGTCTTGTCTCCTCTCTAGTAGGTAAGCACAGCAAATCAGAGCATTTTTCTGAGCAGGACAGAAGCAGCTTGAGAGAGCGCTGCTGTTGACAGAAACCTCTGTGACCAGGGTCCAGGTTATCAGCTGTATGGGAAATTCGTGTCACCACCAGGGTTCTGGTGCAGTACTGCATATGAGCTCACTGGGAGAGCATTCACCACAACACCAGGGATTCACTCTACTTCAGCAGTAGGAATTGCCAATTCTTAACAAACCACGCTCAGTTACACAAGCACCGAAAATGGCCTGCTTCAAACATGCTGGGTTTTTTTTTCCTCCAGAGGCATGCAGAGGATTAAACCCAGAAGATGAAGGGTTTGGGGGCTGGCTTTAAAAAGTCATAGGGGAACTTCAGTAATTCCGAGATCCTTCATTTGAGTGTAATCCTGTCCACTGATACAAGAACCTTCCTCCTTATAAGGGACTGAATGTTGGTAGCATGCAAAACCAGTCTACTAGTAGTCAGAGAAGGTAGCTAAAAAAATGAACTCTATGAGAATTTTCATTTTCTGATAAAGTTGCCCTAACGGCATTAGCATTTAAGACGTTACACTGGGATCATCCATGCAGTAGTTAATTTCAATATTTTACTGTTCTGGCAGGGTAAATCCTGGTAAATTAATTTCTGTAATGCTTGGGCAGTTTTTTTCAGACATTTCCTTTCTCATTCTTATTAAATGAAATCTGAAAATTTATGTTAGGATGCCTATGCAACCGTCTCAGTTTTTTTGCTTGGGGCAAAGCAACCTTGGCTATTGATGTTTAAAAAGAAAGCTCTAAAGACATTAATGATACTTAGTTGACTGTACTCTGTATTTAAGTGGTAGACCTGTTTTGCTTAGATGGATTCTCTCAAATTCTAGAATCTCTGCTTTCCAACTTAAGACTGATGTTCATGGCCAAATAATCTGAATTGTGAGGGGGCATATGTTTTAAGAAGTGTTTTCATGTGGTGGCAGCTCTGTTTTTCCCTTTCAATTTAACACATCAGGGATTTTGCAGAGGTCAAGAAATTCTTACTGAGTTCTGTTTATACCTGCTTGCTTAATGCATTGCCTTGGAGAAGCTGCAGTCTCAGGTGGGATTCAGCTGTGATTGCGAGATTGAAAGAGGGAATTCGAAGATATGCAACTAGTTGTATATCACATGGATGCCTGCACTCTCAGCACTGTAAGACAAACATCCTACTTACACCCTATTTTTCTTATACATTTGCTCATGAAGTGCTTGAAGAGGGGAACAATAATTTAAGATAATTACTTGATGTAGTTGCGTTCAGTTTCTTTCCACACTGATTTTTGATCCTTACGTTTTGGTCTCCTGTTCAAAGACAGTAGGAGACTTATAATACAGAGTTATAATTGTGCCTCACACTCACTCATACTCAGAGATAATCAACATAATATCAACAAACTATTTTTGAGGCAGAATATAAAACTACATAGATGTGAACTACTTGGAAAGAAAATGAAACAAATGAAAAGCTTTAGAATGAATGTTTGCAAGTTAAAAAATACCTGTCTCCTGAAAAGTCATAAACTCCGTGTTTCCTTTTCACAATTACATTTATCCAATTATTCTAGTTGGAAACTGCTAAAGTCCGCAGAGGACCATTAAAACTTAATCTCATATAAACTTATTAAACACTGACATATTCTGAATGTGAGAACTGTGGCACATTTTCCTGCAAAGAATGACCAAACCTCTTACGATAAAAATCATTCCTACTGCTAAGGCTGTATGCACCATCTTCACAAGATTTTAGTCTTTATTTTTAGTCTTTCTAATGTACCCTATGAATGTTGACATAGGTTTCCCTCTGGAAAACATGTCAGAGAGAGATGATGTCTCTCCAGGGGTGCAAAAGGGAAGAGTACATGAGTGAGAGAAGGCAAAATGAGGGGGAAGACAGGGACATGAGCAGGAAGGATATGAGGATGAGAGAGGGGATATTTGTGGAGGATTGGTCAGCAAAGAATTATCACTTTGAGAAAAGAAGGGGAAAATCATGGGAGAGAAGTTTGCAGTTGTTGGGAACAGGCTGAAAGACAAGGACCATTGAGTTACGGAGCAGGACTGGACTGTATCCATTTACAAAGAAGGAGCCAGATTGGATGGGGCTTGGAGCAACCTGCTCTAGTGAAAGATGTCCCTGCCTGTAGCAGGGGGATGGAACTGAATGAGCTTTAAAGTCCCTCTCAACCTAAACCAGTCTATGATCCTATGAAAAAGAAACCGTTAATGGTATTTCAGGGGGACAAATGGGGAAAAAAGGAGAACTTTTCTCTAGATGTCAGTGAATAAGCTTGCAAGCAGAGCATGAGATGAATAGCAATAAATAGTAATTTTTTTCCCTTGTAGTGGATTCATGGTTGTTTTTGATGAAAAGTTAACTGTAATATTAACTTTCATGTTCTAAAAACTGAGATATTATTTCATAGAGTTCTAAGAGGGATGACAAACTAGACAGTTCATCTAGTTTAATGGCAATTTTCCAGAGCTGTAGAGACTTTCACCAGTAAGGTCTTAGAGATGTAAGAAGTGCTCTTCCCAGCACTTTAACTAGAGAGGCTGGCAACTACAAACTCTCAGTCAGAACGTTCACCAGCAGAGACTACTTACATGTTCTTCAAAGAGAAGGATGATAAAGCATGGTCATTTTTGTAATGCACTTTTCGAAATGTGTTGTCAAAAACAATGACTGTTTGGCAAACCATCTGGAAAGATAATATTCTCTAAAATGTCACTTTTTTTTTTTTTTCCAGAGAGTTTAATGAAGCTCTTGATGTTTGCTTTTACTGACCCAGTTTAATCAAATGTTATACTTCCCCCTAGTATTGATCAACTTTTCAATAGAAAACATTCCAGCTGTTGATCAATGGTTGTAATTTAGAAATGAACTCTTCCCAAGCTGCATAACAGAGGTGTCGCTGCCATCCATACTGTCACTGTACAGTGGGTATGGTGCTTGGTCATATATAATGTTGTTAGAAACAACCAAACTAACTTTAGTTGCTTTGTTAATGGGAAGGAGATTGTCAGGGCCCTGAGGGCACTAGTGGGCTTTAATTGCCCTGAGCAGCCTCACCCGACCCAAGTTTTCCAGCTCAGGGCTTGGTCAGTGCTCTTTTGTGGGGTTCCTGTCTCTAGCCTGCTCTCCTAAGTTGCTGTCTGGGCTTCCTGCATTGACCCTGAGATCTGTCTCATTCCCTTGCTACATGTGTGGGGGGTAGGACTATTGCTGAGCCTGCTGTATCAGCTCCACTCAGGTACTTTCGGGACTATGTATGGAGACATCCTTGGGGTGGCCCAACTTCTGCTGCTCCCTAACAAAGGTGACCTCCTAGGAAATGGGTCTTCTAAGGTGGTTTTAAGGGTGCAAATAATTTGAAATGAGAAAGGAAAGAGTCTTATTCCTACCTCAATACGTAGGATGACCAAAGATTCTAAAAGGAAATAGAAAGAGATAGAATTATTCGGCTGCTGGGGAAAAAGAAAATGGGAAGCAGCAGCAACAGACAAGCCAAGGGAGGAGCTTTCTAAGGACTGGGAAAGGGCCTTCAGTGGCTAAGGTTTATTAAGCAGAGATAGGAAGAGGACTGGAAGTCCAAGTTGAAACAATAGTGACTGTCTATTTCTGCACTGCAAAAGATTGTATGGGAACAGACCAGAGCATGATGTTTGTAAAGCTTAGAGCACTAAAGTAATTCTCAGTAGGCTAATGGGGCAGGGGAATAAAATATGAGTCCTGGAGTGAAGGAGAATTATGGAGTAAATACTGAGTCCAAACAAATCCTATCAACCTGACTTAGGGCACAGTAAGTATGCTATGAGAGGCTAGATACTGATCTGTATGAAGGCATCAGGCACTGATAATTGCAGGTACAAGATGAAAAATGCAGAAAAAGGAGATTAGAATAAAAATAATTGAGCACTGGGGAGCAAAGAAATAAAGTAAAAGGATAAAAAGAATCTTATTTGAGAATAAAAAAAGAAACAGGCTAACATACAGTCAGTACAGAGAGAGGTAGTAACATAAATGCCTTCACTTGTGTGACTCATTTGGTTCTTTCTTTGCTAGTAGATTATGCTTTAATTATGTCTTTGTGAATCACACAGCAGTAAGCTGCATATATATAAAAGTTGCCAGGTACCAGATAGAAGTACCTAATTGCAAAAGAGGTGCCACTGTCCTACAGCCACGCCTTTGCATTGACTTCCCATCGTGGTATCTAGTATAACTAGGATGATCTTGGGCTTTGTTTTGGGTGCTGGTGACCAAATGATGAATTTTCCCTGCCAAAGCTTGGGTACTGCACTGGCAGCTCTGCTAAGCCAGATATGTATGTCTAATTTCTCAATGTGTGTATTTGATACTACTGGGTGTAAAGAGAAAGCTATTCTATTTGCTGAAACATCACATTGAATGATTTATGGTAGACAACTAAAAAACTATATGCGAGGGTCTCTAAGTAGGTCTGGTGTCAAAAGAAAATATTGATGGGAAGAAAAATATGGCAAGTTTCTAATTTGTTTTTTTTTATATGCACAAACATTAAAATATTACTAGAGAATGCATAAGTAATTAATGGGCTACATACAATTTTTCATTATCTTACCATTGGGATGGGCAGGAAAGTCCTTTGGCAAAAGGCACAGGCACATTGCAACCTCAAAAAGGTCATCTGGAACTGCCCAACTACTGGGAGTGACTGAGCAACCAGCATGACCCACTGCTATGACTTTATTGTCTTATGGTTCCCTTCTGAGGCTGTCCAACCATGATATGAAATGGCGAGTTAGTTTTTCATCTCCTATTTGAGAACATGAACTTGAAGGTATGTTTTCTGTGCAGCTTAATGGCTGAAATAAAATAAATCCATATCCAAATGCAAAATAGAAATTTAGTGATATATGGTATTAGACAATCTGATAGATTTTAATGTCTGACTCATGATTTTGTGAGTGCTGGAGTTGCCAACAGACGCTTATCTGAATTGTGAAACAGACTCTCAGGAGGGTGCAGGAGGTGGTATGCGTTAGCAGAGTGGGTAGCACTGCATTAAGCCTTGAGAAAGGGCTTTTTTTTTCCTAAGTTAAGATTTTTTCCTTTTAGAATAGGAAAAACAGGCAAAAGGGGAAGAACTGAAAGATTGAACTGCTAGGAATATTGTCCTAATTCTGTTTCTGTTTGATTTGGTTGTGTTGTGGAATCATAGAATCAACTAGGTTGGAAAAGATCTTTAAGATCAAGCCCAACCATTACCCCAGAACTGCCAAGGCCACCACTGAGTCGTATCACTGAGGCCACGGCAGTCAAACTCAAGCCCACTGTGCTGGATGACCCCATGTTGCTTTCCTCAGGTTTTCTGATCTCACTGGTGCCAAAGGTGTCAGGAATCTCTGAGCCATAAGCCTCCCATGTGTATCAATATGCCAAAATTACCTGTGCTCCCACACTTACTGTGTTGGGTAAGAGAGAGACAACTGCAAAAACCCAAGAATTTCCTGGGATATATCTCTATAGACAGTAACAAACCAATTCATCCTCCTGTGCCTTCTCTTTAGTTGTTTTTCATTGCTGGCACTGCCCATTCTGGCAGAGATCAATTCATATACCTGTTCTCTTTAGCCCAGATGTCCTTCCTGTTGGATGGGCTCCCAGTGTCTGTATTTCCAGCTGAAGGAGAGCAAGAAACCCCTTTAGTTTTCATGTAGGCTACTGTCCCTATTGGCCTTTTCAGCTTCTGAAGGTTTAGTTCTCCCTTTTCTCTGGTTTTGGGTATGAATAATTAAAAGGCGGGAGAGAAGGGAGCACAGGAAATCCTGTGGCTTTTTTTACTTTTAAATGCCACTGCTGATTAGATGATAAGTTGAAGAGTTGCATATCTTTGGGTTTGGTTTGGTTTATTTTTTGTTTCTTAATCTATCTTATAAAAAGGACAACTTGGACACCAGACTGGTGGTCAGGAGACTCGCTTCTCTAGAAGCACCAAATCAGCCCAATTGCCTTGATTGAAGACAAATCATAGTCAATACCCAGTTTTCCCTGTTGATAAAACTGGCTGATAGTTCTGTACCAAATCTTGTCATAAATGGTCTTAAGGAGCTATAATATCAGAAGCTGTTTCCCTTTGATACTCCTGATAGTGGCTTATCTGAGGCCACAGATCTGCTGATGCTTGTCCTGATAGCAGCGCTGATCGTGGCTGCTGGTTTCCTTCCTCAACAGGTTGTACCAGTATAACTCTGAGGACAATTTGTTTAAAACAGAGATTTTTAAAGAGTATTTCTCCAGTCACTAAATCAGACAAGCATTTTCTGAAAGCAATTCATCCCAGTTAATCCCTGACAGTGATTAGTTTGTTTAGCCTAAATGTATATTTAAAGTTGAGGCTTGTGTCTATTTGGAGCACTGGCTTGAAATTAAAATACCATGTTACAATAAACTCCATCCATCTTTCCTTCGTTTCATCCTGAATGCCTGTGCTGTCACAGGTTTCTGAGTGGAGACTACAGCAAAACACATGGCCAAAAATCAGACTTTTTGCAAGTTGTCTCTGTTGGAGCAGACTTATTTGGCTACTTTTGAACAGGGTGCCTCTTCTTTTGCTTCTTATTTGGCATTTGTCAGAAGTCAGTTGACAAAGTAGCTTCTCTCCTGTTCCCTCCTGTACAGTCTCACCTTATGTTTAAGAGAACACTTCAGCAAGCACATGGCAAGTACCCGTGTTCATCTTTTTGGGGTACACTTTGATTTAGGTATTTGCAGAAAAATCACTATTAATTCCACCGTAGCATGTAATATAACTGCAAGAAATTCCCTTTGCTTAGATGTTTAGTGGTTTTGCCTATCAAAAAATTCATTTTAAGCCATTAAGATTTTTAGATGTCTCTCTTGATTATAAGCTGTATCAAGAAACCTTCCAAATTTAAAGTCCCATATGGGCTTTTACAGTCTAGGGATGTTGCCAAGAAAGCCCTAAATCTGCATCATTTATTTTGACTGCTTAAAAAGTAACCTTTTCATATCGTGGCTCATTTTTTTTTCCACAGGGGTTGGGAACTGTCCACTGAATGTTGCGCTGTGAAACTAAGAGCGAGCTGTGCTCATTTTACTTCTTCTCTGGCATCCTCGGTATCTAACAGGAATATTTGCTTACCACAGTGTTTAAAACCAGATTAAAATCCTGGCCCAGCATGGCTAATAGTTCTGCTGCTCTTTAGTGGGCTCAGAATTGTTCCCTTTTATTGCCAGAGATGTTAGATCAGGTGCAAAGCTTTTTTTTGACAGCCTGGAGTAGTTGGCAGCTCTTCTCCAGCTGACCTGGGAGGCACCTTTGCACTGCTGGGTAAATACAATGAGCTATTTGATTGGAAAATTATCTTAATAAGCAGTGTTTTAGTAAAACCTGTGGTTTGCCCTCTGAATACTGATAAATACAAGTAAATCTTCATTACCCTCTTATTTGACCTTACCTTCTTGTTTGGTAGGTTTTAATATTTGTGGTTTTTTTTCAGTAGCAGCATTAAAGATTCATTTAGAGTAATTCTTGTGGAATGCAAATCTAATAGACTTGATGCACAGCATTTTCTTTAGACTAAAAGACAACTGCCTTTATTCAGCTTACACAATCCTTTCCTGAAAGAACCCTTTATACAGCTCGTGGCATGTCAGCAGTAATCATGGACTGAGTGGTGGTGCATGCAAATCAGTCAGCAGCTGCTGTCTAATTGGGCTGGAGGAGTCACATAATGAATTTGCCAGTAAGTGCAAGGGTAGATGATATTTAATGTTCATGATATTTCAGTGTTGTGCTGCTCATACCTTTGGGTGCACACTAGGTCTAACTGTATCAGTCTGTTATTTTTGCTACCTTCACTCTGCCTAGCTAGAACCCTGGCTGCCACCATCTGCAGTGCTCCTGGCCCTTCCAAACCCATGTGGCAGTTGTCAGTAGCCTGTAAAACTTCACACAGGTATTTTATGCTGAGAAATAAAATGAGAGTTTTCCTAGTCCTCTGGTATTCTGCCTTTTCCCAAAGTTGCAACATGGAATAGAAATCAGCTTATAACTGTAGCTCTATCTCTGACTGATGTGCATACTTTCTCTTCACCCCAGTGTTTTGTATCACATCATTAACACAGCTGGGATGCTAATCCTGCTCTAGGTAGTTCTGGTTGCATGGTTTGGTGTGTTTCCCCCTCACATTCCTGGAAATGATGAACACCAAGCATTTAGATATGATGGGAAGCTGGTTAGAAATGCAGACTAAGGCAGTCAGACTGACCCAGGAGTTTGACCTGTTTCCTAAATCAGGTATTTGGGAAGGGCGGGGAGATGGAAGAAGTAACAGCTTTAATATGACAAGCTTCTATTGCAATTGTAGATAAAAATCTGGTTTCCTGAGTGGAAAAGATCACCATTCCTGCTGCATACTGTGCTGGTTTATGCCAATGAGAAATATGTGGAATTAATTTTGCTCAAAGAAGCAAAGGGTGCTAAATACCTGTGTTTTTCTAGCAATAACTTCTAAACTGCTCTTGTGTGCTTCACATTTTACTGGGAGTTTCTGTCATGTCCTCACAGCATAGGTTTCCACAAGAGGGAGAGGCTATAGTGTTTTTTAATAGAAAGTAAAGCAAGGCAAAATGTAAGTCATGCATGGGAATGTTATACACTGCAAAATGAAAACTACCCCCTTGCTTTTCTTCTCTTCTATCAGCCTCTTCTCAAACAAAAATTTTGCCTAGTACTTTTCATGTTGATCAGAACTATTCTATTATCTTGTTGTTACTGGGTTCCAGCTGTGTTGTTTCTCTTGTTATATACTATTAAAAGGTTTTAATTAAATACCCCCTGGACTGGTAGTTCTTGATGTTGCAGTACAATAGCAGTGAATAACTGACAATAAATGAGGCTTTTAGGATCTGGTTTGTTCCAGAAGAAAGGGAGGATGAGGAGAAGAGTGCGGGTATCTTTTGTGGTTCAACTTAAGCATCACTCTAACCTTGTTTAGCTAAATTCTTAGTTTCTGTTAGGTGCTGTCATTTCTTTAGCCATACCAGGTTACATAACAAGCAAACCAGTCCTCCAGGCTAGTACAGCACATGTGATCTTTGAGATGTCTGGAGCCACTACACACCTTCAGTAAGAGGAAGGTGTCCTGCTGTCTTGCAAGACAAAAGATCAGGATGCAGAAGCTGTTTCAGAGGAGACAAGTTGTTTGGGTTTGGTTTGTGGTTGTTTTTTTGTTTGTTTGTTTGCATTTTCTTTTTTTTTTCTTTTGTTGTTGTTGTGTTTTGATTTTTCTTTTCCTTCATATATTTTTGGAGAGAAAAATAAAATATCTGTAAGTGTATGCAGACCTCCTTGCTCTGCTTCTACTTTGGATCCTGTTCTCTTTCTTCCTGTGGAAGATTTCCTTGGTGACTGTTAGAGCGAAAATACTTCAAACTTCAAAGAACAGTAATGAATCACAAAGAGATTTTACTGTTGAAAACTGAAAGCAGTGCAAATCCCACCTGGGTTTTTCGTGTGGTGGCTTCTGTTCCATGTCACTGTCACTGCTCACCTTTTTTCATCTCCATTCCAAGATGTTGTGAAGAAATGAAGCACCGTTCATTCCCACAAAATGCTTTGGGTTTACAGATTTCTTTCTTTACCCCTTATTTCACCCTTTCTGCCTGCTCCCTTCTCCCCTGCATCCTTCGTGCAGCCTGCCAATCCTGTACTTAATCCCAGGGAGCATATTTTGGGTACTAGCACAGTGAAGACAAGAGACAAACTGATTTGCATTTCTTATCTGGGAGATTCACTTGCAAAATCTAGTACAGTTTCACTGACGCAGAGGCAGGAGAGATGATCCTGTAAATTTGACATCTCTTTATTAAGGCCGAGACAAAAGTGAGTGGGAGGATGGTCTGAGCTCACTACAGGAAATAATACTGTAGGTAGTTTTGTTTGTTGTCTTAATCCATGCTCACTGAAGTTTTCCTGGTTGGTTTGGAGCTGCACTCACAGTGCCATTGTATGCCTACCCAGTCCCAGTTTATCCAGTTGCATGCAGCTCTTGTTTCCCTGCAGCTCAGCTGGGGAACAGCAACCTGGCAGATGGGCTGTACTCATGTCCTACCATTCTAGTTGCATCACCTTTGATTTTACATATAGACACACCCTGAACCTAGTGATTCAATTAGTTTAAGTGAGGTTAAAAAGCTGATTTCAGCAAGTTATGTGAGGTGGATCCTCTTAGCCCTTCTGCTGCTTCCTCCCTGTGTGTGTGAGGGGCTTGGGAGGCAGAAGTAACCAGAGTAGATAAATCTCCTTATGGAAAGATCTCCCCTGTTTCTGGCAGTCTGTTCGGGTTTCCACCACATCAGGCTGCAAGTTGTGAGCAGGTACTTCCTTAGAATCAGAGAACAGTTAGGGTTGGAAGGAACCTTAAGATCATCTAGCTCCAATCCCTGGCCAAGAGCAGAGACACCTCACACTAAGCAATCTCACCCAAGGATCTGTCCAACCTGGCCTTGAACACCACGAGGGATGGAGCAACCCATTCCAGTGCTTCACCACCCTTACAGTAAAGAACTTCCTCCTTATATCCAACCTAAACTTCCCCTGCTTTAACCCATTTAACCCATTACCCCATGTCCTATCACTATAGTCCCTAATGAAGAGTCCCTCTCCAGCATCCCTATAGGCCCCCTTCAGATACTGAAAGGCTGCTGTGAGGTCTCCACGCAGCCTTCTCTTCTCCCGGCTGAACAGCCCCAACTTTCTCAGCCTATCTTCATGTGAGAGGTGCTCCAGTCCCCTGATCATCCTCATGGCCCTCCTCTGGACTTGTTCCAACAGTTCCATGTCCTTTTTATGTTGAGGACACCAGAACTGCACACAATACTCCAAGTGAGGTCTCACATGAGCAGAGTAGAGGGTTAGGATCACCTCCTTCGACCTGCTGGTCACACTCCTTTTGATGCAGCCCAGGATATGGTTGGCCTTCTGGGCTACGAGCACACACTGCCGACTCATGTTCATTTCCTCATTGACCAGCACCCCCAAGTCCTTCTCCGCAGGGCTGCTCTGAATCTCTTCTCTGCCCAGCCTGTAGCTGTGACTGGGATTGCTCCGACACAGGTGTAGGACCTTGCACTTGGCATGGTTAAACTTCATGAGGTTGGCATCAGCCCACCTCACAAGCGTGTCAAAGTCCCTCTGGATGGCATTCCTTCCCTCCAGTGTACCAACCGAACCACACAGCTTGGTGTCATCGGCAAACTTGCTGAGGGCGCACTCAATCCCACTGTCCATGTCAGCAACAAAGATGTTGAACAAGACTGGTCCCAACATAGATCCCTGAGGGACACCACTCGTTACTGGTCTCCAGCTGGACATGGAGCCATTGACCACAACTCTTTGCATGCTGCCCTCCAGCCTGTTCTCTATCCACTGAATGGTCCATCCATCAAATTGACATCTCTCCAATTTAGAGACAAGAATGTCGTGTGGGACAGTGTTGAATGCTTTGCACAAGTCCAGGTAGATGACATTAACTGCTCTACCCCTGTAGTTCTGTAGCCCCATCTTAGAAGGCCACCAGATTGGTCAGGCAGGATTTCCCCTTAGTGAAGCCATGCTGGCTGTCACCAAGCACCTTGCTGTTTTTCATGTGCCTTAGCATGCCTTCCAGGAGAATCTGCTCCAAGATTTTGCCAGGCACAGAGGTGAGACTGACTGGTCTGTAATTCCCTGGGTCATCCATTGTCCCCTTCTTGAAAATGGGGGTTATATTTCCCTTTTTCCAGTCATCGGGAACTTCACCTGACTGCCATGATTTTTCAGGTATGATTTCTTACCTGTCTTATGGCAATCCCAGCTTCTAACAGAGCACTGCCTCTCTGACACATGAGGAGCAGAGTGGTGAAAAGCCAGTCCTGATTGCTGGTTGGCAAAATTCCCTCCTGACTTTAAAACAGGTACTTCCTCAAAGCCCCGTAGCAGTGGTGACATACATCCCTTGTTGTAGTATAAGGTCATGCCTCCAAGCAGGACACGGATTCTTTATGAATGTTTTTAAGCAAAAAAAAAAAGAAAAAAAAGAAAACCTGAGGTGTAGTTAAAAGAAGTGATAATTGGCTGGATGAGACAGTAACCTCCTTGGTGCCTCTGTGCTCAGTGCTTAATACAGCCTCTCATAGCTGTGTGTGCAATGGGCAGGAGGGCTGCATACTCAGCCTTGGATCCCTGTGTTCTCCGTTCAGGTTCATCCACTGTGTCTCCAGGCACAGCTAGGAACATGGAATCCAAGGGAATGTGGGTCTCCAGGTACCTGATCCTTGAAGCAAACAGAAACTGCAGATCAGTCAGTACAGATACGAATGTACTGTTCCAAGAGCTGCTGGTTAATCTTTTAGAGCTTGCATCTGCCCTGCTTGCTGCTGCAGTGCAGCTGCCTTGTGCTTGCTGTGATTGCCCTGTTTTACTTCAGTGTAAAGGAAGAAATGGACTCTTAAATGTTTTATTTTCATTCTGATTATGGTTTTGCGCCTCTCCTTCCATTCTGCCTGCCTCATCATCTTCAGTGCACTTAGTTTGAACTGTGAAATCATGGCATAATGGAATCTTTGAGGCTGGAAGGGTCTCAGGAGATTGACTATGTGTGGCTAGGGCAGGGTACTCAGTCCAGTGAGGTTTTGAGTATCCCCAGACATGGAGACTCCACAACCTCTCTGGGTAGCCTGTGCCAGAGTCTGATAACCTTTGCAGTGAGAAGGGGTTTTTTTCTCATGAGTGATCAGAACCTCCTGTTTTTCAGTTTGTGCCTATTGCATCTTGTCCTCTTACTGGGCACTGCCAAGCAGAGCCTGATTCAGTCATCTGTACACTCTCGCATCAGATATTTATGAACATTAAGGAGACCCTTCCAACCTTTTTGTCCAGGCTGAGAAAAGTCCTGTCTCTCTCAGCCTTTCCTCATATGAGAGATGCTCCATTCCCTCAGTTGCCTTATGGCCTTTTGCTGGACTAACTTCAGTGTGTCCGTGTCTCTCTTGTACTGGGAAGGCCAGAAATGGGCCTCACCAGTACTAAGCAGAGAGGAAGGATCACTGAATGCCAGAGCACTCACGCCAAAATCATTACCAGATCTGCAATTGGTAGTGACACTTCTGTAGTGAGGCCATGGAGCAGATTAACTTCTATGAATTTTCTAATTGTGTTTTATACTGTATCTGCTGAGTAGCTTGTTATTTGGCCCTGCATAGGAGTAATCTTTTTCTGGATGGCAAAGCAATCCATGCACGTCAAACCCCACTGATGAGTCTGTGCAGAGATGATTTGTGATGCTCGCGTGGTACTTAGGAAATTGGTTTGGTTTTGTGTTTTTTTCCCCCTGGTTTTTCATCTTGGCATGGTTCCACCAATATAAAAGCCATAGCACCAAATGTATACAAAAGGCATTTTAAAAGTTGCATTTCAAGGATTTCTAACTTGGTTTTTGTGATAAACCTATCTTAGAAATTTTATTAAAGCAAATAAATTGAAAAGAGTGATTTTCAGTTTAGTTTAAAATGCTCACATCATTCATGAAATACATCATGACAAATATTTATAGTCTTTTTCTGAGTGGGCTGCTAGGCTGTGTTATGTAGAGGCACTTTTCAATTGATACACTCAAGAAAGAGACTTCATCAGCTCTGCAATGTTAATGTTTTTCCATTAGATTGATCATTCTGTGAAATCCATCCAACATCCATCACCTTGCTGAGGCTCTTTTGGTCACTTCTGTCCTTAACTAGAGTTAGATTTGTATTATGGTGGCAGACTAGAATATTCCAGTAGGATTTCTGCTAGTAAGATGGTAATTATTGTGGAAAGGAGTTTGTGCTAAATCTATCTCCATTGATTATCTATGGCTAGAAGATGCTTTTTCTGCTTACAGAACACAGGACAGAAAGGTCAAGCTCTTGTCCACTTCCTTTTCTGAGCCTTGAACCAGTTTGGGCAGGGAGTCTCTGTAGTAACTCTGTGTTTTAAATTTAATCATCCAGTATTTTATCTCCTTGTAACAAAGATATATATTTTAAATACTTCTGTAAAGGAGATAAATGCAATGTGCAAAATCTTATCACAGAATCATAGAATAGTTAGGGTTGGAAAGGACCTTAAGATCACCAAGTTCCAACCCCCCTGCCATGGGCAGGGACACCTCACACTAATCCATCTCACCCAAGGATCTGTCCAGCCTGGCCTTGAACCCCACCAGGGATGCAGAATTCACAACTTCCCTGGGCAACCCATTCCAGTGCCTCACCACCCTCATAGTAAAGAACTTCTTCCTTACATGCAATCTAAACTTCTGTTTAAGTTTTAGCCCATTACTGCTTGTCCTATCACTACAGTCCCTAGTGAAGAGCCACTCTCCAGCATCCTTGTAGCCCCCCTTCAGATACTGGAAGGCTGCTATGAGGTCTCCACGCAGCCTTCCCTTCTCCAGACTGAACAGCCCCAACTTTCTCAGCCGATCTTCATATGGGAGGTGCTCCAGTCCCCTGATCATTCTCATGGCCCTCCTCTGGACTTGTTCCAACAGTTCCATGTCCTTTTTATGTTGAGGATACCAGAACTCACAAGAGCAAAGTAGAGGGGCAGGATCACCTCCTTCGACCTGCTGGTCACACTCCTTTTGATGCAGCCCAGGATACAGTTGGCTTTCTAGGGTATTAAAAGACAAATCCATGAGGCAATGTGGAGGCAACCACAAAATCTGACCTCATTTGTGCCAATCATACTTTCAGTTTCAGATCTGACAGCTTGCTGCTGCACAGACCATGGGAAAACTATTGAGATGCTGATCCCAGAGATACTTCCTGACTCATAAATTGCCTTTTCATTCAGCTCTTGTGCCAGGCATAGCGGTGGCAAAATCAGGTAATTTGTTTTTGTATTTAGTACATGGACTGGTATTTACAGAGCCATGTTTGATACCTGTGTCCCTAATCAAACAAAGCTCCTGTTGGCTTATATGGATTGGGTTCTCCAACAGCTATGTCTCCCACTTAACATGCAAGTGAGATGCAGGGTGTCTTTCTATCCAAACTGGTTCTTTCTTTGAATGTATGGACTCCAAGATTATTGACAAAGTATTTTTAGAGAACTCCAGTAGCTGCTCCATGAGTTTTCCAAACTCCTTGGGAAGTACAGTACCTTGACATCCTCATAAAACTAACTACCTTGGAGATACTGAGCAAAAGGTTAGAACTGTTGTGTGTTTTAATCAATAATATATGAATTGGATGAGCAGTATACTGTACTTTGCAGTGTACAATCAATAATACATTTTTATGCTCAACTTTTTAGACTTAAAAAAAAGACATAAAAATTTTCATGCTAGACTGCCCATGAGAATCAATAATAGAGAAAGGTTCTCTTTTCCCCTTAGAATGGTTTCATGAAATACGTAATAAATTTGTTTACTAAATGATGCTTTGAATCTATAATACATCTTCTGGAAATACCAAATGGACATCAGTGTTTAATATGGTAACATAGTTACAAATTTTCCAAAACTGAAAATGTGACGATTAAGGTTGTTATTATAACACTTGAGTTACTTATGGAAAAATAAAATGTAGGAAAACAGAGTTTACTTAAATCAAGCTGTGTTTGTTATTATTTTTCCTGTTTATATCATTGTAACATGTAAAAGCCTCAACAAAGGAGTTATGTTCCAACATACAGGGCAAATAATTGTCTCTGGTTTCAGCTGGCTTTACAGTCGTGGTTGCTTACAGATGTCTTGAGTTAAACTAAACTTCTCTGAATGGAAGGCTGGCACTAGCTAGGAATCTATTTGCAAAATAATGTGTAAAATTTCCAGTAAAGTTCACTAAAGTTTTGAACTTTGGTTTCTCTATTGAGTCACACAGCAAAGTTTTATATTGTTGAATTTTTTGTGCCTTTACAGAACATTATATAAAAAAGAGGATCAAACTTTTCTTAATGCCAGCTGACCACATTTCTATTTCAGGCTTGCAGTCATTAATTCCTTCTTGCTGAATCACAAAGTGTATTGCTTTGTTAGCAGTACTCCAGATCCCCCTGGACTTCTGCTACTGTTTCACTGCATCACCAATTATTTGTGATGTATTATTAATTATATGCAATCTATACTTGCACCATTTCAATGACTATGTTGTGGTAGCTCATTTGAAGCAGTAACTTCTGTAAAGAACGGCTTTTTTCCTTCTGTGGCAAGTTGTCCGATGTGTAGTATAGGGATTTTTTATTCCAACTACTATGAAAACCCTGTCGTGGGCATGTCCACACTACCGGAAATGCTCACACACTTATGGACTGTGACTGAAAAGAAGGTGGGAAATGTGCAAATGAGACACCAAGCTCAGTTATTATCTTATTTTTGCCTTCTGGAAAAGCAAATATTGCCTTTGGTACTGAATAAAGATAGTTAGGAGGAGAACTGATTTTATTCTCCTAGGGAGGTTGTTATTCTTTTAATCTAAGGTCTGTGAAAGTATAAAAAATGAGTGCTGGTAGATCTGGGACGGAGGTTATAGTAGGAATAAGGTGCTTACTTTGGGAGTCTGGTGGTTACTTCATTTTTTGGGGTGTTATTTTGTGAGGTGTAGTATTCATTGGAAGCCTCTTGACTCCATTAAAATTGGTAGCATATCACTAATACACATGTAGTCACTAAGTTTCCCTTGTATGTAGTATATATGTGTGATTAGTTGAATGTGTTGGGAATGATCCTGCTGTTATAACATAAAAATGTGTTTCCTATATTTAAAAACAACAGCAAAAAACTGGAAATAGAGTGTCACTTTTCAATTATCAAACCCACAGAAACAATGATGCAAAGATCCCTCAGCATTATGTCTGACTACAAATGTGAGTAGATGTTTTTGAGGTTTTGGTTGGATCTTGGCCAGCTCTGGTGGAAACCCCTCTGTGAAGAGGTAAAAACTGAATCCAACTTTTTCTTCACAAACATGGCAGAACAGTAAAAGCCAGTTTCTACCATGCTGGGATTGTTACCTTAAGATAAAGTTGTATTTCCTTATCACTGCTCACAGCTACCTCATTTTCCATGCACAATAATTTCTGCAAAACCTATAAACCAGGCAACTAAAATACTAAGAAAACAAACGTAAGTGCTGCTGAAGGTAGGAAATAAAAACAATTAAGAATTTATCACAAAGTGATTTGTCTGTTTTGCAGTCTGCTTAATCATTGTCTCTGAAACTCCATCGCAGGGATGTAATGAAAATGTTACTTTTTATGCTATTGAGTCTTTGAGAAAACATCCCCTGGGCAGGACAGACTCATCCAGGACAGGTTTATACGGGTATCTCAGATACCAACAGCAGTTGAATCTCAGGAACAGAGTTCAGCCCTTTCCATCTCTGGGGTGAGTTCATTGCAGCCTGTGCTGCCTTACTGATGATATTGCTCAGGTAATCACTGCCAGCTAGGAGTGAAAGCTTGGTTTCCTTTATGTTGCTGGAGAGAAAAACACCCCCAGAATATGACTCAGTCTCCAATCTGCTAATTTTCTGGAGGTGTCTGTCTATCCGCATTTACTATTGAAGGAGTACAAAATGACTGTTCTCCTAAATTAAGTATTCTGCTCAAATGTTTCAAACTGGAAGAATGAATCTGCATTGAAGTCCTGAATATCCTCATAAAGTCTAGGCTGAACTTCTTGCCATTGTTATCCAACTTAGTTAAATTCAGCCTTACTGTGCCTGCAAGACAGGTCTGATTCCAGCATAGAAAATGCAAGCACTAAAAATTGCATGTCTGCATAGATGAGGCTGGGCACAGCAGTGGTGATAGCCATGAAGGAGTACAAAACTGAGAATAGGTGTGTCTTTTGTCAAAGCTGGGGCAGGGAAGCAAAAATCTGACATCCTTGCATTGGTAAATCTGGTAATTCCCGAGAATGAGATTCTCTCTTCAAGCAGTCTTTTACATACATGCTATTTCTGTTTGGTGATTAAAATTTTGAACTTGTGTGGTGCTGAGCATATATCTTTACTCCCTGAAGTCAGTGGAAGTTAAGGCTGGACGGCACCTTGCAAGACCAAGAACTTTGAGGTGCAAGGAATTAGAAAAGTTTATCATTTTTGGAGGTAGTCAAGTCTATGTGGGTGTTTGCTCACAGTGCATGCAAGGTTTCCCCTCTTCTCGAAGAGGAGGAGGTAATTAATTACCAATATCATTCTTTTAAAAACAAACAACAAACCCACACAAAAATCCTTGCTGTATGTCATTCTATAGCCAGAGGGAGGTAAAATATGTCTTCAAATACTGTAACACTATTCCTAATCCTGCAGGTTAACTAAACAAGATGGATGTTTTTGCTACTCTTAGTTTGTCATACCAATTGTAAAGTCTGTAGAAAGAGTAACTCATTTTATCAGGCTGGATGGAATCCTGTTGCTTTGCAGAGAGCACTGCATGGCTGATATCTAAAACATTACCTTCTTGTAAGTAATGGCAAACCTCTCCCTTTAGCCCCTCTGTTTTCTTCTTTCCCCATCACTGTTTTCCTGACCACACTCGTTTGTATTCATTTCCATCATTTTAAAAATGCCAACAAGGAGCTTTCTCTTACTTGATATCTCTCAAATGCCTCCCTGCAGTGATTACTGTGGAATTAATCTCTTGACTACA
Source organism: Neopsephotus bourkii (assembly GCF_033783945.1). Classification (NCBI taxonomy): domain Eukaryota; kingdom Metazoa; phylum Chordata; class Aves; order Psittaciformes; family Psittacidae; genus Neopsephotus; species Neopsephotus bourkii. The sequence goes on along the minus strand of NW_026901434.1, from coordinate 3,585,923 downwards.
TCAGCAGAAAGACTCTGTCTTGACTTTCAGCAGATGCATGTCATGATTATTACTGCATGCTAACAAATTTATTTGGGGCTGAATGATAGCAGTAGATGTCATCTGGAAGAGCTAGTTTGCATTAGAGTTGCTTTAGTTTGATTGCTACAGTGCTGGTTAAAATTCCTCTCAGCAGCACTATTGCTTGATTGCTGGGTACTGCAAATTCAGGAGAATTAGAGCTGTTTGAGTGTAGTGGATAGACTGTGGTGATTCAGCACATATTCTGCCTTTGTTCTTTTTGCAGCACCCCCACAAGAAACCTACTTTTCCTACTTTGCCCATGGAGAGACAACCTATTTTATTTCTTTTAACCACCTCCAAATGACATCTCCTGAGACATCTGGGGAGAAAGGGGGGGGGGGGGGGTGGGGGTGGTGGTAAACCAACCCTATTGTTAGTTATAAGCCACTCTTTCTCTCTGACATATTTTATGAACTCAAGGGCTGATAAAAGTCAGATGACTGTCTTCTGCCTTACTTTTCAATCCTAACTTCACATGCTCTAAATGAGAATGGGAGAGAAAGTTTGAATAATGTTAGTCAAGTACTTGGGGAAGTAGAAATATGGCATTGCTAGATCTAGAAATGTCCTGCTGCATGTTGAATGTGTATGCTGAACCTTGACTGCCAGTGGGAACAATGGTTTAGAGTTCCGCCTCCATGAACAATGTGTTCCCTTAGGGAGGGATATGCATGTGGTTCCACGTGAGATTCTAACCTGGAGTAGGATTTGCCAGTCACCTTGAGGTGGTCTAAATACACACTACTGTGGAAGGGTAATCTAGTACAGCTCTGTGTTGTCTGTTATTTCTATTCCATCATACGTGTTGCTTTAGTGATTGGATTGTTCTCAAGTGAGTCAGGGCAGCTTAATGATCTGGCTGAAAATAAATCTGTGCTTTGGGCTCATTTTCAGTGGTTATTCACCCTGTGCAAGGGAAGAGGTGATGCTCTGCAGGTTCCACATGTGCAGCAGAGAAAGGGCAGGCCTGCCCATTCAGCAGCACCGTGGTCTTGCATCTGCTGACACCCTGTATTGTGGATTTAGGTGTCTGAAGTGTGAATGCTGACTCTTTAAATAGCCAGTAGGCACAAGGATTCTTTTCAAGGCTTTTCCAGTGTAAATAACTTCAGCAATCTATTAATAGTCTGCTAATTTAGAGAAGTACCAATGGCAATTAACATTGTATAGTGACACCTGTTCAAGGGTGGAAATGCTTATTCCTGCAGCAATTATGTTATTGCATAGCACAGCTTCTGCTGGTGTATGTTTTTGCTCATGCAGCCCTGGACTTATTCAGATTTCACAGCTCCTGATCCACGTGAGTTTTGTTAAAGCATTAGAGCTCCTTTTGCTTTATTGTTTTTGTTGGTTGTTTTTTTTTTTAGTGGTTTGCCTGTCAGCCTTTTCACAGTAAAGCAGCATGGAGAAGGAAGCTGGGCTGCTACATAGCACAGGAAAGATGATTACCCTCTTCCCCAGACAATCAGGATGCTGGGCAACAGGGCTCCTTCAGCAAGCCCCTTGGGAGACCCTCCATATGGATACAGGGATCTGGGCCCCAGAGCTGCACTGAGACAATGTCATGGTGCTTGGTGCTGCTGTCACAGGTACTCGTTTCAAATACACCCTGATCTTCCCCCATTCCTACTTGTTTGTGTTACTCTTGGTGGAGCTGTAGAACTGCGGCGAGCATGGAACTGACTGGCAGGCCAGATCTGGATTAAGATGAGCTGTGGATTTTTCAGACCAGATTAAAGTACTTAGAAGGATCAGTCTGGCTCATGGGCTATATATTTTTACATTCTTGTCATAGAAATGTATTAGGAATTGTAAGAAGGACTAAATGTGAGCTTATATTTTACAGTTTGGTGTTGTAACTACTTTCTTAGGGAAAGCAGAATTTGAAATAGTTATACTGTTTTTGCCTGTTGGTTTTTTCATTGCAGCAAATGCCTGTTATGTCTTCTGCATTGAAAAGCAAACCCCATACACTGTTATTATAGCCATTCAATTAGTTCCATCTCCTCTGCTTCCATTTTCCAAGCAACTTAACAAGATGAGACAAATCCTTCAAATTGCACTTGTATTATAAACACTGCCAATGAGCCTTGAGCAGGCAGGAAACCTAATGGGACAATCTCATTTTAAAGAAAGCTGGTTAACAGCAAATGCATTTAATTTTAGAAATTAACAATGGCAAGTAAAAGAGTGTGTTCTCACCTGTAAAATGTTTTCCATCTAGACATCCCAAAGTTACCCTTGCAAAAAAATGTGAATAATGTTTAGTTTCTGTGGCACAAGGAAGGTGAAAGACAAGCAATGTCCAAAGACATACTACCAACAGTGGGAGAACCATGGCTACATGTCAGATTTGCTTCTGTTGGGTATCTTCCCTCTTCACCTGGGAAGTCTGTCTTAAACTGGAAATCAGTCTGGAACAGGTTTCTGAAATGTTGTGTCCCCTTTGCAGTAAGGAGATGTTACTGGCCTCACTGTGCACATGAGGTACAATGAGAAACTTCAGCAAATTGTAGGTATCAAAGAAAGCCTCACGGAAAGCTTTTTGGAGGGTATGGCTGATGCAAGGAGCAGTTTGCTGGTCTGCACACCTGTTGAAATCTCAGTGCTTCAGCAGGTAATGCCCATGGTTGAACACACACACACACACACTCAGTGTTTAGTTTCTGGCAACTTGCTGGAAGGTGGGAGATGAATAGTCTGATACCTGAAGATGGACTTGCTGCGTCTAAAATTTTTGCCTGCTGAATATCTCACTTGCTTCTGTTCATTTTAGTGAGAAGTTTGATGGAAGGATGTGAAAGAAAGTGATGGACTTTAGCCCCTTGTCTAAGGAAAAGATAGGTATAAATGCCAGCCATGCCAATATTAGGAACCTGATTAGGCTCCATTACTTCCCTCATTTAAAGGCACCTTTCTTTACCTCCTCTTTCTCTGTTTTCTACCTGGAGACCACAGCTTTTTGGGGAAAGACAATCTATAGGAGATGCAGCATTTGCCTGGCTGCACATTAGGGAATGTGCTAAGCAAATGACAGTGCTGTTGCTAGGGGGAGAGCACAAGACTTCTAGAAATATTAGGGGACATCATAATCAGAAGGAAATAGGATAACTGGTGAAAAAATGGCAAAACAAAATGATAGCTTGGAAAATAGGCAAAACCTATAGAAAATGCAAGCTTATTATCTCTGATGTTCTTTCACACAGCAGTGGGAAAATTTAGAACTGACCTCAGTGGTTTTGCTAGAGAAAAAGAAAAACCCCACCAAAAAACCCAGGCTGCAGCTTGAGAATTAGCTGTGCCACCTGCAGGTCAGCTTGATTTTCTTGCATTAGCCCTTCCTTTATTTTTTATATGTAAATGTATACAGATATTTTGGGCAGATTTTGTAGGTTGGGTCAAGCAGTCTGAATAGCACAGGCAATGAGGACAAAGTAGTATAAAAAGGATGTTATCAGGATATTTGCATCATTCTCTAATAGGAAACTTGGCATTCTGCTGGATTTCACCTTCATGTTCATTGCTTCAGTCATAAAATTGCTGCATTTAACAAAAAAAAAAAAACAGCAACCCAACTTGGGGGGAGAATGTGAACATTTAAATTTAGAGGTCATTTAGCAATATTTCTGAGACTTCAGCTATTTACTTTTCTGCTCTTAAAATTTTCCCTTATGCTTCGTGAATGATAAAATTTAACACGGGTTTCAAAATGGATTTTACAGCTCCCCACTAATGCTATTTTTCTTCCTTTAAATACATGATTTCTGGCTCAAGGAGGCTTAGCTGCAGACTGCTGGATTCCGGCTGGGAATCCAGGGGTTGTATTGCCATGTGTTTTTTTCTGTTGCAATCTTGCCTGGGCCATCAGTGTTGGTTGCTGACATTGGCCACTACCACTTTTACCTGTATCAGTTTCTGATGAAACCCTTCCTGACCACATTTTAATTCACTCACCAAAAATAAAAGAGAAACCCCTAAACTGATCAAGAAACTACTAGCCTTCTCCCCCAGACCTTCCTGCCTCCCCCTACTCTCTATTTGGCCCTATTTCCCTTTCTTCAAGGTGGCTCCCCTAGAGCTGTTCCTAGGAGCCAGAAAAGAGGAATTATGTGGTCTGATAGTGCCTTCATTAAAGTTGGTAAGAAGTCTTTGATTTCAGTGTAGTTTGGATCAGGCCATAGGACCCAGGCACTTTAAATTTGCAAACTCTGCTTACTTATTTTAAACCAAACACTCGCTGTGTTGGAAGGAGATTGAGCTTTGAAAAATGAAATGGAGTAATCCACAGGAAAATGCTTGCTGAAGTGCGGCACTGCTGGTGGGTTCAGATTTTTTTCCCCTGTGTTTTAATTTGATAGAGTTGGGATTGAAATGGCTCCAACTGCTAAATGCTTAAAAAAGATAAGGGCTTCCTAGTTTATCATTTCCTTCTTGACAAAAACCTTCTTCAGTCATTGCAGAGTTCAGTCTTTGCATTTGATATCCTCTCCTGAATTAGTGGCCATGGATAATTTTTTTTTCTGTCTTACAACAGAACACTGAAAACCTGTCAAGCTTTTAATCTCTTTGCACCAAAAAAAGGTTTGATTGTTGCAGGATACAATTCCCACTAAATGTACACGATATTAATATCTTTTTTTACATGTCAATCTTAGTTGAAATTTCCTTGAGCAAAATGATTCGCCACCATTTTTCTGTGCAAATTTCATGACTTATAGGTGAAAGTGAGGAAAGGCACAATTTCCATAGATCAGATTAAGTACTTAAAATATCTATTTGGGAAACTGTTAAGATTTTAAGCTGGAATCCTGGTGATTTGCCTTTTCAGGAGGTAGTATGGGCATTACTGGAGTCATCACAGGAAGAACTGTCGAAGGGCAGTGTTAGATCTTTCATTTACAGGGCACATCTGGGTCATATCCTGCAAATGTTATAGTCCAAATGTTCATTGTCTTGATTTATAGAGTAATATTGGGAATTACACACAACTCTGTGCTAAAGCTCTGTCTTCTGCGAAATCAAGGACACAATATTATCCAGGCCAATTTCAAAGGAGATTAAAGAAAATCCATGAGATGTGATTTTCCTGAAATAAGATCTAGTGGGGGTTAATGACAACCTTTAGGTTGCTGCCTCAGGGCATACCTAAGATATGTGCAGCCTCCTGGCAGCTGTAAGCCTTATTGAGGGTTATTCCTTCCCATAATAAAAGCCAGTTTGTGTCACTAGAGTGATAAATGATACCCCCCCCCTTAGTAAACAAAGAGATTAACAATACATGACATTAAACAAAAGATCTGCAAAAAGAAACAGAGTGTTCAGTAGCTCCCCTGGGCTTCATTTTATCTCAAAACATAAATTTTATTGCCAATGGAACTCTATATAAGAATTAATTAGGGAACTTCACAAGCAGTCAAAACTCTTGTATGCCATTACAAATTTATCATTGCTGAAAGGATCTATTTCTGCTGTCAGACATCATGCTTATCTGGCAGAATATGGAGTAAATATCATCCTATATAAAGAGCCTTGGAAAAATGTTTGGAAAACTTGTTTTTAAAAAGCTAAACATCATTTTTATTGTCTGTAAGGCATTTCTGAAGAAACAACCCATTTAGTATTCTGCTGCTCAAATATTCAAACTATTGCAGAAGATCCCTTGGATTCCTCACTCAGAGAATTTGCAGTGTTCTGTTGAATACTGCAGTACATGTGCCTGTTTGTAGATGCTCCTCACCTAAGAGAGGTAGAAGGGCTGGGAGTAAACCATTACCATGTAAGCATTTAGATGAAGTCCTATTGGACTTCATGGCCACCTTACTGTTCCATTTATTTTTATTCAGATTGTATTAACCATAAACAATGTCTCTCTTCTGTAATTTTCTAAGCTTATCTCACTCATTCCAGCATCACAGATGAGCTCTGTTATGCATCTAATACTGTCAGGATAATTGGCAAAGCCAGTGCTTTGTATTTCCTGGTTATTACCCCAGTGGCTCCTCTGTTGGCCATGCTTACTCATGTTCCTGATCACCCTGATGATGTTCTCTAGGAGATTCCGTGGTGTTCCTTTTTTTCTGCCTGGCTTTGTGCTGCTCCTGTAAAAGCTGTCAGATGACAACAGAGACATGCTCCTGAGATGTGGGTTGTCTGGGCTTTGGCTCTCCGAGGACTGCATGGCTCTTCCTGGTTTTTGTGAGCTAAAAAGAGGATAATCTATTACAGGGAGAGGAGAGATGAGAAAAGACAACATAGGGACACGTGTGTGTGAGGCTTGAGATTGTGGACCCCAAGGCTGTTGGGCAGCAGTGAGACTGGGAGGAGGAAAAAGCAATGAAAGAACTGCTGAAGAGCTCAAGCTTAACAACTGAGCACTGAACTGGCAGGGCTTGGGCCTTACATGGTGCTGCAGGGGATGGCTTGGATGTGTGGCTGAGCTGCTGAGTGTGGGTAGAGGTGGGGCTGAGAGCATGATACAGCTGCCCTGGGGAACTGACATGGCCAGAGGCCTCGGGGGTGCCAGCAGGCATTGCCTCCAGCACCAGCAAGGAAAGGGCTTTTTCCGCATATTTACACTTACTTTGGCTATTTGAGAACAGAAGCACCCACACACTTCTGAGAAAGTGGCATTCCAAGTTTTTCCTTGTCTCTTACTGTGGACACCATGTTATCCTGGTGCCTCAGCATATTAAGCTTTGGGAAGCCTCAGGCAGATAAGGCCTTAACGCTATCCAAGCCTGCAGTCTCAGTCTTTCCTAACTCTTGGATCATTTTGCAACCAGAGACCCTTATGTTTATGTCACAGGAATTTACCGACAAGCCCGATTTGCCAGAAAATCATGCTTTACTTTTGGTGCATCTTTTTCATGTGCATGTATGGTTGCCGTCTTCATACTGCTTTGCTGTTCTTATCCATGCTATCTATCACCTTAAAAAGATGATTTTAGACAAAATTTCTCAGGGGGAAGATTTTTTTTAGGTAGCAAGTCTGCATGGTTTAATGTTATAATTTCTAACTGTATATGATACATTGAACTATATGAAGCTATTGCCTCATAAATAGCTGAGTCTCCAAGTTGTGCTTTTTTCTGTCTTCAGTTGGCTTCATGGTAATCAGGCATTTTCTCACATTCTTCTTGATGTCATTGCCTCATGTTTTATTTTCTCATGATCCCATAGTTTGAGGGTTGGTAGTTTATTAATGCTATGAAGATGAAATTCTGTAATAAAAATACTTGAAAGCCTTATCAAAGTGTGACTTTGCTAAAGATAAACCCTGTCATATCACTCTTGTTTGAAATGTTATCTGTTTATCGGAGTGACTCCCTAATGTGAATGTGGATGTGTACAAACCAAATCCCTTAGAGGAACATCCTACAGCCTCTTCCATGGTGCTTGTGTTCCGAAGGGCACTGCTACCAAGGCACAGCATATAGCCATGCTTGGAAGAAACCAAATACCAATGCTTGTGAGTACATCTGTACTACTCAGGGCTACCTCTAAATAAATTAGGTTAGAAATCCAGTTTGAATAGGAAGACTATCTTTCTCACAGTAATGATATGGAAACAGTGGAGTATGTGACTGTGGAAGAGGTTACAGATCTTTTACTAGAGGAAGGACCAGACACTTTTCTATTGGGAACAGTTAGACAGAGCTGATTTGGATGTGGGAAAAGCCTTGACATTCTTTGAAGATCCCTTCTTTACTGTGATTCTGTATTCTGTGCTTCATCGTTTCACAGATGGTCTAGCAAAACCCATAAATCCTACTGTATAATGTCAAAATATAAATCTGACAGTTTACCCTGAATTGCTTGATGAGCAGAAGGTCTCTAGAGGGGAAAAAGACTCTGAAAAGCTTGTACTGAAAGATGGATTTACACCTGGGCACACTAACATGATATGAAAGCCTGAAAACCTCAACCGTCAAGTAAGATCATAGAATCATAGAACGGGTTGGGTTGGAAGGGACCTTAAAACTCATCCAGTTCCAACCCTCAGCCTCAGGCAGGGGCACCTTCCACTAGAGCAGGTTGCTCCAAGCGCTGTCCAACCTGGCCTTGAACACTGCCAGAGATGGGGCAACCACAGCTTCTCTGGGCACCCTGTGCCAGGTCCTCACCACTCTTACAGTAAAAATACTATATATATGCATATATGTATGTATGTATATATACTCCTTATCTCTAACCTAAATCTTCCCTGTTTAAGTTTGTTCCAGAAGATCTGTGTGAAATCCTACCTACAGCTTTTTCTTAACGTGTAGGAGCACATTGAAGACATGGAGATACTGAAGAAACTTCAGGCAGAGGGGCAGCGAGCCGTGGAAAAAGGGTTCCCAAACTTTGAATTATTTATTTATTTAAGTCTAAGACTATTAATTTTGAATGCCTTTATAAACTCAACAATATTTATGGATCATTCTTATTGAATTATTCAAGTTCCTGAGGTTAAAAATTAGTTGGTTTTAAATTTTGATTGTGCTATGCCTAAAAGCTTATCCTGGCATGAAATGACATTTGAGGGAGAAGAGTGTGAAGGAGATTACATTTTGGTGTTATACTGTAAACGTGGTAGCAGAAAAATGTTGACAATTCCTAGCTTTTATTAGTTTAGGTATTCAGTTCTAATGAAAAAATAGTATACCACGACCAGCTCTGTGGGGAAAACACAGGGGCTGTAAAAGTTACAGAAATACTTTTAATAGGTCAAATTAGAAAATGAATACTTTGTAGTGAACAGCAATAATATGCACACCCTACTGCATGCTCACTGATAAAAGATAACAACTCTGTAAAACAGATAAACTTTCTGAGGCTGGACTTAATTCAAATTTGGAGGATGCAGGTTATTACAAGCTATAGAGAGAAAATACGTCTTTTGTGATGCTAGATGGTGGGCAAATCCAAAACAATACAAACTAAAGAAAGAGTTTTAAAATGCTTGTACATAGGATGTGCTCAAAATTGTTGCAAACCCTAAGAAAAAGCTATTATATTGTTATAGACCACTTAATTATGTTTGCTGAATAAGCAGAAGTACAAGAATAATAAAAAAAGCTATGAAATGAGGGAATAGGCTGTATTAAGAAGACGGTAATTTAGAAAGTTGCTAGAACAAGGAATTAAATAAATAGTGCTATATACTTACATACCTAACTTACATATTATGGCAACAGAAACATTTAAATGAAAAAGAAAACACAAATTGGGTGAAAATTAACATAGCTTTTTGACCAAGAAAACATTCTCCAATTTTCCTCATGTAATGCTCACTTACTGTGTAGATTAGAGACTATTTCTTCATAGTACTCCTTGCTGGCTATTATCTGTGACACTATATTGGGCTTAGAGGAATCTTGATTTCTTTGGCAATGGTAAATTAGATACATCTGTTGATGTATTTAGGCTTGAAGTAAAAATGTGCCTGACAGGGATTTGATGCCTGTTTTGGACTGAGATAGACATAATTCCTTTTTTACTATCCAGCATGTCAATTGTACCATTAATGATACCTCCAGAATGTTAAGTCTAATGAACGCTTCTAAAGAAAGATGTTTTGCATGTTTACAGAAGGTTTTAATCTTGATCTTTGTCCCAGATTCCCTTTGTCTAAAACAGTTATCTTTCTACTGCTTACTCAGTTTTTTCTCTGAGTTGGAACATTCATTTGAAAAGTCTTTTGTTCTGTGAGTAGAACAAGATGCCGTGTCTAATGTATTGGCTCAGACTAAGATTTGGCCAGCATCATACTGGATGGTCCCTAATGATGGCCAAAAGCCATTGCTTTGAGTATAAAAGACAGGGACTTTTGTAGTGTGATTCTTTCTTCTGGTTTTTAATACAGATATTCTGTTGATTGATTGAGATTTTCAGAGGAATTGCACCAGGTAGAGCGTTTGAACTATAGACTTTCCCAGTTACAGACCTAAGAAATCTGCTAATCACTCCTAGAACAAGTTCTACTTTGGCTCTCCACTTTTTCCTACAGAAATGAGTTCCATATAGCTGTTTTTAAATATTCCTGGGATTGGAGTAGGATAAATATTCAGTAGCATTTGTCTAATGCTAAGTATATATACAAAGAAAGAGATAATGATTTAACATCTACAGGAACCCCAGTCCATAGAGTCTGCAGAGGTTGCATGTGCTGGTGCAATGGTCTCTGTGTGGTGGGAGCTGTCCCTCCATGCAAAGCTCATGGCAGGCCTAACTTTCGGTCCTGCTCACTTGTCCCAAGCAATCAATTTATCTATGCAACCACACTGATGTTCCAGCAAAACTTGCTGCATTAATCATATCTGCCCTGAGTTTACAAGCTTTTAGAGCTATTTTGAACATAAATTTTGCAAGCTTGCAAGTCAGCAAGAGGGGTTTATTTTTCCAAGGTAACCAACTCACAGTTAAATTTAAGTGCCAGATCCTGGCCATTATGAAACCTCTCCTTCAGTATGTGGATTTAGAATAAAGGAATGAATGATGTTTTACGTTATTAAGTACCAGGTAGCGGTTATACTTTAAGACACTCTTTTTGTTGGAGAGGTTCTACTTATTCCTCTCAAAATAGGACTTCATTCAGGTATATTCTTGATGAGGAGTGTGAGAAAGATGTTTTCTCCAACACTACCCTACTGTGTTCATTTACAAGTTAAAAGCATGGAGTGAGATGTGCGATATGAATTTAAACCCACCATTGTGAGCAGCTAATGATAGAGTATCTGTGTCTGTGACAGAGCTGTATGACTGAAAAAAAAATCTACCAATCACACATGACAAATTATATTTTAGAATACAATGGTCCTTGTAATGGTGTCTTAGTGTGCTTAAGTAATGCGTAAGGTCTCTATTTGCTTCTTCAAGACAAAGGAGAATGTACAATCTGGGAAATCTGAATGTAAAACTTGTGAGAGATGAGACAGAGACATGCCTATGCTCACATCCATAGCAAGTACTTCCCTGGAAGTGGAGTATAATTCTGTGAGCCTTTGTTTCCCTAAAGCTCAATCTGTGGATAGCTTTCAACACTTAGAAATAATTGTGCCTGAATTTTTGTATTAGTAGTTGAAGGTACACCTATCCAGGCAGCAATCTTTAACTAGAAGTTTAGTTATTGCATACCTTTTTATTAGGTATTACTGATGTGGTAGGAAGCACCAAGTGTTGGTTCTAGTCAGTAATTATTCCGTGGTCCACCAATATAAGAAAAGCCCTAGTGAACTTTTATTTGGTATGGTTTGGGTTTTTTGATGAAAGATTTCATTGCTGGTTTAATCTCAATATGTTTTCTGTTTAATCTCTTGCATTGGTTCAGCTGATATTGGAGAAGAATGTAAGATGTTATAACGCTCATTACTTAAACACGTAAATATTTGGTGAATATTTTGGTGTTTTAATCATACCTGTCATAGGGACTTTGTTTTAAAAGACACCTTCTCAAATCAAGCCACAGCAGGCTTTCTGATTGCTCAGAACATGAGTTCTTAGCAAAATAAATGGTAATAGATCATTAAACTGAACTGAAGAGAGGTGCTTTTAATAGAAACCTCCTATTTTTTCTGTAAAGCAGCCTCGGAAGACAAAATCTGGAAAATGAGCCAGGCTGGGACATCATCAGAAAGCTACCCAGGGTCCTACAGCTTGAATGCCATTGATACCTCATATGGAACACCTAACTAAAAAGGGAGCCCCAGCCCAGCCCTCACACATACGGTACCTCTCTTTGTGTACCCAGTGTGCAAAGTGAGATCTTCCTTCATGTGGGGTAAGCATTATCTCTCTTTAGGAAGGTGATGTCATGAGTAGGCACTTTCCTTTCAGACAATATTGCTTTCAGAAGGGCCAACCATTGCACACTAGGTCATAGAGGTATGTTATAGGGGGTTACTACAAAGACAAACTTGAGAAATGGCTCCTTTTACCTCTGATGATTTCTTTCCCTCTCTCAGCCCTCCCTCCCAATGTAGATCTGATTCTTTAATGCAACTGCTTGACTTCAAAAAATACTCAACCTTCCCGTCTCCTACTAAGGGAGGGAAATGGTTACTATGGAGTCACCACACAGGAACAGATGTATTTCAATATGCTGGGTACTAACCACATTGCTATCCATGTGCTTCATGTTGTTTTGAAATCCAGAGTAGGACTGGCCCATGGACAGCCCACGTAGGGCTGCCCTCGCTCTGAATTCCTTGTACTTCTTATCTGCCTCCTAGTATAGGGGTATCAGTGAAAAATAGCAGGAGAGGCCTGAGTACTCCTTATGCATTTAGGCATCAAAATCTCTCCCTCTTTTTATTTTTTCATCAGGAAGCAGACTGACTAGTGGTCCCAAGATAGGGTAATGCACTGAGATGATGCAAAAGCTACAACTGGGGCTATATATATATATATATATATATATATATACTCAGTATATAAAGTAACTGCCGATATAATGGATATATGTGAATTAAGAAAGTGGGGACTTGGAGGCTAGAGCAATATGGAACAATAGTGAAGGGCTTTCACTGATGATGCTATTTACCTGTTAATATATTGCACTCTATTAAAGGGAATTGAGTGCACATCATAAGCTGGAATTGACAAAAACTATTTCTCAAACTTTGAGGAAATATGAGTGTGGATCTGAATAACTTTAACCCTCTTCTGTATCAACGTTAGCCAGTGAATCATTAAAAACGTTTTGACATTCTGCCCATGCAATCCAATTCACTTCAGCTCATTTGCAACACTTGATTTGTGCTCTGGTATATTAAACCTGAAGAGAATGTTGGGGGACTGGGAAGAGTGAAGGAGGAAATGATCCAGAAACTAACTTCTGTAAGGTCTCTAAATAGAAGCGTAACACACGTTGCAGAAGCACATGAAATGTCAGTCCTATAGTGCTGTCATTCATGAGAAACTCAGCGATGTTGTGGTAGTCATGTTTCTAAAATCATACTTGTTTTGGCATTTCTCTATTTTTTTGTCTCTGCAGTAGCTCTCTGGGAATGAACCTGCCCAGCATGAGTGAGACCTTCCATTAAATGCACAACTAAGCTCGCTTTTTCTAGTTGAATCTCAGATCTTGAAAGGTTTGAGCAAATACTTATAATGTGTATTCTGTGTGTAGTGGATATACCCTGTGTGTGCTAACGTCATAAGGTCTTACAGGACAGAAAGCCTAGGACTCAAAGCTTCATCTGTGTTTTTAATCTACGGAAGTAAATCTGCACATCTGAGCTGTCTGGTAAATAGGACTCTTATTTTATTCTCCTTTATTTTTTTGACTAGAGTTTCACTGCCGTGTTTTCTAAAGCATCACAATTCATTTCTTTGATGTATGGAAATATGTAAAAAACTTGTCTGTCTGCAAGGGCATTTATTTTGAAGGCATCTTTATAAATCAACTGAAGTACTCTAAACACAATGCTAATTTAATTTTTAAATGCTAAACACAATGTTAATTTATAAGTGTCCTCAGTGAGAGTGCAAAAGGATCAGAATAAATCATTGAATTGCTTAAGGCTGGGGGTCAGGCAGAGCATAGATTATTGGAATGATATGTCTAAGGGAAGAGTTAACAGGAGTATTCCAAAATGAAACAAACCCACTGCAGTTATTGTATGGGACAGGTGTGCTCCAAGCAGTATTGCCTGCTCACGAAACACATGGAAGTCAATTCCTCAATAATCAGCATGTTCATGGATTTGGCATGGGATCACTTGTATTGGAAAAGCCAGTGGCAGTTGACTTACAGGCTACCCACAGATATGTGCCTCTCATTCACATCATGGCTGCAAGGGCAAATGGAAATACCGTTCTTGCCTCTTACTGACTTCTACTAAAGAGCCTATCCTGAGGCACTAGAGCAGATTGTACTGTAAAATTTCCAGTGAAGAAACAGTGTCTAAATGCAATGTGTCACTATGCTATCTTTAAGACCATGGCCCATGAGTCCAGGAGGACTAACCCTTGGTCTGTGTGGGTTGCATGACCAGTACAGTATGCCCTGTGAAAGGTTCAGTCTTCATGTGCGATTCTGGTCTTATGTCACCTGTAATATATTATTATCCAATGCTTAAGAGATGCATATTTGTCTTGGCTAAATTCCTCCTTCTGCATAAACACACTGGAAGGTTGTGACAGAGCAAGAGTTTGCATCCAAATCTCTGAAGCTTTAGGCTAATCTTAATTAGATGCCACTTAATTGGGTAGGCATAACCGTTTACTCTTTATAGAGCACCATTTTAATGTGTGATTTTTCTTTTCATTCTAGCTCTGACATGAACAGGGTATGTTATGCTCAAAACAACATCTGAAGCTATTGAAACACAAAGGATAATATCTGAAAAATATTAAAGGAGAAAAGGTTTAAAAGATTTAGCTGCAATGAAAGAGCATCTCATCTTCCTATGTGATTCATAGCTTCTGAGGCTTACCTACAGGTGACAGTAGGCATGATCAAAAGTTGCCCTTTTGTTTGATAGGACTTATTTCTGTGTCAGCTAAAACCCTTTCCACATTAATGCCCTGGCAATCTGTGGCTTTCCACTCTTCTGTGGCTTGGACAGGACAGCTGTAACACCTTCACAGAAATGTTCAGAGGAGAACAAAATTAGTCTTGGAAAGAAATGCTAGCTTCTTTATCCTTCTGGGATCATGTGTATATATAATAAAAAGGAGTTCAATGTTCCTTACTGGCTGCTTAGAAAATTATCCTTCTGGAGGGCTCAGCTCATTGAAGCAGTTAAGCATGAATTTGATTTTAAGCACAGAATGAAGTGAGAGTCAGTTGTCAGCTCCATGCTTTTCATGTCCCCCAGCTCAAATTACGTTCCTTACATTCGGTCGCCTGGTGATGGGGTGTTGTATTCTCTTCCCTTGTTATTTCCTTTATCATTACTATTATTGGTGGTAGCAGTAGTGATTTGTATTATACCTTAGTTATTAAACTGTTCTTATCTCAACCCGTGGGAGTTGCATTCTTTCTGATTCTCCTCTCCGTCCCTCCAGGAGTAGGGGGAGGGCAAGAAGGGGGGGAGTGGGTAACAAGCTGTCTGGTTGGGGTTAAACCACGACAACAGACCTTGCTTTCACCTTCAAAATGGCACCCTCTCTGCAGGGTTTTGTCTCACACACAGGCAGGCTCTTATTCCCACTTGACACTGGCAAATTCCATTGACCTGCATGACCTTCCTCCATCCCTCTCCCTTGTCTGACTGCAAGGCTGCTACTCTTCTTCTTTTGTCTGGAGCAGTCCACGTACTCCACCAAGGACCTCTTTGGGGTTCTCTTGCCACTTTTGCTTTCACTTTCCCAAATAATTATCCTTATTCCTGTTACTCATCCCATTGTCCTTCCTCATAATTAACTTTGAATGTATGGTGTGGTTTAAAACCTCAGAATAGCTGGTTTCCTAAATAATTTAATTCTTAAATGATAGGGTCAGTATTCTTTGGGGCTGGTGAGTTGCTTCTCCTGTCTGAGGCAGTGGAGGCTTAAGAGTTTTGAGTTTTGCGTGCAAATTCAGCTGCTAAGCTCAACTATGGATCTGAACTTAAACTGATTCAGGATGATTTATGCCCAGCTATTGCATGAAAGACAAGCGTATGATATTTCAGATAGGGAAAACCCACTGAAGAGAGATACCTGGTACAGATGTAAACAGTTTCTCTCATATGCAGTTTACTTGCATGTTAATGTCCCCAAATGCTTTATATTCCAGTTGATTGGAAAGACTGCTTGCAGCTATTAATTAAAGAAGATATTTGCAGAATACAGGGATAATAAAAGTTATTAAAGCTTCAATATATCAAACATTTCAAAATTGAAAACTATTTCACCCTTTCAGTCTTTTTTTGGTCGTCACCTTCTTCATTCTTCCAATTTTAACAGTAAAACCAGTGAAAATGATAGTTTTGGTGCTAGAGGGCTGAATCTGGTTCCTCATGAAGTTGTACTGATATTCACCAGCACTAATTTAGTAACTCAGTTCACTCTTTTGTGCTAGAATGGACTTTGAGTCCTACAAAACACTGTAATTTCACTCTTCTGAAATACTTTTTCATTCCAACCAAGTTAATTCCAAGTCATCTTTATTTACCTGAGTAGCCTTGTCTATGCTTGTTGCACAATTTGTTTTTCACTGTGTGTCTGGGATTTACTGTGACCTGTGAACAATTACTTCTACCAATTACCTGTTTAAGTTGTTAAATTCATGACTGAAGTAGCAGAAGTTAAAAATAGATCGTTTTCTCTAGGGCTCAGGACCTGAAAACCATAAAATTAAATGCCTTGAGCACTTGTTAAAAGACTGGATTAAAATTAATTATAAAATTCATAAATAAAGCCACTGTAGCAATTAACTTCATCTCTGTAAAGAGACACTAACTACACGAGTTTATCTTTCAAGGTTCTGTGGAAGTATTGCCCACAGTCATTTCCAGGCACGAGATCTCAGCAGAGTCCTGTCCTACTTGAAAGAGGTCCAGGCTCAGTGAGGCAGGATGATTTCCAACTTATGCTCATAGGAGCCTACATTTGATTTGGCTGGAAATATGCTGTGAGAGCAAGAGACAAAAGCAGTTGTGGCATGATTGCCCATTTGAGTGCACCCCCAGCAAGTTTGCCAATGACACCAAGCTGTGTGGTTCGGTTGGTACACTGGAGGGAAGGAATGCCATCCAGAGGGACCTTGACACGCTTGTGAGATGGGCTGATGCCAGCCTCATGAAGTTTAACCATGCCAAGTGCAAGGTCCTACACCTGTGTCGGAGCAATCCCAGACACAGCTACAGGCTGGGCAGAGAAGAGATTCAGAGCAGCCCTGCGGAGAAGGACTTGGGGGTGCTGGTCAATGAGAAAATGAACATGAGCCGGCTTCAGTGTGCGCTTGAGCCAGAAAGCAACCGTATCCTGGGCTGCATCAAAAGGAGCGTGACCAGCAGGTCGAAGGAGGTGATCCTGCCCCTCTACTCTGCTCATGTGAGACCTCACTTGGAGTATTGTGTGCAGTTTTGGTGTCCTCAACATAAAAAGGATATGGATCTGTTGGAGCAAGTCCAGAGGAGGCCCACAAGGATGATCAGGGGACTGGAGCACCTCCCGTATGAAGTCAGGCTGAGAAAGCTGGGGCTGTTCAGCCTGGAGAAGAGAAGGCTGTGTGGAGACCTCATAGCAGCCTTTCAGTATCTGAAGGGGGCCTATAGGGATGTTGGAGAGGGACTCTTCATTAGGGACTGTAGTGATAGGACATGGGGTAATGGGTTAAAACTTAAACAGGGGAAGCTTACATTGCATGTAAGGAAGAAGTTCTTTACTGTGAGGGTGGTGAGGCACTGGAATGGGTTGCCCAAGGAAGCTGTGAATGCTGCATCCCTGGCAGTGTTCAAGGCCAGGCTGGATGGAGTCTTGGGTGACATTGTTTAGTGTGAGGTGTCCCTGCCCATGGCAGGGGGGTTGGAACTAGATGACCTTAAGGTCCTTTCCAACCTTAACTATTCTATGATTCTATGACTTAATCATTAATAAAGACTTTTATAATCCTTTTGATAAGTCAGCTCTGACCACAGACACAGCTCATGTCAGTGCCACAAGCAACTTGGTTGGTTTGTGAGAATGAATTCAAAGCTGCTAACAAAACTACTTGGACAGTTTTTACCTGAGGTTCAGCCTCAGAAATCTGACAATTCCCATTTACCAAGTGACCACTTTTACGTAAATATTTTTCAAATACAGCCTTAGAGAATTAGGAAGACTGAGAGAGGGAAAGGAGTTGTCATTTCTGCTTAAACATGAGTGAGAGATTTTTAATGATCATTTGTCTGTAGTTCCCATAGGGTATCTCTGTATTGCAACAAGTGCTATAAATTAGCTAGGTTGGATAGCTGAAGGCATGGTTGCATGGAAGTTAATGTGGGTGACAAAATCTACTCTAAAGGCAAAGTAAAATATACTTAAGTTTCTGAGCAACCTGCACCACTTTAGCCTATAATAGGTACTAGAGCTGGCTGTTTTAAAATCGGCTCATGATTGTCTACAATCCATTTTGACACTGCTGCAGTCTCCAGGAAACATCTGAAAGCTACTGGTCATATTCTTCACTTCAGAGAAACAGTGAATAAATAGACCATGAAAGAGCTGAAAACCACAGTATTATAACTGAAGAAGTAACTACTTCTTCAGTGTGTAGCATAGGGGAAAAAAAAATGCTGTGTTGCTTACTGTTGTGTCTATTACTTTCACACTAAAAAGACAGATATTTCAGTGTGTCTTCTTTACCCTTGCAGAGGCAGTAGGCAGATGGACACCTTCATGTTTGATCCTATTGCTTACTGAGCTGGCCAGTCCCAAGGCAGCCCTCATCCAGGATCCAGGGAGCTGCAATGCAGAGGTATCACTATCTTCAGTTTTACAGATCAGAAAACTGAACACAAAAAACTAAAATGAATTGTCCCAGATCTGGTTTTCTCATGGTACTGCCATTTATATAAAGCTTGAGAGACTGGTTCACTAGTTCTTTATCCAGTTGGCTCTGATGCTTTTCTATGCCTTTCATGGAGCATACCTTTAATCACAGTCAATATATTCTGTGACAGAGCCTTGTTATTTTTTGCATAATGGGTTAATAAAACAATAAAGTGAGCACGTAAGTGCCGAAGTGCAGCTCCTTATCACAATTACTTGGTAGTGCCCTGACTTCAGTTCACCCTGTTAAATGGTCTCACTAGACTTATCATTGGTAAAGACGTGATTGCTGATACCGCTGCAGATTTTTGCTGTTTTTTAAATTATTACTTTGCTTAAAGGCACAAAGTGTCCCAGTAGTTTTCTGCTGGAGTTGTAAATGCTATTTTTTCCCCCTAAGACCCAGTGGAATTTTGTCGTAGATGTTTTTGATGCTGTTAGGTTGTGGGAGGCCATTCTGGCGCAGGGTATCTATAATAGTCTCAAAACCTTGGTTTTAGTCACATTGCAAAGACATCTTCTCTGTTTTTTGTACAATTCTAAATGTCCTTGAAGAACATTTAATTCTCTGCAGTTTTCCAGCTTATATTTTATTGAAATGAATAATAAACTCAAACTCTGATGTTTGAGTAACAAACTCTTACAGAGAAAAAAGAACATATGGTTCAAAAAAAGGACATATGGATACAAATGTACGTATTTATAAAAATGTATTCTGATCAGCTCAGATTTTCGTTTTCTTTCTCTTGTGATCAAAATGTATAAGACACAGAGGACAGTGGAGTTCCTACGCAGCCAGATCTGAACCTTACGAAACTTTTCCAATGATTTCACTGAGCTTTGGATTGGGTCTTTCTTGTTCGGTACACATCAGTGAATAATTCAGACTAGATTTAACTATGTGTAAACTCCTTGTATGTTGTTAAAGATACAAAATACTTCCAATGTAATTTCATTTTTTTTTTTAATGTGTATTTCTTCCACTTAGTGGCTAAATAAATAATTAAATCTATGCAAAATAAGCTTAACAAAATACAAGTAAATTACAGCCAGGACAGGGAATTCACAGAGAGGATGGTGTGACAGAGAGAGGTTTTCCAGTTGTTTCTGACTCAGTTCCCAGGGAAATCAATAGATACACTCAGTTTTCATATGAAGAGTGCTAGTCACCATATATACTAGGTTCTAAGCTCTTCAGCTAGTATGTAAGTAAATAATTCAGCTGGTAAATAAGTATGTTGGAGTCTCTAGAGCTACACCAGCTAGAGGATCTGTTCCTGCATCATCTGCCTATAACATCAAATATTCAGACAGCTCAACAGTTTAGCCATTTGAATTTCAAAATCTCATAAAGATGAATCTCAAAGTGCTCTGCTATCAGGTTGTAAGCATGGTTTGTGTGTTTCTTTGCTGCTTGTGTTTTCTGAGAGAAGATAATTTTTATAGTTTGATGAAGAACATCCAGCTCCATGACACACCTGCTAACAGTGCTTTGAGTGTATAGAAATACCTAGTTAATGGTAGCTTTGTATTGAAAACGGGCTTTTGTGGATCATGGGGAGCATTAAAAAAGACATTTTCTAATCTGTATGTTCAACAGCTTTCTAATTGCTCGTGTGTATTTCAAATAGCATTGCAATTCCCTCTGTTGGCAGAGCATTTTACAAACCACCAGGATTTAGATTTTCTTCCTAGTCTCTTAACCGAAAATATTGAATGAAATGCAGCCAAATAAATTAGGAAGATTATCATCCTGTTGCGGACAATAAGGAATATATGGTAATGAGCAATGTCCATCTTGTTAATAAAGGGTAAGAGTGTGCTTGTATATATTGCATGCCCTCATTTTATTAACTTTCTACCTTTACATGTTGCTGTCTATTACATATATAGTAGGATGCAAATATAGGTACTTCTTGGTAACAGTGAAGGGAAAAGTAGGAAGTATTAACCAGAAAAATTGTTGTGTATTTGCTGGTGAAGCAGATGCTATTGCAAACTCCCATTTGAATTCCGTGGGAGCTGGGGGCTTTCCAGCTCTTACGAGTTCTCAGCTAAGCCTGTAAGGCTCAGTGGCTCCTCTACTGCACAGTCCTGGCGATGTGCTGTGGCTGCTGATGTTCATATAAGGAGTGCTGAGAAATGTCAAGGAAAACAGCTTTATAATGAATCTAAACTCCTTACCACAGCTGCAACACTCTGCATACAGGTGATCTAAAGTGGTGCACTCACAGTCAAATGGGAAGAGCATGTGATAGACGCCATCTAGTCTTCTCCTCTTTCTCCTTCTCTCTTTTAAAATTGAAATGTATAACTGTGTAATCCTCTGCCAAGTCTTTTCGGGGACAGGGTAGGATGGGAAGGTTGTTTGTTTTGGGGCCTGGTAGGCTGCAGAAGGTGCTAGAGATCAAATCTCACTTCTGCAGTAGATGATGACAGATCTCCCATATATAATCAGTCGTGAGATAGCAATGGTTTCCAAGGGTCAGCAGTATATTTAAGCTAAAGCAAAAGGGAGGAAAGAGGAGGAGTTTCCTGCAGGAGGATGTTTTCCTATGAACTTCTCTCTCCAGTGCCTGCACAGGGAGAGCTGCTGCTAGAAAAATCATAAAAATCCAGCCCTCTTCCTCCAAATGAGATAACTGCAACAGTCCTGACAGCTGTCTGTCTAACCTGTCTTCAGAGCTCTCCAGTGATGGAGACCACTTTGCCTCCAGGCAATCTGTTTCTTACGTATCCCTTTCTGTGAGATATTTTTCTTGTTATGTATCTTGAATGTTCTGTGTGCTACTACTTAATCTATTCGACAGACAAAAGAACAGAATCTTTCCCTTACCTTCTGTTCCTTTCTTTTCCCTCTATGAGCCAGATCAGAAAGTGTCAGCCGAGGGCGCTAAAAGCCCTGAAGCTTTGGATAAGTTTAGGATTGAATTTGGATGATACTTTTTGAGCCAGGACCAGCTGTTGCTAAAATCCTTTCTGGTGTGCAGACAGTAACTTTAGCAAGCTGGATCAATGGGCTGCCAGCCAAGCTTTGCTGGGCACACGCAAAAACCTGTTTCACATGCTGAATGGGAAGTACATGATGTAGCTAAAACCAAAATGCATGAATTCATTTCCAGGGCCTTTGGACATACAAGCAGGTCATGTCGGGGTAGGCACCTCCTAAAAGGCCAAGAAATGCTTGGTAGCTGGCATGTGCCTGTGCCCTCCCTGAGGCACAAAGATGCTGCATCAGGGCCAACCATACTTTAAACCACCAGAAAATGTTACAAAATAGCCCCAAAAGCCAAGACTTACTCTTGAGAAATGTTCTTGGCCTCTTGGGACTGCAGTGAGATGCTGGACAGTCAGTCCCAGTCCCAGCTCTTGCCACTCAAATATGAATGCAAAATATGGAAGCATACTGTCTGCTGTCACAACTCATCTGTGAAGCAGATGTTTCTTTGGGGGAATTATTCATGCTGAAGATCACACTTCAAAGTAAGCAATAATTGTCATTTGTTCCCTTTAAAAAAATGAAAGCTAGAAATCAAATTAATGAGTTTGTTTCCTCAAGGGAACAGACACAACAGGGAATATGATCCTTTTGGCATATTTGTAGCAAATATTTTCAGGTAAACATAAGTTTCATGCTATTTTAACGTGGATTTAGATAAGGAAATACAAATGACAATAAGTATAAAAAATAATTACAGAGGGGGATAGGGCAAGGAAGAGAGTGTAGGAGGGTTGAAATGAGAAGGCTATGAAATAGTACCTAGGGGATAAATATGTTTGGGCAACAGAGCACACTGAAGGGAAAAATAGCCAATCTGTAGAAACTGCAGACTTCTATGTGACTAGACAGAACCAGGAAGCCTCCTGGTTGAGACTTCATTTCAGCGAGCTCATATGACTTCGCAGAACCCAAAAGCAGTAACATTGAAGCTTACCACATGATTTATTCCCCTGACCAATTCTCAGCTACCTTGGGTCAAATGTGGGCTGAGTGGCAGCATCTAATTGTCTTTGAATAACCTGGGAAACCAAAGATATTTGTGACACAGTTCTTGGACTCAAAGGCTATCTTCCTACTACTAAATTAAATGGTGCCAAGGAGCATTCCCAGGCATCACACCTGAACTGTCTGTGTTGCTTTGTTCCCAGGATCGTCCTTTTGGCTGGTTTGGATCCCACAGCAAAGTGTTGATCTAGAAATCTTCCACATGAAATATTTTGGACTCGCTGATGATGATTTTCAACAAAGCTATTTAATAAGGTGAATTTCTGACCTTTCCTAACTGACCATGTGCAGTTTTTCAGAACATGAGAGATGCCCGTCTTCCGTCTGCATCAGCCACATAAAGACTGCTGTATGGATCTATTTCCCACTTACTGTCATTGAAATTTCAAAAATATTTTGAAAAATTAGAAAAATATTGTGATTCTTGATGCTTTTCTAGGAAATACCTCGGATCATTAATCAGTTATACTTTATTCCTTGCATCAAAACTATTCAAAAACCTATGAGTGTGTTCTGGAGTCAGGGCTTCATCAAGACTTTCCATCATCAGTTCAAAGCTTGTACCCAGAGTTAGTGCAATTACGGCATTGAACTTTGAAAAGGATAGTTTAACAATTCAGACTTCATTAAGTTGCAATAAACAGATTTACTGCAAGTAAATGTTCCAAAGATGGTGTTGCTTTGCTTTGACTAGCTTGAGTAGAAATGCTGCATGTTGGAATTTTCAGAATGAGTATCTTACTTGGAAGGTAAGAAGAAAATGCAGGTATTATTTAGATTTATTTATTTTTTAATATTGAAGCTGACAATTCAAGAAGAGTCTGTGCTAATTCTATTTCTTAGTTCCTAAAAGCAGATCCTCTGCCTGAGCTGATTTGGGATTTATGAGTATGGCGTATGAATCGTTACATGGCATACTTCTAGATAATTAAACATCTGTGTTTAACAGAGCTCCTTCATTCTTCGATAAAGCAGATGTTGTGTCATCTTTTTTCTGTTTTCAGGATTTCCACAATCACATATAATATGCATTAACATTATTCTTGTTTTTAATATGCTGGTATCTTCCTAACTGAGCATCAAAGCTCTATACTCCATTGTAGGAGGATCTGCACAGGCAATTAGCACAGCAGAGACTGCCTCTCGCAGACCAAGGCCAGAATCTAAGAGAGTGTCAATCAGTGTGTCTCCACTGAGCCTAGCGATGCAACAGCAGTTCACACTGGCTGACATTTCAATTGCAGATGTCAGACACGAAGCCATCCAATAGCTGCGAATGGGAGGACAAAGTTAGAGTAAGAACAGAAAAGATGAGGGATACAGAAGTCAGAGCTTGCCTTTTCCCTTTCTACTGCAGCTGCCAATGGCAATCTGAGTTGTTCATCTCCATCCTGACCCCTTAACAGCAGCATTCACCCAAGCACACTCATGATGATATCTCATGGTGCTTTGAGTATGTTAGCAGGGAAGATAGAATCTCTTCTGTATTTGCTTTCTATGTTATCAGAAACACCAAACGAATCCCAAATGGTAGATGAGCTGAATAAAATTAAGTATCAGGTTAAATGATGTGTGTTCCTTGTCACCTTAGAAAGATGTCCATGCACCATGATTTTATGCTGTTTTTTATCACAGTACTTTAGTTATGAGAGGAAAATGTATACACAGAGGTGTAGCAAACAGGTGCACCCCTTGAGGTAAGGCCCTCCTACACTGCCCCACTTGTGATCTCTGTGACTGATGCTGAAGCTGCTTCCCAGGTCAGTATGCCAAGCAGCTGCTGAAAGCTTGTGAATGGAAAGAGGAATAATATAAATATCAAGAAGAGATAGCCAGGGCATTCCAAGAATGTGTCTTAGTCAAGCAAGGTAGCCTGAATCCATCCTGAGTCTTCAAACACTGATTTTCAAAGGTCTGTACTTCCTCATACAAGTACTTCTATTTAGTTATGCACTTCACCAGCATAAATTTCACACACTGATGATGTTTTTGGACTGGCAGTTTTTTAATTGGCCCTGCTAGGAAGTATACATTGTTTCTATCTCCAATATATGTTACATGCATACGTATTTCCAGTATATTTATAATGGAAAAAAAAATTATACTTCAATCCATACTTATTCCCAGAAGGGAAAATGCCCATGAACTGCTTGTTAGGTACATAAACAGGTGCTGTAGTACATGGTCCACATTCTGGATTTTCATATAATGATCCAGCTCCCCAGTTGTTTCAAATTAATGTACCTCCTTGAAAGTGAGGGAAGGAGGTGTGCCAAATTCAGAGCCTGGCTGAAAGTCTGGGTTACTGTCTAGAGATGTTGAATTTGCCAAGGCTGGCACTTTACCCCTCAGTGATGCAGAAGAAATGACTGCCTCAGAAAGTCTCTCTCCTTTTCACAGACAGTACTTTAAAATTACTGTGTAAGATGCCCTTTCTCCATCACATGGTCCTCATTTTGTTCACCATTATTTTTAATGGACTAATTTTCTCTCTTGCTTCTCATTCACTGAATCCTTATTATTGTCATCATTATCATCATCAAAGTGTTTGTGGGCTGTCAATGTTTGGTATTGCATTTCACTGATTTAATTATGTCTGTGGCTTGTTCTGGGCCTGTTTATTTTTATGGATCCTCAAATACTTCTCTTTACCAAATTGTTTCTATGTGAATCTGTGCGCTTGTTGCTTATATGATACTTAGCCACTTTGCTCTTTTGTACTTTACATTTGTTCCAGGGGGGTGCTTTAGTCTGATCAAACTTTAAACTTCATCAAGTAAACATGGGAAGACAACTAAGATGAAAGGGTCTTCTCATCTGCAGGTAAAAGGATGTGCTGGGCATAGCTTGTACCAGCTGCTTTTCACTCCTGCTCACTGTAGGTATAAGAGACTGTAGAGACACATGTGTTATCAGCTATTGATAGCTCAGGGCCTGACTGGGTGTGTGTTAGGTTAAAGGAGGAGGCATAAGACACACGCTGCTTGTGCAATCAGCATATATACGTTGAGCTTAATTTCAGCTTTTGAAGCATGGAGGATGTAGATGGGGATAAGATACAGAGGTATAAACCCATTTAACTTTACTGGCACTGGTGGATGTTATGCTGGTCTAAATATTCTGACTTTTTCTTTTGAACATCGTGACCAGCTTTTTAAACTTGGGCAAGGGGTTAAGGTAAAAAAAAACAAAAGGCTTTTGTGGGACCCCCTGAGCTAAGGATAATTCCTGTAATTCTCACTGCTGTATGCTAAACTGCAGTGTCAGATGTTGCTCCGATAGGCAGCCAGCTTCTGGCGTTGTACTTGGAAATCTCTTGCTACAGCTTTTATCATGTTTTCCCAATCAGCTCTCAGTAACTGCTGCCCTTTATGCCATATATTCATAAGATCCAGAATATCTGACTTATCCTTCAGCACCTCAGTAGCTGGTCCCTTAACTCTCATTCCTTCAGCAAACCAGACCAGCCATATGCTGTCAAGAAAAATCTTGTAGCTGGAAGTTTTGCAGAGAACTTCATCAAAACTTTGCGTCTTGCTGACTGGCCTTCTGTAATTGCAATTACTTTAGCAGTGTTAGTACATGCATATGCTGTAGTTTTGTGAGTTTCTTGGCTCTATTATAATCAAGAGGCATAAACAACTGCTTCTAATGCACCTGACTACAGAAAGTAATTGCTGTTTAAGTGGGTAATTTATTATGTGCTAATTAAATGCCCAATAGGTGAGAATGTTTTAATGAAAAGTAACTTAACTCAATAAGCAGGTTTTTAATAATTATTAGTTGTCTGAAATACATCTGATGCAGGAGTGCTGATGATCTCTAGTTGATGTTTTAAAAATATACGTATTGTGGATAAATAACTATTTTATTGCATATATCTCTTTCTCTGCCTTTCATGCACACAGCTGTGAGCTAGAGGCCCTGTTCTACTTTATTTTAGTCTATTCTTCCCTCATTTTGAAACTCCTCTCACTCATGCTTGTGAAATAATCTCAGTTACAGCATCATGGAGCAGGATATGAGCAGAGGCAGAGAGCTGCTGCCTCTCTAGAAGAAAAATTTGTAGGTTTTATCTTCAGATGGCTATCCAGCTTCAGGTTTTGTGACAATCATAGAATACTTAGGTTTGAAAAGGACCTTAAGATAATCTAGTTCCAACTCCCCTGCCATGGGCAGGAACACCTCACACTAAGCCATCTCAGCAAAGGCTTCGTCCAACCTGGCCTTGAACACTGCCAGGGATGGAGCATTCACAACCTCCCTGGGCAACCTATTCCAGTGCCTCACCACCCTCACAGTAAAGAACTTCTTGCTTATATCCAATTTAAACTTCCCCTGTTTATGTTTTAACCCATTACCCCTTGTCCTATCACTACAGTCCCTAATGAAGAGTCCCTCCCCAGCATCCTTATAGGCCCCTTTCAGATACTGGAAGGCTGCTATGAGGTCTCCATGCAGCCTTCTCTTCTCCAGGCTGAACAGCCCCAACTTTCTCAGCCTGACTTCATACAGGAGGTGCTCCAGTCCCCTGATCATCCTTGTGGGCCTCCTCTGGACTTGCTCCAACAGTTCCATGTCCTTTTTATGTTGAGAACAATATTGGGTGCAAGGCCAACAAAAGTGCCTTTTGTTGAAGTCAGACACTGTGAGCCTGAGAAATTCTTGGAAGCTCAGCCTCATCGAGAAATCAAAGTGGCAGAGTGTCTTCATTAGATATCCTTACAACTCACTGATTCCAGAGATCCACAAATGTTTCGCATTTCTCACGTGCCAGAAGGGAAATAAGTTATATTTGGGGTTTGCGAATTGGGAACGTTTGGAGACACAGACATCGCTCTCTGGTGATGGTACATGAGCAAAGCTGGAAACTCCTACACCAGAGAGAGCTCCTCATCTGAGAAGTGTGCAAGGTGTCAGCTGTTGTCTTGGAGTAAAATGATTATGCAGAAAAAATGATAAACTGATAAATGACAAAGTCCATTGCTAATGTACTTATCTGCAATGAAGGAACCTGAAGAATGGGAGCTGGAAAGTGGATGAGCTTCAGGCAATGCAACTATCTGCTGGCTGTGGTCAAATCAAATATCATGGAGGGAGTTTGAACTGGGAACAAGTACTATCAGATCTGAGGACTTGCGGCAGCAGACAGCTTGTAAAAAATATGAGAAAGCCTCTTCTGACCTTTCCTTAGCACTTGTTTGCTGTTAATCTTCACACATCTTAATTTCATTGTGATTTTCTGGTGTCTTTTGACATCATCATACAATGACTGTTCTTAATTTTTTATTTTTTATTTTTGTGAACTTGAAGAATGATCTTCTGACACTAAAATGAATGGGGACAGGGAGTGGATCTCTCAGTAGCTCTGGTGGAGTAACCATTAAAAAGTCACTATGCTCCCCTGGACCTTTTTTTATCCTATCTGTAAGATGGAGTTGACCATACATACTTCCTTCATGAATACCATTTGGTATTTCCTGATGAAAAATCCTAACATGCTATAAATGTTCATAATTTTTGTCACTCAGGCACCGATTTAGAAACTTTTGGAGTACTCCAACATGTTGAGAATCACACTTGTCCTAAGGACAAGAATATTAAATTCCAGTGCTGATCCTGGATAATTTGACAATGACATATTTTTCTAGGATAATGCCTCAGATCTTATATAAGAAAATTAATTGCATTTAGAGCTAGAAAGAAGCACAGAATTGTATGGTCTTACCTGTTTCAATCCAGCCCTCCTGCTCTTAGTGAAGCACCTTGTGTTTGACTATGGTAGAGTTTCCAGAAAGACATTACATCTTCCTGTTCTGTTCGTCTTTTGTACCAATGGCTCCTCACCTGTCGTGGTTTAAAACCAGTCAGGCAGCTCATTCACTCACTGCCCTCCTTCTTTCCCTCCCCCTACTCCTGGAGGGGTGGAAAGGAGAATCGAAAAGAATGCAACTCCCACGGGTTGAGATAAGAACAGTTCAGTAACTAAGGGATAACACAAATCACTACTGCTACCACCAATAATAGTAATGATAAAGGAAATAACAAGGGAAGAGAATACAACACCTCAGCACCAGCTGACTGGTAACTCACCCACCCCAGCCTGACCAAGCACCGCCTGATACCTCGTCCAACCCTGCAGTCCTCTAGCCCTCCCGGGTAACTGCCCCAGTTTATATACTGGGCATGACGTGCTGTGGTATGGAATACCCCTTTGGTCAGTTTGGGTCTGGTGTCCTGTCTCTGCTTCCTCCTGGCTTTCCCTCCTCCCTACCAGAGCATGAGGCTCAGAAAGTCCTTGGCCAGACCAAACATTTGAGTAGCAACTAAAAACATTGGTGCTATCAGCACCGTTCCCAGGCTGAAAGTCAAAAACACAGCACTGCACCAGCTACCAAGAAGGAGAAAATATGACTGCTACTGCTGAGCCCAGGACATCACCTTAATCATTTGTTGACTTCTATAAAGATCCTTATTTCTTTGTGTTTCTGTTTTTTTTTTACAGGAAAAAAAACCTAAATAAAACTCCAAACCCATCAGTCTTGCAACTCCTTGGTTCCTATTTCTGAAAGGTGATGCCAATAATTATTTCATTAGGAAAGCTGCTAAGATAAGTCCTGAAGGATTTGATCTAATTAAGATGAGCTTATTCAGTGAAGAAACAGCATGTACTATCCCAATGAATTATCCATCCTGACTTTTGAATAGTCACTACTAACTGGAAAGAATAAATGATGACATTTCAACAAAGCAAGCTAGAGTGCTGCTGTCATAATCTGTTTATAGCCATACTTAGAATCATAGAATAGTTAGGGTTGGCTTTTTCTAGGATACGGTTGGCTTTCTGGGCTGCAAGCGCACACTGAAGCCAGCTCATGTTAATTTTCTCATCGACCAGCACCCCCAAGTCCTTCTCCGCAGGGCTGCTCTGAATCTCTTCTCTGCCCAGCCTGTAGCTGTACTTGGGCTTGCTCAGACCCAGGTGTAGGACCTTGCACTTGGCATGGTTAAACTTCATGAGGTTGGCATCAGCCCACCTCACAAGCGTGTCAAGGTCCCTCTGGATGGCATTCCTTCCCTCCAGGGTATCAACTGAACCACACAGCTTGGTGTCATCGGCAAACTTGCTGAGGGCGCACTCAATCCCACTGTCCATGTCAGCAACAAAGATGTTGAACAAGACCGGACCCAACACCGATCCCTGAGGAACACCACTTGTTACTGGTCTCCAGCCGGACATTGACCACAACTCTTTGCATGCTGCCCTCCAGCCAGTTCTTTATCCACCGAGTGGTCCATCTATCAAATTGGTGTCTCTCCAATTTAGAGACAAGGGTGTCGTGGGGACAGTGTTGAACGCTTTAC
Source organism: Neopsephotus bourkii (assembly GCF_033783945.1). Classification (NCBI taxonomy): domain Eukaryota; kingdom Metazoa; phylum Chordata; class Aves; order Psittaciformes; family Psittacidae; genus Neopsephotus; species Neopsephotus bourkii. The sequence continues at coordinate 3,556,042 of NW_026901434.1, read as the reverse complement.
ACAAGTCAGGTAGATGACATCAACTGCTCTACCCCTGTCCATCAGTTCTGTAGGCCCATCTTCAAAGGCCACCAGATTGGTCAGGCAGGATTTCCCCTTAGTGAAGCCATGCTGGCTGTCACCAAGCATCTCGCAGTTTTTCATGTGCCTTAGCATGCCTTCCAGGAGAATCTGCTCCAAGATTTTGCCATTTCATAATTAAATTTTAATCTTGGTGTAGGCTTCAAAAAACTATATTCAGAATGTCCACTTTCAGCCCAGGTTTCATTAACCAGTGGTTATTCTGAAGGTCTCAGAATAACAGGGAGAGCAGGAAGCCACTTTAAGGCAAGAAAGAGGAAAGTGGGTAACTGTTGACACACAGACCACTGGATGTAGCCTGAAAGGTCAGAGAAATGAAAGCAATAAGGCAGATTTGAGGAGATAGCTAATATCTTTAATGCAATCAGCTAATACAGATTGGAAAAAATGGACAAGCTTTCAAATTTGCAAGTACGTTTCCAGGGCTCGCAAAGAAAACAATAAAATTCAAGTTTAGCTCAACCTGTGAACCGCAGTGTTTAACAATTTATGATAATCCCCTAGATGATTAGGCAGAGAAAAGGTAAACTTTTTAGCCATAGAAGAGCATCTGGGGATGTCAACAAAAGATCATGAGCCCCTGCCAGCTAGGGAGGGGAAAGGGGAAGCCTGGAGAGAGCTCTTGGGAAAGGACAAATGGGAAAGCTGTACCTCCAAATCACTCTCTGCTGGGTTTTAGTGTCTGGGAGAATGCTAAATTTCAGTTCCCAGGTATTTCATTACTGTTCTTTGGGGAGACTGGTGGATTAGGGCTCAGAGCAGACCTTCAGCTAATTGCAAGCAGCAAAGTAAGAAACGAGTCCCTGAAAACCACAGTGGAGATTGATGAATTCAGAAATGACTTATCGCAGAATATGAAGAGCATTTCCCCCCCTTCCTCTCAGGTGCAGATTCCTACTTTAAGTGTTAGGGAAGAAACTGTAAACTTACCTGAATTACAAGCAAAACTGTGTGCCTCCCCCAGAATCGGAAATAAAGTATTTTTTAATGCTTATACATTATATAACACATAAGCATGTATCATTTAAAAGGACATTAGCAACTTGACTTATTTAATCATTTTGGAGATGCTGCTTTAAAAGGGAAAATGCCATTGCTGCAGTTTTCTTCTTACATAAAGCAGATTTGTGTCTGCAGTGCCTGTGTTCAGACCTTCAAGGCTGGTGCACTGGAGAACCAAATCCTGCTTACCAACAAATAGATTTCTTTGCTTTTCATTGAAGGCCATTGCAAAAGCTTCTTGGGTGGTGTGGCCAAGCAGATAAATAAAGGTGGCACATAAGGAGCCTGGTGGGCTCCTAACTTTGTTCACTTGCCCTGGCTGGAACAAAGTGGAGGCCATTTGCACAGTTCATGTATTCAATTCCAGTTCACTTCTGGTAAGCAGGCAAAGCTGCTTTCACTCCTATTCCTTTTTTCACGTCACAGCTATGTTAATGCAAGCAGTCATTCCGTGCTTCCACCCTACTCTTGATTTACATGTCTCTGAAATATCTTTAAAATGCAGAGGAAATTGGTGGCAAGAAAGGTCTGGTTTGACAGCAAAAACTGACCCATTTATCCTCTCACACAAAAGTATTAATTACAAAAGGTCTGATGAGTTTTATTTGCAGGGACTTTTACAGTCTGGGACACGGAGCAATAGGTTAGTGAGAGATGTTGGGAAGGAACCACCTTGTGAGGAGATGGTTCATGCAAATGAACCATGTACAAGGCACAGAAAAGGTTTTTTTGCAGCTACTAGACCTAGGAAACACATAATGTCCCGTTATATAAGGTGGTATAATTAACACGATCAACTATTTATATGCATTTTTTTTTTTCATACCAATTCCATGTATAGCAAAACATTTTCTACTTGCTGTTAAAGATTTCTGAATCACTTGCCAAAAAAAAGGATCTGTTCTTTGTTTTTTATTTTCTGATGCCTCAGGGTTGGTTACCTCTCATGGTACTGCAGAAAGGAAAGAATTAGCAGCTTTTCTGGGTATTGGAAGTACAAGTACATGTTCAGAAATGGTGCACAGTAGGAGACTAAACTGTAATTCACTTTTCACCCTTGGTGTGAGTCTACATGAGGAATTTTTTACAAGAGCTGTGTACCTCACCTGTGTCCCTCTTCTGGGTCCAAAGAAAGGGCTCTAATTCTTCACCAAGTGCCCTTTGATTTCTTTGGAAATTACAAGTCTAAGTGTCATTTCTTTAGCTGGAGTGGGCTCTGCGTAACTACACTGGCAGTGGCTCATTACAGTGATCAAGGTGGGGGAAACCTTCCCAGTGGAGGAGATGGGTGACTTCCTGGGGACTGGATGCCCCTTGCATGCTGACCATCCTCAGGACATGCCTGCATTTGCTGACCCAAGTGTCTTCCAGATGGCGTGGTGTGTCTCCATGCCATTCCTTTTTATACATGTGACTTCCAATAGGCAGTAATGGCAATGCCATCATCACACCTGATCTTAGCTATTGTCTGCTGCTGCTGCTAGGCTTCTTAGCCCATGCATGAAATGTTGTTGCATACATTCTTCAGGCATCATGACAGATAATAGATGTGAATCTACCAGAAATAAAGTTAGTACTGAGGCTTGCTGCTTTCTTTTCAGTACAATTTTGGATTGAAATCTAATGGCAAAAAATCTGGGGAGGGGGAACCAGCATTCCTGTTCACTAACGTGATGTGTCTGTCCCAGCCTGGCATTTCCAGATGCAGGTTTTTGCAGTTGAAGGAAGGACTCCAGTGGCTGCAGCACACGTGGATATTGGTATCTCAAGCTGCCTTGAACTGAACAGTGAGGAGAAGATGGCCATGTATTTATTGTGGAAGCATTGGCTTCACGGTAAGCCAGATCTTCTATTATTGTTTTATCATCTTTTTGAACTTCATACTTAATTTAGGTCAGATCTAAACTACTAAACAGAACTGTTATGCAGCACACATATCAGATAAATGAAGTGTGGGTTTAGCATAGCTCTGACCTAGTTACTTCATGCAATGTTTTCTAAAAGCAAAAATTGAAATCTTTTATCTGAACAAGAAATAAGTGTTTGTTCCCCTGCCTATTGCAGCATTTTGCATATATTTGGTTTCAAAGACCAATAAAATTTACCAGTCTGAATGTTTCAAAGGCTTGCTTTTGCTGGTAACAAAACCCAGTAGTGTATTGGAGAAAATGATGTTTGCTAGCAGAGGTACGCAGAGCAATCTTGACACATCACGTGGCAGAAAGACAGGACTAGAGTTGGTAAATATTAATAAAACATTAAAAATAGCTAGATGTTTTTAGAGTAATTCTATTTTTGTTGTTGTACTCAAAAAAGAAAAAGAAGATGTTAGCAGGAAAGAAGAGGCAAGCAAAAGAATGAAATGCCAAGATGTTTGAAGAACTCACCAAATACAGATGTGCTTTTCTACTCCTTCTGAAACAACTACATATTTCCTTCCATCTGTATCTCTTATTACATATATATGCACATAAAGACTGTGTGTCTGAGAGAAAAAATACTTAAATGTCTTTATTAATTTAAATTTCAGTTTATATTCTTAAGCAAAAAATTGATTCACTCTGAATTATTTAAAATACCCCATAAAATAGATATAGGGATTTCTGAAGTTTGCAATCAGTCATGGGGTTTAGTAATTAATTTTCACTATGTTTGATTTTAGAAATTATGATTACTATGATTAAAATGGGAAAATGGAGTGTAAATCGGAAGTGACAAAAACTGAAATGAAATGTTCTGCATCCAACCCCCCCACCTGAGCTATCAAGAAAATTGTTTAATTAAACACGAATTTATCTGGGTTTCTGTTATAAAAAGATCATGACAAATTGTCAAATAGCTCTATTATTAAGTGGTACAAGGCAGTTATAAGGCAAATTTCACTAAGAGAGATAGAGGCTGCTTGTTACTGCCTTGGCAAGGAAAATGCTGATATCCTAATGGATTGATTTAAGAAGCGCCATGTAATTTGTAACACTTCAAAGATGTCCAGTGATTGCACTTACAAGGAATACAAATGGGAGCTGGAAAGAAGTGCTCAGATAGGTGGAGGGGATAAAGATTTTGTCATTCCTATTAGGTGAGTCACTGGGATTCTGCACTCATCACAGAAATATCTGTTGCTTTGCACAAGACAGCAGTGTGTGCCAATACAATTTAATACTCTGAAGTTTCCATTCTGTGCCTTCTTTTTGGCCAACCTCTTTTCCCATCTTCTTTTCTGCCTCTTCTTGCTGCTTTCCTCCAGTCCTGTTTTGTGTTCCCTGTTTCTTCCTGACACCCTTGAAAACACCCTTCTTTGACACCTTGAGTGCTCAGGTGTATTGAGCACTCAAAACCGAAACCACACCATGGTTCATCTATTTTACCTTTCATTTAGCAGGGCAGGCTTTTGAAAGCAAGGGAGAAGAAAAACAAAAAAAACTTGATTAAAAACAATATGCCATTACTTCAGTCAGTATTGCAAGGTTATTTCTGTGGCACTTTCTTCAATTTTACCTAGATTTACCTGTTTCCTAAAACTTTAACTAAAAGAGTCAATAAATATATAAATGAGAAATTGCTGCTTGTGCTACTTTAGACTGAGACTGGCACTCACAAAGCTGGGAGCTGAGGAGGAAGGTCAGAGCCCCACCTTGGGTGGTACACCATGGTTCCTGGTCCCCTTTTATTCCCAGCAGCAGTGCCAAAATGTGGCTGAGGCTACCTTCCTTATTCCTGACCACTAGCTGCATCTTTTGCTGTCATGAATAATAGCTTGGAGGCGTGTTCTCCAAAACTTTGCCCTTTCCTGATCTGTCTTCATCATATACAGAGCTATAAAATCTCAAACCAACCAATAGCAAATGTTCCATGAGAGTTTGACCATTTGAAAGGTTGAACAACCATTTCCAACTCCTTTCCCTACCAAGACACTGTTAGACTGTCCTGACATTATTCGTTCTCACTTAGAGCAAGGCAGAACTCCACAGAGAATATACAATTTCCTAAGCTGTCTCTTCAAATCCAGTTTTATTTGAACACTAAATCTGAGTAGAAGCTAGGTTGTCTTAACTACTTTTTATTGGCTCTGTCCTCATACTACCTTCAGTAACTCACGGGCATGTCCAGTTTGGATATGGAGGCGAAAAAAAAGAGTAAGAGCAGACTGGAAAACTGCTTCCCCGGGATTCAGCTTTGGCTTCTAACATTTGTGGCTAATACTTAGAAACCAGTCAAGTTGTATTTTTACATTTTATGTGTGATTATGCTGGGCATAATTCTGCTGTCACTCATGCAAAGTAAATACTGAAGCTAATGGAGTTATGTGAAAATAAAACTGATGTAAATGAGAAGAGAATCAGCCCCCCAAGGATACAAGATCAGATTACTGCCATACTCTTATTTACACTAAAACTTCTTTATACCATTCTGACAATCAAAAGTGGTTTTAAATTGGTGGAACAGTGATATCCACTCATTTTAAGATGTTTTTATGCTCCCAGAACAGCAGTAAAAGCTTTAGTGTAAGTGTGACTAGACTTCCCTGTTAACCAACACAAATCATTATAAGAAAACCGGGAAGACGTGGTTGCTCGTGGCACACTGCAGCATTCCCTGCTCTTCTCCTGCCTTAGAACAAACATCTGTACCAAAGGCTGGGCACCACCCTACATGATGGTAAATGCCAGTAATTGAGCTTCTTGCACCATCTCCCAGTGATGGTCTTGTTGTTGGCCCCCGTGGGAATTGCTGTTTGAGGGATGCTTAGTTCAGTCATCTGCTTTCAGTCTTGCACAGGTAGGGATCGCATTTCTAATCTGTCTTTGCTAAGAAGTGCATGGTGGGAGGCAGAACGCTTCCTTCTCATGCTGTAAAGTCTTCAATTAAATTATTAATTAATACTGGGGTGGGCCCTGTGGGTACAGGATTAAATAATAGTGAAACATCTTCCTGAGTGGGGAGCGATGTGTTGTGCAGGTCTGTATCTGTTTTGCATTGTTCCCTGCAAGGCAGGAGGGATATTGTGTGACCGGACTGAACCTGAAACACAGCATCAAGGTACCAAAACTGATTTGCTGCATTCATCAGGTGAAGACATCCATCAGCTGTTAGCCAACAGAGTTTGCTGTGTGTCTGGGTCTGCTCAGAGCCAGCAGAGAGTATAAAGAGAGAGCAGGGAAGAGGGTTCTCACTGGAGCACTGAGTGTCTCGGGTGGAACAAACAACTGCTGCAGAGTTGTTCTAGTGACTCTTCTTGCAGGAAACTCTATAATCAAATTTCTTTTAAAATCTCCCAAATCCATCTTTGCTTTGATTCTGTATATAAAACTATGTAACTCTTGGGTAACTTGTACTGCTATGATGAGGCTTGAAATTTAATGGTGAAATGAAATGTCAGATAAGGAAACTGACTTCTTAAAAATGTCTTAATGAAGAGCTGAAACAGCTCCTTATCTTCTCAAGGGGCAACCAGGTTAGGTGATACTAATGGTCTTCCCAAACAGATGACGATACTGATTACGCACATTACGCATGTTCTGTAATGGGACCCCATCCCTGACCTGCATGCAAGATGTGGGGAATGAAATTGTTTAAAATGCTTAGTTGTTTCATGCACCCTTAGGGAGCCTTTCTAGCCCCGAGAGATCACTGGAGTAGATAGCTAAGGTATCACATAAGATAACAGACATCAGGAGCTAGGAAATATGCTGCAGCTCTGGGTGATTTATTTGTATAGGCAGAACAGCTGTTTCTGTAACTACTTTAGTAAAGCATCTAATAAACACTGTCATTTTAAGCACAGCACATCAAAACTGCTTAAGTGTGAGATGGGCACCAAAAAAATCAAAGTTGAATAAATACATGTGACTCTGTAAATGCTTGAAGTATAATTAGCTGTAGTATTTTAATGAAGACTTTACATAGAATATAGAAAAAACAGCTTGTTTGCACACCAAGTTCAGCTTTAAGAGCCATGCTGTAATTTGTTGTTTGAAAATGTGATGATGCATGCCTCTGATGTTATAATCTGTTGACTCAAATCACAAACTGTCGAGTACATTTCAAGATTATCCGTGTTTGCATGTCAGATTATATTTTTTAGGGAACGCAAGTTTTCTGCTTATTCTTAACTGCTGATGATTTTCTCAGGTTTCTGCCACATGCTGTGTGTCACAGATGAGTATTTTGCTGTCTTAACGTTTGACAGCTCTGTATTCAGTTTAATAGTTCTGTCATCTCATCACTGCCATTAACACTGAATTACAACAGTGGGTATTTAAGCACCAGATTATGGCCTCAAATGTTTGTTAAAATAACAAATAACAGGGGTAGACATTTTAAGAAGAGCCAGTAATACTTTATTAAACATCAGTCAGTCAACAAAGACATATAGACTGATTTAGTGACTAATTAAACAAAGTTTGCTGAATGTTTATGTCTACCTAGCTAAATTGCACTTTTATGCATCTATATCTCTTTGGTTTTATGCATAATTCACACACAATGACAAAATTCTGTTGAAAAGGACATATGGACAACATATTTAATGACCAGTTTTAACAATTTGAAGATTAAAACCAATGGAAGATTAGTAAACCCATATTCAGAAAGGATGCAGATATGTTCTTGTGCATAAATTACACATTAGCTGGTTTTTTAATGTAGTGTATGCAAAATAGAGGTAACATAGTGTGCAGTGTTAATATTGATCAGATCTTTCGAAACCATATCCTTGTCCTGCTGAAGGTAAGCACCCTCCTTAGGTTCAGATACACATTAAAAGTAAGTGGGTGGTTAGATAAGTACTATAAGAGACATGGCCTTTTAAACTCTGAAGTCAGATAAATACATACCACTAAATGGTAGAAGTTATTTAGTTTTACCATTATCTTGTTATATTATCACCAGCCCATCAAAGCAGTGAATTTAGATCCCCTTAAAAATGGAGACTTTTTAGGTGCTTGAAACCACATATTTTATTGGATTAAATACACAATTCCAAATATAAACGTGATTTGAACAATAATCACAAGTTCCTTGTTATTGGAAAGGCAACATTTTTTTTCTGTTGATTTGCTTCCAACATTCCGCCCCCCCCCCCAAATAAACATTTCTCTTTTAACATCTCTCCAGCACTTGAACCAGGAGTAATCCAAAGGGAAGGAGTTTCAGTCAGCAAGTGGGAATTTATGTTCTTTGTCCTTATAAACACTGCAACTAAAAATCAAGCAACAGAAGCCAGTATTCATTCTGTTTATTTTTACACTGTTATTTTTGACTAGTCCTGAGCGTCTATCTCATGTGAGCTGACATTTTTCTCATGGTAGCAGTTCTTCTCTCTTACATGTTCAAGCTATCAGCTTTGCTTTACCTTTACTTGGGAAGATTTATCTGCCCATTGCTCACAGGCTGCTGAGTGATGATGTCCAGCTTCTTCATCTATGGCAATGTTGTGCTGATCAGAAAACTTGCAAAACATGGCAAAATCTTGCATATGATCTTTGTCTAATCAACTTCAACAAGGCTTTTCCCTAATAATACAAATTAAATCTAAAGCTTTTTTTAGGTTTTCAGGTTATGCTCAGTATTGGAGCCTGCTTTATGCAGGTCATAACTACCACAATATGACATGGAAATGGGGAAGGGAAGAAACAAGACTGAGAAAGCAGAAGTCAGTGTCTGGAATTACTGTAGTGTCCTCTCTTCTGGGCAGATTTGGCAGCCAAGCAATGAGGTTATTAACCGCAAAATTCAATATGGAGCCAAGTGACATTTCATGTGAGTCAGAACTGAAGCTGGCAGCACAGTGGGACAATATATTTGCATTTAGCAAATATTTAATGTGCACTGCCATGTCATTTAATCAGCTGCTTTCCCAGCCTTTCCTGTTTACTTTCTGTGAAGAAGGGTTGTTCTTGTGAGAAGGTTTCTCCAAGCAGATTTCTCTGCTGACATGAAGATGATGGAATAGCAGCTTCTGTCTGTGTCAAAACCTCAAGGAGATAGGTACTGACAAGCACTGTACCTCCAAGCAAGCCCTCCTCTCCTTACACAATGTCCGATATCTAGGCTAGCACAAGGAGCAAAACTGTGCAACTGCGACAGCCCAACCTTCGGGGCAGCTGAGGAGTACATCCTCTTGTCAGGAGGATGTGAGTATGGGAATGTGGATCTCCAACAGTTTCTCTGCTGCACTGTGTTGCCATACACTTTTTCAAAGCATTCAATGAAGTAAAACATTTTTGTGAACCAAATCACTTCTACATAGTTCACAGAGAATAATACATCCATGTACTATAAGAAAACAACATATATCTAGGTGAAAATAATCAACTTGCAACCTCTAATTAAATATTTCATTTCCTGTAACCTGTGTGATTGAGGGGTTAAAAAAGAGAAGCTTTTGTTTTCTCAGCTTCTCTAGACCCACACTGCAAGGTTTAGTCTGAAGAAGGCATGTGGCAGTGGCCTATCTCCATGTGTTACCTTTCCTGGACATTGGCACAGGTTGCCCAGAGAAGCTGTGGATGCCCCATCCCTGGCAGTGTTCAAGGCCAGGTTGGATGGGGCTTGGAGCAACCTGGTCTAGTGGAAGGTGTCCCTGCCCATGGCAGGGGGTTGGAACTGGATGAGCTTTAAGATCACTTCCAACCAAACCATTTTATGAGGCTATGACATGGCTCCCACTGGGACTTGCAAGGTGTGAGAGACTGATCTGAAACCAGACTCCGCTGTCCATCGTCACAAAGATTAGTAGGAGAAGCTTTGCTGGGACTCAACCCTCCATTGCCTGAGGGATGAGTGGGAAAGAGCTGAGGTAAGACTCTTCTGTTCATTACCTTGAGGACTGGTGTGAAGAATTGCTGTCCATTATCCCAAGAATTGCTGCAGACACGTGTGTGCAGACAGGTGCAGTTGGAAGAGCTGGCTGCAAGACCAGGGAAACTGGTTCACCAGGAACAGGCATACGTGACATGAAGAACTCCCCCCAGCTCATTATAAAAGGGTGAGTAAGACCTTGCCAAAATGGGTACCTTCAAGGGGACTCCAGAAGAATGCCTCCATAAGGGCACCCACCTCCGATGGACTCTTGGGGGACACTCTGCTCCAAAACTGACTGCAAACCCTGAACTCCCACCAACCAACAATGACGGCAATGGATCCCTGGAACACCGCTGGATCCACAGTGGTGACTATCTCTCTGTATCTCTGCACCCCGAATCCTTGCTTCATTTTCTACCTTTTTTCCAGTCTGTCCTATCACTATCCCATTTATTACAATAATTTCCCTTTTTTTATAATAACTGTCTTTTTGTAATTTGTAACAAACAAATTGACTGATTACAGTACTTGATCTCATTTGCATCTTAATTTCACTCTTGGGATCATGAATTGAAACAGGGTCCGGCACTGGGGTTTTCCCCAATTGGACCCTGACATTAAATTGGCATCACAGACAGGATCCCTCACAGTGAAAAGTACCATAATGTCACGTAAAATGTGAGGCATTACGTGTGTACCTCTAGGGGATGTAAAGGGTAGATTTTGTTGAAACAAACGTGCTGTCTTCCTGAGACAACTACCCCAACCCCTGACACAAGGTCCCAGCAAAAGCAGTAGGGACAGACTCATTTTCTTTCAATTTCATTTTCTGTTTGGTTTGTTAAGCTGCTGCTTTGCCTGCACCAGGACAGGTTCCACACTTTATTGATTAAGCTGTCTGATTTTCTCTTTCAGTAACAGCTTTCATTTGAATGTGCATCGGTTTTGCTGAATCAGCTGTGTATTGAAACGCTCAAGGGTTCCGCTACTCTTCTGTTTGAGCTGCGTATTTGTTTTAATCCTCATGTGCTTTTTTGCTTGTTCAGCGGGCTACTACTTTAGCCAAGTAAATTTGGGGGGTGGAGGGGTTGCACTGTCAATTTAATTTCTGAGTGGGAAACATATTCTGCAAAATAAGTTGCAGTCATTCATGGTTAACAGTGCATCACTGTAGTTAAATGTTTTTTTAATTATTTATTTGCAGTGTTTGCAACTCAGAGTTTGAATATCAGGAGAGTTTCCAACCTGGAAACTAAACATAAGTAATTGGGAGCACTGTCTAAAGTCCAGGGTGCATGTGTGGGTGGGTGGATGGGCTCAGTTTAAAGAAAGAATTAAGAAGGTCTGCTAATTCACTTTCTTTAGCATCCATGGAAGTTGAAAAGCCAAGTACACAGCTTAGCAAAGGGAGCACAGATGCAGATTCAATTGCAATTCAAGCAAGGAATATATTGCAATAGCAGTAGCTTCCCTCAGAACTGAAGCTGAGGTCAGATAGCTCTTTATATATTTTTAATGGAATGAGATCCAAGACTTTAAGGAATGCTTTACAATGCAGACCCAGAAATGCTAACTGCCCCAGATCCCAATTGATTCTAGCTACAGAAACCACTGTTTTCTTTAGCCACTTCCTGCTTTTGGCATTGGGCCCCCTTTTGAGACCCTTCAAATATTGCAGGAGATGCCTCTTGCTCAAGAAAAACCAGCACACATCTTAGGAGGGAACACACTGTAAGTTGTAAGTGATAACATGGAGCTTGGGGAGAAGAGTTAGTTCCATTGCCAGCAAAGATATGATACTGCAGCTCAGTTCTGGTGTTAAAATAGTGCCCTTCTCCACCTTCCTCATCCTCTTCAGACATCAGGCAATGCCTGAGGTCGCCTAAAACCACAAGTCTTTGATGCAATTCATGCTCCACATACCCTCTGGGGACAGCCAGTCATTTCTGTACAGAGCGTGACTGCAGGTAACTTGGTCATGGGCACCTTAAGCTGGTTCTAAGATGTAGACAGATGAAGCATCTTCATTCCTAAAACAGATTTAATGTCTACTTTGTCTCCAGTTGCTCATCTCATAGACCCGCCCAGAAAGGGCTTGAAGCAATGGGGTTGAGAGGGTAGCTGCCTGACAAGAACTAGAGTCAAGGGCAGAGCTGTCAAAGGAGAGCAATCACCAGCCAGGCTTCTCCGCTGGAAAAGCCTTTCCTCTTCCTCCTCCTCTGGCTTCACAGCTACTTGCAGCCAGAGGGGCCACAGCGTGCCTGGCTGTGCAGCACGCAGAAGGCACACAGCAAACCCAGCCTACGCACAGGGACTGACTGGGCTGCATATGCTGCACGAGCTGGTCACGGCAGAGTGTGTGTGGCTGCCTGCACCTGGGTTTTCCCAGCAGTGCTTCCTCCCTCAGGGCAGGACCAGGAGCTCACAGGAGTTCTTAACTTGCCCATCAGAGAGACCTTTTCTGCTTTCTGGACTGGGGAGACATCAAATATTTGCAGGAGTTTTCTCACTGGTGCAGTGAAATAACTCCCAACACATCTGCTTCCTCTTAAGTCAGGAGTAAAGGTTTGTGTAAGTTGTGTCCTTGGGGGGTCATGCAGTGTGGCCACCAGGTGCTGTTCATGTATCTCAATGCTTTTCTGGTTTATGCTTGCTTTTATTTTTAATTTTTAAGTTTGGGTGTATATGTATAACAGGAACCATCTAAGACTTTCCCTATCCTCTTACAATTTCTGATCATCACTAATTATTATGGGTTTTTTCCTGCCAAATCATTTACCATTGATATTTTCCAATTGGACATCATAAGGTAGAAGTGCTATCCGAGAATCTTATGTTTTCTCAGTAGTATCAAGCAAGATTATTAGCTGTGAAAAAACGTCCTGAACTCCTGAGGCTCCCACACAAAGCTTTTCGGAGACTCCCCCTTACAGTGTGAAGCAGACTCTGTTGGAGACTGAGGACTGTAATGGCAAGTCAGTGGAATTTATTTCAGTATCTACACCTGCCTCTTCTGCTCAAACGATTGCAAGTCTATGAAATCATTACTAGAAGTCCTGTGACCCTCTTAATTTAGGCTCTGCAGAAGCAGTCATTTAATAGGGAAATCAAATGAAACTCAAAACAATGCAAAAAAAATCAACTTTTGGAGAAAATGGCAAAACTACAGTGAGGTCTGGAAAGAGAAAGACATCCAGAGCTGGTGAGCAGAACGTGGATAAGTGACTGATGTGCAGTGTCCTAGCTTCAGGACCCGGCTTTCAAGTACCTTGCCATCAGAGAGAAGATCCTCTGCAGTTCCTTACTGTTACATCCCTTTCAAAAATGTGGCCTTTTTTTGTACCTACATTGATGCAGAGGGTTGACCAATGTACAGGGGGGTTGTACAGGGGGGTTAGAGGAATTTACTTGTGTTAGAGGAATTTACTTGCCTAGACAAGGTATTGTCTGTTGTAAGTGCTTACTAAGCAGAACAAAGACACCAAGTCCTATTGATAAGCAAAAGCAGACACATGGTCCTATTGATAAGCAGACACGTGATTATAATGATAAGTAGCTATTGATAAGGAAAAGCAGGCGCCGGATATGGGAAGAAGCAGATGGTTTATGGCTGGGGCACCGACCAAACCCTAAGACCATATGTGTGAAGACTAAAAGGTGACAAGTTCAAGAAGAGGAAGACTCATTTACTTCATCTTGAAGACCCCTACCCACAGGAGGAAGACTCATTTACTTCATCTTGAGACCCCTGCCCATGACCAGAGGGGGCACTGCGCAGGCGCAGAGGGCTCTCTAGGTCATTATAATACGAAGCGGGGATAGAATATGAATATGTATAGGCGTATTGTGCAACCTTGTAACTTTAGAGGATAAATGTAGAGGGAAACAACACTGACGCACGCATGACTTTTGGAGGATCAATCCCCCGTGCGTCTTCAGCTGAATAAAGCATACCTACTTTACAACTTTAACGAAGTTGTGGAGTCTATTCCGCTATCAACATTACTGTTTACTAGTTACATTTTATGTTATTTCTGTACTTTCCTATTTTAAAAACACCATCCCGCAGTGCCTGGGGTAAGCCCGGTGCAGGAGCCAGCTCCCTATGCTAAGAACAGAAAGGGTGCAGAGGGAGAACTGTGGTTTGGCTGCCCTGCTGCAGGACGTATCCCCAGAAGTGCTTTTGCCTTTTGTGAACAGCCTGTGGAGATTAGAGCAGCCTGGACTGTTGCAATCAGCCCTACACAGACCTTTGCTCCCTTGAACTGAGCTGTAGCCAGCATCTGGCCCCACCGTGATCTTGGTCTACTGAAATGACACTGGAGTGAAGGACTTTTTCTTCTCCCTTTTTTTCTTCTTTATCCCCTCCCTTTTCAGTGTCTTTAATGCTGCTGTGGATTAGAGAGCCTCTGCTGTAAAGGAGAGGGGGCTCAAATGGCATCAGTGTTATCACTTCAGCTGTGAGCAGTTCTGGAAGGGATGCCTTGCCGGAAGCCGGCCTGGAGCTAAGCAACTCTGCCATCATCAGGCTCAGTTCAGGAACGCAAAACACAGAGAGGAGCTGCTGGAAGGCTGCAGCGTTCCTCGCTACAGGCGCTGTGCCGGAGAGGTATTGTAAGAATTTATAGTTATCATAGAAAGTTTCCTGCAAGAAATTTCCTATTGAGTGCTGGAATTCTTTAGATCAGAACTTGGGGGAAAAAAAACCACCAAAACCCTAAAGGGAAAGGCTGTTATTATAGCTCACAAGCTGACATTTTATCTGAAGAGATAAAGAAAAGCATTAGCGCAAAGCCACCCTAGGAAGTTTAGGCTGGCTTTGGCAAACACTTTTAAATATTTACAGGAGAGCTGCAGATCACCTACTGTTTGTGTCTATAGTCCTCCTCAGGCAGGAATTACAACAGGTTGGATGGTCAAGGTCACTGAACACATATCATTTTATTACTTGGGCCAAGCCAGCTAGCTAGGGAAAAAGGAAAAACCAACCCAAAACTGCACATAAAGCTTGAACTGATGCCAGAGTTATCCTTTAGAGCTTAAAAACTTCTCTCCTCTGAGGAGAGAGGTGCCCTCACTTCAGAAGTTCTGTTGTACTCACCCTACACCCCAAAAGGGTGTTGAAAGAGGCAAAGCTGTCCTGCCCAGAAGCTTCCCCAGGACATGGTGGTGACCAAGAAAAGTGCCTGTAGCAGCACAGAGCCTCATGGCCCAGCATGTACAACCTGAGGGATCTATGCAGTTACAAACATTTATGTAAAGAAAGATAAAAATCAGCTAACTAAGAAGAAAATCCATGTTTTTCACACATTTAATAGATGGGTTCTTTCATAGCTCATTTCTTTGGAGCAGCCAGGGCTCTTGTAAGCTTTCACTGCCTTTCCAGAGTACCCCACACTACCCATGCATGCTGCAGTTCCTGGGAGCTGCAAAAGGCAAAGCCCTGAGCTGTAGGACTTGGGCATTTCTGGTCTTTTCAAGCAGTGCTATAGCAGTTTGTTTTCTTAGTGCTGCCATGTTCCGTAGCTGTTCACTGAGACAGTGTTGGCACACCGATCACAGTGATGCTTAACTCCTGCTATTATACAGCCCAAATGCCTGAACAGCCAAGGGGGGTAAGGGACCTAGCAGCATGGGGGAGAGGAAAGCAAATGTCCCCGGCACTGCCTTCATGCTGAGGTGGGGTTTTGCCACCAAAGTGAGTTATCTCAGCACAGCTGAGGTCTGACTCACCTCCAGCATGGTGGGATGGCATGAGAACAAGAGCACACGATCTGGAGCAGAGGAAGGCCTCCCGCAGCCATGCTGCCTGGGCCTTCTGCCTGCCACTGCTTGAAGTGGTGTGAGATGAATATTGGGGTGACCTTGTTGTGTTGCTCTGCTCAGACCTTGAGGGCAGCACTGAAAGCCCCTGGCATCGGGCTGGTCACTCATCAACCAGCAGAGCTGACCTCTGCAGCGGGCTCCCTGTAATCTCCTGAGTGTTGCTGTGCATTCCCTGCCCTGTCTGCCCCTCCTGGAAACACCTCACTTGAGGTGTGACTGTTCAACACCACTAGAATAAAGGTACAAGGATAAATGTCACCAGGAATGACCCTGACCGCTGTAGGGTTTTCCTGTCACAGCCAGGTGCACTAAAGCTAATGGCTTTAGCAAGCTGTTCGGGACTAGAGAGGAGGATATATGATTTAGCCTAATCATAACTCAAAGACCAGAAAATGGGAAAAATAGATTGTGATTTCCATAGTTATAGTTATGCTAGAGACCTAATAGTTAAGTGACTAAGATGGGTGAGCTGGGTCCTCCCTCTCCCAAGTGTTTCTGTGCTCCAGCAGGCCGTAGCTGCTGCTGCTGAAGGTGTTGCTGAT
Organism: Neopsephotus bourkii; assembly: GCF_033783945.1. Lineage (NCBI taxonomy): Eukaryota > Metazoa > Chordata > Aves > Psittaciformes > Psittacidae > Neopsephotus > Neopsephotus bourkii. The sequence continues at coordinate 3,539,786 of NW_026901434.1, read as the reverse complement.
GATTCATGCAGTACTTTGCACATAGGTGGTGGCAGTGTTAGACATATGCAAATAGGAGTGCAAGGCACATGTACCTAATTCAGAATGAGCTTTCCATTCCTTGCTAGGCACCTGTATATTATTCTGAAGATGGCTTTTGTCCTTGTACAGGAATAAGCGCTACAGTGTCATGATGGTTTTGCACCCAAGTTCTTGTTATAGAACCATTATGCTGGCCCAAAATGGAAGAGATGGCCCAATTTTTCCTCTCTCATTAGCATGCATCTGACCTGAAATTATTCCCACACCTAGATATTTCACTGGTCTCATGGTTATCCTTAGCCTAGCTTTGTCACTTGTTGTCTGTGTCCAAAATATTGGAAACGTCAATCAGAGCAAGCTCTGCTTTTCATCCTGTCTGTGGACTTCTATCATGGTGTGTGGCAGCTAATGAAGTGAAGCAAACTTATTTTCAGAATATCAAAACTGTTAAATAGGGGTTAGCACCTCTGGTTCAGGATTTTCTAGCAGAAAAAGGCTGAGATCTCTTCCTTTGGAAGAATAATCCTTTACTGACACGGAGTGAGACAGTAAGTTCAACTAACAAAATGAAAAGGACCAAGTCTGCAACCTGACTGGCATGCAGTTTGTTTTCCTCTACAAGATTAGACACACCAAATATATAAAAGCTGGAAACTAGTCCCTATTTCACCTCTAAATCCCTCCTTCAGGTGTCTTCAGCTAACTTGAGGACTCAAAGAGCCCAGAGGAGAGGTTTGGTGCCATACCATTGCTTGGACTACCCAAGAAAAAGGAGAAAGTGGCCAGTTACTAAACAGACAACTTACACCATGTAAATATATCATCACAGAGATGACAAGAATAAACCAGGAAGTGTCTGGAATGGAAATGAGCTCATTTCCTACTGACATTATTCCTTCATGAAGTATGGATGGTAATGAATGTTAGTCCACTAAGAAATTCTTAGAAAGTTATCTGTTACATCTTCAGGGTGAAAAGGTCTCAGTTGTGGCACTGAATACTGACAGTCTCTTATTTGACTTACTGGCGATCGTCAGGTTTTACATCAAAGGTCAGGAATTTACCTTGACTTTGTCAGCTGTCAGGAAGAAATGCATAAACACTTTAATTTATTGCCCTGTCATTGTTAATTTATTTCATATTCACTGTGATAGCACTTCTGTTAATGAATGTATTTGCTAATAATGCGGATGTCATATATATTTATGCTCTAATTTCTTTCAGTGGTTCATCAGGCAAAGCAAGTTAGAAGCTCTGCCATTTAAAATCTTTATAAATTTAAAAGGGAAGAGAAGTCGTATTTTATTTCAAAGAAGTACTTAACAAATATCTATCACATTTAGCTATGCCAAATGGGGACACATCCTAGCACAGATGAATTAGTACTGAACACAAAATGATAGGTGTCCAGAACTGACTAAAGCCAAGAGGGAAGATTGCCATGTCTTTCAGAGACAACAGGTCAGACTCCATTCAAAGTACGTAGATCATCTGGTGTTTGTTAAATATAGCTAATAAATAATTTAACATGATCATGTCTGTATATTTTGTGTATGAACAAGAGTTGAGTCACAAATGGGAAAAAATGCTCTAGGATATCTGTTTCAAACCCTGAATAAACAAGAAAAGGAACTGACAAAAGAGCCATAACCTTTGCACAGTGAAGAAATTTGTGCCTGTATATGGGGTTTTAGTTTATAAAAATCTCAAGAATGTAAGTAAACCTTGAGTTTTGAAGTCAGGTGGTACACAAGCATTTTGCTGATTCTTTGTATTAATGTGATTTTCCACACATTTTAAAATTAAACACAAATACTTTGTAATCCTTTCATACATGTTTTCATCCTGTGCTCTGCAGATCATGCAACGGTGTCTCAAAACCTGGAGGTTTTTTCAGTTAAAGTCAGCAGAAGCCTTGTCATTGGTTTCAAAGGCTCCAGGACTAAGATTAAAACCAATTCATTATTTCTGTAATCTAGTCATAAGCACTTTCATAATAAATCTATGGATAAACAGCAAATACCTTCCCTTTTCTGAAATATCAGCCTGGAGCAGGAGGCCCTGGACTCCTAGGCTCATGAGGTCCCTTAACACATTATCAGGTGGCTGCATGGCATCCTAAATGAATGCCTGGAAAATGCTTATGCACCATCATGACTGTCATTGCTTTATTATTATGTAATAATGGATTATTTCTCTTACATTTAAAGAGTAAATGCTGTTCAGAGAGTTCTATTGATATGAATTTTCATATCGTTTGATGATAAAATCCTGTTCTATTAATGCTTTGAGTCCAGCTCAACAGAAGTGAGCAGAAGGAGGAAAATAGATGGCTAGAAACACACTTTAGAAACCTCTGCTATGACCTAAACCACCTTGCCTATAAATCTTAATCTTGCAGTTTCAAAACCTGATACAGTGCTTTATACACAGGCTAATGCAAGCACATGTCCCTGTCATTTCCAAGGCTCCCTACACCCCAGGAAGTCGAGGTCTGCCTGGGGACAGCAGATGGACATTTGTCCTCTCTATGGCCCTCACAGGCCTCTTTTCCACAGCTGCCTATTATTTCTGTAATCACTTCATTACTGCCTTTGGAATTGATTAGAAAGTCCTGCAGTGGAAAAAGGGGACTTTGGCAGGATCTGTACCAGTTGGAGAACTGATGTTGCTGGGGTATGTGCTACCCACTTGCACCATTGGAATTGGGACTGGGTTCAAAAACCCCACATTTTCCAGGGGAGAGAAAGAGACAGAAAACCTTAATTATTTTTTTTCAAACCCTTTCACTCAATGTTTTCTTCTGAAAAGATCACTAGTTTACCATGCAGTAATGCATTCACATATTAATTTTATGCTTTGATTAAGAAAACTTAAATGTTTCCTTGAAGCCTTTTACACTTTGTTGCCTCTTAATTAAGATGGAAAAGTACCTAAATGCCTGAGTGGTGGATACATTATGAAATAATTTACTATTTTATACTTTACCAGTTTATATTTGTAACTTGGTGTCATAACAAATCTTATACATTCTTTTCGTGATGCTCTGAATGCCTTCGGAGCCTTTAGCAAGTTTAGGTATACAAATAGAAACTGCAATATTAACAGCATACTGATTTAGAAGCTTATGAAACGTCAGGGTTGTATTTAGTGAAGACGTGACTCGTTGTGAAGGAGTCTTCTGGCTTCCTTTGTTACTATATGAAGAATTCATTTTGGCATTTCCCTTCAGGGCTGGTTTCTTCTAAACTGTGATTGCATTAATAATACCATCTCATGATATAACTGATTGAACCCTTTTTGCAATGGGGAAAAATTAAAGCCCTATCTAATGTGCTACTGACCCATAGTCAGCAAAGCCATGGAGTAAAGGACGTTATTTTCTCTCAGCTTTTCTGTATGGGCATATTAATTTTTTTTATTTCATAATCCTGAGGTAATTAAATGCCCCATAATGAGTAAATGCTTCATGTGAATGTCATCAAACAGCACCTGTTTCCAGGGAACAGTGTTATTCCACTAAAAACATAGTTTTGTTAAAAGCAAATACATTTTGAAGCCAAAATTGTCACAATTATTACTTTGCTCAGATGCAAAAGCTGGTTTTCTAGCTGAAGAATAAAACGACACCTTGATTTTTGCTAGTGCGTATACTGTATTTTTTTCATTATTCAGCCTGCTGGTTCCTTAGATCTATTTGCTTCAGGTTTAGCAAGGTATCAAACATGTTCAGGTTCTAAAAGATTGTTATTGGTGATGTTCTTTGAAGTGCTGGGAAAAAGTGAGCTAGCTTCAGCTTTATAACTAAAGTCTGCTTACCACAGCCAAGAAAAACACAGACGTGGCATGGAGTCACCTATGTATTATCAAAGAAGAGAACAGTTTCTCCTGAGTGATTTTCTCAAGGAAACCTACTGTGATTCACAGTGAGCAGTATTGAGGGGTGGTAGCTAGTCCTGCATGGGAATTTGATGTACGTCGATGATTTGGTGCAAAGGAATTTGGCTGTGCATTATACTGACAACAGCAAAAATATTGTCCAGGTCATTATCACACAGTGCAGAAGAGGATTAGCAGGGGTTGCTTCCTCACTAAATAACCATACAAGGCTGTAGGAAACAGAGGTGCAATCCTCCTTCAGTGAGAACTTAGAGATTTCTACTTCCCTATCCACACCATAAAAATAACTAGTCTTACATGTAGACTTCCTGCGTTTTGCTCCTTTTTTCTTTGGTTTACTGATACCAGGAACTTTCTGCCAGATGAAAAATAGAGCTTGCAGAGAGCAGCAGCACAGTTTGGATAACGGACCCATTTCTTCCTGCTGAGGTGGGTAGGTGTCATCTTAGCCCCCATGGCAAGCCTCTTTCAAGTCCTTAATTCATAAATGTTCATTTAAACCTGAAACTTGAGAAGATTCTTCGCATTTCTTCAGCCTGATGATTTTAGTTTCCCCTTTTTAGTGGTACGTATGCTCAGTCCTTTCTGAAGCTTGTTAAATTTCTGGGCTCAGCGACTTCCTGTGATAATGAGTCCTACAGCCTAATTATGCTACAAGAAAAATAGTCTGTTGGTCACTTGAGATTTTTCGGGGCATTTTAATTGTATTGATTGTTGCACAGTGAGTCATCTAAAACATAACAGCACTGTGGTCATACCCCACCTAAATGAAAGATAACTGTGCAACTGGAATCTTCAACTGATGCTGATCTTACTGAGCTTTGAGGATCTGTTAGCACTAAGAAGGGAGAGAAGAAAAATTTACAAGCAAGGAGTTCCTTGGAGAAAAGCCCCAGGGTGTTCTTGAGGAAGCACAGAGCCTCAGAGGGTACCAATTCTCCTGGCTCACCAAGGAGCAAGCTCCTCTCCAAGTAAACCCTTGAAATGAGGAGAAAGTGATGGCTGTGACAGCTACCCACACTTGAACCCATCCGGCTTCCCAAAAGACTGTTTGGAGGAAAGAAAAGTCACCTAGGAATGTTAAGCTTAAAAAAACAGCAGCACTGGTGTGTATTTTTGGCATGAACTGAGGAATCCTTTTGTTCCAGCTACAGTCCACATGCTGATTCAGCTCAGCAGCTCTCCTTTTCTGTTCTTTTCCTTTCCCAGGGCTTTCTTAAACACCTCTTCTAGGTTGCTGTTTTCTTCCTGTCTGCTTCAGTTATGATTTGTAAGGAGGGTTAGTAAAAATATTGGCACGTACTCTCAACTGGTGGCAATAGTCTGTAGAGTATGCATCAGGATATGACTGTGCTCTTCTTTCATGTTTTTGCTGTATTTATTTGATCTCATCTACAATAAACCCTTTTGATACTCCAGAAATGATAGAAAGGCATCATATGGTAAATGGTAATCAGGTTTTTCAATATGAAATGCTTTGAATAAATTTCCTTTGTAGAGTCTATCCAGAGCTGCATTCTGCTATGATTTACCACTGAGTCACTGCCCAGACTGCTCAACATTAGCAGGTCAGGTTTTCCTGGGACAGAGGGGGTGGTGTCAGCCCTACAACACTGCACCCATGTGTGACTTACTGACCTGGGCTCTAGACAAAAGGCAATTTTAAGTAGACATGGGTCCTCTTGAGTTCTGTTCCTTTCCTTAACACTCTTCATTTACCAAATGATAGCTGAAACTGTAGATTTTTTTCATACTGAACATATCAGTGTTTCAAATAGAGCCAGAATCACAACTCACTGCACACTAAGATATTTAATGTGTAAGTGGCTATTTATAAGTAGAGAATTAAACAAACAAACAAACAAAACCCCCCAAACCAAACAAAAACACCACCCCCAAAAAGAAACAAAACAAACAAACAAACCAAAACAAATAAAAACAAACAAAAAACCCACCCAGATTTTTGAAAAATATAGTGGAAAGGGTAAAGACAATAGTCTGAACACGCTGTAGAAACAAGAGGGGAAATACTTAAGAGCCAGAGCTTGACCAGAATTTATATATCCTCCCAAATGCTCAAAACTTCTCTCTAACAATCATGTTCATTCCCAGGAGTAATTCACTTGAATAGCACACATGACGAAATCGTATCTGTGCTGGCTGAGCTCTGTATGAGGACCGAAGGGGGAAAAGCACCTAATTAACAAGTGATGAAACACTAAAGTGATGAGGTAAGCTGTTCCCAGTAAAGGTTGCTCACTGCCCAGCTGATGTCCTCAACTGCTGTGTTCAATGGCATTCACAGAAAACAAACTTGGTTTGTGTAGTTCATCCAGGCAGTATTTTCAGCTAACATCCATGTGCCAGAAAGGAATCTCTTTCAGTGTTGATTTACCTCACCAGGGCTGGAGACACAAGAGAGACATTTCCTTCATAGCAGATGGCATCAAATGAGCTCCAGGGACATTTGCTGCATTTCAGTGATAACAATGTAATGCGCTTATTTAATTTCATCATGCAAAACCAAAATCATTTTATACAAGACTTCACCCAGATCAGTCTGTACTTATTTTTTGCCCCATTTTTGGCCCTGAGCCTGACAAATGATTTCCAAGTTACCCAAAATGGAACTTTTCTTCCTCTGTCTTCAGACTTATGAAGTTCGGTTTTGGCTGGTTTTGGTTCAGGTAACAAAAAGTGTATGCCACCACCATAAATACAGCTGTGATAGTTTTATTTCTTGTTGTTTCTCATACAGAATATTTTATATTACAAATAATGAGCTCTGTTCTGTGTCTCACGAGGCTGACATCAAATAGTCCCCTTGCCCCTTCTCTCAAAAATCTCTACAAAAACGACTGACAAGATGTCATAGTGACATTCCATTGCCAGTGGACATTCAGCTCCACATTATCTCTTCTGTAAGGAAGTAAGTGCTGGGTAATTTCAAGATTATCACCTCCAAAACCTATAGGGATGCTGGCAAAAAGTTAAAAAACCCCAAGTAAATGCTAAAATGTCAAATGAAGAGTGACTAAGTTAGTTTGTAAGCGTGACTGGGGAGGGTTCAATAAAGGTAGATAGAAAGTGTTTATGGAGATCTTCTGCTGGCCAAGTCACAAGCTCAGCTGCAACTGCCTGAAAACCTCAGGCATCTTAAAGTACATTTGACAGTGAATTTCCACCAATGCCCACTGGTGGTATTCATATGGCCCAACTTTGGCCCCACACGTTAGCTGGCTGGGCTGAAGGGCTAATCTCTGTTAGCTGTCTAGAGGGCCATAGAGGAGAGGCGAGGAACCAAAAATACTGGTCCAAGTCTTGGGGTCGTACCTTCTGAGGAGGCTTGTCTTTCCTGATCAAATATACCAGACCCTGAAGGACACTTCCCAATAAACTAGACAAATGACTGTAAAGTCAAAGCTGAATATACCTGACAGCTTTGTGGGGGTTTTATTATTATTATTTTCTGGAGAAAGTTTCATTCTTCTGAAAAATGTTGTTGTAAGGACTTGAAATTCAGATTTCAATCAGCTGCATTTCTTATCTGATGTCCTTTCACAATGCTACTGTGCCATTGTCATGAATGTATAATCACATCTGGAGAATAAAACATTGTCAGATTTTGTTGATTCAGTGTAACTATATTAAAATATTATAAATTACCTTGGAACACTGATGATTGCTTTTCCCCCTTTAAAATTCAGAGAAAGGATAAAGTGAACATTGGACTGACTATTTTCTCCTTCTATTGTTTATAAGAGTGACTGACCTTTCCTTGGAATGAGAGATCTAAAAATGGCATTCATTCCTGGTAACAGGATGGCGTTTGAGATGCAGGCTCTAACCCAATCAGTTAGTTAGACATAGGAGTAAGCTATTTCTATTGAACAATAAGATGGATTAAATGCAGAGTGGCATTAAAGAGAGGGAGTAATGCAGAAGCATCACCGTTGTTTCTTGAAGGTAATTTTAAATAAATGACCTTAAACTGCTCACACGCTTGAAAATAAATCTCTGTTCTGCTTGGATAGTGTTTCCACAGTGCTTGTTATTTGCAAGCAAATATGAATGAGATAGACCCTGAATTTTAATTTTATTGTATTTTCTGTCAAGCCAGCAATTCTTTAAAGAAACAAATCAAAAGCTACAGTAAAGACTGTTTCAGGAAGGAGATGTAACTAACCTGCCACGAAGCAGTGGTGGGTATGCTGATACCACCAGGCCTGGGGAAGGTACTGGCATGGGGGTCACAGGATGCCCAAGCCGGCTGCTCTTTGGGCACCTTCCCTGGTTCATGACCACAGCAGCAGGTATGACACACGGTAGGGGCATGACCACAAGCTGTGTTCTCATTTGGGCTGCAGTAGTGACCATACCTGGCAGTGACAGCAAAACTACACTAAACCGATGATTTGCACATCTTATTTCCCCTCTTCTGCTCCTTAAGTCTGCTTTTCATTGCTCTTGTATCTTTCTTCCATTCCAATTCCCTTCCTAATGACCCTAAATTACATTTTGCCCATTAGTGCCCATCCTGCCACACTCATACCTAAATCTGGTATTTTTAGTGCTGTCTCCTGCATAACTTCAGCCTAATGCAGCATCATGGGTAGCTTGGTGCTGTGCCTTGCAAGGTCATGCAGCCCACAGGTCTCCCACTGCACCCTTCATTTGTCACTGCACTTTAGCCATTTCTCACATAGCTCCCCCTGACTGACCTGTGAAGTCCAAACATCCCTCACAGCCCTGCCTGGACCTTTCACCACCCCTCACACCTATCTTTCATGTTGGGTGCTTCATCGTGTTGTGTGCAGTGGTTTCTGATGTTCTGCCCAGCCCACCAAGCAAGGAAAGGCCATGGCCCAATGCCTCCCAATCACCCGTTTGTGCTTTTTGAGGACACACACTGGAGGGACAGAGACTCTGCTGAGACATGGACTATACCAAAAATGGGATAAGAGCAGTGGTGTTCAGGTGCACAGATTCATGTGGCCCAGAGAAGGAGAAGATCAGGTGGCATCCGAAGCCATGACCTGCACCCTCAAGGTGGAAGGAGGTGACAAGACATCCTGATGTGGTGGGATCCATGCTGGCAGAAAGAGGCACTTTTGCAAGCTTACAAGATGGTAATTTATTTTTGCTGCATGTGCGACAGTTCTCACCTATCCAAAAAGTGAAGGGGGAGTGAGGAAAGACATTGGACCATGGGGACAGCCATGTCTTGGTAGCCATGGCTTTCATGAACTAGCCATGCACAGAGTTCCTGGAGCAGCGGGAGCAAGTGGCTGGCTGGGAACCCGTCTCAGGCTGACAGCAAGATGTGCAGCCTTCAAAGCAGAGTGATGTGCTGGCCATTATATTATTCTTTTAAATTCTGAACTTGGACAATGCCCAGTGATAAAAGCATCACAGGCATTTGGCAGCAACTCAGAAAGGCACTTAAGTATATGCTCAACGTTAAGCACATCATTGACAATCACGCTTCTCCCCAGGAAACCACATCCAGAAAAGCTCTGTCAGGGCTCAGGCTTAGAGGTCCATCAGCAGTTCCGGGCAGGATCATCAAAAGATCCTCTGAATGCATTCTCCTCAGAATTGAGGTAATGAAAGAAAATTTAAGTAAGAAAAAAATCATCATCTGTGGAAAACTGAATGACACATACAGAAGCAGGGCAGTGAATACATGAATTTGTGGACTCAAATTTCTTTCCTAAACAAAAAAAAGGGAGCAGGGAGGGGAGTGAAGTAGGTGTCCACATGACTAAGTATGCAGTGAATATTTTCAGTGGAAATAATAACCATTTCTACTTTTGGAAACGTCTTAGTGCTCTGTTTAGGTATTTTCAAAGTGACTGATTTCAATTCTTCAAATTATTAAGCATAAAATACCTTGTAATTTACCTAAATGTTAAGAAGATGGTAAATAAAGAATTAAATACTGTGAAAGTGGACTTAAATGTTCTATTCATGTTGAATAAAAACATCGGGTAAGCCTGAAACTGTTTCAGAAACAGATATGGTCCACTGAAATAAAATCCATTATTTGCACCATTTCAGTGGATGACAACATCAAGTAAAATTAATATTATGTGTGCCAAGCTGTATGATTTTAATTTCTCTACAGTGTATTTAAATTTTTAGGGCAATGGTCAGGGTATAAGTACCTTAGAGAGAATAGAAAAGTACATTTACCTCCCTTTCCTGGTAACGACTTTAGTACAGGTTTTCAATAGGTTTTTAGCCCTCCCTGGGGAACCTCAGCTCTGCCACCACTAACCCATAGCGGGCTGCAGGAGCTGGGTTAGTCTGAGCAGTTTATTTGTGAGGGTATAAAGATAGCTCTTTTTTAGAAGACAAGGGATGCTGTCAGACTTCCTGGGGGGAAATTTGGTGTAATGGGAAGAGGTCTGGGTTGAGGGGTGCTTCCAGCAGCAGGGAGATGAGGGCAGCAGTGAAGTCAATGAGTGGCTGAATCAGAAAGGGATCCCTGTTTCACCTGCTGCTTGTCCCCCTGTTTGTAATAAGTTTTTTTCACAAACAAGGGGAGATGGAGACTTGCACTGCTTAGAGAGCCATTTAAGCTTTTCTGCCTCTAATTTGAGAGAGGTGGTGGTTGTGCGTCCCCAGATCTGTTCTGGAAGAAGAGTTTCACCAAACTGAAGTACCTCCTCTGGGTGGTGCTGCTGTGTACCTGTAATGAGTGGGGTTTGAGGACACACATCTCTGATTTCCAGAAAAAAAAGAAAGACAGACTTACTTAAGTTCTTGAGCCATGTGATAGCCGTAAGCTAAGTTATGAACAGAACCCTAAAAACTTCTCTTTCATGAGAAAGAAATCATTCAGTTGTTTTCATGACTGCATATCCCCACATGTCATGCTCCATTCACAACACACAAAGCTATTTATTTTATAATGATGTGTTGTTGCTATTCTCCACCTCCACACAAAGCAGGATGCCAAGGGAAGGCAACTCTGAAAGGGACATTTGCCAACGACAGTCACTCCTGAGTGATATTCTTGCTACTCAGCACAAAGCCGCAATGCGTTTGCAGCCCATTAAGGGTTACCTCTCATTCCTCTTGTCTCCTCCTGCATGTTTGAACTCTTCTATATTGTCTTTGTGTCAATTAAACTCTGACAACTGTGTTCAAACGAGGTTAAGGTTTTGACACTAAGTTTCCAAAGCAGTCACTAAGCTAGGTAGAGTCAACAGCTGGTATTTCACCGCTTCCCACCCACCACAGCTACAAGAGAGTTGGCTGTAACTGAGAGAAAAAACACTGACGTCCCTTACAGTTTTTCAAGAAGGGATACACAGTTCTCCAACCAGGATATGTAATTCCTCTTAATGAAGAGGAATCATTAGGAGCGTATTTTTTACCAAAGTAGTGCACCCATGGTTCCCTGGGCCATCACAAAGCGTGAGACTGTTTATCAGTACATCAAAATCATTTCCTCTGTCAATGAGGAAAGAATCCTGTTCATTAAAATATACTAATCAGCCAGGCAATCCTTAGGCTGACCCCTGAGAAATGAGGTGGCTTTCAGGTCCCCTTCTAGCTTTCAGGGAAGGCATCCAAAATCCCAAGCAATGCCAGAAGATCTCCATGGTGTCTGCTATGATCACTCTCACTGGAAGAAGTGCTCAGACTGGTTTTATAGCACAGCTGAGCCCTTTCCTACAGTGCAGAGAGCAGTCACCGTTTAAAACACACCTGTGGAGGACATGGCCACCCCTAGGGCTTTGTTTCACAGGAGACAATAAGAGCTGATGCTCTCTCCAGGTATCAAGCTTCTTGGTCATCTAGTCTGCTTAGACCAGTCAGATATGCTGCTCTTGTTTCCTATCTGAGAGAGGGGTTTCCATTGCAAGGGGCTGAGCCTGTACACAGTTCAGGTCTGATGGGTATCACCAGGGATATATTTGTTTCATTTCACATTTAGATCTAAACAGACTTTTGCACAGTTTGCAAGTTTTGTTTTGTGATTACAAAATTTACATTTGTTTTTTCTTTCAATTTCCCCCCCCCCCCTTCAATAAACAAAAGCTGGTGATACTATGGAAATTGCAGTTCTGTCATAGTAGGAATTTGTATTTTGCTCGTTGGCAGATACCAATACTTGCCAACAGCACCATGACGCATTCAAATAGGTTGCCTTAACCACTTTTAAGTGGTTATCTTCTCTCTGTTAATGTAGTAACTAGTTATCTCTGTTAATTTAGTAACTCCAAAAGACTTATCTTTGCTCTCACAGGCTTCCATGGTCCCATTTCAGGTCAGACCCGTGTATGGGTCTGACCTAGTTATCTCTGTTAATTTTTTGCACTACCGTTACAGGAATCAGTTGCAGAGCCCCAGCTTTTATTCCAGGATGAATTACAATGTTAGTCTTCTGAGAATTTTCTACTTTCATGTAAGCTGTAGTGCATGCTCCCGTTGCTGAAAGGAGGAAAGCTGTGCTGTGAAAATATTGGACTGAGTCATTCAAACTGACTTTGAATTTCAAAGTTAGGCCTTCACATTTTAAAAAATTGTTTCAAAAATGTATAATATAAACCAAATCTTTTTTCTTACTTTCAAATATCAGTGGAGGTTTTAGCTGGTTTTCTTTATCAAAAGCCAGTATAAGTTTATAGTACATCGTTACAGACAGGTAAATACATAATGTGAAATTATCATAGACAAAAAACGAAATACATTTGAAAATGAAATTACGATAATTTGAAAAGGCAAATCCTGCGTTAAAAATCTGCATATTCCGAGCCTATTACATGCAGAAACTTCCATTTCAATGCTTTTCACTTTGTAGGACTTTTTCCATTGCAAATTCTATAGCAAAAAAAAAAAAAAAAAAAAAAAAAAAAAAAAAAAAAAAAATAGCAAATGCCAGGAGAAAATTCTTTCGACAAAAATATCCTGTGGGCCTGACTTTTCAGTTTATAAAATCAAATGGGTTTTGTTTGTTTGTTTGTTTGCCTTTAAAGCCAATTTTTTCCCCCAGTGAAGTTCCCCACACAGTGGTATGCCAAGGAAATGATTCTTGTAAGGAGACTTTAATTGTCAGATACTCCCTCCACCCTCAAAGGACCCAAAAGAAAAGAGGTTTCCCTCACAGATTCAAGAGCTTCCACACAAGGAAGAATGGTTTGTTTAATGTTTCAAGAGTTTTCTGAGCCAAGAAAGACCATTTATGCATTCCAAAACATCGGACAGGAAGGGGTGGAACCACAGAGGGGGTCTGCACTGTGTGTGTTTCCCCCAGCCCTGCCTGTCTCCAATAAACAAGACTGCTGTATGGTGCTGCTCGAGGATGGCTCAGGTAAGCAGTTGTAATTGTGCCTCCATTACCAGGAATAGCTCAGTGGGAGAAAATGAAAATGGGCTGCCAAGGAGGGGAGCTTTGAAGCTGGGAATGCTTTTACAGCGTGTGTGCTCCATGGCGTGACAGCCAGGCAGGAGGGGAGCTGGCACGATTAAGGAATCAAAAGAGTGTATGGCTCCTTGCTGCTTTGATCCTGTCTTCAAAGGTACCCTGTGGGCCCTCTCTTCTGCAAGGCAAAGCCCACACAGAGCACTGCCTGGAACATACAGGCATCGCTGAGCTGTGGGACAGAGCACAACTCAATGTGGGGAGGGGAAAGGCCCTTCCAGCTGCCCATGGAGGGGTCCCTTTCAGCCCCCTGCCCACTTACAGGATCAATGCTGGCTTCTTTTTTTTTTTTCCTTGTTACAAACACATAGCAAAGCCATACAGTTTATTACTTTGGTCTTAAAACCACGGAATTGCACAGAAGAAAGTCTGGAAAGAGATTACTAGGGCTGCCCCTTCATTCCAAGGTTGGTGTTGCTTCACTCCAGCCTTCAAGGACACTCTATGTTCATGGTTATGGTTGCTGGGAGCAATCAGGCAACCAGCCTAGTACAGGCAATTTGCTGTCATTCCATCTCGCAACACAGTCTTTATCAAGGTGAAAGATCTCAGGGTATTACAGACAAAATTCTCACACTGTAAGTTAATGGTCTCTGCAAAGGCCATTCACCAGCCAGCCGCAGTGCAGCACAGGGTGAGAGCACAGAGGTGTACTGCACAGTGCTTCACCACTGGTGGGCTCGTAATACAAACATCAGTGCAAAAACATCTTCATTGTAAAGATCAGTGTTAACTCTTTGGCTTTGAATGACTGGAAAACCAGAGCCAGTGACAGTGCTTGTACTTATCATGCACTTGTCAGGCACATCTGGTGGGGCATGGTGAGCAGCAGGGACCTTGCACTGGTCCTAGATCAGTGTCCTTGAGCTCTGTGCTGTCCAGGTGCCAGTGGGCTGTCAGGTCAAGGGCATGCTGCAGTATCCTGCTGGGCTGTGCCAGGCAGCCAGCCTGGCACAGAGCCTGTGGAGATGGATGTGTGCCCCGGGGAGCCTTATGTCCTCTGCCTGAGAAGGTATTGATTTGACTCCTTGGGTTTTCAGAGCAGAACTCTATTTAGATACCTACCCATAGCCCTTTTACTGGAAACTTACCCTTGTACTAACCTGAATACCAGTCACTGCATACATCAGGCAGGGAATAGAAATAACCCTCCTTACCCTATGTGTCCATCCAGAAAACATCAACCATCAGTGCTGTTTAAATCTGGAATATCAAATATCTTTATTAACTAGTTGGGGATATGTGAAGGTTAAAAATTGACTGCCTTAAGTGCTCAGGACATTCGTATTCAGCAAATATATGTACACACACAGAATACTCAGTGAACATCATTAAGGAGCTCCAAGACAACAAGGCTAAATTTGAAGTGTGTCTGGTTTATTTATACGCTGATTTAAGCTTTAATGTAGCTTTCTCTATATTTTTCTCTAACTGGCTATGTCTGCTTGCAGTCCATACACAGGTCTGACCTGAGATGGCACCATGGAAGCCTGTGAGAGCAAAGACAAGTCTTTTGGAGTTACTAAATATTCTCATTCTCTACAGCCTGTTCCAAAGGCACTGACAATTCCTGTCCTTTGAATAAAACATGTCACTAGTGTCCATCTCAGAACATGGGTAATTACAACTAACACTGTCATCATACAAAAGGTCCTGTAGAACAGTTTACATGTTATAAGGGATGGCAGAGTTGTATCAGGCTCAGCACTGATGTCAATACTTTCTCTGCAATTATAAAGATTATCAAATATTAAAATGCAATTAGAGTTATTACAAACTTTCAGAAGTTTAAGAATGGATTTCCACTTTCAGTTAATCAGATGTGCTTTTGAAAACAAAGAATTGAGTGAGGATGGGAAGCTTCAGTCACAAATTTGGCGTTTAGCAAATATTTTCTCAGTGACAGAAATTGTGTCTTTAGCTGTATTTAAAAAAAAAAACAAAACACCAGCATAGAAGTTTCACAAAACTCTGGGAACATTTTTCCACTGATGTGTGGAAAAGAATCAAAAAGAAATTACTTAGAAAGGCATAAGCTCGGTATGTGGCATGTAACAGAATTACGTTTTGTCTGGCTCCCTCCCTGAAAACACTCACAGGGCCAATGGTGTCAAATGTAAAAATTAAACCTGGGACAAGAAATTTCACAACAAAATCACTAAAAAGTGGGAATCTTTCTACACTGCTTTCCCTTGGAAAACTAAATAACTGAGTGCCACTTGTTTCTTGGTGAGAGCAGGAGTTTGTCTTTCCATCACCTGGCCTGACCAAACACCAAATTAAACTGCAGCATCCTTGGCTTCCTTGAGCACGGCACTGGATGCTGAGAGAAAGGGGAAGGGACTACCTGCCCCATGCCATACCTCTGAAGAGCCAAGTGAGGGTGAGGGTTGAAAGCTGGAGGAATGCCAGGCTCAAAACTACATACTCAGAGAGCCCTCCTGAGACCCGTCTCTCTTTGGCATGCTGATGCTGTTCACGTCAATGGGAAAAACAGGAAAATAAATTGCTTTTTGCTGCTTGCTGCAGAAACATCTCTCTTGCTGCAGGGCCCAGAGGGTGATTTTGGCATCCCAGTAGGGAGTCTAAAGTCAGGCAGGATAAATCCACATCCGGCTGTGCTTGAGGACGCAGGTCCAACATCTGATTCACAGCGGCATCGCACGTGAGGCTGTGTCCACCCTGGAGTGGCTGCTGGCCACCTGCACTAGATGGGTGATCTCTCCCAGATGGGCACGGTAAGACCATGCTTACAGCTGCATCTGAGGGTGCTTCTCACTGATGTCAAGAGATAAGCAATTGGCCAGTCTGTGAACACTCAGCCCTGTGACTCTGCAATTTCTTGCATTTTTGTGCTTAACAAAACCTAACCTCCATCCTGAGGTTATTCCCACTAAGAGTGAGTGAAGATCTAAGCTGAAGGAAACATCAGATGCTGTGAGCCAGAAACCATGTTACTGCAGTCATCTGTGGAAGATGACCTTCATTGTCTATGCCATTAGGCCACTGTTGACTTTCTATTTCTGTATTATATTTCTACCCCCAGCCAAGGAACAGAAACAAGCAGAACCTGATTCCTCACACTTTTACAAAGAATTACCAACCTGTGATGCTCAGTTTCCAGTGGCTATGTGGGAATGTGGGAAGGCTGGGCTAAAGGTATGATATATATCATCTGAAGTTCATTGCAAGTCCATCCAGCATGTAGTGGCAGCTTTCATTAGGTTTTGCCATGAAGAAGCTTCACAGGAGACAGGAAGAGAAAGTGGGAAAATTATGAAGTTTGACAGTGATTAAAAACATTATCTAACCCCATCCTTTGGTACAAAAGAGCCATTAATCACAGTGTGGATATGGATTTATGTAGTGCTCAGCAGTGACCATGAAGGAAATAATGCTGACTCTCCTGAAAATAAAATATCCAAGGTTAAGGATCTGCTCAGAAGCACTGGGAGGACTCACAGCTCCCAGGCCCTATCAGTCACGAGGAGAGAGTGCTGCTGCCCCGAGCATGGTACAGCCACAGTGGCTGGTTGTTTTCCTTGGGATGGTGGGTGGGCTGGGGCTCAGGTGTCCTCAGCAGCCCAGCTCCATCACCATCTCCAGGGCACTGGTCCCCTGCTGCACCTTCCACCTCACATAACACACAGGAAATCACCTTCATCCTTGTATTCTCCCCCACCCCCACCCCCTGAAGGTGTCTTTCCTTGTGTTTAATGCACCTTTATTCTTAATTTGGCAAGGAGAAGTTATCAAGGACAAAATATCAAGATCTGCCTTTAATTAGACAGGCAAAGCCCTCATAATCCAGATCTCTGGTTTTATAAGAGTAAGGGTGTGCAGTGCCTTGCTGCAGGCTGTTTCAAAAGGGCCATCCTAAGAGATAAATGAAACCTCTCATCAGAGATAATCATTCTCCTCTTTAAGCAGCCCAAGGAATGCTGAGGACACATGGAGCCTGAGTGTGATGAACTGGGGGGAAGGTTTGTCTTGGCTAATTAAAATCAGACATGCATACCCTGGAACAGGGCTGCTGTTCTGGATTAATAGTTGATTTAAAAGCATATCACAGTTTATACACCTTTGGTTTTAGTAGGGTACACAAAGTCAGCAGAGGCAGCTTGGAGAACTAGTTAAATTATACTCTCTTCCTACCTCTAGCCCCTTTTCCCATCAAAGGCTTCACATGCTTTGGACAACTGAACTGCAAAGGAATTATTGCTGCATAATTTTTGTAGGCATTTTTGCAGAAATATTGAGTCAGTCCAAGCATTTTTTGAGCTTTTCCTGGCAACCTCAAAGCCAGCTGATCCATAAATTAATTTCCAGAATCATACAAATGTAGAACAATGATAACACCTCATTGATAATGGAGGTTGGGCTTTTCTAGTTTTAAGGTGACCGTTAATTCAAGGTCCTTACGTGTTCATTGCATTTTTAATTTTTCCAATCCATTACTATTTGGAATATAAAAATTGGAAAATTTCTATTGCTTAGAGACCCATCCAACAGCGTTTCATTTTGCATTCTTCCAAAGGGGGAGAAAAAGCCACAGACGGATAAAAATACCAGATACACTGGAAGTTTGCACTGAATGAAACAGTTCCCTGAGAGAAATCTGTTGCTCTGGAACAGTGATTATTTTGCCTTTGTGTTTCTGAAAGTTGCCATAGAAAAATGTTAAGAATACAAAGCACCACTCACTTAAACCTTGAATTGTCTCATAACTGGAAATCTGAAATTGTGTTCAGCTGCTATAGTCCTCTTTTCACTCTTTAATTCGACTGAGTGCCTAGACATGAATTAACACTGATATATTTCATGGACTATCATCTTTGGGAAAAGAGGCTTTTAAAGCAGCTGCTTTTTTACAGTAAGTTTATACCTCCTTTTTTTGGATCTAACGCATAATATCTGGGCAGGGAGGGAGATGTTACAGCC
Organism: Neopsephotus bourkii; assembly: GCF_033783945.1. Taxonomy (NCBI): domain Eukaryota; kingdom Metazoa; phylum Chordata; class Aves; order Psittaciformes; family Psittacidae; genus Neopsephotus; species Neopsephotus bourkii. The sequence goes on along the minus strand of NW_026901434.1, from coordinate 3,521,488 downwards.
TTTATGGAAAGGATGAAGGAGCTTTCATTTCTGCTGTCAGTCCATCCTGCAGGAAAAAAACCACTTCTCATACAGCTACACAGGGTCTAAAACATGGTGCCTTGAGTGAAATTTATTTTATTGTAATAATGGAGATTAATACCCTGATCTGTTAATAGTTAATACTTAAATTCTTCCATAGACACCAGTGAGTTTAGACATAAACTTGAAGTTAAGTAAGTGTTTAGGGCCTTTCTGCCTTGAGATGTTGATAGGTAAATGTGTGCAGAGCAATGGGAAGTATGAGAAGAGTGGTTTGAAAATGAGAGGTAAGCCTGAATTTCCTCATCAATGCTGGCACATTGGCACTGCCATTAGATAAAGCTCTAGACAGAAATAAACTCTGACATTTGACCTATATTTCAAACTTACTTAGGTGCAAAGTAGATTTATCTAAATTTAGGCCTTCCCTGAATTCACAGAAATATGGGATCAGCCTTTGGTTGCAGTGCTGCAGTGGCTAATTTTGAATGTTGGGTTAAAAAGTTGCACTTCTAAAAAGGGGGAAAAATGTTTCTGTGAGCAAATAGCCAAGAGGAACAAAGCCAGGAAGTGCAGTGTGGAACTTCCAGGGAGTATAAATTAAAATTATTAAAAAAGTAGGAAATGCAGTGACTAGAAACGTCAGCCGCAGCTCACCCCTCTGACAGCGCCAGCGGGCATCCAGAGGAGCTGGAGCTGACCCCATTTCCATTCAAAACCCTCTTCATGCCCCAGTGAGAGTGCCGAGCCCCCTGAAATATGAGCTGCCCAGTCTCCTGATCCTCTCCTTACTGGTGTTTGCTTCATGGCACTAGAAGAGGGGACTCATTAGCACACAGCTAATGATGTCAGGCTTGTAGTTGGAAATCTAGGAGGTCAAGCAATACATAAATTAATTCATTCCTTTATATGATTAATCAGATGAATCGCAAGACCTTTCAATTCACAATTCACCTCTCTGATTTATTTTGGTTTTGTCACACTGCTATTAAAGGCATTCCTGTTCTCTGCACTTGCCAAGCTAAAAAATATACATTACAAAAGCCTCAGCTGTTAACTAGTAACGTGTTGATCAAATGTCTGCAGCAGAGCAGATGGGTTCCCACCACTGTGTGTGGTGGCCTAGGGCTCCTGGTAAATATAGACGAGCGATTTCTGTCATTCTGTTTGGGGTATTTATATACTGCCAGTCACCATCCTATCAAGGGCAGAGTAGTCTATTAGCATTCTTCCCCAGAGTGGTTTTTCTTGATCATTGTAAAGCTTTGCTCTGACATGCCAAAAAAGTCACCTAAAATGTTACATGGTAAATAGATTAAATAAATTCAGAGTATTGACCCATCCAGATATGAAACACTGGTTCTCTCCACCTTCCTCCTTCCAAGAGGCACAACAGAAACCTGACCTTCAAATATAATGTTAATTAGAGAAAAATGGGGAATGACAGAAGTGACAATTGCAGAGAAGATAAACTGAATGCTTCTATTCATTGGGTTTTGTTTTAAAAGAATTATAGAAACACCATGTTAAGGCCAGGTAATCAGAAATGCTTCTTTTCACCATAACCTTTTAGCGAAACTGCCAGTGACTGACTGGTAACAGTGAGTTCAAGAGGCCCATAGAGTGCAAGGATGGCTAGAAATGCTGAACAATGAGGACAGGCCACATGTAACAGCTAAGACTTACCAGAGATAGTCAGATTTTTTTTTTTTTTTTTAATTAAAAATGGAAAGCCCATGGCTGTGCATGTACTTGCGTCTCAGGAATTAACCACATTACTGTCAAGGTCTGAAAACAGCCAAAGTCCCTGAAGATAAAAATAAGGAGTCGTGGACTTTGCAGAAGAAATAGTTATAACACGCCGGTCCCTCGCTGGGTTGTGTTTGTGGTAAGAACAGACCTGAACTTATCTGATGATGAAAAATCTAAAAATGAATGTGTACACCTCACCTGCCTGTACCTAGAGCACTGTGCACACGCACGTGCCCTGGTGTCACGAGCAGCCCCGCAGCAGTGCAGCCGGAGCATGGGGCTGTTATGAGCCTTTTCTCAATTCACGACAGCATTGCCAGGTAGTGTCAGCAGCACGGCGGATCGAGTGAAACTCCTGTTTGCTGAGAGACACTCTCTGAATTTTGACCTTGCCAAATACCCACCCAGGAACGGCCTGCTTTCCCTCTGAAGGAAGCCTCTCACTGAGGCACAGAAGTTCACTTCCCACCCCTCCTCTGAGCATCAGTTTTGTCCTACTCATAGCAAATTCTAGAAGGGCTTTTGTTACTTATTTGCCCTGCAAGTAATTCCTCTGGACTTTTACTGTCATGGTATCTTTTGTGTCTGTTATAAGGAGGAAAATAAATCCTCTTTTGGGTACAGAAAGATTTTTCAAAAAAGCCTGATAACTCTCATATTTGTGAGCATCAAATTCTTTGAACAAGAAGACCCAAAACCTGCTTTCATTTTTGATGACCAGAATGCATAAAATCAGTGGTCCCTTATCATTGAAGACTTCACTCTGCTCCATCTACTCCTAGGACAAATGTTTATGAAATAAGCTTGTCCTTATCGTCTGAAACAGGCTTGCTAGTTACAGGATTCCAAAGCCTTTGCTTTTGATTACATCTTTCCATTGGGCTTAATGGAGAAATGCAACTTCTGAAAGTTTGTAACCCACCCAGGCATGACATCTCTGAGACTCCATTTCATTTCTTCTCTCTTTTGTATATATTTTTTTGTAACTCATCATCACTGTTTTGTAGTCTGGACTACAAAAATGTGCCTAAAAGGACAATGGCATTAGAAAACTTATTTGACTTCAAGCTTCAACTCCTGCCCATCAAAGCCAGGAAAGGGAGCATGCATGTCCATTGCTTATAAACGCACTAGAATCCACATTTCTTCTTTGCAAAACCCACAAATTGTCATTCAAAGAAGAAATTAAATCTAACTGGGCTCCATTTTTTAGACTGTTCTATTTTCCTAACAGCTCTAGCTCTTAGAAACGGAGGAGTATGCACAGCCTAGGAACTGCACCAGGAACACGGAGCTCAGGTAAGTACCAGTCATCCTAATCCCAGCCTGTGTTTTTCCTGTCTTTTCTGCTGAAAAGAGAAAATCACCACATTTCATGCAGGTGCTCCATTTTCTACGGTAGCTGCAATCAGATGTGTTGCACATCTCCCTCTTGGAAATGGCAGCACCTATACCCATTTGCAGGTTAAACGACAGTCATCCCTCTCTGATGGCTTCAAGTCTTTCATGGAGCTAATAAAGCAGCATGTTCCTCAAGGAAGAATGTATGTATCTGAAGTCTTTCACATATAAAAACTATGATGCATTATCTCTAGCAGAAGAGGGTCTTTGCTTCATTTATTCTCTTTCCTTGAAACCAGATCATTGCTAACTAGGTTTGACTTGTGTTTTGTGACTGTGCGAGGTTGTGCTGTCATCCAGCACACCTCTCAGCTCATCAGAGGGGTAAAACGTACTAGGCTGAGGTCCAGCATAGAAAGAGACCACAGGCAGCATGAAGAGGCAGTGGTGAGGTGGACCACACCGCCCTGCTGCACAGGAGCTGAGCCAGCTGCAGGGCTGGCTGGCTCCGTGCCGCCCAGGGCACACTGCAGGGGCTCCTTGAAGCCTCTGAGCCCCTGTGACCATTCAAAACCTGCTGCTCTGACACAATGAGATCACTTGTGCCTCAGCAAAGGAATTTACTGATACATCGCTCTTGTAATCTTGAAAGAGAGGCAGACATCTTTCCTGCTTCACAGGTGTCTGTGCACTTGTGCTCTAAGATGGGACTGACCTAACACTGCTGGTATTTTAGAAAATCATGTTTGAGTCTAGATCAGGACTTGGAAAACAAATCCTTTCTCTAACTGCACAGAATGGGGCATAGGCTGGTAACAGGAATGGTACGATGCTTGATGATTCAACCCTGCTCTCTGTGCCAGGCTACCACAACTCCATGGTGCTGCAAGAGCATCACTTGTGATGGGCAAAAGTCAGAGCTGAAACTCTGAGCAAGCAGAGCTCAGGACTATGTGTTAATGAAAACTGCTGGTTCTTGAAAGAGATGTTGTAGTTTTGCTTTAAAAATAGTTAAAGCTGAATTCAGTATTTCTTGATCCATTATAACTAAATCTGCTCAGGGAAGTTTTCTGAGACTAATTACTCACTGCCTCTACTTGAAGTAAATATTAAAGGCAAGAACAATAAACATGGGCAGAAGCATGCTATGCAAATAATATATATAATTACCAGTTAAACCCATGCATTCATAGCCTATTAATCACTATGTGGGTTTAGATGGCATTCACAGCAAAGCAAAGGCAGTGTGACAGGGTAGGACTCTGGTTTTGTCCCTCATTGCAAATAGAAAGCCAGAAAGAAATATGTAAACCTGTCTGTATCCCGTGTCTCATTGTGCCATAAATAATAAGAAATTTTCTCTGTGCCAAAGCCCAGCTGCTTTATTCTTTTCAGGGAATGCTTTTCCAGCTGTGGAGAGTAAGACTCAGGTCACTTGAACAACACATAAAGCAGAGTGAGATTTTTCTGAAGCAGAGGGCTTTAAAGCAAATCTAATCCTACCAATGTTAACAAAGTGAAGCCAATTCTGACCACTGTTTAAAACCCCAATGGATTTGCCATTTGTCTTCCTGCATAAAAAGATGATGAAAGGTAGAACTTCAGAAAAAAATACTGTAAAAAGTGAAGACAGGCTGAGAAATAACTTCATGACAAAGTTATATTATTCATTGCAAAAGAAGAAAAGGCAAAGAAAAGAAAAGGCAAAATCTGTTGGTGTTAAATCCAGAAAGGGATCTGAGGTGAGTGGGGAGATGCTGCACTGTGAGAGTCAGAAGGTCAAGGCTTGTGTATGCTGAGCTCAGGCAGCTCTGAGCTTTGTGATGTGTTGACTGGGGACCTCCTGGGTTAGGGAGCTGCTCCCCAGCCCGAGGCATGTGCCTGCTGCCCTCTGTCCCCACTACCGGGGCTCAGCATCACGCCCAGATGTCATATCCTCTGTCCCATGAAGGGGCATGGGCTTCTCTGCACATTGCACTGAAGCTGGATTGGTTTCATGGGTGTCTGTGTGCTCTACACCCTCCTTCTGCAAACTGGAAATAGATTTCATGTGAAAGAAATCAAAAGAAGGACTACTCGTTATTGAACTGAAATGACAGTCATCTTTGCTATGTGGAGTATTTGTTGGTTGTATCACTGTGCTTACACTCACAGGTATTTCATGAGTGGTGGCCATACACGAATGACTGGCTCTTCTGAATGAGGGCAAAAAAGGGGACGTTCATAACCATCACTGCTACATCTGGCATAAGGCAGGGAGAAGGTGCATGGCCCTTGACCACTTCATGGGCCTTGGCAAGACAGGTGAGGGTTTAAAATGAGACTATGTATGACAAGAGAAGAGAAGAGGAGGGGGGGAGGTAGGAAAGGACATAATCTCCATACTGTTCTAATAAACATTATAGGAAGAAGTAGATTCTTTCTTGGAAACAATATTTATACAATACTTAGAATAGAGAGAGTATTTAGAACAAGGGATTCAAATAATCCTTTTCCTTCTTGTGCTCTTTTTCTCATGTTGACAGACCTGCTTGAGATCCTGGCATATATTACCAACCTCCTCTTCTTACAGGAGATTTGGCTCAGCCCTTAACCTTTTCTCCGATGGACTGTGATTTCAGTTTCTCTCTTGATACCAGTTTTAAATAAGAACAAACTTCATTCCCAGCCAGTGTCCTACATTTCAGCCCTCAGCGCTGTCTCTCCATGGCTAACCTCTTGTACCCAGCAGCAGCTCCTCAGAAATCAGCACAGCTATGCTATTTTTGGCAGCCCAAGGTTCTTGCCTTTGGGACTGGGGTCCCTTCCCCAAGCAGAGCAGAACTGGGATGCTGGGCTTGCAGCCCACCTGGCTGTGAATGCTGTACCACCATTCACCCCTCTGTAACTGTGGGCAGAGAGCAGGAGCTCCTAAAAAGTATCCGAAAGGAAACAAGAGGCTAATGTTGCTGGTTTGTGGTCTGTGAAGATGTATTATTCATGGTGTACAGAGACAAGAGAGGCAGAGAAAATGCCTGGCAAAGCCCTCAGAATGGCTTATTTACCCCTGAGTGAAAACTTAGATTTGTTGAGTAGACTCCATAAATTTAGCAGACTCCTGAAATGTCCGGATGCCTCTGAAAGCTCACTGAATTTTTTATTATTTTATGCACTATTTGCGTGGGCAGGTTTTGGGAACGAACAGTAGTAAACAGCAATCTCCAGTGCTGCTGCAGGTATCCAGTGAGAGAGGAGAGCCAGAGAGACCCAGCTCACCTGTGAGGTCCTAACAATATCTTTAGAGTGGCTGGAAGGAGAGACCACTATTAAACAGTCAGAAAATAAACACCAAACCAATGAGTTAAACCTCTCTGGGGAGTCTGAATGTAGCCATGCTATAAGGAGAGAACGGTCGAATGTCACCAGCTCAGCTGAGGCAGAGCGAGGTACTGTGCTCCTCAGCAGCCAGACCACCAAAAAAAAAGATGCTTGTGTTGAGGCAGAAGCTGTGCTAGCCCTCTCTGTTGAACGGATGCTGCATTTATTTTAGTTTGGGAATAATTTCTTCTCCATGGTAATTCTTTAGTAATGCTGCTCCACTTAGACCAATTTAGACTGGAAGGAAAAGATTTGTCTATAAGAGCTCTGCCCCAGTAAAACAGTAGGACCAGATTTATATCTTTACCTTGTTTATTTTCTGGAGGGCTTACACCTTCTGTGTTTACTGTCCCTACTTAAACCACCCCTGCATCTTCTCTGTCTATGCCTGTATGCTGGATTAACACCAGCCATATATATTTAAACAATTGAGCCAGCTTTCATGTTTTTGTAATAGATGTAAAATTATTGTGTGGTTTTCCATCCAGATTTGGTTTTCTCTTGTTCTTGCCTCTATTGCACACTGCCTAAACACTTCATTTACTCAAATTCTCAGTCTTTGTATGTGTGTGCTTTACTTACTTATCAAAAAAGAGCCAGTAATGATTCTGAGCTTGTCTATATATGCTTCCTCTCTTTGTATGTTCATGCTTTTCTACAGCTACACCACAAGCACATATAGACATATACATACACATATAGCTGTGTGCAGTCAAAATGAGGTTTATCTCACTTGTTGAAGGCCACTGGCAAGCATTACATTTCTTGATACACTGTTCATGTTTACAGTGCCTGTAAATATGACTGACTCCAGCCTGGACCAAGCTGACTGTGCTCAGGAGTCAGCTGAATATGATGGAGCCTCTCTCACCACCAGCTGAATATGACGGAGCCTCTCTCACCCTAAACCCCAGCCCTTCCTTTGCTCTTGTGCTGCCAGCCTGCTCATAAGTCACCTTGAGTGTCTACAAGTCTGGCTGCAACCTATCCCCAGTTCAAATCATGCCCAAGATGCGGCAATAGGATTTTTTACTGCTTTAAACTATAGCTGCAAGAGGAGGGACAGCATCAGCATCCACCTTTTGCAACACAGCCTGTGTAGTGGCACAGCTCTTTCACTGTTCCTTCTCCCTCAGCTCCAGCCCAAACTCTACCTCCCAAGCCATACAGGAAATCAGGTAGCTGTTCATCACATCAGTGCTTTGCTGCCATGAACAAATGCAAATACAACATTCATAGGACATGGAGAGAAAGTCAAGGATCCATAGGGCAGGAGAGATTCACAGGGATGCACTTGAGGAGGCACAACCCTGTGGCATAGCAGGCAGCACACTACTCAAGATAAAGTGAACTTGGGGCTGGGAATACTTCTTAGAAGCATCACATTAAAGAGCCGTTAGGTAGAAACCATCCTGGGACAAGATGCAGGACCTGAAGCCTCTCTTGCCAGCTCAGCTTCATCTTCACTGCATCACCACTGACAACTCTCCTGACTTCATGCAATAATGTACCATTGCCAGGGTAGCTGTCATTTTTTATCAGTTCCTATATCTCAGCTGCTCAAAACTTCCTGCTAGTGTCATTTAGCCTCTTTCCTCATAGATAGCTCCTGGCTGCTAATATATACTAACAATTTTCACAGTCGCCTGCTTTCCATCTGTTACAGTTTCACTGCTGGTTTTTTGTCTTACTTCCTCTATGATCTCAGCTTGCTTTTGTTGAAGTTACACACTTTTTCATCCTTACTGTGAATTTTTGGCTCTTTAGACATCAAATAAAATGTCTCTAAACAGTTCTCAGTTCTCAATCACATTTCACTCTATTCCAGTTCCTTCTCACAAATGATTCAATTCATGACAGCTTTCACGTTGGTGCCACTGGTGTTTCAGAGGTGTAGAGAGGGTTGGTTGGAATTTTTTCTCATGGTATACAATGGATGTAATGTAGGCATGCTCTCTTGCACCTGTTTTTTAACTTCCAACCGTGTGGTCACCCCTTTAGACACTGATGTAGCACTCCCAGTACTAGCAGCAACACTTTTTGAGCTACAAAACGTAGTTTCAAAGAGTTCTGACATTTAAGTATTATGATGTGAGTCCTGCAGCAGCTGCTACTCATGTGGCAGCCCAGCTGCAAGCTTCCCCTTACAGACAGGTGGGGAAGGAGATTATGGTCTCATTTTCTTGAGTGATTCCCCTGTCCTTAGCAGACACCAAGTATTATCTGATCTTATGTGTTATTCCCTAGGTCTATCAGCTGGGTGCTTCAGTGTTGTCTGACTAATATATTGGTAATGCAATATTTGTTCTAACACATGCTGCTCACTTGTTTTTATCCAGCTGGTGCTCCCCAAGTCATTAGAACTGCTTTGCACATTGGACCTTTTGGGTTTCACCAGCAGAAAGGTCAAATACATAGCCCTAGATTTTCAGGGCCAGTTCTTTGTGTTTAGTCATCGGGCATGTAGCACCTCTGACTAGCAATTAGAAACAATCCTTCTCTTTCGCTCCCATGGTTGCTTGACCTCAAATGTCGTCAACTCAAACTTTGAATTCCCTTGTCTAAAACTTCCCCGTTCTCAGAGGCAGAACAGGTAGAAGGTGTCTCAGCCTTGCCTGAGGATATTTGCATTCAGGACTATGGCTTGACAGGGAACATCTCAAGTGGAGAATCCCCAGGTGGACCAGTCTTCAGAGTCCATGCACTTGCTATGCTTATGCCTGAGAAAGGAGCTGTAGGCCCTCAGGGTTTTCTTTCGTCATTAAGGAGGAAGGCAAGCGAAGCTGAACAGCACTGGAAGAACCAATTAGAGTGTTATGATGGATGTCAGGTCATCTAATGAATTGGATTAGGCCGCAGATAAAGGAATCTGCAGAAAAGAAGCACTGAGGACTTCATAGCACTCAGCAGGAATCCTGCATTTTTTTGTTAGGATGATTAAAAAACCAGTGTGTTAAGTGGGATGGATGGGTGCTGAAGGCTGCAGAAAAAGTGTCAACTACTTTACCAGTAGCAGTGGTTTTGAGCAGTAGGCTTAGGTGCTTGGAGAAAAAGGATCACTAACAGATCAGATCTATAATGGTACTGAGGAGTCTTCAAAGATGAATGCCAGATGGCTGATTTCCTACATCTCCTGCAGATCGAAGGTTTCCCAAGACAGATCTCATTCTGAGGCAGTGAAAACAAAACTTTCATAGTCAGAGAATTTTTACTGATGTGCAAATTGAAACAGCTAAATGGTGTTTATGCATGTGTATGCATGTAAATACTTCTCAACTTTCCTTCTTCACTTGACATGATTGTAAGAGAAATTCCCATCCTGACTTTTCACACCCACATGAGTACAGGAAGAAGGAATTTAAAGGCTGCTTGATTTTATGTATCCACTGTGAAATTCCTGAGTGCAGAAAGTACATTTTGTTGAAGAGATATGAGTGCTATGTAATTTACTGTTTGAGGGCCTCCAACTGAAATGTTACTGTACATAATGTAACACTCTTCATTGAGTGGAAGTTCACCTTGCTTCTCTTTGGCCAAAAGTTTGAAGTGTTATTCTGTGCAACTGCAACCCTTTATAATGTAATTAGGAGCGTTTAACTGGTATTACATACCTGTTCGTGCTCAGTAATCCCTAAAAAAGCATAGAGGAACTTCCTGTCTTCAATACACAAGATTGTGATTGTTTGCCATTCATATTGATAGTATTGCTATGGGCAATAGATTTTCAGGGATCTAAGAAGTGTGATATGCAAAATATGGAATTATAAGTCCAACAGCTTTGTAATACATAATGGAGGAACAGAAAATACACAGCTGTGATACGCTAAACCTTTTGTCACTCAGCATCACTTGTCAGAGAAGAACTTGGTGGCTCAGAAGACACAGCCACATCCAACTGCCTGCTTTCTTGCCAAATCAAATTCCTCTCTCACTATCTTTGCACAGAAGTCAGTCACTTACTAGCAAAAATGCTGCACTGTCCTGCAGGGGATATCCCTTGGTGCCAAACTCCCTGGAGCTGGTCCTTCTTTGTCCTGAGCTTTTCTTTGCCTACATTGCTCTTAGACATGTCATGGTTGGACGAAGCCCCAGGAGCTAAAAGTAGGACCTCTTCTATAGAGCAGTCACATGCCTTTCCAGAAATAGGCTTGAAAAATTGAATTAGCCCTGTTCTAATTCCTTTGGTCTTCTGCTTGGGCTGGCCCTGCCTGCAGGGATGCTGGGCTAATGGAAATACTGAAAAGACTCAGGCAGTGACTGAATTCAAAGCCAGGGATACTCACAAGGGATTTCCACATCATGCAGATTATAAATATCAAACTGAATCTGATTTCCTTGCTGGTTGGTATGATTGGCTTATTACTGTTTATGTGTAGTGTAAATAAATCATTTTGCTTTAAGCTTTGTGGATACACGTCATAGATTTGACTCTCCTGTCTTGCAGAGCAAGTCCCATGGATGATTATACAGTGAGAAAATATATGTCAAATAAAATGTTTCATAGCTCCAACCCTCACTGCAGGAATAGCTGAGTCAAAAGGCTGCAGCCGGTATTTCAATTGCTTTCATGCTACCAGCTTTCTTAAGAGAACTTCTGACAGCAAAACAACAGACTTCATTTGCCACAGGCCCAGTAAACATAACGAAGGAATTAAGAAGAAAGTGAAAATATCAAGGACGACACTAGTGCAGATTTGGCTCTTCTGAATTAACCACTGCCAGTTCTGTCAGGCCAGCTCTCCCTCCTTTAAATGAAAACCATGATGTTTGGTCTCAGAACAATTTAATTCCCTGGAATAAATGCACTGGAAAATCCAAGCTGGGGTTTTTTTTGTTTGTTTGTTGTTTTGCTTTTTTTTTCCCAAAAGGATAAGGGTCAGAGATTCAAAGCAATTAAAGAATAATAAAGGAGTCATAATTCAGGCAGCCTAAAATCCATCAAGTCACCAGGATTGTTTGTTAACCTGCTCTGAGTCTGTAGGGCATAGAGAGTGTTAGAATGAAATTTATTCCAACCCTAAGTCCTAGGTAAATATTCACCTAAGTAAATATTGCCCTTAGTGAGACTGGCAATGTTTTGGTAAATTGATACCTAATGTGTACCGAATGTGGAGTAATGTTTTTACTCCAGGCTTCATCTTGCAACACCTGTCCCATAAATCATGTTCCAAAGAAAATGTTTAGAAAAGCAACAAAAAGCTGTACATCTTAAGTCTTTTATTCACCATTGGCAAATAACTGCACAGACAAATGCTACATCTTCAACCTGTATAATTGTCTAGGGGTGGTCACCAGTTTTAGTAAAAGATGCTAGGAGGAAAGATAAAATGGACAACTCTTTTTTACTGTCTTTGCAGCAGACCACATCCTGCTACAACCACTCATGCATCTGTTGATATATATATGATGAATTCACAACAATCAATGTAACAGAGGAGAGGAGTAAAATATAGAGCTGGAGCCAAGAAGTTCATGTTCATGTGATTCTATGATTCTATGTTCTGGAGGAACTGCATGGCTTGAGAACCAGTGACATTTATGTTGGAACACGACTACTCACTGTTTGACATGAAAGCAGGAATAGCAATAGAAATGCTTGTCTTCCATAATAATCAGGAATCTCTTCTTGCTAGCACTGAGCAATCTTTTTATCACTGTAAGAGTGGGCTGACTGCACTTCTGTTCATGTTTTTGTTGCACTTGTTTGTAACACATCTAGCTCTGCTTTCGTTTTCTCTGTAGTTACAGAGCTCTGTTATAGCTTTCCTTCTGGAAATATGCACAGCAATTAAATGTTATTATCAACTTATCTTTGAACATGTTAGCTTTCTTTTTAAATCCTGGCTCTTCAGCAAACTATTTATTAAGTCTTCATGTTAGAGTCAAGGACCTGATTCTTGCAAGAAGACTTGATGAGTATGAGGAGTTCCTGCCCATAGCAGTGAGGGTTTAGAATTAGATAACCTTAAGGTCCTTCCCAACCTTAATCATTCTATGATTCTATGAGCATTAAAATTTGGCCTTTTCATATGCAGGACAGTCCTCAATTATCAGTGATTTTCCCTAGTCTTTAAGACACAAAAGTCCTTACCTGTGTTGAAAATTTAATTCCTGGATGCACACACTAAAGCATTACTATCATAAAGCTGAATGACCTCTGCATCTGTAATGAACATATCAGAGATGTCATTGTTTCAAAGAAAGTAAGCAATTCTGCACTGTCAAAATTTGGATCTTTTAATAGTAGTCATGGATCATGTCAGAAAAAGACTCATTTTTCCCTGCTCAAAAAGAGCCCCAAACCACACAAACAAACAAGAAAAAAACCCACACCATCAACAACAACAAAAAAATCTAAACCAAATATTATCAGTCAGCTTCATTGTGTGTTTCAGATGATCAGGAACAACATCATGTAGCTCCTGGTCTATACCTCCCTGGCTGTTCAAATTAATCGCGGCTTGAGGCAGTATTTATTTCTTAGCTCCTGAGATAATAGGTTATTGATTGAGCTGTGAGCTAATAGTTAAGGTTATGTCTCACATAAGAAGTGATTGCGTGGATTGAAGTTCATAATTGATCCTGTTTCCAGACATTCAGGGGGACAATGCGTTTAGCTGGCACATAAATAATGATATTTATTGACATCTAAAGATGTGGTTCCTCACCTGCACCCATCGCCAGTTACTGTGGTCAGCCCAAACAGCCACTAAGACTGCCACTAACTTACATTCAGTATTTGCAGTTCATTGGATCTTCCTTACCACAAGCAGGAAAATAGGAAGAGTTGGCACGCTCAAGTCATCTGCTCTTGCAATGATGTTCTAGATTTCACCAATGCTTCATCTTGTGACATCGCCATCTCATCATGGCACAGATACCGAGGAACCATGAGGTGAATGAAATACCCAAAGGGGCATTTTAAAGGACTAAAAAAGGACTGAAAAGATTAAAATCAGAAACTAAGGGAACCATAAGTGCAACGTAGAATTGAATGGAAATATTGACCAGGGACCACATGATTGGAAATGTAGAACAGGGTGCAACTTAGAAAGTCCATTCTAGTAAAAGCTTCAGGATTGGTCTCATTGCAGAATAATTAATGAAAAATATTTATTTCAGTTATATCACTTTAGCTGCTCCAAATCATAACATGTAGTACAGGAACCTTATTGAAACACGTATGTCTGAAATGATTTTCAGAAATATGGAGGTTTCAGTGACTTGGTATAGTTCTACAAGAGTTACCCTGAACTGGGATATTTGAAATGGAAACTGTCTGGCAAAAAATAAAGTAATATAAAATAAAAGGAATAAACCCCTGAAATATCTGCTTTGTTCAGATGGAACCTAGAATTAAAATTATAATTTTATAGCAAAACGTTTTGAACTGTTCTAACAGTGGACAGAACCAGTTCCTCTATTATTCAGCTGTTCGTACCCGTATATGCATATTAAATTAATTAACTCTGTACTGAGAATCATCACGAGACATGTAGTGAAAACCAAATGCATAAAATTACCTCAGTCTCTCTTTCAATCTGATGTAAGTATTACTGAGAAATGCCACCCATTTTTCCTCTGGTCATTGATTTGATTTTCCCGGTCATACAGGTCATTTCCACACAATTCTGGAAGGTCTAGCCTGGAGCCGTGTCCTGTGTGGTCACAGCTAACACAGGCACTTTAAAATGCCTTTCTGAGACTGTGTGCTCACTAACAGTTTTTAAAATGCCATGGCAGTTTGGGAATCAATTTATTTTCCAGTTTCCCAGGCCTCTGGCCTTTGCTACGCTTTAACTGAGCTTTTCATTTGCAGGTGCTTGCCTGACCCAGTCAGGATTTCCTAGCTTGCTTGTTCACCTGCATGCAATTTTCAGGGAAGATGCTGCCCATGAAGGTATGTGATGGGAACCTAAAAAATGATTCATTTATTTGACACAAAAGCACTATGGAAGAGTGCTATTCAGTGGCATGCACACCTTGCTTTTATTAAGCTATGTAATGGGGAAAAAAAACCCTAATATCAAATCCAAGGAAAAGCATCAAAAAACTAATTTGCCTTACGGTATAGAAGCTCCAAAAAAAAAGCTGGTATTTTCTCCTCTTTCAACTATTACAGGGACATAACATTTTTATTCTCTCATTTATGTCACAATAGCTAATGGTATATTATTACCTGACCCAGAGTCAGCCTCATCTTGCATTAGTACTATATTTTCTTCCTTGTAGTTAATACTGCTTTCTGAACTGTTTTCTGCCACCCAAACCATCTCAAACACAGTTACAATTTCAGAAAATAATAGGGTTCTTGAGGTGGTCTAAATGCATCAAATATGATGGTATGCCTCTCCTGCTTTGAAGCAGATGAAGAACCTGTCTGCATTTTTAGGGAAGGAGCTTGAGGTGCACATCTGCCTTCCACTGAGCAGCCTTCAAGGCTTTTGTGGAATGTTAACAAGCTAAATACTATCTCCATACACTGGGGAGGATACATCTCACAGCTAATTGTGCCCATCCACCATAAGTGCCAATGAAGGACTGATGTCTGCTTTCATTTCCTCTGAATTCAATATGAATCCAACAGCAATTGCAAGATCAAATCCCAAGCACAGCTATGGAATATTTGTTACATGATATTGAATTTTTCAGCCCAGGCTTGAGCAGATCCTGCTAATTAGTGACATATTTCCAAATGGGTGTTCATGATTTCAGCAAAGCCAATGCTTTGGGGAAAAAGAGCGTGCAGTGTGGAAAGAAATTGGATCTATTCTGTTCAAGTAATTAATTTAAATGAAAGACAACGAGTGTTTGTTACTTGCCATGTTGCAGTGTGTCTATTGATTCTCTCTGAAGAACTCTAAAACTACATCTTTTCAACACTGAGGATGTTCCTATGAGCCTTTTTTTAGGCTTCTAACATCAGGTCCATGGAACCTGATGAAATCCATCTGCGGGTCCTGAAGGACCTGGCTTAATGAAGCTCTTAAGCCGCTGGCCATCATATTTGAGAAATCATAGGAGCCAGGTGAAGTTCCTGAAGACTGGAAAAAGGGAAATATAACCCCCATTTTCAAGAAGGGGACAATGGATGACCCAGAGAACTACAGACCGGTCAGTCTCACCTCTGTGCCTGGCAAAATCTTGGAGCAGATTCTCCTGGAAGGCATGCTAAGGCACATGAAAAACAACAAGGTGCTTGGTGACAGCCAGCATGCCTTCACTAAGGGGAAATCCTGCCTGACCAATTTGGTGGCCTTCTAAGATGGGACTACAGAACTGGTGGACAGGGGTAGAGCAGCTGATGTCATCTACCTGGACTTGTGCAAAGCGTTCGACACTGTCCCACACGACATCCTTGTCTCTAAATTGGAGAGACATCAATTTGATGGATGGACCACTCGGCAGATAAGGAGCTGGCTGGCTGATGCCAACCTTATGAAGTTTAACCATGACAAGTGCAAGGTCCTACACCTGGGTCAGAGCAATCCTAGTCACAGCTACAGACTGGGCAGAGAAGAGATTCAGAGCAGCCCTGCAGAGAAGGACTTGGGGGTGCTGGTTGATAAGAAAATGAACATGAGCCAGCTTCAGTGTGCACTCGCAGGCCAGAAAGCCAACTGTGTCCTGGGCTGCATCAAAAGGAGTGTGACCAGCAGGTCGAAGGAGGTGATCCTGCCCCTTTATTCTGCTCTTGTGAGACCTCACTTGGAGTACTGTGTGCAGTTCTGGTGTCCTCAACATAAAAAGGACATGGATCTGCTGGAACAAGTCCAGAAGAGGGCCACAAGGATGATCAGGGGACTGGAACACCTCCCCTATGAAGACGGGCTGAGAAAGTTGGGGCTGTTCAGCCTGGAGAAGAGAAGGCTGCATGGAGACCTCATAGCAGACTTCCAGTATCTGAAGGGGGCCTGTAGGGATGCTGGGGATGGACTCTTCATTAGGGACTGTAGTGACAGGACAAGGGGTAATGGGTTAAAACTTAAACAAGGGAAGTTTAGATTGGATATAAGCAAGAAGTTCTTTACTGTGAGGGTGGTGAGGCACTGGAATAGGTTGCCCAGGGAGGTTGCGAATGCTCCATCCCTGGCAGTGTTCAAGGCCAGGTTGGACGAAGCCTTTGCTGAGATGGCTTAGTGTGAGGTGTTCCTGCCCATGGCAGGGGAGTTGGAACTAGATGATCTTAAGGTCCTTTTCAAACCTAAGTATTCTATGATTCTATGAAATCCCTTTTTGCTTTGTGATCTGGATTTAAATGAATTGAAGTCATAAAAGAAACCTGCTCTGAAATACCTGAGCTTAGTTTCCTTTTAGATTAAGAAAAATCCTGCCCTGAATTTCATGACTGGGTGCAAAGACAGGTGTCATGACAAAGTCACAGGAATCTCTTTGGGGATACACTCAAAATTTAAGACTATTTCAGTAAGCGCTTACATTACTAATAGACCTCTTAAAAACAGTATAATGGAGAGTGATGCTTGTATCTGAACATATCACACTATTTACATTGGAAGCTGCACCTTCGTTTTAAATTAATCTTTGAGAACATGCACCAAAGGAAAGGTCCAGTGTTGAGGCTGCCATTTCTCCTAGAGGCTGCAGCCCCTGAGTCCCATAGGATGATTTGATCAATATGTTGCTCAGGGTCTCATATCTATGCACTCTTGATTGACATCTTAGGGTCCTTGATGCCTCTGGAAACTAGGGGAGAGGTTTTATTCATCTTCCTTTTAAAAGGATTGCATCTGATAAACGCTGAGCAAAGCAATCAGAGCAGCACT
Organism: Neopsephotus bourkii; assembly: GCF_033783945.1. NCBI lineage: Eukaryota > Metazoa > Chordata > Aves > Psittaciformes > Psittacidae > Neopsephotus > Neopsephotus bourkii. The sequence goes on along the minus strand of NW_026901434.1, from coordinate 3,504,233 downwards.
GGAAATTAAATAGCTGGGAAATCCTGCTCTCCAACCTCGCTCCTTGCTTTGGGAATAACAGTTGCACCAGTCATTGGTTGATGCTGATGACTGATGACTCCTGTGCTGGGCCAGTCCTGATGGGCAAGTCAAGCTGACACTGGAGGAGACTTCCCACATCTTTCCTCCCACTACTGCATGATAAGAAGGAAAGCAGCGCTCTAGCTTTGCCTTGCATGGCTATGGAAGAAAAATGCAGAGGCTGATACTTAAATTCTTGAAAAAAGATAACCCAAAGAGTCATTGTACTTCCTACTTATTTTACCCTATTGCAACTTCAGCAAGTTTCTGTGCAATCACTATGATTGATTTTTTTTTTTTTTTTTTTTTTGCCAGATCTTCTTGGCTTCATCCCTGGGTTTATCTGGGGTTCATATTTATCCAAGGAGGCAGGTGAGTGATGTGCCAGACCTCTCCTTAAATCCAGCCTTATTCTCAAGTCTGAATGAGTACAGTAGAGTGCTCATCACTTTATGGAGTGCATGGCAGGAGGTTATAAGGCTTTTTCTAAGAAAAGTAAAATGAAAATTCCCAAATGCAAAGAGTGTCTGAGTCTTCACAGAGTGTAAGAACAGCCACAGCCAGGCTGAGTGATGTGATCTGGTACAAGCCAGCTGCATCAGCAAGGTTATTCTCTTTTCAATTTCATGTTCTTCTAAATGAAAAGCCCATCTTCTGATGCTTTAAACTGTTGAAAAAAAAATCTATGTTTGTAGAGGTAAAATCTATCAGATAATAAACAGGAAAAGATCAGACTCTGCAATAAAGGAAACTTGAGTTTTTTAATCAGTAAACAACATGTTTCTCCAAATTAGCTGTTTTTCATTTTTCAAGTAAGAGTCAAATTATTTTCAGCTGGATATCAGTCAGTACACCCTGGATATTTTTAAATACTTATAATCACAAACCTAAAAGACACTGGCATGGTAAGAAGCTTCAGACCAATAAAAATAATATATGGAAATGTAGAAGAGATGAAACCCAGCAAGGTTTTATGATACTAATCTCACTTTAAACTAGCTTCTCATTTTTATGCAAAAAAAAAAAAAAAAATATTTGCAATCATCCTTCCCACACAGCTACATGGCCATGAAGCAGGTTGAGCACCGTGGGAAGGATGGAGGAGCCCGTGGCTTCTGCAGCAGCCTGGAGGCACCCTGTTCTTGTCATCCAAAATATGCTCAAAACCATTTCAGATAAACCAGTATTTTCATACTGAGAGAAGTGGTGTCAAATTCTTCCAAAATTCAGAAAAAAAATTACAAAAATTATCAAATACAGTAACTGGAGAAGGTGCAAGAGATCTGACTGATTTATCACTTCCTGCCTGGTGACCACAGCCACAGCACTGGATTTGCTGCCTCCTCTCAGGTTTTCCTTACTACCCCCTGTCTTGCATCAAGTTTGAACGATACCCAGCACAAGACAGCCATGACCCCAGCTAGAGAGTCCTGCCACCAAAACCAAATAAATACAGATACTCTCACTGCCTCTGCTTTGTTTTCACTGTGCAGGAGCATTATCCTTCATCTGCCACGTCACAGGAATTTTCATTACATAACACTTCTACATAATAATCATAACATATAATTTGTTTAGCTCACATGAACATGTGAATACTATCAACGCTTATTCACTAAAATGATTAAAATTATCCCCTTCTTATAGGAAAACCGTAGAATTTTCTAAACCTTTGTTATGATGTGACTGCAGCCATTGCTGAATTAATATATTGCAATGAATCAGAAATCAAAAATTGCTAATTGTGTTGGTGCAAAACCTAACAATTTTCAAGTAAAGGGAAAAAAACCCAAGTCTTTTCAACTTAGCAAGGTTGATAAAAATATCCTTAGGATATGCGTTAAGATAGCAAAACACATCGTTGATTTTGTTCAGGATTAATGAATTCTGCAGCTTAAAAGGCTCTCAAGTAACTACAGTTACAAACAGACAATATTTTTCTACACTCTTTCCTATAGAAATACCCACAGAGGTGAGAGCTCTGTCAGACTGAGGGCAATTCCCCATTTTATAATATGAAGGGGTTTTTATCCACAGAGTGTGAAATCCTCCAGAGCAGTGTTTGTGTCCTGTTGTGCAGATATGCTCATTTCGGGCACAGTAATCTTTTCATAAATGAAAGTACTCCATTCATCAAGAAAAGTTTATGAGGATTGTGGTTCCTCCTACCATTTATTACTAAAGGCTATGCTGTAGTAAATACCTTTCCATCTGCATTTCACACCTAGCAGGTAAAATCTTCTGCATTATTTTATTACATGATTCACCAATTTGAGCAAATACAAATATGTAGGTACATTTTAAAACATCAGTAATATTGAATGCTCACTTTGACGTGGCATTGGTGGATAATTGAGCTTATTAGATTGTTCCCAATGATATTTAATCTTTTTCTGAAAGAGTATAAATCCTGATTTTTTTACTATCTCTGTTCACTAACTTGTGGGCAGTGGCATGCACATTTCAAAGCTCTTCCTGAGCTCCCAGATGGAAGACATTCTTTGCACTTGTTGAGTGACTTCAGTGTGGTCCATGAGCTTTTATTGACTTTGATGATTATTTCTTTCCTAAGTCACTAGAAAACACCTCCTGCACTGGACTCCCTTGCTCCAAGGCAAGGACAGCTGCAGAAATAAGTTACAAACTCTGCCATCTACAATCCTCTCTTGCATCCCTATTTCACTCAGTTGGTCTTCCCTCTTTCAATGCACTAGGCTCGTTCATAATGGGCTTAGATATTGCTTTTATCCTGCATCTTCACCTAGGGCTTGCCAGGGGGAGCAGGATTTGTCCCACAGGTCCTACCAGGTTATCAGTCAGGGGGCCTATAGGGATGCTGGGGATGGACTCTTCATTAGGGACTGTAGTGGTAGGACAAGGGGTAATGGGTTAAAACTTAAACAGGGGAAGTTTAGATTGGATATAAGGAGGAAATTCTTCCCTGTTAGGGTAGTGAGGCACTGGAATGGGTTGTCCAGGGAGGTTGTGAATGCTTCATCCCTGGCAGTGTTCAAGGCTAGGTTGGACGAGGCCTTGGGTAATATGGTTTAGAGCGAGATGTCCCTGCCCATGGCAGGGGGGTTGGAACTTGATGATCTTAAGGTCCTTTCCAACCCTAATATTCTATGATTCTATGATTCTATGAAAAGAGAGCTTTTGTGGTGGGAAGAGCAATGACATTTTACTTTGCCTCCCCCTCGTGCTTTGCCCAGTATGCATGTAAGCAGGAGACCTCATTTTCCTGGGTTTATTTGTCAGTACGTATGAAAGTTCTTCTTTGGTAAATTCTCATGGCATAAATACACCAAAAAACCTCTTATGTTAGGTAAAGAAAATTCTACTTTAGTGTGTTTGGATGCACACTGCAGTAAAATCTAGAAATAACAATATATATGCTCCTGCTCTTGACAGACATGCCAGGTTTTTGTAGCTGATCTGGGATCACTATATGCTCCTGAAGTGGACCAGGCTAAGAGGGCACTGACAGCCTTGTGCCACCACACTAAATATGTGTTTCTCCAGCTAAAGTATCTACTCCATGGACTGTGTAAAGAGCAAAACCATTTCCATTCAAGCACTGTACTTGCTTAAAGGCACAACACAATTAATTCACTGTCACATACAATTAACAACCACTATATGTTGGCACATATTGCAAAGCTTTTATTTGTTTTGCTTATGTGCAGCTAACTGGACCTTAGTTCTGAAGAGCTGTATCCCAGACCTTCCTGCTGCAAGGAGCTGGTCCCTTCTGCCTCCACTGAGGGTAAGAGGAGGGGAGGGCTCTGCTTTCTTTCAGACATTTTCAACAGGAACTTAGAGGACACTTGTGACATCTCAAATTGTGATCAGGACTGCAGGAAGTATCAGGGTTTAATTTTTTGAGACTTTCTTAATAACTTTGAAGCATTCTTTAATGTGCAATGAAGTCCCGCTCTCCCCTTGGTTTTACAGGACCAAAAGAAAAGCACAGCATTTACATAAAGTATTAGACCAACTTTTGTCCTAGTAATCAATTAATGCACATGCAAAGGGGTCAAAGTGTTCTTTAAGCAAATGTTCATCATGGGTGAGCACTCATAAACTTTTCATTGCCTTAGCTGAAAAATCCTTGTTACATTGTCTTACAGTGCAATTCACAGGAATAAATTACCTTTATGGTAAGGTAATACAGATCATATTTGACCTCACCCTATTAAGATAATGTTGTGGTGATATTAACATTACATATTATGGTCATGTTGTGATCACCATGTAACAGCAGACAATTACTGCCTGTGATATTCAGCCAAGTTAACCTTGCAGTACTCATTAAAACAACTGAGACATTATTTTCTCTCCTGAGGCAGTTTCACCTTAGTACAGAGCAGGTGCACACAGACATTTCTCTGTATGAGCAACAGAAATTCTGAATTCAGCTTTGTGTACAAGAGGAAATAGCAGCAACTGCAGGCTGATAGGATGCTGCAATACTGCCATGTGGAAGTATCAGACGTTTACCATAAACCAGTGAATCCATCAATAAGAGCAGGGAAAGGTTAGGCTCAGCAAAGAGAGTGAGAATTCTCATTAAGAATGAGGATGACTGCCTGGTTGTGGGTGAGGTTCCTGTAGAGTAGATGTGCCTACTGTGGAGGTACACCTGCAAATTCAAACAAAAATGTGGGGTATGATTCAATCAGTGCATGGTACTATGAGAAACAAAGTGCAGTGGTGGAAGCCAAATGAGAAGGAAATAGTCAGCACCTGCTTACAAAGTGGCTTAGATTATGTACAAAACCTTAACTCACTCTGGTTGGGATCACAGTGAATAACTAGCTGTCCAGACCAATTAAAAGAATAAAAATAAATCAAAATGCAGTGTTTCCAAAACTGAGTTATGAATCCAAAGATTCCATATTTCCAAGCTGATATTCAAAACAGTGGTGGAAGAAAAAGGCACAGATCTTGCAAAGATAAGTGTCTGTAGGTCATACCCTAATACTTTGCAAGTATGTGCACCTACAAAGAATGAAAGTTCTCCTGAGTGTTTGCACTGTGTATGTGCAAGGGGTCCTTTCACACAATGGGTTGAGGCTCCCCTGAACAGTCTCAGTTTGAGGACCAGTCCAGCTGACTAGACCCAGTATAGACCAATGCTAATGTTGGAAACAATTAAGCCTTAGTCCATGTAGGGATTTGAACAACTGTACATGAACTTTCTGGATACAAAGGCACTAAGGAGCAGGACATAAACTGTTATTTCCTGTAAGTAGCAGAATTGCATCCAGCTAGGTTTACCCTTAATTAACAAATTGTTATTTCTATCAAAGATGTCTATGTTTCATATATGATCGACAGAAAAAACATTATCCCTCCCCCCCCCCCCCCTCCCTTTTTTTTGTACCTTATGTAATCTCGCTTGCTTTCCAGATGTGCACAAAGACATACTGCTGACACTGCTTGGAATTGAGTTTCTTTTTTTTTTTTTCTCATCCCAAGAAAATTACTGTGTGAGGTCTTTTTAACAAAAACAGCCTTGCAGTACATATCAGGGAGACATGTCTGAAAAGCACAACCTGCACCAGATGTGTAGAATCATTGTACCTCTGAAACCCTCTTGCAGCTCTCTGGCCCATGCAAATGAACAGACCTGGTGAGCTTATGGTGATCTTAAATGCATGGTGTTAACATTGTCACAGTGTTACTAGTGAAAGTTACTTTTGGAACTGTATTTTCTGAACTATACTGGTGCGTGTATATATATGTATGCCTATTTAATCATAAATCTGTATTTGGGTGGCTTATCTGGGTGTTGGATTAACATTGCTGTACTGTGCCTAACTGACCCTGAACAGCACAGCCCTGAAGGTAATCAATACACTGAGCATTCACCACTGAAACCAATCCAGACTGGTTTTGCTCTTCTGAAATGTACTTGCCCCATTTGCTGACAGACTCTAACTTGCATTATTTGTCTTCTACACCACAGGCAGTAAAACAGTTTGCCAGGATTTTAGTGGGGTGGGGGGGGGGGTGGGGGGAAGGAACTTGATTCGCATTATTTTTTGCTGTTCTGTACAACTTCTATTGCAAGTGGCCACCTTAAACCTGTCCTGGAAACAGTTTATCACAGCCAGGCAACAGGGTGGCGTGCGTGTGTAGGTGCTGCAGGCAGAGGCCATTATGTTTCAGCTGCTGGCAAGGAGTTGATACAGCATGTCAGGAGGGAGGGCAACCTGATTAGAAATGGTATTACTGGATAAAAACCTGGTCTTTTTCCTGGGATGAGCAACCCGTTTTTAACTTGCAGAGGGCTCCATCTGAGTACTGTGAGGGTGCAGATGTCTTGGTGTCTCACTCCACAGTCTCTTTTTTGTCTTCTGACCCTTCACTATAAGCAAAGACTGACAGTGCTTTGCCTGATGCTGGGAACGATGCTGATGCTCTCTGCAGCACCTCTCTGCCTAAATGCAAAAATCGTTTTGTCATGCTGGATAAAAGCTGCTGAGTCTTCCTCAGGAATCCAAGGGTGGGGGGATGTGACCTAAACAAACATAAATGTTCTCTGGAAAATGTATTCTGGCAGAAGATTCAGCACATTCTGCAGATTACAAATCGTACCCAATTTTCTGTTTTAGCTGCCTGATTTTTTGTGCTGAAGCTGTTGATTTCTTCAACTGTCACAATTCAAAGAAACATTTTCCGTGCAAAAAGAAAAGTAGCAGTTGCAAGCATTTAAAGAGTGATGAAATGCAGTGCTTTTCACGGCTACTTCCTATGCCATGCTCCATTGCTCAGTTTCCTACTATTGATTGATGTTAGTGATATGAGCCCTGATCTCACAAGGCCCTGTGTCAAGAAGGTTCAAAAGTTTTGGTGCAGCTTCAATTCTGAGGTACATGATAAAATAAAATGTGGTCATATCACAGACCTGTAAGAGCAGTCCCTCGCCCAAGGTACCTATGGGATCATGACCCATTTAGAGCTTTCTTGTTGTCCCTGTCGCTGCTTGGAATTTCAGCAGGATTGCAGAAACGGTGTTGTCTGTAGCTTTTCTTTCAGAATCTGCTGGTCCTTATGTGGCTGCTGCTGGTGGTTGGAGGTTCAGAGCACAGGCACATACCTACTGTGCTTTGTTTTCTACAAAATGTTCTGGCCCCGAGTGTTCAGTCCGGAGCCGTCTTGTACCCTTCCTTCCACAATACCAATGTTAACAAAACTTAAACAGCCGCAAAACTAGAAAAGAAAGAATAAAATAATGTCACAATTAAGCCTCTAAATAAGGAGAACCATAACTCAAGTTATAACCATAATTCTTGTTACAGTGTTTTATGTCATGTGGGCATCCTTGTGCCTCTGAGCTGCCCTGAGCAGGAGCAACATAGCCCACAGGTAGGCACGCACAAGCATGGGAGGCACCACTCAGGTCTGTTAAACACCACAGGACAACATGTCAAAGCTTGCAGAGCTCCATGACACCTCTAACAAGGCCTTACCAACTCCCCTAACACTCCTCAATATCACTACCCCAGAGCCAAGGAACAGGAACCTGCTGGCTCAGCTGATCCACAAAGACCTTGTGTGTTAGTTTATTTACAGTTCATTTGGTTTCTCCACTACTCTGCAAGTCATGTTTCCACAGTGGGAACTGTGCCCCAACAGGCTCATCCACAGGACACAGATTCTCATGGTGCTATGAATAAATGTGTGAGAGTTTTCAGCACTTAACAGCATCAGCCACAAAACAGAAAGCTGTTCTCAGCCATAACCGTATGGGAGGTTGCATGCTGCTCTAATAAAAACAGGGGAGAACAAGGCAATAACAGATTTACATCACTGTAAGAATTAGGAAAGGGAAGATTAAAATATCTGAATTGCCATCATGATGGGAATTTGCTTTCAAACTCTGGCACATAGACGCTGCCTTTGTTTAGAAAATTAATTTCTTTTTATCTTCTTCCATTTCCCCCAATGAACCAAGGAATAACGACATTCTCCCTGTAAGTTCCCACAGCTTTGCTAATTTTCTGACCTTTGTGTCTGTGAGCATTTTGTGCACATATTTCATTCTATCCATGCTTGAGTCATGCACATCATTCTTGGTTTTAAAGGAACTTGGAATTTAACGAGCAATACAGAGTATTACTGTATAACAATGTGGAAATTGGAGAGTGCAAAAAACACTTAACTAGAAGGTGCAAGCTATTACTGTCTGTAGAGGAATGTGTCATTTTGGGGGTGATGGTTCATCAGAATAAAGGAGGAAAGCAGGGATCCAGCTCCCGTTGAAGATAAAGTTCTCATTAAACCCAAGCAGAAGCTTGGCTGTTCTCAAGCCTGTATAAAGTCATAACATCAGAATACCACAGAAGAGTTAATGGAAGGAAAAGCAAACAATAAACAGTATACCCACAACATTTAGTCTTTTAAATGCTAAATTTCCCCCCAAAATGCAAGGAATAATCTTATATATTTTGAAGAGATTAAAATACCAGTCTGAAATCAGTAGAAATAAATCAGTTGGGATAAAAAGAACTTGCCTTCATTTCCGCTTAAAGAAAAGAAAGAAGCACATGAAAAAAGCATGTGGGAGGAAGAATACCAGTTCAAAGAAACATGAAACTCTTTTGACTGAAAGGGTTGCAAGCTCCAAAGGCTGGCATCCAGTTCTTCCTAGTTAAAAACTGGCTGGCTCAGAAAGGTTGAAGATATTTCTTTGAAAGCCAGTGGGTCTGATCAAATGGATTGGGTAAGCAAAATATTAAGCCCTGCTTTATCGCTTTCTTTGTCTACCTGACACTGAATCACCGCTGTTTTTGCATGAATGTTTAAAACCTGAATACCTAGCCATATTAAATCTTTTTCTAGCTCCCACCTATCTGTCACCTGAGCACCTTACATCACCACTCAGACAAGAAAGACTCTGAGGCAGCAAGAAATCAAGCTCAGGAGCCCAGACAACCTCCATCAAAGACACCCAAGTGTTGCTCCCCCTCTTTCTAGGGAGGAGGAGTTTGTTGGAACACTTCTTCCAGCCTCTCCTGCTGTAAGACCATCAAGTAGATTGCAGGCACATTGAATTTCGGCTGTTCAACATGAGTGAGAAAATCTTCATAGAAATATTTTTTAAATGCCTGACATCTGGCATCAATTAAATTTATCTGCATTAATAAAAGACATTTCTCACTCAGTGGGTACGAATATTTTCTAATCTTTTATACCATCATCAAATAAGCCTGAAAACTGATAAAAAGCACATTCATGTGCAAATCAATCCTTTTTCATTTCCCCACTTTTTTTTTCCATCCTACTTCAATATTTTAAAATCCAACCTCTTTCTGAGTTGTGTAAATCATTCCTTTTAGCATTGCTAACGACAAATGTACAGAAGTAAACTGTCAGCCACTGCAAAGGAGAAGATATGCATCAATAGACTGTGCTGAGATTCAGAGGGCTGATAATGATATATGGAGCCTTTCACGCTTTGACCATCCATTTGATTCTGCAGTACCCAAAACTGATTTAAAGTTACAGTTATGTGGTAATTACCTGGTTGTGATTATATGTGAATATATGATTGCTAGTCTCTGCTTTTCCTCTGCAGTGGACCGCTATTCTGCTTGCTGGCAGTAACTTTTTTCTTTTGCTATCAATCAATCAATCACAACCATTCAGTTAAAACTAATGAAATTATTTTACCTTTCTCCCAGGCTCTTTTTCTAAAAGGTCCATTTACTGATCCTGCTCAACAAATTTATCGGAGACATCAACAATGGGATTGAGTGCACCCTCAGCAAGTTTGCCGATGACACCAAGCTGTGTGCTTCGGTTGATACACTGGAGGCAAGGAATGCCATCCAGAGGGACCTGGGCAGGCTCAAGAGGTGGCCAGTTCCAACCTCATGAAGTTAAACAAGGCCAAGTACAAGGTCCTACACCTGGGCTGGGCCAATTCCAGGCACAGCTACAGGTTGGGCAGTGAAGTGATTCACAGCAGCCCTGCAGAGAAGGACTTGGGGGTGTTGGTCAATGAGGAAATGAACATGAGCCAGCTTCAGTGTGCGCTTGCAGCCCAGAAAGCCAACCGTATCCTGGGCTGCATCAAAAGGAGCGTGATCAGCAGGTCAAAGGAGGTGATCCTACCCCTTTACTCTGCTCATGTGAGACCTCACTTGGAGTATTGTGTGCAGTTCTGGTGTCCTCAACGTAAAAAGGACATGGAACTGTTGGAACAAGTCCAGAGAAGGGCCTCAAGGATGATCAGGGGACTGGAGCACCTCCCATACAAAGAGAGGCTGAGAAAATTGGGGCTGTTCAGTCTGGAGAAGACAAGGCTGTGTGGAGACCTCACAGCAGCCTTCCAGTATCTGAAGGGGGGCTGTAGGGATGCTAGGGAGGGACTCTTCGTTAGGGACTGTAGTGACATGACAAAGGGCAATGGGTTTAAAATGAAACAGGGGAAGCTTAGATTAAGTATAAGGAAGAAGTTCTTTACTGTGAGGATGGTGAGGCACTGGCACAGGTTGCCAGTAGAAGCTGTGGCTGCCCCTGGCAGTGTTCAAGGCCAGGTTGGATGGAACTTAGAGCAACCTGGTCTTGCGGAAGGTGTTGCAACTAGATGACCTTAAGGTCCTTTCCAATGCGAACTCTTCTATGATTCATGTCACTTTTAGAAGGTAATACTTCACAATGATAGCTATTTATCTTCCAGGTCACTTTTACTGTTGTCCATTTTCATCCACTGTAACAGTGAAGGAGAAGGAACTCCTTTAGTCGGAACTGGGAGGAAAGAACTCTTTCTGATTAGAGACAGTTTATGCTTTCAGCTGTTGCAAGAGAGTCTGGTGACAAAACCACAAAGAAATGGGAGATGGAGGCTTCCCAAGTTCTTTACACCCATCAGTTCCTAATATCCCACAGCAGCTCTCTGCAGTTCTCATGGACCCTGTTTATATGGACAGAAAAAAGTTGTGGTCCAGCTTGTGTCTGCAGAGGTAGTTCAGGGTCAGGGGTTGCGTCATCGTTCCCTGGAAGCACTATAGTTAGAAGGCAACCTTGTCCATTACTGTCCCTCCCTGTTCCATTCATCCCCCAGGGATGTTATCTGACTGATGCTTAATATTTCTCTGCCCACATATTCTGAAGACTTTTACCATGTAACTGAAGCCATGTTGTAGTTCTGAGTGATTTGCTCAATTTTGACAGCTCAAAATGGAGAAGTCACAAAGGATATTTAGGTTTTTCACTCCCACTCCCTTTGCTCTTTTCCTTGGGAAACACAGCTTTTGAAGAACATGTAAATTGTTCTCTCATATTTCCTGCTAGTGGTAAATACATTTGTTTTCATTCTTTTATTTACCTGATCTTTGTTCAATGAAACCTACAAATGTACCAAAATGTTACTTGTTGGTCAGGTAATCAGTTTAGTAAATATCTAGCAGCAGAGAGACATAAAATTAAGCAGCTACAGTGTAATTTTCTGATCAGCCTATTGGACATTTATTCATCTGAACAGTTTCATACCTCTGTTCTACCATGTCATCTGGCAACATCAGACATCTGAAAATTATATTCTTTCACCAGACATAAAGCCTGTAGATCTCATTAAAATATTCATGATGAAATAACATTTTAGTCAACTGGTGACTTGTTATTACAATTAAAACATTAATCACCACCTTGCCATTACTACGGGGTCAGAGTACTTAACAGACATGCGGTAATTTATGAATAAATACAAAGAACAGGAACATTGCAATAAGCTCAAAGCAGCTGAGGGCTTCTTCTGTGTAAATGAGAATTTGAGTACAGATAAGTCTGTAAAGAAATTTGGAGAGGAAATTAAAAAAAAATGGAAAAAAAAATCCAATTCAGTTGCAAGCTAACAAGCTTAGGTTCCAACTTAGGTGCTGCAGCGAAAGCAGCTTACAGTGCAAAATCCATCCAGGACTGTGGGTAACTCCCAGGTGCTCAGCCCTACCTCTGAGCTTTGCCAGCTGTACCTCAGGTCACACAAATCTGGGCTTATTTTCCCTACAAGAATGGCAATCACTGACATGCAAACCCTACATATCCCAATCACAGCTAAGGAACTACCTATAGAGTACAAATTAAAGCAGCCACTGTGTATTTAAGCTAAAAGAACCACCAATCTGACTACCCTACTTGAAATAAAGATTTTCTAGACTACAAACACAATGTTCTGGAGCATGACAGTCCTTTAAATGTATTTGAAAGGAATAGAGAAAACACAAAAGAAAGGTAACTTTCCCATGACAAAACCTAATGATTTCAACTGGGACCTGTCATATGGGGAAGTCCAGGACTGATGCTTCTTCCACAACTGTATTTCATTATCTCCTACAAGAGTGACCTGAATTAAAACCATGAAATCATGAATGAATCCATTTCCTGGGTTTGATCAAAACCTCAATGAGTTCTGTAAAATTACTTCATTGACTCCTGGTCTTCAGCTGAGGCTTCTGGCAAGGCTGGTGCTAGGATATGTGTACAAACTGACTGATTCAACAAACTTAATGGAGAAAGACCCAGAAACACCCTATCCTGCCCCACCAACAACAAACACCCAAACAGAATTACTTTCCATTACTGTTTTGCATCAGAGTACAGATGGAAATTTTTTACACTATTACCCAGCATGTAGCTATCTGTATCTTAAACAGCAGCTTAAAAATCCCACTGTTTTTGCCTACTTTAACTATACTATTCACCCCATCATGATGATTACGGATAATTTCTACTCTCAGATTAACCATGGGTAACTCTTTGGGAAATTCTCTGAGGACTACAGAAATCTCTAATTTCTACATCAACCGAGGGCTTTGCATACTTGGTAAAGTCTGGAACTGCCTGTTCCTAATTTGTTTCTCCAGATGAATTTTTACTTGATTCACAGCCTGCTTCACAGGTGCTTTTAAACATATTGTCATCAAGGAGCCTGGATACAAAAAGAGAAATTCCTATTTTGTTCTCAAACATGTTTCTAGTAAACCACTCAGTTATTTCACCTTCCAGTTCTGCTTTAAATAACAGATAGGGCTTAACCTTAGAAAGAGACATTCCTTTTGAGACTGGTATTTAGTTGCTAAAGAGTGATTATTTGCCAGGGTATTAGCATGGGTGGGGGACTTTGCTATAAAAACGTTTCTTGAATCCCTTTTCATGTTGAGTTGCAAGTTCTTGACTGAACACTGCTGGGTATTACAGCAGAAAAGCTGGCAGTTTAAGTAGGAAGGCTGAGTAATAAAAATAAAAATATCAACAGGCACAGAAAGAGAAGTGACAAGGCAAAAAATGCAAATACAGTGGAACAGAGATCTTAAAGACAGATGGTGCCAGATTATCAGTGGCAGAGTCAGTGGAATTACCATGTCTGCACCAGCTGAGTCTGCCCGTCCCAGTGAATCCGTATGCAAAGCCAGCCATATGCAATTGATTAATTCAGCTATTGCTATAAACTAGAAAATAAACTGTTCCATTAAAACAGATATTTTAGTATCAGCTATGATCAGCAAATCTCCTTCTATGCTTTCCATGTGCCATGCATCTTTCTCCAGAAACTTCTTGGAATCTCCCAGGACGTCTTAATTACCCACAGTGAGCAATTGCCACTGAGCTGTGGGCAACACACTAGATCAGTTTAAAAGTACAGCAACTCACATGCAACTTCTGTTGCTAGAGATTACTGCATTAAAGATTATTAGTCACCCAGAAAATCCTGGAAGACAACATCATCATGGTCTAAATAGAGTATGAAATTGTAAGTTCAAATTTTATCACATTTCTTATTGGATTTGATTTATGAGACCCGTGTTAACTCTTGTCTTCTACACAGCTGTGTAGAAGTCTCAGAGACTGTTTGGGGAATGATTATAAACAGAGCTGTCAGAAACCTGTCCCCACAGGGCCATTCGTATGTCCATACAATGACAATGTTAATACTCTATTTTCAACAGCTCTTTTTCCATAAGTGTGGACACGATTGTGAGCTCATATGAAGTCCAGACAGCCAGAAATTGTAGCCAGGTCCTGTGGTGCCATTTATCCTTGTCATTACATGCTCAGCAGTTAAGAAGCAAAGATCCAGTTGCCAATTAAAACAAGAGTTACCCTTAAAATAGATTAACACGTGCCTCAAGTTATCTCTGCTCCATGGCCTAATCCTGCTCTAGGGAATTCTGTGAAAGCTGCCTGACTCCAATGAAATCCTCTCCTGCCCAAACCATGGCAGCTGCACTAACACAGCTGAGGCTGGGATGCTCGTCCTGTAAAAAAGTCAGAAGATAAATCAAGGTTATTTTCATTACTGATTTGAAGGTGCCATAAACTAAATACTGGGATGTACCTAAGCATGGCAAAGAAGGATTTGGGCTTATTTGAGTAGGCATAAATGCAATTTGGGGTTTGAATTTATAGTAAAATAGAATAAAAGCTGAAATAGGGAAAGCAATGCCTTTTTAAAATTGAAACAGCTCTTATTTGTCCTGACTCTCTGGATTTGTAATCAGCTTTATCAATTTAATTTCATTTTTAGCACGTTTTGTGACAGCACCTTTCTCAGGGCCAGAGACAGCTGAACTCAGTTTATTAAAGCCCTAAGTGTTCCCCATGCTTCATTAATGAAAATATCAATATATTATATGGAATTTAGCAAAAAAAACAGGAAATTGAGATTTTTTTTTTTAGAAGGTACATACAGCTCTTAGACCATGTAGAGACTACTGAAAACACTAGGAGAAAAACCAGACCAAACAAAGCTGAACTTGCCAAGAGAGATATATATGTGAAGACACGGATAGATGAAGAATAAACACTGTGTGCCTGATAAGTTGGAAAGTTAAGTCAGAAAATACTGCAGGCCATCTCCAGCAGTGTGTGCATTTCCCATGTGCTTGAGAAAGAGCTAGCAGTGTTTCAGGATTTCCAGTATATGTATCCACTAATCACATTCAAATAAGTGTGTCATGAACACATTAAATTGGTTTATCTATGCAAGTGCTGTCTACAAAGCCTTTCTGTTTAGGAGCAGTGGGACTCCACTGGCTGGATTAGGTGGGGTTGATGAAGGAAGAGTCGCTCCTCCATGTCAGGAATCATGACACCAGAGAGCAGCTGTGACCTCATACTAATTTCTCTCTAGTCACCACTGCTCACTCATCTCATACTTTTTAGCTATTTGTTGTAAAAGGACTTGGAGAAGCCAAGCTGCCCTGGTTGCAGTGACAGTCATCTACCCACTCCATTTCAAAAGTAAGAACCACGACTTAAGAGTGAGGACCAGCAGCATGATGGTGACTTGCAGAGACTTGCTTTTATGCAAGGGGATGACACAACTTCAGTCCATCACCCTATTACACCTTCAAGAAGTCCCCACTTAACCCAGTGGGACTTGTTCAAGTGCCTCTGAACAGATTTTAAATGAATCTTAAAACAGCACAGAGTTCATGCCAATCCTCTTGTTGCTTGCTGCAAGACAATGCAGAATTGCCTCTTGGCAGTCACAGGACTTTCCTGGCAGAAGTGACAGGGAGAACAAAATGATCAGATGTTTCATGGTTCCTGGGATGGCAAAGTGAGCTAGGCAATGCTGCTTCAGGGTTACTGGCAATCCTCATGTGTGGTATATCACACTAAGTGCTACCCAAGAGCCTTGCAGCTTAGTCTCAGCTCTATCTTTCACTACAGCCATCAAAGCAGGAAATCATACAGCCCTAAGTGACTTATTCCAGATCATTAAATTCAGCTACATGGATATCTACAGATATATTCTTAAAGTGTTGCTCTTGTAAAGCAAGGTCAGGGATTATGTTGCTAGGTGAAAAGTAATTCATACTGGAATACATAGTCAAAAAAAAGAAAAATTCTATTCCATTGTAGAATTTCCATAATGAAGCTAAAAATTCTTGTTAATAGTTGTGGGTCTGATACAAATAATATACCCTCAAAGTAAAAATATCTTGTCAATATTTGTGAATCCAAACCAAACAATACAGTATTTATATGATGCATATATTTACAGGAGAAATCTAATCTCAAGGGGTTGTCATGATTGTTAGGACATTGAACTTTCCTCTTCCAAGTTCACATATTTGACCTTCCTTTGTAGCATACTAAATCAATCCATGCAAATCCCTTTTCACAGCTCCATTCCCATTTAAGCTGATGACAAAACTCCCACCGAATCGAATGAGGTATAATTAAGCCTTTACATTTTAGTAAACTCCATGCAAGTATCTCACAAACCTATAGAATGAGCAAAATTTTGATCTGCAGATGACATAAAGCATACAAAAAATATGCAGAATAAAAAATGAAAGCTTCACATATATTTTGAACAAGTCTAATCTACCCTGTACTAATCTTGCTGTTCCAATAGAGTTGTACAAATTCTTGCTAAAGAAAGTCACCCACAATCAGACCTGTCTCTGAACAAATATAACGCATACTTCTTTCAAACTCAGGATGACTGAACTCTAAAAAATAAGATTCTAGCCCCTTACTTCATTTTGACACTACCTCAACAGCAGATTGCTGTTTTGGAGATAAAAATACCTGCTTAACGTGTGGCTGCACTAAGTCCAAAGAAGACAAGATAACCCCAGATTTACTTCTGCAGAGTCATTATGCAAGGTGGTTGTCCCCAGCAGTATGAAAAGTTAAATCTCAAGGATGCTGTCCCTGAGGTTTCACAGGACTTAAATTTAAAGGCATATTTAGTATATTGAAGGGGAAAATAGCCGGTCCTAGTTTAATGAACCTGGCCAGCAAACATCAGAACTGGAGGTTTTCCTACAGATTGTGCCTGGCAGTACACGTGAGGCACAGGGACAGGGGACAAGTACCCAGAAGTGACAGGGTTTTTCAGAGGCATTAGAGAAGTCATTTTTCCCCAGATCCATGGCTGAAAGTGGCATTTCAGGAAAAATACAGTTTGCTGTGACTTGGAAACCACTACAAAACCCTTGCTTGCCAGGAGCACATGCAGGCTTGTAATCCTTTTGTAAGTATTAGTTTTGGAAAATGGCTTTAGAACATCTTTCAAATCTTTGAAAACTGAGCTTCAGCTTTGTGGGAGAGCACCCTGGGTGCCTGGCTCACCGTCCTCTTCATTTTACTTCACCAGTTTGTCCCTCTCCTGCTGCAGTGGGGAGGTGGGTTTCAACTCTCTCCTCAAAGCAAGCACAAGGCAATAAGCAGGAAAAGGAGTTAAAGGTTTTGCTAAAATGAAGGACTGAAAAGAGGCCAAGTAGAATGAAGATGCTCTGCTAACAGGGTTGCCTCCTTCAGATATGTCCCCTGAAGCACCAGTCTGCAGCTGGGGGCTGTGCAATGCACCCTGCTTTCTAGCCACGTGCTGCCAACAGCAGGGCTTCCAGCCATTAAATCTAAAGAACAACATCTTAACCTGGGAGTCTGGAAATCACGGCAAATCTTTGTGCAAGCTAGAACTTGGCTTACCAGTGTTTTCTTTCTAAATCTGTTTGTCTTTCAGTCAGGAAACAATTTTCTGGAGAGACAATTTGGCCATGTATATGTAAAATCCTCCATCAAGCCCTGGGGGATGTTGTATATCCTTATAAGCAAAAAAAACTCAGATGAAGGTGTGAAAGTATCACCTCTCAAGTGATGTTACAGGGTAAATACATTTGTAATGTGTAAGTATGTATTTATGTCTGCACATCTGGGCGCACATACATATGTATATTTATGCATGATTTATACATAAATGTAGGAAACCAATATTGAGTTATACAGAGTAATTTTAGGCTGGAAACAACAGGTAGGAAAGTAAGGCAGTTGCCAGCAGAGTTAAAGGAGGCAACAGAGGTGACAAAACCACTGGAAATCTTTCAGAGCTCTGCAGATTAATACCCACCATTGAAAGACTGATCATCAGATTTTTGGGTCTAGATGAACATGAAGGTTCCCTAGCAAGAAATCTGTGACACGTATTCAACAGCAGAGAGGAGCACGGCCAGACAGCACCTACCTTTGCTCAGTGTGTGACACACAGCAAGCCCTGGTGCTGTTGGTAATGCCCACTCTTGGGAAGGATCCCACCAGTGGTGCAGGGCATGTGTCAGAAACACCAGGCGAGCAGCAGCACTGTGATGCCTGCCCTCATTATAGACAGATCTAGTAATCTACTTTGTCAAAAAGAGGGCTGAATCAGATGGCATGACTGGGGAACACAGCAGCAGCTGTCTTGTCCACCTTTGTACTGTCACTTTGCCCAGCAGAGATGCAGTGTAAGAAGGAGGGAAAAACTCTTTATCTCCGTGGTGCAGAGACCTCACTGCTGCTAAAGCCTTTGATTTATTCCTTGCATGAACATCAGTTTCTTTTCCTATTGCAGGACAACGTACAAGCAGAGTTGTGATCTCCTAGTTCTTTGTGCAACCTGCTGTGGTCAGGCCTCCTGTGAAGCATGTCACAGTGGGGCAGAAGACAGGGATGCTCCTCTGAACATATCAGTTCAATTTAAATCAATCACTACAATTTAAACATTTTTCAGTGAGATCCTTGGCACAGGTTTTCATGCGAATCAGTGCATCATCACCGACTCCCATCAGCTACAGTTTGGGGCTACTTTATTTTTGAAGAGCTGAACAAGATGCTGGGAATTAGTATTTCCTAGTATACAAATAAATAGAGCATCACTCAAATGCTAGTGCAGGGACTGCAAGGAAATGACCCTGGAAGAACCTGGGGTCTTGGCTATTCAAGCTGATGACCCTTACCTATCTGTTTACAGATACAGCAGGCAGGCATCACCACCCTTTTCTTTAAATGTCCAAAATAGAGACATATACATATAATATGTTTGACCCTGTGCTCCCTTAAGTCGATGAAAAGAAATGAGACCTCATATTTAAGTCTTCTGTCTAGGATGAAACAATTTGCAACCTGACAAGCAATCACTTTTAGGACAACCTCAACATAGCCTGAATATGAAATAGTCAAACTTAATTATATGCACTGAAGAGCAAACAAGAGCATTTAAACACAAACACAAGCTTTGTCTCACAGTTTTATTTCCCAGTGACTCATACTGAAGGATATTGTTTTCTTTCAGACATTAACTGTTGGGACACTAATAAATAAAGAATTCTGGATCAAAGTATCCATGCCAGTCAATGGACAGAATTTGTGAGCAAGCAACAAATTGCTCACTTCATCAGTCACACTTTTCGTATTGCAAAAGGACATGCTGGCTGTTTCAGTGGCATGTCATACAGTTCACAACATTTTTAGCTTGTATACAAACACTGGGGCAGCTCCCTGTCAAGGTGCTTGGTAGCTTCCTAAACACCACATAGAAAGCATCACTGTGACAAACACAGAGTCATACACACAGAGACACATTCAGCAGTCTGAAGGACACAGAGAAATTTCTCATTTCCAATACAACTATGCATATATATATATATATATATTCTTGGAAAGGAAAACAACTTGCAGATGGCCCTGCCAGGTCAGAGTAAACTGTTAGGCAGCTTCCAGTTTTTCCTCTGCCTATGGCCAACTTTACAAAGTTGGAGGAGCAGAGGGCTCCTTCACCTGGGTCAGTGATGTGAGAAGTGTGTTCAAAACCCTTTTGGGGCCTCTGGGAACTTGAAAATACTCTAGAGAGGAGAAACTCTCTGCCTTGCAGGTGCCCCATCATGTGCTGCTGGGAGTTATTCTCTGAGAGGTTTTGGACTATGGCCTGGCTTCATTTTCCTTCTATCTGAAGATATTTATTTGAATTTCAATCAATTCTTGCACATGCTAAACTACTGTACAGATTTATTATTTGAATATTTTTTAACTAATTCTACTGTCCATATCTCATGTGATCAGCACAGTCAGAAGCTTTTTTTACAGTAAACTGTTTACTGTTTACAGTAATCAAGTAATGGAGTGGTTGGAACTAGATAACCTTTGAAGTCCCTTTCAACACAAACCATTCCATGATTTTGATGTATAAAAGCCCTATATAAAATATACCCTGTTAGATTCATAGGAAACAGATCCAGCTGTGCATGGTAAACCCTTTTTGTTGTAATCAGGCATAAGTTCTAGCATTCCTAACACCACAGACCACATTTTCAGGAGATGCTGTTCCACATGGTTGTAACCTAGAATACAGCCCACCAAACTGTGTGTTTCTATACATATGTTAATTTATGCTGATGATGCAGGAAGGAGGAAGGATCCCCTTCTGTGCCTCAAAGTCATGCATCAAGATTTTTTTTCCCCACATCTCTGCCTGCTTCAAATAGAAGGAAAGTTACCAGAAATGAGTGCTAATCAGTTTTTCATGCAGTGTTTCTTCAGAACAAGTGATCCAGGACAGTTTTTGCCATCTGGCTTCCTGCTCATGAAAACGCCCTTCCTGAATGACAGCTAATTAGGTAATACAATAGTTTATCCTTCTAATGTGCTGATTTACTTAGTGAGGAAAACAATATGCTTGTGTATTTATTCATGTCATTTATGTAACTGTTTGCACGTAGATCTTCCAGCTACTGTGAAATAATTATAATGATAGTGAATTAGCATAAGTGTTGCATTTTGCAGCTCAGTGTCCCCTTTTGATTTCAGGAGGCAAAAAGAAGTGGGAGGATGCTTAAACATCTGAAAATGGAACACATGCATAAACTGTAGCTCAGTTTATGAACTTCAGAGGTTAAGCATTAGCTACAAAAAACCTTTTAATTAAGATGGATCAAGCCTCTCCATTTAAACCCATTATCAAAATTTGCAGTCATCTCTAGCTAATGATTCAGTCTGAATTAGCCTTTCAAAAGAATTAAGGGAAAAGAATCAACATGTTGATGGTGTTTGAAGCACAAGTTGAGGTAATTGAATCAATGTGTTAAATCTTAGATGAAATCTTTTAATCTGTAAGCCAGTGATCAAGGCTACATGGCTGAAACTAGATGCAGTAGTTAATTCTGTTGAATTATTCTGAACAGGGAAGTCCCCACAGTAACAGTTTATCTGAAAGCAGATTGGCTTATATTCACCTCACTTGAAAAAGGCAAAATGATGGTTGAAATGTGCCAGAAGTTCTTGTTGCATTCCCCTCTGAATTCAAGATGGATTTTACCCTTTAGCCTTTCCAAGGCTCAGGCATTAATATGTTGGGAAAACAAGATTTTTGAGCAAGTCTCTTGGGAGTCCAGCAGGGAGAGTTAATAAAACTTCTTTCCAGCTATATGGGATGGAGTCAGTTAATAGATAGGCTCCCTACATTCATACTATAAATCAAAAGAGGGAGCCCCGTCTATCAGCTGAGTGCCGTAAGCCTGCTGTGCCCTGCCTGGAGCAGGCTACTTAGAGACCTCCTTTCAAGGGGGGATAGCAGAGAGTCTTGGGCAGGATGCCTGCTATACAGACAGAGATTTGCTGTGAGAAGAGACCCTGGGATAAAAGGCAAAGCTTCAGGCATAGTTAAAAACAGTTTTTCCTTGCAGCAGGAAAAGAAAAATAAAGGGGAGGGATGGGAAATGCCATGCAGAGTAGTGAAGATCTGAAGAAAACATCACATAATATAACCATATTTTTGCATGGGAGAAACAAGCATTGACAAAATTCACATGTCTGAAGGGAATTTAATTGAAAGATTAAATGTAAGTCAAGGCTCAGGGGCTCAAAGGCAAAAGATACCATGCATCAAAAGTAACAAGTCATGCCCTTGCTTAGAAGATACAGTGTTTAAGCACGTGCCTTCTACTGGCACATCCTGATTAGACTGCCTATTAGCAATCTGAGGCTTCTTATTAACCATGAATTTAATTTAAAGTTTGGTTTTCATTAAAAGACAAAGTACATGTCAAAGCAAGAAAAAAATAATTTGTTATAGGCAGTCTCTTTTCCAGCGCACACAGATACGCTCCACTGACCACAGGCATAAAAAAAAGTAGACTGCACTGGGTTTTGGAGGTGAGAAATTGGAAAGATCTATTAGGTCGTCTTGCCCAGCTCTCAGTTAGAGCAGACGGCTTTTTCTGGGGATTGTTTACTCAAGTTTTCCAGAAAACTTTTCCTTGGACCAAATAAAGTATTGTGTGATGTTTTTAGTAATATCAATATTTTCCGTGGGCTTAAATAGCTAGATGTATTTCTGCGTGTTTAAAATATTATTTTACTAGTAGGTACCAGTATAAGGTTCCCATAGCACAACAGTCCAACACCATCTCACAAAGCTCCCTCTAAAAACTCAGTTGACATTAATAGCCACCCTTCCCCATCTCCCAGAAGAAAGGTTTTGTAGGCTACTTAGAGCTTTGCTGCTCAGAGAGCCTCTGAGCAAGGCAACAAGCTATGGCTGGAGATGGCCAGTGGCAGCGGAGGTGGGCTCACCGCGAAAGAGTCCTTTGCTCCCCTCCAGACCCAGGCAGAGATATGTGCCATGGGATCCTGGGTACTACAGCTGAGCGAAACAAGGAGGAAATCAGACATTTAAATCTCCACAGGCATATCCATGTGCATTTGAGGGAGCTTCGCTGAGCAAGCAAGGTACTGTTGAGAGAGAAAAATCCCTCAATATTAATATTAAATCTGATGGAGTTCTCTTTAAAGAAGCATGTTAATATTGTGCTTCAGAGTTATTAAGATTATTAGAATTCATTTCAGAGAAATGTAGGTCACATTCTGCACTAGTGGTTTGACGCATAAGGGAGCACAGCAGTCTCTAGCAGCCCCGTTTTCAGCTCCAGCCCAGCACTGTCAGGTACCAGAGAGGGAAAGAGCAGATGCTGGCAGAGCAGCATGGGAGCACATCCTGGCCTCGCTGGAGTCAGCAGCACAATTCCCAATGGCACCACCTTCCTTTTACATACACTCTTCCCAGGGAAAGGGGAGCTGTGCTATATCTCCTCAGCATTTAAATTATTAATAGACAGAAGTCTCCCAAAGCTGGGATGTAGACCCTGACTCTAGCTGAACTACTCAGCAAAGCAGCACAAGAGGGATGGAGAGGGAGCATGATTGTTCCCAGTACAGCATAATACAAGCAAGAGGGAATAGTGAAAGTATATTTTTATTTCTTTGTTTCAGATTTTATTTTTTTTTTAATAAGGACAAGGGAAGAGGCAGAAGTTGCGAGGGTAAAGAGCTGAACTCTTATCATTTGACTTCTGTAATTAGCTTAATGAAATGCCAGAGTGTCCAGGTCTGGACATAATAAGAATATAGAAATTGCAATGATGCTTCATGCTGTAAGGGCAATTAGAAAAGCAACAACATATTTTAGTGAATATTTTCGTGAAAGAAAAGATAATAACAAGGCATTGAGGAGACATCACCCATTTCTCTTCATTGTCTCCCTTAAAATAGACTGAATTGCAATGTAAGGTCATACCTCAGCTTTGCTAAGGTGTCGTGGTTTAAACCCAGTCAGCCATAAATCAGCCACACAGTCCCTCTGTCACTCTCCCCCTTCTTTCCCTCCCCTTCCTCCCGGAGGGACGGGGAGGAAAATTGAAAAGAATGCAACTCCCACGGGTTGAGATAAGAACAGTTCAATAACTAAGGTATAACACAAATCACTACTGATACCACCAATAACAGTAACAATAAAGGAAATAACAAGGGAAGAGAATACAACACCTCACCACTCACCGACCAATAACTCCCCCCACCCAGCAGTGCCCTAGCCCTTCCAGGTAACTCTCAGTTACATCCTGGGCATGACGTGCTGTGGTATGGAATACCTGTTTGGCTAGTTTGGGTCAGGTGTCCTGTCTCTGCTTCCTCCTGGCTTCCCCTCCTCCCTGGCAGAGCATGAGACTCAGAAAGTCCTTGGTCAGTCTAAACATCTGAGCAGTAACTAAAAACATCGGTGTTATCAGCACTCTTCCCAGGCCAAAAGTCAAAAACACAGTGCTGCACCAGCTACTAAGAAGGAGAAAAAAATGACTGCTCCTGCTGAACCCAGGACATAAGGCAAGACTAAAAGCAAGCTGGTATGAGCACAAGTCCTGCTTTTCTTTTGATCACAACAGACTTGGTTTTTTAACACTGAAAAGCTAATGTATTTGACTGAAGTAATTTAGCAGGGAATTACTGAACTGCTGATTGCGTTATTTTGCAAGCAGCAGTCTTCATCTTCTGTCTACTTTTAACACTGCCAAATTAATCTAACAGTAGAGACATAATAGGATACATAATTACAATACAAATGTTACTATACAATGGCACAAATATATGTAAAAATTCTAGAAAGGAAATTTATGTTTCTGTTGTTGAAAGAAATTATTTTAAGGGTGACTAACTCTCCTCCTGGTTACAGAGTTCCCCATCAGTCATAAAATTCTTACAGACTGTTGCAAGTTGAAACACGCTCAGCAAGAACTCTAACAAAAACTTCCACAAAACCCCACAGAATTTTGCAGCAGCTTCTGTTTAATTTGTGATTCTAAAATAGAATCAATTTTTGTTCACAGCAAAACCTCAGAACTAAGAACTTCTGCATATCTGAAAAAAAAACCCTTGTGTGATATAATCAATGTCCCCTGGCTGTTCTGAGGAGTTCTGAATGCAATCACCCTATTTCTACCTTTTCCATGTGGCTCCTTGCATATGCTACAGCTCTATTGACAGAAATCTGAATTTTGTGCTGGTCCAGGCATGATGCATCTTCTTGTTGACCCCTGGGGTCTTGGGGAGTGGGCTAATACTCAGTGGCTGGGGGCTCTCTCTCCAATGCGAGGATGGTCAGGCTGGTTGGAAATGATATTAGTCATATACTAACTGCTACTCATAGCTTCATGGTGAGAATTAATCTACCTGGATGCTCAGCAAACAGTGCACCACCGTGAAGGATACAGCTTCAACATAAGCTCAGACTGTGATTTCCACTATCATAAATGCTGTCAGCTTGCAAGCAACCCCAAAGCTACTAGTTACATTAAAGAGCTACAGTTTCTTCACTTATAATGCAACTGATTCCTATCCTCTGGCACTCATGCATAAAGTGAGACTTACCATACAATTCCTTGAGGGTGAATAGCCAACAGAGAAGCTATGAAGGAAGTTCAGCAGAAAAAACTGAATCACACTAAACAGAAAATTTAAATACAGTGCCACAGTATTAATAAAAGCCTTGAACTGGCTTTATGTGTTATCTCTGCACTGTCTTTTCTGCAAGGAAGTCTAATGGGAAAACAGCCCCAAGGGATGATCTGCAAGAAGGGGTAAAGGGCTCAGCCCAGCTGTGGCAATAGCCCCCATGCCAAGGCCAAATGCTGATCACAGTGGTGGTGTGGAGACATATCCGGGCCAGAACTTGCAGCTGGGCTGAAGTTCAATGTGCTAGAAATACTGGGATGATGGTCTGGGAACAGTTATTTTCTTAATCATCCGAGTATCTATTAAAATGCAAATTGGCACAGCAATTAAGACTA
The DNA here is from genome assembly GCF_033783945.1 of Neopsephotus bourkii. NCBI lineage: Eukaryota > Metazoa > Chordata > Aves > Psittaciformes > Psittacidae > Neopsephotus > Neopsephotus bourkii. The sequence continues at coordinate 3,478,776 of NW_026901434.1, read as the reverse complement.
ATTAAAATAAATAATAAATGATAATAAGAGACCAAAATGTTCTATTTCAAGGCAGTGAAATACAAGCTTTTCCTTATTATTCATTATGACCTAGTTAAATATGTTCATTTATCCAGAAATCTAAGAGCCCGAATTCCAGGAGGATAGGTACCTCACCATTTTTGTCTTCTCTCTCCCTATCTAGAAAAGATAAATGCTGTTGTGCTCAGTATCCTTGAAAAACTGCTGAAGCAAATGCCAGGAATAATTAGATCTGATTGGGCTGTAAATATTTTTAGAGAAAATAGAATCCCTTTCAGAAATCATCAAAGTAATTATTGCACTACAGGATCTTTAAGCTTGAGAACAAAGGAAAAGAAGAGTATTTGTTTTGGAGGTTATTTTATTTTGGTCAGAAATTGCTGCATAATCTGATTCTTATTCTCCATCATTAATGTTTTTTTAAGCATGACATTAACCTCCACTAAACATTTCCTTTTGCATCTGGGCTTGCTCTTCAAGGTAAACTGCACCTATTTCTATGCATATATCACTATCAGAATATCTGTCGTCTAAATTACAGATGGAATTTGGGGTGAGGGAACATTTTCAGAACCACACAGGCTCACAGACACAGGGCTGCTGTAGGACCTCAGGATTGCTGCAGGGTTTCAGGTGAATCTGGGACTGATCCTGGAAAATGGTGTTAGGGTCCTCCATGGGCAGCTAAGCAGGCACAGCATGCCAACACCACCTTGGGTTTTGGATATGTTTTGTACTTAATATCCAGGGAAAGTCAAAGGGATCGTGGAATAAGCTTTACCCCTAATTCAAGACCAAGAGAATTCAAGCTTGCACAATTCCAAAGAACATTATTATTATTTTTTAATGTTATGATCACTCTTGCATAATGTGCTTATAAACTACTGACAAGTATTCAGTGTATTTCTGATATCAAGGACTTGAGGACAGCAATTTCAAACAAATAGATAACAAGTCCAGCTCCATTTTCAGAAAGAGCCACCTTCAATCCAAGTTTCTCAGAACCAGTGAAAAAAACTCTTTTAAGTTTAAATGCACTTTGCCTCTTCCCTGATGGCCACCCTTATATAATATTGTGAGGGCTTTCTGATTTCATTCTTGCTTGAGCTGAACAAACATGATCAAAACAGACCTATCTGTCTGAGCCCTTGCTCTGGTATCAAAGGCTCTGTGTGCCTGAGTTTATTGCAACAAATCAAAATCAATGAATTTTAAATGGAAAGTAATTTCCACTGGTATTATCGTAGATATAGATGTGGAAACAGCATTAGTCACAGTTTGCTGAATGATAGGCATTTATGCCTTAGTGCTGTTTTATGACTAACACTTCATGAACAAACAACCACTTCCATGCAAATACAAACCCTAAATCTCCCAGTGTACAGGGTAACCATCACTGCAGAATGTGAACGTATTGCATTTCATAACAGCCCTATGAGATACAAAGTGTCAGATGATAAGGATATGAGGCGCAGAGATTAAATGATTTAAGTACTTCCCATAGACTGTTTTTTGACAGAGCCAGAAAATTAACTCAGAATTTCATAGTCCCTGAGCAACATTTTAATCTCAACATTAGCATGATTCAAGTAATCTTTATTCCTAGTGCAGTGGTTGTGGAAGCAATAGGCCATTAGGGATTGCTGTAGATACCATGTACACCCTTGGGTAAGGGCTTTACATCTTTTCTTTTAATCCATGCACATGCTGGGCATAGCAAAACCAGGCACACAAATACCCAACAGTATTATGTATCTACCCAGGGCTTGGGTAAAGTATTAAACAATCTTTAATACACAGACAAGGCTTTGGCTTTCCTTTGAACCTGGCAGATGAGACTTTCAACAGCGTAACGTCCAGTAGGATCAGAATGGGGACTCTTTCTGCACTTCATTTACAGAGAAATTTCCCACCTATATCTCTTTGCTCCTGTGAGGCCTCCTGTGCATGTTGCAGCCTCATCTTACCCACATACACAGCAAATTTTGCAGGACATGGCTGTGTGGCTCAGACCACTTGTCTGAACGTTGCTGTGTCCACACCACATTTCTGGCTGTTTCACTGATTTTTCTGAGGCTTTCTTCCCTCCCCATCATTTCCCCCCTCCCCCCCCCCCTTTGCTGGGGAAGCAAAGGCACTGTTACACTGGTAACAGCATTAGGCATTTACAAGTTATAAAGAAGAGCCCCCCACCTCTTTGTTTTACAAGTCAGTCATTTGGAGAAATAGATGAGTTGGATTGTTTCAGTTGGGATAGCTCTAATTTCTTTCTAGACCAGAGTAACAAATGAACTGAAATTAACCTGCCAGCTGCAATCTTTTCATAGAAGGGTCAGAAGCTGGTTTTTTGTTTTGTTTTTTCTTTTTTTGTTATTAAGCATGTAACATTGACTGCATCAGACTATAAATCACTGGATTTTAATGCCAATAAGTGAGTCTTACACAATCATTGAATCACAGAGTGGTTTGTGTTGGAAAGGACCTTAAAGCTCATCCAGTTCCAACCCCCCTGCCATGGGCAGGGACACCTTCCACTAGACCAGGTTGCTCCAAACCCTGTCCACCTGGCCTTGAACACTGCCAGGGATGGGCAGCCCTCCGGGAAACCTGTGCCAGCACCTCACCAACCTCACAGGGAAGAACTTCTGCCTAATGTCTAATTTGAATCACCCCTGTCAGGTTTTGACCTTGCCCTCTCCCTACAGGCCCTTGTCCAAAGCCCCTCTCCAGCTTTCTTGTAGCCCTTTAGGCACTGGAAACTGCTTTAAGGTCTCCCTGGAGCCTTCTCCAGGCTGAACAAGCCCAGCTCTCTCAGCCTGTCTTCATAGCAGAGCTGCTCCAGCTCTCAGACCATCTTTGTGGCTTCCTCTGGACTCTACAACAGTTCCATGTCCCTCTTGCGTTACAGGCCCCAGAGCTGCACACGGTACCCCTGACAATGTTTGGCCACTGTGCACATAAGGAAAGGCGCTGGCTAAAAAGAGTTAATCTGTGCAGAGGCTATTTCTTCATCTCATTTCTTTGCACTACCCATCAAAAGAATAAAAGTTTCCAGACTATCTTGGTGATATCACATTCAAGTTTACTGAGCTTTTTTTGTTTTGAACTGTATATCAGATCAAGAAATATTCTCTGAAATACTTGTAGAAACTTTTGGATAACAAAGTCCTGTTTTCAGTACATCTCCCAGCAAAACAGTGGCTGTGTGACTCCAAGAGCCAGGGCGCAAGCTCACACTGATTTGGAACTTTTCAACTAGTACCAGTATCAATCAGCTAGGGCAAAACCTGATATTTTTTTAATTATTTAAAGCAAAGACAAGCTCTCAGTGTTTTGAGTTTGTTGACACTTTAAGTGCACATAGTAAGTATTTCTATAACAGAAAGATAACAGAAAATCAATTTTTTTTTTAATGCATGAAGGGAAAACAAAAAAAACAAAAACCATCCCAAAACAAAACACAAAACAACAAACCAACAGTAAAATACATTAGAAAGGAACACAGTTTTTTCTTTTAGTCATAATACTGCAAACATAACTTTGTCCAGGACATGATTTATAGTTCTGTGAGCTTACTGAAAACTTATCCCAACTTTCTGCACCCCAGCTCCCATTTGAGCAGGTTTGAGAACCACAGCTAATCACACTGGGATCAGTTGACCTTGTGCAGAAGAAACCTATGCAATGGATGAGCCTACAATTGGTTGAGAAGTTATCACCTCTGCTAACCTATGAAAATGCTGAGATGGCTGTTCTGATGCAGCTGGGATTTCACCACTGAAGAAACATCTCATGTCTGAGATCATTCCCAGCAGTTTTCTGAAGATATCTCCAGGAGACAGCAGGATTACACAAGTGTTGTTTTGTTCTTTGTGATCTCCAGTGACAGTGCCTGAGAGGAATCATCTGTGTATTAGTGGATGTGAAATCTAGGACTCACAAGATGGCTCAATACAAGTTGTCTGAAGAGAAATAAACACCCCAAGTCCAGCCTGGGGTTTCTCCTGAGCCTGCTGCTCCCATGCACACTGGGGCCAGACCAAACTGCACCCCCCATATGGCAGGGCACACTCTGCTTGGCAGGCTCACTCTTTCTTAGCGCAGAAAGGTTCATTTCAGATGGCCTCAGATCATTGTTTTAGAATCATGGCATCATGTAAATATTGATTTGCCTTTACCAGCTTTTCTGCATTCTGCAAATTATCAGCTACAGTACTTCCGGATGGCTGTAACATCTTCAGTGCTATGCTAAGTGTTTTTTTCTCCCCCTCACCTAAAAAGAGTTGCTTTGCCAAAGCCAAACTATTTCAGAAGACAGTATTTATTTGAAGGTTTTGATGGGAAGGTTTCTGGGGACTATAGTGATTTCTCTGGCCATGTTCAGAAAAAAAGAGACTCAGAATAAAATGTATGACCTTCTCAAGTCAGAAAATGGGTGCTTCGACAGAACCCTGCTACAAAAATGTGTTTGAAAGCATGAGTGGAAAATGGTAAGGAAACAAAAAAAAGGAAAATCTACAAAATATGTCACAAACTGAAATTGCTATTTTTTGGCCACCTCTGCTTCTGGAATCTGTTACATCAGCACTAAAGAATGACATTATGAATCAAAAAGTAATTACAATAAGAATACCAAAGAAGCCAGATCAAATGAGTGGTAAGTGCCATCCAGTAAACTTAAACAAAATTCTCTTTGGCAATTACAATTCAGCAGTACAGCAAACGTCTTATGCAATTCTGTAGCAATTTGTAATTCTGCAGTAGGTGGCTATCAAATAAATTTTTCTTCTCTAGGTAAATTGACTTCAAATAGATCGTTGCCAAAACATTTTTGTTTTGTTTTACATTCAGTTATCAAGAACCCTCAAAAGATCCATTTGTTAGACTTAGTTAAATTGCTCAACACTGAAAGGGAATCAGGAAACAATAGCATAAAATGTGAAATTAGCTATGACTAATAGCCTGAATAGAAGTTCAAGATGATGAACCGCTGATACGTGTTCCAACATATATGAAACCTACTATCTTGTGTGCCACAGCATTTTCAGAGTGATGCTGGTTTGAGAGCAAGCCTTGCTTTTTCAAAGTCACATTTAAAGACATCTGCAACATATTTGTATGCAAGATATTTTAAAGGAAAAACTTCAATGAATTAGCTATAGTACAATTTACTGTGCCATGTTCTGTTTGTATGAAGCAAGATTTTAAATCTAAATGATGATGTATGGAGTAACTTTGTGGTATCCCACCTTTGTGCTTTTATTCTCAGCTAAATCTGGTTGGGTTAGTGGGAGTTTTGCTTATTTGTTCAAAACCTATAGGAGCATCTTTCATGTAACTGCTGGAGAAAAGGAATTTAGATGGCAGTAGACTAGAGGTGTTCAGAATCATCCATAGTCTTAACAGAGGAGCTGTCTGCATACCAAGGGAAGAAAATATTAATGGTTCAGGAAAGCCATGCCAAAGACAAATGTGTATGCTATTTTTACTGGTGCAGGTGACCAGACTTTGAATAAGCTGAAATCATATTTAGAAATCAGCTTCAATACTTCAAGCTCAGATGACTGAAGTAAAAATACTGTAATCAGCAGTAGGTTACAAAAATCTGCCTTTCATTAGAACAGATAAAGAGGATGCAAGTAAGTCAGATCTTTTATTGAAGTGTCAAATGGTAACTGACTTATCATTCACTTCTGAATTGAAAGCTGCTCATACCATGAGAACAGAAATCTCATTTCAACCTATTTCAATATAAATTGATCTTTAAGGGTCATTACATAAATTAATCTTTAGTAATGTGGTTCTGAACATGTCCAGAAAAGGCTATTAGAGTCTTTGCAAATGACATTTTGACTTGATGAAGGAAAGTTTATATAATCCATGGTGAGAACTCTTCATAGCCCTAGGAGAATTAATTCACACAGGTGTAGTTTTGCAATCAAAAGGTTTTTTAATTTTGCGTATTATGCAGGGACAATATGGAGAATATGAAGAAGTTACTACTCTACCATCTGTAAATAAAGAGGCAAAGCTGCATCCTATGCACATGCCTCCTGCATAATCTACAGCAAAAGCATACATAGGTCTGACAGAAAACTAGTAACTCTTTTCTGAGGAACTTTTTAAAGTTAATTTTGTCTCTTTCCTATCACACTCTCACAGTTTTCCAAACTCCCTATTTTTTAACTGAACTGCTAGAAAATTTTGAATATCAAAAATGCGTACACCATGGAGTACCTTCCTCTGCTATGATCACATTAAATGAAGTTTGGCTGCATCCCAGAAATGAAACAAGCCTTCCTTCACTGTTAATTAGCAGCAGTCTAATTTCTCAGCAGAGAAATCTTGTCTTGGTCAACACTGGGACTCATCAGGCCATTTTCTCACACCAGAGATAAGTAAGCATGGAAGACAGCAGAGAAATGGCTGTCATACACTGCTGTTGTGAGATTTAGCAGAAAGCTCTTGTTTACATCACAGAATTAACTGAGAAGAGCCCCTGGTGGCTATAGCACACTTAGCAAATAGAGTTAGGGGAAAATAAATCTGTCCTGTGTGTGTCTGGCATTGTGGAATTTAATGATAAAGGGCAGAGGCAGTAATGAAATGCGCAGCTCCAGAGCGAGATCTAAATGAAACCCATCTCTGGTGTTTTTAATTTTCAGCATTTAAAAAAGAAAAGAAAAGAAAAGAAAAAAAAAGAAAAGAAAAAAGACTGTCTCTTAGACAAGTCAGATGTCCAACAAGCAAGATACTTGGATCAAAAGCAGCTGAGTTCTTTGCCAGTACTCTGACTCCTTCACATTGCTCTTGGGGCAGGAGGCATGCCACATACCCCCTGCTCCAGCAGCAGCAGCCAGCTGAAGGAGACCTACTGCCCATGCAGAAAGAGTCTGTCTGCATCTCTTGCCTGCTTCACAGCCCAGAGCACGCAGCCCTATGTGGCCCCATCACCATCACTGCCAGTGTCACACCATGCCTCTGTGAGCTGCTTCAGCAGCACTGTGGGTATAGCTGTGTGATTTAGGGATCAATCAGTCTTTCTATGCTGCTTTGTGACCAGGGGAAGACAAAGCAACTGAGGCTATGCTGGAGGTGACTGTCCATCTGCAACGGCCATGTGTACATTCCCATGCAAACACATGCTCTTGGGCTCTGCCTGGTGGTGGGGACCAAGGTCCAGTCTTCACTAAGAGGTTTCCCTCCTCTGACAACCCTGATTTCTCATCCTAAGTCAGAGCCCAGTTAAAAGTTACTTTACCATTCATCACTCTTTGCTTCAGTCACTAATCTCTTCTATGGCAGTTTGTCAGATGCTTTTAGATTAGTAATTTTTAAAGTAGTCATTATCTGCCCAGTTCACCTTACATTGCATAACCTAAAATTCAGGGATCAAATAACAGCAAATCCAGAAAATCAAGACTTGCAATACAGCCAAACTGATCTTCTGCCCTAATTATGGAGCTGAACATTGTTTTAGGGATGTTGTCCATATTCACAGCCACTCAGATAATAATGGAAACTAGTTGCTGGGATGCTTGGGGCAGAAATCACTGTCATGAATAACTGAAATGTCTGAAATAAAGATTTCAGTGGTACTATTTTCATTTGTTTGCTTCTTTCTAAAACAGCTCAATGGAAGGAAGTATAGAGCACGGAAGCAAATGTTAATTTATAAGGTTTCAGATGGTACTGAAAAATTAGCAAGGAGGTATCAGAACTCAGTAACTTTTACAGCTGCAGCACACCAGCCTGCAGGGCAATAAATGAAGCAAAATGCAAAGAATGGCCCAAATAACTGTGCAGGAGCTACACATTCATCAGTAAAGTAATCTACAGTATAGCCACATAAATTATGCTTAACGATAATAGAAGAAGATGGAATGAAAGAAAAGGATGATAGGTGGAATAGCACATTCACCTCTCAAATCACTTCAGTTAAAACTTGAATTGCTAAAATGGGGAGGGCAAAGAGAATTGTTTATTATCTCATAACCACTCCAGTTTTGTTCATAAACTGTTTTAAGCACTGTTACAAGTAACTTCCCTTTCCTTCCCCTTTCCTTTTCTTTCCCCTTCCTTTACTTTCCCTTCCCCTTTCTTTTCCTTTTGTTCCTTTCCTTTTTCTTTGCCCTCTCCCTTTTTATTTTTCCCCCACATAGGCTAAGAACTACAAAGTGATGCAAATGCCTGCAGCAGTCCTGGGAGGCCCTTGAAGGTTGGCTCAGCTGTTGTATGACCTTGGCCAAGCAGCCTACTTGCCTGCTCCGTTCCCCAAAGACATGAGTCAATGGCATACATGGCAGCTTTGCTACGGAAAGGCAAGAGCTGCAGCAGAGTGAGCCTCTGCTTCTGACCCCCACCTGCAAACTGAACTGCTGTCAGTTAGTTTGCTCAGTTTAAAGTAAAGTCTAAAACAGAGAAGCAGCTGAACCTTTTTCCCCTCTCATTGAAAGTGCTTGATGTGCCACCACTAAAAATAGTGGAAACCTTTGAAGTCACGGTGTAATGTTATAGACATGAACTGAAGTCCAGGGAAATGCTCACAAGTTGCATTGACATTACTTTGTGTGCTGGCTTTTGCCTGTTTACTGATGCTGTCTAATTTGTTGATGCCCTTTCCACAATATGATTCTGAACAGAGGAAATCTCCAAGCACCTCAGGGAAAAACTCTGAAGATGTTAGATTTTAAAAAGCTTCTTTTATATCTCTCTCCCCCAGCTTACCAAATGCTTTTACGAGTATATTAGCTTCATTAAAGAGTCAAAAGAAAATCCATCAGCATTCTGTGTTTTCTCTCTAGTGATTCAGAGACATTTATGGCTTGGAAATGCACATTTAGGGCATCCCCGACAATGACGAGAATGTATAGGGACCTTACACATCACTACACTTTTTTTTGTGAGTTAGGAAGATTTCTGTATTAACTGGTTGATTGAGATCCTGTTTTAACCCACACTAACTTATATTCTTCTCCAAATCATCTTTATTTTTACAATTAGAATAGCTAATACGGCAATTTCTGGGAGAGAAATGTCTTTAGTGCTGAGGATTATAGTGTTTCAGGAATGGCTGCCTGGAGCTATTGAAAAAGCAGACAGGCCCAGGACCAGTGAGTGCTCTCCCAGCAGCCTGTTAAATTGCAGCATTAAACATCTTAGCTTCAAAAGGTTCTCTTTTCTCTAAAGGTGGGCTGTGTCACCTGTGAAGGACATCTGCGATTAAACCAGTAAACACTCCTTGCCTGTGTGAGCTATGGTAGGAGAGCAGAGCACGTGGGAGATTTATGGATATTTCTCATTTCCCAAGTGCCATTTGTGAGGAACAAGTAGGGTTCAAGAGAAATTACCATGCCCTTTGCCAGCAAACGCAAGGTGGACTCTGCCAGTACTGAGCAGCTATTTCTAGGCAACATAAAGGGCTATGCTCAGCTCTTTCACCTTATTGAATCAATGGCTTATACAGAGATGTAATCTACTTTTATTCAACAAAGTGACTTTAGGGGAAAATCAAAATATCACTGATTTGACCCCAGGTTCACCATGGAAATTGCTAGATCGTGTCTTGAAGAAGACACAGAGGTCACCTGCTGTTTTCCAGCTCTCCTGCATGTTTGACAATCTGGATTTTTTTTTTTTTTTTTTTTTTTGTCAGTTCTGTTGTCTCAGCATCAAAAGGTCAAAATCTCTTTGTCTTTTATCCAGTTGTTTTTTTATGAAAGGGCAGGCCTACACAGTTGTTTGAAGGTGGGCACAAGCCCTCTGTGCCTCATCACTACAGCAGTTAGCCTGCATGGTGTTGAGCAGGGCCAGTACCTGAGCAGAAACACATTTGCTCACACTGAGGAGAAGCAGCAGCTGGAGCCTAAGCAAAGTCAGGAGCACCTGCCAGAAGCTCTAGCCTTTCCCACCACCTTTGGCAGATACATTCAGGCAGCGTCTGTTGGCTTGATAGAAACAACCACGAAGTTGTGTTCACAACAGCCACAACATAATATCTAGGGCACATCCCCATTGCTGGGTGCACTTGCCTGATTGTAAACCCACGTCTGGTCTGAAGCTATTCACAGATGCTTCTTTTTAGCCGTGTCAAAGTTGCAAAAAAAGTCCAGCCATTGCTTGTTAGTGTCACCACAATAACACAATAGTTGTGACAGCTTCAAGGATCAAAGCTATATTCTAGCTGGTTGCCCAGGAGTGTTGGCATGAGGCCAGGTACCCCTGCCTTGTGAAGAGGCCTAGGGAACATTTGCCTTTTCAAAGATTTGGTTTCCACCAGTGATCATTTGAAGGACTCAGTTCAGGCTGAAAACCTGTGGTTGGCTCATTCCTGCTCCAGAGCAGCTGAATCGTGGTGGCTTGTCGTCTACTCAGCACACAGAGATGTGTGAACAACACCTAACCTAGATGTCACTTGCTCAGAGCTTGGATGAGCACCAGAAGGCACAAAAGCATGTCAACAGTAATGTTTACCCAAGCTAATATCTTAGTTAAGAAGCAGACTGTTGGGCCAGGCAGAGTGCTGGACTTGCTCAAAGCTAGCTTGGGTAACCTCAGAAGAGTTGTGCTTTGAAGGCTTGTTGCCTTGTGCTTTGAAGGCTTGCTTGAATTTTACTGATCTTTAGCAGGTCACAGTGTAAGTCAAGTTTCCTGATTTTAGCCGAGTTATCAGTTTAAACTACTGCTGCATAGGTTGCATGGGTTTTTTTTTATAATTAAAACCATTTCCCCACATTCCAACCAATTTACCCTGATTTTGTACGGTGACTACATCTACTAGGCAATGGTGAAGACTGGAGAAAGAAACAGAGGACTAACCTCTCACTTTGCTATCACGGATCAAACTCTGTTCCTTAATTTTAGAACTGAGGTTGCAACTCAATTATTAAGCATGATAAATGAGGTCCATATTAAGCAGGTGGCATACAGCTAAGAATGTGAGGTTTTGGCTAAGAGCATTTTCCTTCTTTGCACTCATATAATTGAAGCCTGTGATATTCAAAGTATTTTGGTAAATAATCTGACGTGCTTCTCCACTTCCTCTATAAGTAGTACTCAGCTATACTGAAGCATAAATTTAATAACTTCCATTCACATGAAGTCAGATGCGAGATTTTAGGAGCACAGATATCTTGACACTGATGTCATGTATGAGCAACTTCACTTACACGGATATCCAGACACTGATTAGGCTACATTAATAGCACAAAGAAGGACTTTGCAGGAGAGAATAAATGCAAGTTAAATGGCAGGAATCATCTTGGTAGACAGGGCTATTGCCTGAAGTGGATTTGATGTGGTTAATCCACAGTAAGATTATTCATTTTAAAAGTACTTCGAGGACATGAGCGATAACAAGGGATTTTAATCCTGTATTTGTCACTGAAACAGGAATTCTCCACTTGCACTATGTCACCTTCCAGACACCAAATGGGCACACTGCAGCTACACCAGCCAGTACTGCCAGTGCTGCTGCTTCCAGTCTTATGCAGCCACAGAAGCTGATGGTCAACTACTGACCTCTGAAAAAAAATGCTTATTTTAGCATTTCTGATGAAAATTGCTGCTTGAAGGACTGCATCAAAACAGATCCTCCCACGACATTAGCCTTGTGTCTATTTAAAAATTGAAACAGGAACAAGCTCATAGTGTCATGTACCAGTGACAAGGGGCAAGGGCATTTCACAATGAGCTGCTCTGTGCATAAACAGAATTCTAATCTCAATTAACACTTAAAGTGTATCTCTTAATGATGAAAGTGCTAAAGTTTTAATGGAAATACTAATGCCTCAAGGAGCATAAAATAATATCATTAAGCTCTTCGCTCTAAGTTCCTGCAATCTTACCAAAGAGCTTTTTTATCTTCTACCTGCAGCAATAGTCAGAGAGAAATATCAATTTTTAAGATGAGCTTTCACCTCACTGGAATGAATTTCAAAGCACCTTTGCAAGTTCCACTGTTTATTCCCTCAGTCCCTAAGTAGAGAGCAATTATTGATTTAAGTAATTTCTTGGGAAGATAGGTCAAGTTTCAGGTTAAACTGTGCCTTGTAAAAATGTAGTCTTATGCAAAAGGAGAGACAGAGAGGGATTAGTAAATTGCAATTCACTTTCTTACAGGTACATTTACTGCATCAGCACTTGCTCACAATAAGTCCGTGTGGTTTGTATGTAGCAAAATCCATTTAGTCCTTTGTTGTAACAGAAAATATAAATAGCACTGTAGTATGGGCTCCCCATTCTCATGGAATTGAGTATGATATACAGAGTTTTACTGTATTGTATAAACCGCAAGGGAGAGGAGCGCTTGCAAGGGCCAGGAAAGGAGCTGTATTGTGGCTACAGGCTCTATGGAATAGTTGCTACTCCAGAGGGAAACTTCAGGCATTGGAGTCCCTTCACTATACGAAGCCTCTGAGCACATATCTGAGGTCCTGCTCCATCAGCTGTGTCCTTTTAACACACTGCACCATGTCTTGCCACATTTTAAATGTGAAGAGTAAGGTTTTATCTCCCTGCTTTTGATGGGGAAGTTGAAGGCTCCAGAGCCTCAGAGGTAAAAACTTCTTTTTGACCTTAACCTTTTTTCATTAAGTACATGCAGTTTTGTGACTGCAAAGTATTTAGGTCTTGTTAGCTTTTGTTACAGTACATGTACTACTTGATTTCTAAAGGAAATAATAAGAATCCTATGACCAACAGCTTTATTGATACAGTTGGCAGCTGATAAAATAATTAATGTGATATTCAAACTTACAGTAAAGAGTGTCAAGACTTCAGTAGGGCTGCCCCTGGGCTGAAATGTGGAAGCCAAATACTAAGGCTGGGAAACGGTTCTTTCTATAGGCAATTGTGAGTGAGGCCTACAGGTAAAGCAATCTCTAAAACAGCATTCATTTATATTGCTAAGGGGACAAATTCCAGCGAAAAAGGATCATTGTGGCTGTAGAGAAACTTTTTCTCCTACAGCTTTCTCACCACTCTGAAAAACTGCAGCTCCTTGTTTTCAGTTCTGTCCTCAGTCTGATCTGAAAAATGGATTTTGGAAGACATTCTTTTTCCTGGAAGTAGTGCATTCTTTAAGCTTTCTTTTCTTTCTCAGTTAACCCTAATCCAGCAATATTAAAAGATCTTGTTTGCTTATCTTTCTTCTGTCTTTATATCTTAGATATAAAAAAAGTATTTGTCTGAAGAAGACAAGTTGCCTCACCCACTACTGTTATCTTTTCAGAAGCCAAAACAGTCCCAGCATTATGGGAAATCATTTGTAGTTCAGATGGCTGAAGGGAAGAAGTCAGCAGCTGCAGGCAAGCAGGGACTCCCTGAGAGAGTAATAGGGAATGCAAGGATGGGTGCCTCCACCATTCCAACCACCTCTTTCTGCACCAGATATATCCAACAGGGCAAAGCTACGTCTGACAGCTGGCAAAAATGTGGTGGGAAGGAACCCAAGTTATTTATGTGTCTGAAGTCATGCTTCTTGTACTTGCTAGTCCCCAGAGTAGGGAATTATAGGCAAATATCAAAATATTAAACTGTCTACTAAAAAAGGATGTTGAGTCAGGCTCCAGCCAGTATTTGGAACTGTTAAATTGCGGAGCAGCACTAGTGTTATCTGCTGACACTTCATTCCCAGAAAAACTTACTTAAGTAGTAATGGTGTAAAACAAATTCAGGTCAGGGTGACTAGAGACTTGCAGTTGTGCAAGAAGGAAATATGGGTGCAATATGTGGTGCCAGCTCCCATGGGTCTGTGGCAGTAGTGGTGAAGGGCACTAGTATCACCAGAGGTAGCTCTGAATATAAATTAAATCCACCTGGCAGAGACAATAACATTGGAAAAGCCAGCAAGGTAGGAACAGCGAAGCCCCCATCAGCCACACCACCTCCTCTGGCCACCTGCAGAGGGAACCTGGCAGCGTATTAATCTGCTGCAAAGTCAGATACAGCCCACACAGAGTTTCTTTTTATAACCAGCTATAATCCAGGTCGCCCACTTCGTACTAACAGTTTCAGCTTCCTTCTCCCACTTCCCACCCCAACCCTTTTTTCTTTTTCCCTTTTTTTCCCCCTTTTTTTCTTTCTTTTTTTTTTTTTTAATGTTTGTTTGTTTGCTTTCTGCTCTAGACTGAAAGGTGTTGTATTGCCACAGATTCAGCTCAGGTCGAAGCAGAGGCCATCACACTATGCCATTTGTGTCATGTGCTCAGAGAAGCTCCACAAAGATGAGGGAGCATGTCTGATATGATAACAAAAAAACAACATCAGATCTAACAAGCCTCTGGGAATGGGAAGTGGTTGGAGATAGACACTTTAAAAGGTTGTCTGCAGGCTTGAAACATGCCGCACTTTTTGAATCCTGGGAGTTCATCCTATGAACATTTTGAATTATACACAGTTTATGTGTCACTCTATTCTCACAGCCTAAGTCTGAGAATCCATGAATTTAGGATATATTCAGAATGAACTTTCAGAACCATCCCTATTGCTTGTCTTCTAGAAAGTAAATAATTTAGACAATTAAGGACAGTTTTGATATATTGTTTCACAGAGAATATGATACAGCTGGGCAGGAAAGCCAGATCACAAAGGAGGTAACCCAAAAACACATTCATAGATACAGAGGTGCTTAAACCCACTGATTTTTAAGGGAGATCAAAGTACAGACTTAATATTCCAGTCTAGTTTGATGCTGTGCCATTGATGGTAACAGCCATAGCTGTAATGTCGTTCATTCTGCTTTTCTTCCAAACAAATGCAGCAGATGCACTTCCCAGCCTATGGTCCACTGCTGGTTTTGGACAGGGAGTTGCTAAACTGCTCCAGCAGCATTTGCAAACCTTAGTGCTGTAAAAGCTCAGCTGTTTGGCTCTACAACACACTGGTCTGAATAAGTAGCAACCAAGATATATAACTTTTCAAAGTAGTATTGCTTTTGTTCATTTAGCAGGCTAAGTAGTTAAGTGACAAGGGGTTAAAAGTTACGGAGGATTTCCTGACATGGGAAGAGAACTCTAGCTTAAAGATTTCTGAGAAATTGACCAATTGCACTCTTGGACTGTGTGTGAAAATAACCAGAAATAATTACCTGTGTCCCACAGTGCAACTCACCAACCAAACCCCGGAGATACACACACAGTTTATAAAGAATGAGGAAGTAAACCCTTCAGGTTTCACACTATCAGAGCACCCTCTGGCTATTTGCTTGATCTTAATTACTGGCACTTTGTGAAATGCAGTTTGGAATCTGAGCCCTACAGCTTTTACCAAGACCTACTCACACAGGACCTTAAATGCTAGTTTTGATTTGAGCATTAGGGAATTCAGCATTTTTGGTGTCCATGTTTTTCAGGGATGCAGATTGTGTTCTAGGCCTCAAAGGTTTCCTGAGCTAATGTCTGAATTCTGCAAGCAATAGCATTTTATTCCTGTTTATTAAAATCAGACCTGCAAAGTACTTTCTGAACTGGGATCACTTTCACAGCCTGATGAGCCAAAGAGCACGTGTTCAGGACTTGTGTTGCTTTGGGCCCTATCAAGTTTAGAATTTATAGATGTACAGCTGCTGAAGGACTACTGCCAGAGTTCACTATATATCAGACAACAGACTGTTTTTGCACCATTTCTTAGTTTTCATACATAAGAACTAAATGAAAGGTAATGATGACCCAAAGCCCCTCACACATCTCTAACCAGTCTCCAAACTCCTTTACTCCAGAAAAGAGACTGGCAGTAAATAGTTTGTTCTGACCATTTTGTGTGTTGTACAACAGCACTACGCTGAGTCATTTCAAGAGAGGACAGGATTTTGTTGCTGCCATGCAGACTGTCTGTCATGCTATGAGGTCATATAGAACAGATTTCCTGCCACCTCACATCTTGTACACGCCTTCCCTGAATGCAAAGTGCTAGTTGAAGAAGTTGGTATTTCTGTGCTCCCAGTAGAAATTGTTTTGCAGCCTACATTTTGCCTATAAACCTGGTTATTTTAACTGTTACAATTTTTACATGCACTCATAATAAAAGAAATAATAACAATGAAGGGTTGATTCATGCTGCTCTAAAATTAAATTATAGGTGAGTTTAAAAAATATTTACTTCTAATACCATTATTTCCTTTAAATCAGCATTTCTTGTAGTATCATATACAACTATTCTCTAATGTGAGATTGAATGTTGTCTTCAGCTATGAAAACAGCAACCTAACAAATCAAGTTCCTAAACAGACTGGGAAATGTGTACACACTTACAGCAAAGATCCAAGCAAGTAAGCCACAGAACTGCTTACAGTGATATAAGATTTCCATTTACAGAAGTATAATTTCCTTTGATGACTTTCACAGAATTATTTCTTGGCTCACAAGCAGTAAAAAGCACATTTAAAAACTCCAAAATGTTTATTCTTTTTGCCATACGGAAACAGATGAGCTCATTGGAAGCTTACATGATTTCAGTTCCTAGCTGTAGAACTGTTGTATTATTAAAGAGTTGTTTGAGATCTTTGTGCATTAAGCAAGTTACTTTTGAAAGAAAGAAGATGATGAAGAGCCTTACTTGTTATATGAAACTAAAGGATGTTAGAAACTGAGAGTGGAAAGACCTTTTGGTTTTATTTCAAGCATTCTAAAATTTATACAATGAAGTTGAGAGGCAAATACTGACTAGTTTTTCACGGATTTCTCAATTTAACACAAGGTGAAAAACCTGACTCATTGAGGAAACTGAAACCTCATTACAATTAACATCTCTGACCCCTCTGTGGTGGCCATCTTGCAACAAACCTGCTGCTGAACCTGAAAAAAGCAGTCCTCAGTCTTTGTGTAGACTGCTACAAGCCTGTTTTCCTCTTACAACATTTTATCACTAATTTAATTCTTACTTAATTTAATTCTTATCTAAGCTCACGCAATAGGTTTCTATGAAATATAACTGTGAGAAAAGCGTAGTTTCAGACCTGTGGAAAGGGAGAGCAATGCTGGGAGACTCAGTACTCCAGGGAATTAAGACATGGATTGGTATTCGCCTCAAGCGAAGTGCTGGCATGATTATACTTTCTTCAGCCAAAGAGTTTCTCACATCCACTGTTACAAGACTGATTCAGTTCAAATTCTAATGTGTCTTACCATCAGAAATTAAAGTAGAGCTGCTGTTAGACCTTGCTGCAGCTTTTGTTTTATTGTGAGTCTGGTTAGGAGTGAATAGAAGACACAGGTTCCCCCAGTATCTCATCGATAGTCAGGTGAGGGCTTGACTAACTCTGCAGATCCTACTCACAACCACACTGTGGTTGTATTTGTGGCAAGGTATAAGATTTTTCGCTGCCTATTTACAAAGCTTTATTTTAAACCTTTCAATAAATCCACAGGAAGGCCTTAGTTATTCCAGCTCACACATACAGCGGCAGTCTGTGGCACTGTCACATCATGTATCTTGTAGTGTGCAGTGTTACATTTTTGTGTTTTCCTAGGAAAGGATCAGTATATTTAGGAGTGGGTTTGACAACTCTGAGTTACCTGGACATAACATTTATTATGCTTTAGTAACTTGTTCTCGTTAGCCTGTCCAAGTCCTCCCACCCATGTTGTAGCTGCCTTTGTATTCATTTGCCAAATTTCCGCAGTACTTCTGTCATTCCAGACTCCTCAACTCCCCTGGATATTATCACACTAATGTCAAGATCAGACTTCAGTTTTCTACATTTATAGCTGGCACTTAACCGTTTCCCTGCTACCTCATCAGTCTCTGACCTCCTGCCATCACCTACAAGCCATGCTCCACTTCTTCTAGTGCTGCTGCTGTTGAGACTCACACTGACCCTTGCAACTCTCTCCCACTGTAGCACCGCAGTCTGATCCCAGGTAGCTCCTCCTGCCAGATGACTAATTACGAGTCCATCAAAACATTGAAAGACCATGTTCCACATATTTATTGATTATTTGTCCATAAAATTTGTTTCTAAATATTTTAAAAAACAATTTTTTGTTATATTACATATAAGCACCACTATACTGAATGGCAGAAAAGGGATATAGAAATACAAGATCTGCATGAAGGAGTACACATTATAAAGTGACATTGAATTTATAATGACAAGGAGACACAGTGAGAGGTGACATCTTACTGAACTGATCAATTAAGCTGGAAAAGGAAACAATCTTTCCAAGCACCCAGGCCCTCACATACAGAATTTAACTTCGTGAGGTTAATCCACCAAACCCTCTGAAAGAAAAGATTGGGAGAGAGTGGGGATGGGAACACTCAGTAAAGAGATAACTGCAAATGTGTTTCTGCACTGTTTCTGCATGTGAACTATTTATGGAGCTACATGAAAGATTGCTAAATGTAAATGTATCCTCCAACAGGATCTATTAAAAGAATTTTATTCTGAGTTCTAGCTCTTAGTAAAATGGTCAGAGCATTGCCTTTCCAAGCAGACATTCAATACAGGCAAGTTCTTCAGAAGTGCTGTCACTTCAGAAGGCTCCCAGAAGAGCTGAGGGGCCACCACCACCACAGTGCTCCCCAAGTTGGGATGTGGGTAGGCTGCATGTGAACCGGCCTCCAGTTCCAGTGAAACCAGCCAGACGGCTTCACAGAACACATCTAGTGCATTTGCTGCAGGGTAGGTACTAAATGCTGTGATCCCAAAATCCCTTACACACTTACAGAGCAGTAAATCATGATATTTTTCAGAGAAACGTATATAATCAACCTGCTGAGTGAGCCTGTCCAAAACCAGCTGAGGTCAACAGAAAGATACCCTTCTGACCATAGGTCTATTAAATTACACCTCTTTCTCAAGTCAAATCAGAAAGGCAAAAAAACACCAACCACTTTGCTTTATGTAGCTTTTCTTCTCTCAAGAATTAGAAGAGTGAAAATCACCCACTTCAGGGGCAGGACGAGGAAGTGCTCTGATGCCCAGCCAGGACTCAACACATTGCACATGCATTTCACCTACACACTTGTAAATAAATAAGCATTGTATGCATTTTCCTTCTTCAAATGCTTAGTAATGAACTGGAAAGAGGAAAATGGAAATCACAAATTCGTTTCACCTTAAACCTTTTCATTATATGTACTCTAGCCACTGGTTATTTTCATATATAAAGCTGTGATCACGAGAACATGTATGGACGCAATTTCAGACTTTTTTTCTCATTTTTGATTATACCACCTTGATTATATCTAAGCACTGATAATCCAGCTTCCCACATTTCCTCTGATACTAACATGATATATTGCAGGTGACATAGTGAGAAATTAGCAAAGTTGGCTTGACAGGAGAAGACATAAAAAAAATCTTTGGATTAAAAAAATATGTAAATATGGCAGATAATTCAGGAAACATCAAAAGGGACTTTAAAGAAAGGGAGAAACATCTGGAATTGCTGTTAATTACAGAAACCATACTCTCCCTGTGAGCCTCAGACATGTCAGCTCTCAGCATTGTCTATGCAGCATGCTGTACTTCTCCAAGAGCTATTAAATCCTCTGTGGAGAAACTAGTTGGATTTGGGTCTTTTCTGTGTTGCAGCCATGCCTAGAGGGCCAACAGGCCTTGGCCCAGGCCCTGTGCCAGAGAAAAGATCTCCTGGCCTGAGCTCTCAGGAGGTTAGCTTGGTAGAGAATGATGGCAATCAGAACAGAATCAGTAAGTGAAAAATTACTTTCCTGCTTTATGCTTCCTAGCATGACTATTCAGCATTTTCTTACTTCAGCTGCTTCTCAATCCCATAATAAATGAAGTTTTAGTGAACTGAAAGCCTTTAATTTTCAGAGAGGTGCTTCCCTCTATTCTGTTGTCTTTTTTGGCCTTTTGGGTAAGGTACAATTTAGATAAAATGGCTAAAATATTCAAGAGCCACATTTCTTCCTCTTCTGACCTTTTTCTCTCCCTAGAGCTGTCTGTGCCTGCCATACAAATGTGCATATCTCTATCCTAATGAACTTCTCATAACTGAGCAGGACATTCTTAGCTGTAACCAATTTTACTCAACATCATGGAAAACCATATATACTGTTCCACTGTTTCTCCAGAAAACAGTAAGCACTAATGCATTTCTAGAAGAGATGAACTATTACTCAAGCCTAAGTAAGGCACCACAGCTCCAAAACCATTTAAAAAAATAAAAAACTTTCAAAAAAGCCACAGCAAGTGCTGCTGCTGCAGCAGAAATGAGCAGTCCTGGCCCCAAAAGCAGGCTCATCTACTGCCGAAGTTGAGACAGCCCTTCTTCCTTGCAAACAATAACAAGTACACACTTCTCCAAGTGGTTTAGACACTGATGAAGGTCAAAGTCCTGATATGGGAGCAGCAGGCTTTCCAGTGGCTGTAAGAAACACCATGGCATTATCCTATCTGCAACATAGTGCTTTACTAAGCTATATAACCATTCTTATGCTTTGTGTCAGGTTCGCTTTTGCACAGCTGGTCTTCATACTCAGCAAATGGTCAAGCCAGGTTTTTGTGGTAGACACACACCAAGCAGCACATTAAGGTCATCTTTAACCCCTGGGAAGAGCTTTTTTTTGTTACCCCAGGGCTAAAGGCTGGGAAACAGATTTCACCAGTTTTCAGGTGCTGGACCTTCACTGTGCATGACAGCTTGCAGGTAAAGATTGACTCCACACCTTGGGACTTCTTGGAAGCTCAGGAAGGTATACTGCAATGCTGAGACTGATAACATTCACATCACCTGAAGACTTACTCTATTGCATGTGATTTATAATTTATCTGTACCCCCAGATAGGAACCACAATACAGAAAACTATCAGATAAAGCTTTCCAGCCTATCTGCTTCTCTGCTTCAATTATTGCATGGATTTATCATCTTGAGCTAGAGGAGAGATAACTTTGTGACCTTTTCAATCTTGTCTCTTTAGAAGAGGTTGCCAATCACAGTGCATACACTAACCAGAGCTCTGTCATACAACCCCAAAAAATCAATTTCTAATTATAAATCCTGACAAAGTTTTGTTGTGTCTCAATTCCAGCCAAAAGGTATTTCTCACATCTCAGTTTTACAGAAATGCCTTCATGGAAATATGACACAAAGAGTACATAGTGCCTGGGAAGTCTGGTTCTATGCAACAAAGGAGACTACTTCTTCAGTGCTATCTTATCTGACAGGGCTCTAAAATACCTTACTAGACAGGTACTGTTAATAAAAAGTGGATCATTAATATCCAGCATAAAGACATGTTGACAGAATTTCATGAAAGCTTCTTCATGAGAGTAACCTTTCTATTGATCTAGGCTTTTTTTTATTCTCAGACCTTTAAGAGTGACTTTGTAATATTTATAATATCACTAATATGCTTAATATTTGGAAAGCGTGAGGACAACTTCTCAAACCTGCTGAGATAAATTGAAGGATAAATGCCTATACTAAAGAGATTTCTTTCAAGTTTAAAAAAAATTCATAAAAATCCAGAGTTATTTTGTTAGTACTTAAGTGCTACTTTACTTTGTATGTAATCTATGAGGGGAAGGGGAAAAAATAAAAAGAAAAAAAAAGGAGATAAAAGAAGGAAAGGCACAAAGAAATAAAATAATTAAAAAAGATTAAAGAAAATCTAAAGCAACTGCTTTTTTGGCTTCATTTGAGTTGTGAGACCATACAGTTATATATAAGAGAGAATATTTTGCTGTGACTTTATTTATAAATTATTACTTCTCACACTTATCTCCATGATTTTCTCTTCAAATTACCAAGAACACCACTTTCTTAAAATATTTATTCAAAATCTAATATTCACCATTAAATCCATTACAGATGTTACTATCAAGTGGCAGCTATTGATTATCATGATGTTTCCTAGAAATTCATGTATTTTAACATTCAAGATACCAAAGCAGATAAACACTGGTAATAAAGTATTTGAGACTTGTGTGGAAAAAAACTAAAAAACCTCAGTGAATACATAGAAAAGCACATATAGGTGAGATGTAGACCTGTGATTTATTTTTAGGCAGCACATTTAGTGCTGCAGCTTCTGAAAGCCATTACAGTTAAATCAGTGCTACAGCTTCTGCGAGACGCAAACAGGAATGGTGTCTGTCTAAAGCACACAAACTTATTGAAAAGAATTGTTATGGCTTACTCCCTGTTTCAAAAGCTACTTACTAAGTTTTTCTAATTTTATCTTTCATCATTTTAATGATTCCAGCAGTTACTGGTCCTGAAAACAGTTTAGTTCAAGTGGGAAGATGCTTGGAAAGTTGGAATGCAGCAAAGCTGAAAAACAAGAAAATTGTTTTTGCTGGACTTGCCAGGTCTGTAACTTACTTACCAAATCTGTAGAATTTCATAGAATCACAGACTGGTTTGGGTTGGAAAGGACCTTAAAGCTCATCCAGTTTCAACCCACTGCCTCAGGCAGGGACACCTTCCACTAGACCAGGTTGCTCCAAGCCCCATCCACCCTGGCCTTGAACACTGCCAGGGATGGGGCAGCTACAACTTCTCTGGCAACCTGTGCCATCACCTCACCACCCACACAGGGAAGAACTTTTTAATGTCTAATCTAAATCTCCCTTCTGTCAGTTTAAAACCATTCCCTTTTCTTCTGTCACTAAAGACCTTTGTAAAAAGCCCCATTGAAGATTTCTTGTAGGCTCCCCTTAGGTACTAGAAGGCTATTTTAAGGTCTCCCCAGAGCCTTCTCTTCTCCAAAGTGAAGATTCCACAGCAGCAATGCTGTGAGCTCAGGGCTGATGCACAGAGCGCACGATTCCAATGCATTGACTGCGCGCACAGCCTGTCTGTTTGCATCACACCGCGTGCTGATAGAGCGGCAAGGAAAAAGCAGTAATGGGGGAAGCTGTCAGCCCAGATTACTGCCAAGGTCTTCAGCCTGATGTGATCCCATCTGACATTGCCACAGGCAACCTGCCTCCATTTATAGTCAGCTGCACCATTAAAATTGCTGTTGATAATTTCAGAGTAAAAAGTTCAAATGATTGAGCATTCAACTCGGAAAGAGAGGGCTTTTTGGTGCATCATTAATAATGCAAGAATTTAGACACTTTGTCTTAAGAGATATGCTTGTTTGAAGAGCATGGGGAGGGAGCTTTCCATGCATCTGTTTTAAACTGGCACATCTGTTTTTGAAAGACTGAGACCCACTGCTTTTCCCTAATGAAGTATAACTGATTCCTCACAGAGAAATTAAAAGATGGATGTGGTGCTAGGAGGTTCATTTTACAAATTGCTGCGCTTTATTAACTGCAGACTGCTGTGTAATTGCACCTCAAAACATTAGGAGGAGTTTTGAGTGAAGTAGTTCAAATTACCTAAAGAATATCAAGTTAATAAATGCAAGAAGACTGTTTACAAAAATAGCAAAACACCCTTGAACTTGCCTAAAATTAATTAATTAATTAAATGAATAAATAAATAAAATTGGGCAACTTTTGAGAAACAAAAAGTACATTCTTATTTCTGAAATACTAGGGAAATATCTTGATTTTCCTAAGTTGTTCAAAGATTATTTCCTGACTGCCATTCTTGCACAATATGTTTGATTACAAACCAAACTCTGTCTGTAAGATTAGAGTTCCTAAAAAAAAATAATAAAAATTAGAGAGAGAATCAATTATTTTTTCTGTACTGCAGTCATGGCTGATCTACATGGAGGAAATGCAGCTCTTTATAATGCAAGAGCATAAGACATGGCATATATAATTGTGATGAATACAAATAGACAAGAAAATATCTTTCTGTGACAAATACTACCTTTAGCTCAAGTAGAAAATGTGCTGCTCAGTATGAAGAGTTATTAAGAGCCTTATAGATTTCTGATGGTTGTAGCTTAAAACTAACTTTTATAGGAATTTCTCCTACATCACTTTTTTATTAGCTTGCAGCAATCCCTCAAATGCTTTTGACTTTCCATAAAGTAACAACAATCAGGAGGAAAAAGGGCAATTTGGGGAGCTATGGCATGTTCCCATACTCCTTACACAGGTGGTGTTTTTCAGTTTCCCTTTGCTGCTTTCTTCTTTTCTTCTTTTTTTTTTTTAACTAGCATTTGAAACTAAGATAGAACAGAGTTCATCCAAGAAGGGGCAAGTACAAAACCTAAGGACTTGAATGAAAGCCTAACTGTTACAGTAATTCAGTAGTAGCTGCACAGAACCACCACAGCAAACGCACATTCAAACTGTTAAAACAATGAACAGTTTTTAAAGAGGTGGGTGGGTGTATTTCTACCTAATCTAATTATGTGTTTCCCTCCTATCCTCATCACATGCAGTTAACCAGCTAATTTCTTTCTATTTTTCACATTAGTCCCTCGAAACATTCATATGTAGCCCAAACCACTGAATCTTAGAGCAAGTATTCACTGATCAGTTGATTGAAATGGATCAGGCTTCTTTTTCCTCTTACCAAACCATTAATACCTTGCAATCTCAAAGGTGACAGTGGTCAACATTGAAGAATGCTGTGAGCTCTAAGTGGTGTGTATTCTCCCCGTGTGAAGAAGCA
This sequence comes from Neopsephotus bourkii, assembly GCF_033783945.1. Lineage (NCBI taxonomy): Eukaryota > Metazoa > Chordata > Aves > Psittaciformes > Psittacidae > Neopsephotus > Neopsephotus bourkii. The sequence goes on along the minus strand of NW_026901434.1, from coordinate 3,454,261 downwards.
GTAGAGATGATGTAAAGAAATCTAGAGTGCTTATTCTTACCAAATTTTTTTTTAATTTCAGAGGTAAATAACAGATTTTTATGCAGTCATAGATCCCGGCAGCTTGGTCATGACCAAGGTCCCACAGTATACTGAATCATGAGAAAGACCTCATACCTCTGCATATAAATAGTTTGTGAGAGGAAGGAAAGATGGAAAATAAGAGGGACTGTATGATGTCCACTGGGGGATAAGCAGAGAGAACAGCAGGAGCATAATCTAGTCCAATGTCTGGGAAAATACTACAATTCATCCTTTGCTGTATAAAAATTTAGTTCTTTCATATCTGCAGTGTATGTATTCCAGAAAAAGATGAATTACAATAATGTGTAGCTTATAATTGGTTTTATTACCTCTATTAGTTTACTTCCAGCACCAGAGATGCAATTTTAACGTACAGATCACTGTAAAAAGAGGAGTGCATTCATTCACCAGTAGTTAACAACAAAAAAGCTTTGTTTTCCACCTCACAGAAAGCTGCTGCAGGCTCACTGCAAATGTAAATATCTATTTTTGTTATCTGTATTGTCATATGACTTGACATATGTATTTAGTAAAACGTATTCTTCCCATGCTTCTGGAAACTGCTTCCATCCCATCTGCTTCATTCCCAAATACTTAAATCTGCTTTGTCTTTAGCATCAACAACTCAAAATGAATAACATACATCCTTTGTCTGTTGATATGGCTGTCAGCCATTTACTACTTTCTACTCCATCTGTCTCTTCCCAGCTGTTCAATTCCAGCACTTCTTTCCAACCTTGGTGTTCATCAATGGTACTAACAGTATGAAGCATTAACATGGAACCCTTTCCTAACATCCACTAACTGGGGGTGAGAAGTACATGATTGTCAAGGATCAGGTTAGGGATTTACAGAAGCAAGCTGGACGTGCATACATCCAGGGGACTGGACAGGCTGCATCCAAGACTGGTGATAGCAAGGCAAATGACTATTATATTTGAAAAGCTATGGCAAACCATCTTCAATGAAAGACAAAGGGAAGTACCGGTGGATCAGTCTAACCTCACTTCCTTGAGAAAATTGTGGAGCAAGTCCTCACAGAACCCACTGACAAGTATTATCAAAGGACAACACAACAGGAAGGAACAGTATGGATTTACCAAAAGAAACTGTTCTTGACAAGTTCATCATAGGCAAGACCACTGCTTGTAATTCTTTCTTGTTAAGCAAGACTTTTGACAAGGTCTCCCAAAGATTCCCAGTAGTCAAACTGAGACAAGTGAACTGGATGAACAGACTAAAAGTAGGTTCAAAAACAGTAGGACTATTGGGCTCAAGCAATAGTAGTAATTGGCTAAAAATCTAACTTTCCTGCTCAGAGGTAGAGTTTCTCAGGGCATGGTATCAGAGATAATGTTGCCTGGTGTCTTTATCAAACAGAGATGATGTGGTGGGAGTCATCCTCAACAAGTTTACAAGTGGCACTGAGTTAGGGTGGGAGCAGCTAATGCTCAGAAAGGTTCTGCTGCTCTTCACAGGAACCTCAAGCACTGCACTAATGGGCTGACAAGGACCTCATGAAGCTCTGCAAGAAGAAATGAGATGTCCTGCACCTGGAATGAGACAACCCCATGCATCAGTACAGGCTGGGATGGCTCTGCAGGAAACACCCTGGAGCTGGTGTTGGCAATGAGCTGAGCAAGAGCCAGAGGAGCCATCTCTTCCAGATTTCTTTTTTTCCTTTTTTTAACCACCAACCTTTTCATATCACAAAAGGCTCATCCTGAAGTTTCTTCAACAAAGAGAATTAAAAAGTACATTAAAAGGAGTAGATGTTCTGAGTGGGGTAGTAAATAAGTGCACTATCTGAATGCACGGAGTCCATTTTGGATAATGAAAAGAGCTTTAAGCAGTCACAAAAAGGGGAATTTTACTGTGCTAATAAGGTATCATCTAGAGCAAAAAAAATATATCAAAGCATCTGCTTGATTTTAAACACAAGTCTTCTGGGAATGACACAATTAAATGCCACTAAAAGTGATAATGCATTTTCAGCTTTCAGTGGGAAAAATAGAATTCCAAGAGCACATAAAATCAAGCAGTTTTAGAATTTTTACAGACACGCATGTAGGTGAGGAGTGGTGGGACAGATACACACTTTTAGGCCAATGTTTCTCTATCTGTGATCCACAAAACGTCAGAAAAGGCTATATGATGATTGTAAAAAAAATAAAAACCAGATGTGTGCTTCTTTCCACATACAAACTTGCTATGGAATTAAATATGGGGAAACAATTATAATGCTTAAGTATTTAAAGTTTTGTTTCATCTGGTTGTGAATTACAAGTATTACAGCACTGTTGTTTGAGTTAGCTTATTCTTTTTTTCCCCAGACGTTTTTGGTGCTTGTTAAGACAAATGTAAACCTTCAGAGGGAGCTGGATCAATTAAAATAGAGCTTAAAAGGCACTTAAAATGTTTTTATTGCTTTGTCCTCTTCTCAGATAAGAAATGCTTACCCTAAAGATCTTTGTGAAGGGGAATATCAATGTACTCATGCCAGAAAACTTCTAGGAAGAAATTTCATCCTGAAAAACTGAAATATGACCATCACTACAGCTAGAAAAGGCTCAACTGAGGCTTGAAAAGGCAGTAGAAATTATGTGAAACTACTGAGAGCACTTGTAATACAGCTTCAGAGACAGGTCCTAGATAACAACAGCAGATGGGAAACAGAGGATGCTAATTTTAACAGGAATTGCTAGAGTCCTTGAAACCTGTGGAAATTTAGTATTTAGTCTATCTAGAACACTGAAAAGCCCTCATTTGGTATTTCTATACAGCTGGGACCAGGAAGAATAAGTAATGAGTAAGAATAATGTGGAAGAATTGAGCCATCATCAATTCTTCAATGGAAAACTCACATTTCCTTCACTTGTTTCATAGCTCTCAAATTTTAACAAAAAGGCTTGAAAGGTACTAAACAAAATCCAAGCCAATGATTAAAGCGACCTACTGGATATCATTTTCCCAAGGCCAAATTTTGCACACATTATACTTTGTATGTATCTATTTTTGATGATTCTCCTTCCAAAAGGGTTGGAGAAAATTAGTAACTACAGACAAACTCATTTCAAGCATTTAAAGATTCAGTACTAGGACTGAGAGCAGGAAACTTCCTCTGATAGGAAGTTACTACAGGCATAATACCATCCTTAGCTCTGAAAGTGCTAACATCATCCGCAATACGATATGAAAAAAAAAAGGAGACAAATTATTTATACATTTTTTTTTCTTTAGTGGCCATATTAAAATAAGAAAATTCCAGTCTCCTACTGGTAATTCTCAAGTTCTTTGCCAAAATGGGACAACCTAAAATTTCATGTTGCGATAACTTTCTTTACAAGTCTGAAATGTTGTGTTTATGTTGATACCATTGGTATCTTTCCACTTTCCCTTTTGAAAAGCCAGGTTTGGTATATACATGGAAAATACCATTTAAAAAAAAAATGGCTTGCTTCTGAATTACTTTTAAAACCTGCAAGCTTTGTTCTGAATTCTGATTTTGTGGACGCTCCTAGAGAAAACTCAGCCCAGTGCCTGCATTTATTTGCTTTGAGAAAGACAGGCTTCTGTTAGCACTGGGTACTTAAGAGCACATTATTTAAGATTCTCTAGCCTATGCTGTGTTCCTTCCAGCTAAGCTATCATTCCAGAAGCACATGTGTATCCCATAGTCCTGAGTAGCTATTTCTAATGCCAGTGGAGATGTTCTATGAGGGCAAATAAATCCACACCTCAGTGCTAGAGGGGGGAAGGGATGAGGAATTGTCACATAAGCCTAGGACTAGAATTATTAATGCTTAGACTATTCTAGATAAGCAGATGAGTAGTTTTCTATTAGAGTGTTATCAATAACTAATCTTTTCAGGGAAAATCCCTGAGTTTTGGACATTATTACTTATATAATCTCTTTAAATATTTATTGAGAAATAAATAGGTTTTACGTATCCCTATGGTGTCAATCTAAATATAACGTTGATTGACATAGATACTTAAGCAAATTATGCTGAGTTGAGCAGAAAACTACAATTACTCAGTTCTATTTGCTAATCACCACCCTATATTTATTGAAGTGGCTAGAAAGATTGCGTCACTTGATTTCTTGCCTTTATTAAAACTACTTTGAAACTTTGACTTCTTCAATTATTTTTATTGCATATCACTGGGCTGGCCACTTTTTCCCCACAGAAAAATGAAACGTCTTAATTATTATTTTACTATTTAATTTAGTGGCTTTTACTGAGGGCAAAACAATGAACCTGGTAACAGTAAATGCATTGAGCCTTCCCTCACTGCAGGCAATTTGGAGCTGTGCCTGAGGCCAGCTGTGATAGACATCCTTGGGGTCTTTGTGAAGGGTCTGGTAGAAGGCTGAGGTCTACATGTGAGCCAGGAAAAGAGCTAATGTCTAACAGTACAGGATCCTTGACATTCATTTATGACCCAGATATGCATTAAAAGATTTTTGTTAGTTTTCACCATTCAATGTAGGAAAAAAACCCAACAAACTTATTTCAGCAGCATAGCAATAATGAGCAAAGCTGACTAGTTTTTCTAAAGAGTAAAGTAACTTAAGCTTTGAGTCAGGGTTGGTCTGTTTGACTTACTGATCTAAGGAACTTTGAGTACCTGAGCTTTGTCACGGTGTATATAAATAGTAAATGGAGGAATCCATTTACTATGTGTAGTATATTCGAAACCTAAAGAAGTAAATAAAAGACACTTCACCAGGAGGCCAACATGAGAGATATAATTATCACAACTATTAGTCACGCTTATGTCCTTGCTCTAGATATTCCCACATATTCTGTGGAACATTTCACTCTCCAAAGCTGCAAAAGAACAAGAACAGAAACAAGAGACAGTATTCCAGGCACAGAGTGATCTTTTCAAGAGGGAAAGCATATGTCCTCAAATCTAAGTTGTCCAGTTTGCTGAAATTTCATTTTTAAGTCAGCTCACAGGATGAATTATGTCTTCTGGTAAAATAGGAAACAGAAGTCTGACAGCTGACTGCTATCTTAAATTTCATGGAAAACAGCAGAACACTCATGGCCTAGGGTATATTCATCTTACAGCAAAAGTCTTTTGTTATAGGGCTAGGATTTGCCCAGAAGAGAAAAAAAATCTCACAGGTGCATTTTCCTATGAAATAAATTGAGTGCTTTCCAAACATACAAAAAGTCTAATGATACACTCAAAACATTTTTGGCAACAAGTATTACTGAAATGTAAAGCCTGATGGATACCCTTTTCTTGGAAAAGGGCTCTTTATCTTTCCATCCATTCATTCATCAGCCAATTTGTATTCCTAAAATATCTTCATAATGCCAACATGCTGTTGAATCATTAAACTACCAACAATTTCCTTCAATTTCAGCTAGTCACTTGACTAGCTTCAGGAACAGGGAGGGTAAATAATCTTATTAAGTAAACCAGAAAGCTAAATGTGACCTCTAATAAGAAGCTTCCTTTGCTTGGTCCAACCTCCTGTCTCTAGGTCATGTAATGGAAGCTTCATCCAAGTGGAAACTGAACTGAGTCCAGGTACTGAAGTGTTGCATCACTTGAAGAGACACATTCCTGCAGGACATTAGCTCCTTTCCTATCCAGTCTTATGATCCCCTCTTTCAGCTCTATTACTTTTCCATCAAATTGCTCACTTCTTCCAGTTTTTGCAATAGCACAAAAAAACCCCAACCAAACAAAAACAAAACAAACAAAAAAGCCCAAACCCAAACAAAAAAAACCCCACACAATCAAAAAACAAAACAAAACAAAACCCACCCAGTATTTCAGAAATTCCAGGGTACGGAGAGATAAAACTAACAGCTTCCAAGGCACCAGCCTGCCTGTCTTTGGTACATGCTACTATATCTGTTAGGTCAGTAGAGTCAAGTTAATGTTGTTATACCAGGTGGGAAAAACATGAATGGGTAGTGGCCTCTCCATTGCTAGCAATCTTTCCTGAAATTAAGGCTTAAAAATGTAACATTTTTTACTAAAAGTAGCATTTCTGACTTTCTCCTTGTCTGTCTTCCTGGTCAACGTTTACAACTTTGTCATTTACCACTGGAGGAGGGGCCTCTCAGAGACAGGCACCAAATACCTGCTCCCCTTAAAGCAGATCATCATTGGATGTCACTTTTTCTTTATCTCAAAGATACTGCTGGAAAACTTAAAAGCTCCAGAAATGAATTTCAAAATTCACTGATAAACTTTGTGCCACATTGTCACTTCTTTCCTGCTATGCCTGTAGGAATTAAGGAGCACATTGAGATTCCATCAGCATGAAGCATCTTGGTGACTTACTTACAGAATGTGTTTCAATAAAAGAAACTCAAGGCCAAAGGGAAGAAGACTGTAAATGAAAATGTAAAAAAAAAGAGCAAACACCCTAAATACTTGGAAAAAGAAAAAAGGAAGAGGAGAACACTGCACACCTAACAGAATTAACGACAAGGACAAAGAGAACATAGAGGGTAACTTTACTGTCAAACAACTAAGAAATTGCTAAAGAGAACTTCCATTCAGGAAAGACAGGAAGAGATCTGCTTCCGCTGCCCTACCTCCAGCCCATTTCAGGAGTTCATTCCTATTGGCACATGAACAATAAAGAGAAACTACTTGCATCTACATCCTATTCTAACCTTTTCTTTTTTCTTTTTTTAAGCAATTAATGTAAGATTAGTATTATTTTATTTCCTATAACTTTATAAAACTGTTAAACAATACCACACAAATAACAAATGTGTGTTGCTTGTCTTGTGGCTTATAATCATGTATGGAAGTTACTGCCCATATATTTTTGCATCCTAGAAAGACAGTCTTTAACAGTCTTTAAATACTTTAAGTCAAATACAGGCAGAAAATCAAATTTGCATGGGATGATTTAATTCTAGGGAGCTTGCTCTGATCTTTTTTCTTCAGCACAAAATTAGCTAAAGTGACCTTAAGTGGGCTGATGTTAATACATTTGTGCAGAAGAAACTATACATAAGGGAAATAGATTAATATTTACAAGTACTCTGAAGAAGAGAAAAATGACCTTTCTTAATTAAATGTCATGAAATGAAGGGTAACATTGGGACAAAATATCCATCTGAATAAAGTTAAGATCCACATGTTTCTGGTAGAGTTAAATATTCTGGGCTCAATTCTAACTTAACACTGCTAAAAAAATCAGGACATGCTCTTTTGAGATAAATGGAATTACCTTGTTTTATATCAGCAAAAGCTGTGCAATACCAAGCTCTTTGATCCTAGAATTACTGGATAAGTACTTTTAAAGAATTTATAAAGTTCTGTAGAAAAAAGAAAAAAAAGTATTTTCACAGACTTGTACTCAGTAGGAGATGCAGCCCTATATTAACTTTCACTCAGGAATGCTTCATTATCCAAGATTATAAATTCATTTGGCATAATGGAAAGACAGGATAAATTATTCAGAAAAGATGTAAATAGTTTATATGCCATCAGTAAATTCTCAAGGACAGGCAGATTTGAAATATTTTGAGGCATAAGGTTAATTACCTATCTGTTGTGAACTCATATACAGATATTCTGATTTGAAGTATTATGCTTTTAAGATATGCACAGAACAGAATGTTACGGTTTGCTTATTTTGTTGTCTTATAGCTTCAGTACAGACAAAAGAATACATGTTCCTTTAGTTGTTTCTCCTGCTGATAATTTTCAAGAGAAGCTGTGATTTCATTTGTTTCAGCCACGCTGGAACATTTTTGGTGTTTACGCTATATATTTTCTCCTTTTATATCTGTGGGTTTGCTGCAAATGGAGGAAGATACAGCATGAAGATTAATGGCTCTAAATGTAGAATATAAGCAGAAAATTCAGAGAATGATCAGGACACGAAAACAAATGAAAAACGATGTTTGACATGAAAACGAATGAAAAACAATGTTTCACATGAAGACTTTTATCCAGATCTTGACATTGTAATATGGTTAAGTAGCTCATTTGTTTAATTAAGCTCTAGAATAAGGCCACATGCAATAAAATGTAGATGAAAGGACCACTAGTTAACTTTATTTGGTAAAGTACTTAAGCAATGTCCTGCTTCAGCTGTAACAGTTATTTTTTCTCCTTCCTAGTAGCTGGCGCAGCGCTGTTTTGGCTTTAGTCTGAGAGCAGTGCTGATAACAAACAGATGGTTTAGTTGTTGCTAAGTAGAGCTTACTCTGATCAATGCTCTCTCTTGATCTGCCAGTGAGGAGGGACAGAAGAAGTCAGAAAGTAGCACAGACAAAACACCTGACACAAATTAGCCAAAGGGTTATTCCATATCACACCACATCATGCCCACTGTATTAACTGTGGGGAGTTACCCAGAAGGCCCAGATTGTTGCTTGGGTTGGGTTGGGTATCAGTCAGCGGCTGGTGAGAAATTGCGTTGTGCATCACTTTGTTTATTGGTTTGGCTGGGTTGTTGTTTTTTTTTTTTTTTTCCTTCCTCTTCTACTTTTATATTCTCTCCCCTTATTATTATTCCCTTATTAGTAGTAGTAGTAATTTTGTATTACACTTTTGTTATTGGACTGCTCTTATCTCAACAAATGGGGTTTGTGTTGTTCCCAGTCTCCTTTCCATCCTGCCTGGAGTGGAAAGGGTAGGAGGGGTAAGAAAAGGGCTGTGTGATGCTGAGTTACCACCTGGGCTTAAACCACAACAGCAGACACCTAAGAATCATAGAATCAACTAGGTTGGAGAAGACCTTTAAGATCAAGTCCAGCCTTTATCCCAGCACTGCCAAGATGACCACTAAACCATGTCACTAAGAGCCTCATCTACACAGGTTTTGAATGCTTCCAGGGATGGTGATTCCACCACTGCCTTGGGAAGAGGCCTGTTTCAGTCATAGTGTTAGACCAGGTGCTTAAGTACTTTTCTTGAGCAGCCACAGCTCACCCATAGCTGCCTGCAGCCTGTGAAGCTGTCCTTGTTGTCACTCACATTGAGCAGACCCATCCTTCTCTTTGTGTACTTATTATGGAGTTAAGAACACACACAGATTTTGTTGTATGAAGCACAACAAAGTAATATGGGAAAGAAAAGAACAGTCAATACTCTCAACTGAAGATGTGCTCTCCTATCTACATCACTGAACACTAAAGCAAAAATTCATGTTGCTTTTCTTGCAACTTTAACCTGTAAGAAAAGAATGAGTGGGCTTTCAGGGTGTTACGCAAGCAGGAAAGGCAGGCAGTATGCAACCATGGGGGGAAGCCAAGAAGGGCTATGTATGAGAGCCTTTTCTCTACAGTTAAGAGATTTAATCCATTAGGTATAGCTTCCCAGTCCTTTCCAGCATAAATCAAATAGCAATGAGACAAAATATAAAAAGAGAACAAAATTTCCCTCATATTTAGAAAAGACACCAGTCATTGCTATTTTACAGGTGCAAACACTCGATCTTTCATGGACTACATTAATGGATTTCTTAAATGACTAGTAGTCTTCTCAACGTCGGCACATGCATGCAACAGCTCAAAGCAGCAGGGTCATAGAGCTTTGAATTGTACCTTAAAGCAGCACTTATTCTGACACTGCTCAAAATCTGAAATTAAACTTGGGAAAACTATTGTTGCTATATTCTATGATGTATGCTAGAAAGGCTTTCATACCCATAGATATAAATTCATAGATATAAATTCTGAGCCAAAAATCATTCTACCTTTAACAATTACTTTATCTGCTGTGCCTAATGCTCGTTATTTTCCCAATGATTATATTTTGTTTATTTTTTCCAGGATTTCTGTTCAACACTATTGAACACTGTTCTAAATTAGTTCAGTACTGTTAATTAATATTTGTACTTCCCAGACAGTCTAGTGTAATTACAGGAACATTAATCTGTCAGCAGTAATTTCAGACAGGTTCACAGACTTTCTGCTTTCAGTGCATTTACCAGGGCCACTCTGCCAGAAGAAATCAGTGGGAGAGCCAGGTTGAAACTCAGACTCTTGGTTCTTCTTTGATGGAGAGAATGTTCCTGCCAACACAGTAGAATAGCAAAGGGGATTAAACAATTTATTCTATCAATTTTCAGCAGCACGATGTATGCCTCACCCAAATTCCCCCTAAATCAATCGAAAAATTGACTTTCACCAGGCTCACAGCCACTGAGAGCTGCTGGGCTTGTTTGCAATGCCAAAACCAGAAGTAGTCAGCCTAACAAAGCTTGAGTCGATCCCTACAAAGGGGAAAGGCTGGCCCTGTGGTGCACTGGCCTCTCAAGGCAATAAGGCTTTGTTTTTTTGCAGTTTCACAGGAACCAAACAAAAAGCTGCACGGACGGAATATTCCCTGCTGTGCAAACTCCTTAAAAAGATGGATTCTATATTTGAAAGCTTAGTTAATATCCATCCAAACATGGCTCAAAAGACAGCTGTTGAATTCAAGATCTTTAATTGTTTGGGTTTTTTTTTTTAATATAGACATTTGTGGAACAAGCTGCCACCCAAACAGGGTAACAGTGACAAGGTCTGACGCACTGGAAGACACAGCAACTTCTTTGTCAATTTAAAGTAATTAGGACACTGAAGTCACCCCTTTTCAGGAAAACACCGTGAACCTTTAAAAGGGGGCAATGACTATCTGCCAGCTTGTATCAGATTAATGCACTATTGTCATGCTCAAGCATGTTCGCTAGGCCATGGCCTGTATTCTTCCCCGGCCACTCTGGGATGTCTGCTTTAATTCCAGCTTGTCCCTGGCTGAACTCACTGAAGCCCACCCATCAAATGAGCCCTGTGACCAGTCAAGGAGGAAGAGGCCTTGTGCAATGGGCTTGTCTGGCATAGACTGGTGCAGCTCCATCAACTTCAGCTACATCGGCTTCTGAAGAACTATACTAATTCATACCAGTTGAGGCTCTGACCTTTAAATGTTGAGATCAGTTTAGTCTGCATCAGTGAATAGGCTATCTCCTGAATTTAAATCATTGCTGCACTATGAAGTTACTCAGTATAATTTGATAGTTGACTAAAACTAATAAAAAATTTGTCTCACTGACAGCTTGCACAAAGTTTAACTTTCCAGCATTAATCTATGTAAATTAAGCTGTAGTAAAATGTGCCTTGTTAGCAAAGGATAATTTGTGTTACAAAGTGAGTCCTGAAATAATTAAGATTCACTGTTTAAACAGGATGCTGAATCAATGAATAATATTCCTGCTATGGACCCTAATCGCAGATGTGAGCATGCAGACTCATGGGATACCTTTTCACTGCTATATGGGTGAGCAGATTGTACAGAGCAGCACAGGATGCTCAACCACATGCTTGCAGGATAGGGGTGCTTGTAAACCTGCGTACGTGAGAGGGGCTGTGCAAGCACCATGTAAGGGGAGCCGGAGCTGTTCAGGACTAGTTACAAGAGGATCTTGAGGTATTCATAGTATTTTACTAAACCACAACAGCAGATAAAAAGCTACTTGTCAATTATGTGCCACTAATAAGCCACCAAACCCCTTTGATCCGAATTTGGTGTAAACTGTGCAAGTAAGCAGATTGTCCACATGATATGACACTGCAACCAGGCACAGAACCAGGCAGCTGACTTCTGTAACCCAGGTTGTCTTCATGCAGCACACCCCTTTTCCTATGGCAGTTCCCATGCTGGGTGTCAGAAAACAGAAATGACACATGGGCATGAGGAAATATCTCAGGCAAAATTTCTAATGGAGGCATTAATTTATAATACTGGTGGTAAGCTGCAGCATATTTGCTCCCTGAGCTACTACACAGTATAGGGGCTAGGGTGGTACCCACTTCCTTTATCCCTCTCCTTCCCACTAATGAGGATCTGAGCCTGGACCACTGCATCATCTGAATTTTTGGCATTACAGTGGGGTAGCAATGCTCTTGAGGGAGTAGGAGACAGATGTCTACTTCCCTCCCATTGCTTCTTAGCAGTAGTACCAGACAAACAAAACCTTGTCTATCCACTTCCCCTAATGGAATAATTTTAAGTCACAAATATTACATGCAAATCTAAGTTTCCCCTAAAAGGATGCCTGTTCTGCAGCCATTTTGCTTCTGGTGAGTCTTTGCTGTAAGTTATAAATTAATTAATCAATAAAGGATGCTTTTAAGGATCCATTACACTTTCATACATATGCTATTACAGTGTTTGCATTCACATCTGCTGCCACCATGCCTGAACATGAAACAAATTCTAAACCAATGGACAGGTCCATACAACACACTGGGAGGAAAGTGACTTTTGAGATTTCCAGCAAAACACCTGGTTAGAGATACAAGATGATGGTTTTGTTCAAGAACAGGATATGTATCATTTTATTGTAACTTCAATGCCTTAGAAGGTTTTAAACTCTACTTCTAAAGGATATAAATTTCTTTATAAACCATGCTTGGTTGAAATTGTGGTCTTCTAGGTACAAACTCAAAGTGAAGCTGCTATGATGTCTGACCTAAAATGCTTTCCACTTCTAAATCCTTCATTACAAAATATTTAGCCTAGAAAGCTTAGTCCTGAACTTCATAAAGGCTTGCCCTCTCCTCTGTTCAAAGAATAGTATCACATAACACCACAATCAGTTTAAAATTTGACAGCACAACCACTGACTTTGAATAAACTTGTGGAAGTTCATGGACTATCTGTAAAAGACTCAGGAATGTGAATTTCATTAGAAGTTGGTTATCTCATACTTTCTTTAGAAAAGGATTCAAAGATAACTGTGAATAAGATTTTAACTGGGAGAGTTATAAAGCGTAAGAACTAGAAACAAGCCTTACTTACTATTTATCAAACTTGGTGTTCGGTTTTCACATAGCACAACCACAAGAAGTAATCACCTGCAAAGTGCTCTATGTCCAAACATCTGCATCTCTCTTCTGAATAAACCTCTCAATTATCTGTTCAAATGCATAAAGCTGGGAATTGCATCCAGATGTCAGAAACATGGGAAGGGTTTGCAGCCACTGAGAAACCCATTCCCCACCCCTCTAACAACTACCCATTTTATATGCAAAATGGCTTCATGTGAGTCTCTGGTCTCCAACTTCATTCCCCTTGCCACCATGCCAAGTATTTGCATGTTTGCCTTGCACAGTGGACAGCTTAACTGTATGTACTTCTGTGTCTTGCTTCGTTAACTGCCTTAGTCCTCAGCCTCAGGAGGTCTGAGGAATGGCAGGAATAACACAATGTAGTCTCCAATACAAGACCAAGGTCAAGCAGAAAGGCTTGTAAACATACGTCTGCAAAAGCTTTACTCTTCTGAACAAACTGTAGCTTCCACTTTCCTTCTTAGTAAAAAGCAGAGACCATGAATTTATAAAGTTTTATATAAAACTGATTATTTTCTTCATCACAGAGACATTTCATAGCTGTATCCCACAACTTCCTGAAATGACACATGCAATGAAGTAGCAGGGGGACCCTCTGAATAACCTCAATATCCTTTCCTGTTTAAAATAAATGGTTTTGTGCTGCAGGAATCTTAAAGTGTATTCATTCTAGCCTACATAAAGCTTTGAATCTGTATGAAGCAAGTTTAAGTCAAAACTCATCAGGAACTGCAATACTTCATGAATGTGAAAAAGCCAGTGAACTATCAAATTAAGGAAGAAAATGTTCCTTATTTGTGTCCCAACAGTGGTTTCTTCAAATAATTCCACTACAAGTTTTAAGTTATGTCAACCTATAAAGCATAAACAAGCTACAAATTATTCCTTTCTAAATTTAAAACTTACATGGCACCATTTAAAACTAGCTAAACATTTAACACTAGATTGCATGTGACACTGTAGATTGAAGATCATGATCTTCCTTGTTTACTTCCACCACTATCATGGGATTATCAATCCTTTTTTAAAAGAAAAGCAGTAATTGAGAGTGTCCTATTGATACATCTGAAGAATGACCATGTGTTGCTTTTTTCATGCATGGATGATCTTCTAGATGCAGAAATTAATAAAAACTTGCATAAATGTAATAAAAAACCCACCTTATCAATATGCAAGTTTTGCTTTTCTTGCTTTCACACTGGGGTAATTTCTGGAAAAATCTCTTTGTTTTCCTCACTGGGTTAGCGAGTGCGCCAGAGCAGCTTGTATTGCGTTCAGAGTAAAACTTGCATACTGCACAACAGATGGGTATTGTGAACTGTTATGATGGCAGAGGAGGAGGTTTTAAATAAAACATGGAAAACTTTTCTATCTCATTAAGTTTCCAATTTCTTTAACATCTTTAAAATAAATGCAGAAGATTCTTAGTGGAAGCTGTTCTTATTTTGTGTAATTAGATGTCTTTAGATGTTATGCAGAGAAATATTGGTATGAGAACAAAAGCATCAACACAGCTTTAACTCTGAATTACAGGTTTACTGCACACAGTTGTACAGCAAGTATACATAGTTCCTGGTGCTTCTTCAAAACTGCCAGGGTCAAACACAAATCCGAGGGAATAAATCAAAAGGAAGGTGCTGAAAATACCTTCCCTTCCTCCCCCAAATTTTCTAGAATACTGACAAAGGCTGACACCTCCCCAAAGTCATTCTTTCTATCTTTTTTCTACTCCTTTCTTCTGTATCCCTAATTTTTCCTTCAACTTTTCATCTCATTTCCTTTTCGACTACATAGCCCATTTAGTAGTCAGAAACCCTACATATTTGCATATCTTTTCAATTCTATCAAGATAAATTGATGAGCATTATAAGCTCCCTCATAACTGCACAAGCAAAGGATTATTTAGCACACTTTTAGTCAGAGAAAGAGAAAAAAGCCAATGCTAAATAGGAAAAGGGTAATTACTCAAATTTTCACTGAGAACTCTTACTTTCTATTATATGTATTACAGGATGAGGTAGTTTGATTCCAATAGTTTCACTAATATTCAGAACATAAATTTTAGATTTACAGCAACCACAGTAAGAAGGAAGAGATACCAGCTGTCAAAATCCATTTTTCCTTTGAATAAGCTGATCTAGAATGCAATTTAAATGAGATGAGCCAGAACATCAGAGTAGCACATAAGGACTATGACCCAATATACAAAGCAAACAGGTTTAGAATCTGAGCAATGAGAATAATTTGATTAAGATGTGTACTGGGGGGAGGGAAGGGAAGACTGAAATCTTGTAGGATACAAATTCCTGTCAGATGGTCAGCCTGATCTGCCATTGTGCTGCAGACACAGACAGGATGAACTGCAAAGTGAACAAAAATACCTGAAAATAGCCAGTCTTTTATTAGAAGACCAAGCTCTATCTTTCTTGACAACTGAGCTTCACTTGCTGTAGATCTGCGCTGAAGAGAAGGGCTTGAAAAGAGAGTTTTGTATTCAGTTTGAGAGTACTCTAAGCAGACAAGATTTAACTTATGCCAGTTTAAGGTATTACTTGATCTGAGGTATCTACCCACAACTTACTAGACTTATCTCTTGTAACTGAGGCTGTGTGTGTGGAATTCAGCTGCTGACTTGCAGACTTGTTTAAACCCACTTGCCAGAAAGGAATCAGGGTGAGGCATAGACCATTCATGGGAGATGAACTCCAGTCCCTGAGGATGGCCTGATTGAGGCTGACCTGCGTCAGCCACAGCGAATGACATTTACCCATCCTCTGGCCTTCAGGTCCAGTATCAGAGTTAACTCTGTACATCAACTGCATCAACAAAACATAGTTGTTCTTCCTTCACCAGCAGATTTCCAGCACTGCTTATTCCTGCCTTTGAGTAGCAATACCCATAGCTTCAAATTCCATTCCAGATGTGAATTCCTGGGTCTCTGTTCACACTAAAGGCACATGAAACCTTTCTACAGACAGCCTTAACTTCCACTTTGAATTGCTAGCTGAACAATGCAAAACTAAACATTCTCCCTTCCCAATAATTTGAGATAAAACCCCCCAAAATAGTCACCTCTAGGCTGCTCAAGACTTCCCCATTTCCATAGGAAACACTGGACACATTGTGGCTCCGTTCTGAGTAATAGGCACTGGATTATTTTTTCTTCATGCCTACCATTATATCCGCAGCTTAATAGCCACAGTTTCCTGCTTTTAAAACATTTATGAGCTGACTAAGGTAACATTTGTTTACTGTTCAGATAGAACACAAGGATCAGCAGTTCTGTTGAAAAGTGTTTAGTTTTGCTTAGTCTTCACAGATCCTTAGTACTTTTTAGTTGTTCCTGCTTATGTGTTACAAATTTCTATAGATGACCTTTCTCAGCACTGATGTCTGATGTTTTCTCTACAACTGCTGGGCAATACTTCCCTCCCAGATAAGTTCCCCAGTACATCTAGCAAAGAACTAAGCACTCAGCTACTTAGTTACATTGGAAAAGACAGATCCAGGACAAGACATAAGTAGTTTGAAGCTCTGATCTTACAACTTCCCCCTTTTTCAATTTACTTTTTCTTTTAGGGTCTGATGACAGTAAATAGGATTAGTTATACCAGTTAGCACGGCTGATAGAGTTAAGCTGCACATGAAGGATTGTGGCATGTGGCCATTGCTTCTGGCAACGCATGGATTATAAAACTGTGCATCCAACTCTTCGCATGTTTGTGTTCTGCCAAGTCTCTCAGGGCTCATTCTTGCTTTTCAATAGCATCTGTACCTCCTACTTCCCATTAAAATATACTAAATCAAAATGCAATGAGAAATTCTCAACATTCCTAGTTTAGTCAAGAGCTTGGTTGAGTTTGATTAAAGTTGTTGAGCAATTTTAATGTGAAGAGCGAAAAAATGAGGGAAGGCAGGAATAGTCATAATAGAATTATATACCTCATTTAACACTTAAGAATTATCTATGAGGCACCAACAAGACTAGATGGCTGTCAGCCCCAGTGAATGCAGTAAACAGATCAAATATAGGCACAGCCAAGTGGGAACTGGCACCTGCAGAAAAGAGTGTAATGGAGTAGTGTGACTGTGGAAGCAGTGCAAGAGAACAAGAACCACCTAATAAGGTAAGAAGAGGACCCTCCTCTATTTTCCCCCTCTGGTCCCTCTTGCAGCATGTACTTTGTTCTAAAGGTACCATATCACAACTTCCTTGTGCAAGGCCCTTCTCTTACAGGAGATACTTAAAAAAACCAAACAACCAACAAAGTTAACTGCATCTGTGGAGAAAAAGAACAGAGCGGGAGCCATGGAATGAACAATGCAAGTCTAACTCAGCTGATATAACTAGGCAAGCAGACAGGGATTTTGGTGTAATGCATTAAAGCTCCCTCACTTTCATCAACAGCAGCTGACCTCCACCACTCCTAACATGGACCCTTGACAAACCTCGAATCCCATTTTCTGTTTTAGTTCAAACACATTTTCATACCATCTAAAGGCATACCTCTTTCATTTGCTCCGCAGAACAGGCTATCAAAAAGTAATTTACAGCTTTCTCTCTTTTTATAAGAACTAAGATCCTTTTCTTCTCTTTCCTTCATCTCTCCCTCTCATTTATTTGGCGAATTATCCACTGTCAGAATTATTTCTACAAACACTGCCCAACTAATAACTGGGCAGCTCTTAGCAACTCAGAGCCACCTGCTTCAGTTGTTCTCCAAATGAGTAAACTTGCTACCCTTTAGTCTGTGAACAAGAAATTGTACCCAGTTTAACAGTTCTTCAGACCAATGGAGTTTAGACAGTTCATGGTATTTTTATTTGAACTTGCCCAGAAAAAAAACAACAATCCACAAGCAAGTTTTTAAAACTCTTTTGTTACAGTACAGTACAAACCTCCATTTTTCCTGTTCTAGTCTTTCCCAGTGAAAGCAGAGCAGGTAACATAGCCTTCAGAAAGAACTGCTCCTGACACTGGTCCTTCCTTCTCCCCAAATGAGCTCAGTGATTTTTCTTCATGCCAAGGACTGAAAGCCAGCTAAGAAGTATTGCCATTCTCCTCCCTTCCTACCATCTTCCCCAAGAGTAATTTTAGTGGAACTTTGATTGATGTCAGATGAAATTAACTGGAAACATTTAATGTGTTTAACATGTAAAGGCTTAGGGCTCTATTCACTGAGAGTTAGAGATTTCCTGTGCTTCATGAACTCACAGAGGACACTAGAGCCTGAATTTCAGCTCTACAGCCAGATAACTTATTAAACAGCACCTTGACTCCTGCCATCACAGCTGGTTTTCATTTCATTATTAATGGGTGGAGGACTTGAACTGATGGCAGCAAAGACAGGATCAAAAGTCTTGTGGAAAAGATGCCGTTAGTTTCAGTATTGTGTCCATTAAGCACTAGATTAAATTAAGCTGTATTTCCCTCAGCAGCTGTTGAAATTCCTGGTTTAACCAAGTGAAAAGGAATACTGTGCTTCAAATGGAAGGATGTACAAAATTCCTGCCAACAAATAGCTTAGACAGAAGGGCTCTGAATGTAAAGGGAGGTTTCATAAGGCACCTACTCAAGAAGGAAGCTCTCTTCACCTTTCTTAAAACTAGAAAAAGTCCCCTGTCACAAAGTATTGAAAGTTGAATCATTTTTAATGTTTCTCTTCTTCGTAGCAGCATCCTGAGAAGAGAGATTTATTTCTAAGTTAACAGGTGGTTATATCAAGTTAGAAAGAAAACGTTTTTCTTAATATTTACTTTCTTTTTGACCATCTATCAAAGGTATGTTAGTCCTTATAAGGGATAAATATGAGAGGCTCTGGGACTCCTAAGGGATGCCTTAGTCAACTGCACTCAAGCAGCATGAGAGATCTCAGAAATCAAGGGAATTGTTACTAGTGTTCAGAGTCCTGTCTCTTGGCTGGGCCATAGAACCAGTGGACTGCACTGATGATCTGCAACTACATGTCAGACATTCTCCTGAACCCACAAAACCATTTGACAATTCAAGGTTCTATGGTATTCTCAAACTGTAGGTCATTATTAAGTGGTTCATGGAGAAGAGTCTGAAGTAAAGGTGTGCTGTTATGCAGTTAAATTACTTTGTGAATATTGACTCTCTTCTGAATCACAGAATGAGCTGGGTTGGAAAACCTTTAAAATCGGCAAGTCCAACTGTTACCCCAGCACTGCCAAGGCCACCACTAAACCATATCACTAAAAGCCTCATCTACAGAGTCCGTGAACACTTCCAGGGACAGTGATTCCATCAGCTCCTTGTGAAGCCTTTACCAATACCTGATCACCCCCACCTTCTGAGGGGAGCCTTGTCCAGTCCTTACAGCTAAGACATTCCCCTGTCCAGCTGCAGCAACTGGATTACTCCTGTGGGAACATTTCACACACTTTATTAATCTTTTATCTTGAAGAGAGCTTAGGTGCACCAACAGTGAATTAAGGCCACCCTTGCTCAGGGAATACTCCACTTGAAATTAGTGGGAATCGGAGTAGTGCACAGGCTATTAAGGACATGTAGGATTTGAACATTACTCACTTCAAGAGTATTTACTTCTTGCACCTGCTTCTCTACTGGTATTCAGAGTTACTTCATCGATATGTAAGCAAGTCTATTGACAGTGAATTATTTTTTTTCCCCTAAATGACAAAAAAGCTTTGAAAGTATACAAATACTAGCCATTATCCTTTCTATTCTCTGTTCTTTGCCATTTCTAAATATATCTGTGTTATACATTACACTGTCTGTGAGAAGCCTTTGATTATTTACCAACTTATCTTTAGCACACAAATGATAATACCAAGCTCAGAGCAGTTGAGTTTTTGTAAGGTTATGCTTCAATGAGACAATTGCACTCTATTACTTAGTTATGGATTACAAAGCCTGTCAGTAATTCTTCAAAACCAAGCTGCAGCCAAAACTTCAGCAGCATACTTGCTACTGCAATGGCATTGATAGAGCAATGGTTTCACTGTTACTGTGCATTAACGCAAATTATTGACTTCCTGAGCAATTTTTACCCCTCATAAGATTGATAAGAGTTCTTCAAAACATTAATAAAATGCATTGCACTAGCTACTAAAGAAGAGAAAAATAACTGTTACAGATGAACCCAGGACAGATTATCATACACTCCAAACAGCAAACTCACATCCTCCCTTCCACCAGAAGACTTTTCATTTTCATAGTTCCCTTTTATATACTATCTTCTCCCAGAATGCAGCTGTCGTGGTTTAAGTCCAGTCAGTAACTCAGAACCATGTAGTCGCTCTCTCACTCCTCCGCCTTCCTCCCCGTGCTCCCAGAGGAATGGGGAAGAGAATCGAAAGAATATAACTCCCCTGGGGTTGAGATAAGAACAGTCCAGTAACTAAGGTATAACACAAAACCACTACTGCTGCCACCAATAATAATAATGATAAGGGAAATAACAAGGGAAGAGAATACAACTGCTTACCACCTGCTGACCCATACCCAGTCCGACTGAGCAGTGACCTAGCCCTTCTGGGTAACTGCGCCCAGTTCTACATCCTGGGCATGATGTGCTGTGGTATGGAACAACTCTGGTCAGTTTGGGTCAGGTGTCCTGTCTCTGCTTCCTCCTGGCTTCCCCTCCTCCCTGGCAGAGCATGAGACTCAGAAAGTCATTGGTCAGAGTAAATATTACTGAGCAACAACTGAAAACATCGGTGTTATCAGCGTTGTTCCCAGGCTGAAAGTCAAAAACACGGCACTGCACCAGCTACTAAAAGGGAGAAAAGTGACTGCTACAGCTGAACGCAGGACAGCAATAAATGGGTTTCCATTACTGAGCTCTAGAGTCAAGCAGCAAGTGAGGAAAAGGCTGGAACAAGCCAGACTTTTCCTGCTCATGGAATCACTTGCAGAAACTCTGCAGACACTTTTATCTCTGGAAGTGCCAAAACCTCTGCGAGATGCAGTCATGGACCATGTAAGCTTTCTCGGTCAGCTCAATATGAAATGAAAGAAGTCCTTAAACTACCATCCTGAGTATATATATAAATACAGGTCACAAATTATAAATTTCTCAGAAGGGAGGACTGCCACCAACCTGATTTAAAGCCTCAGGATTCCAGAAGATTAAGCTGGAAAATTAAGAGCAGCAAGGACTCAAGACATGTAGTGTGCTAAGCAAGGCTTTAAAACATCATGTTTCACTGCAGTTTTGCTCTTCTGCAGCAGTCTGGAAGTAAGTGTATCACAAATACTCTCTAGTTTCCACTCAACTCAAAACAGCTGTAAGATACTTTGGTTGTAGTTTATAATTGCAGATGAATGATCTTGAAAGGATAATCAATCAGCAACCATTTTCTAGGCTGTGTGTGACACTATGGAAAACAGAACCAGTTTTGCTGTCTTTGAGGTCATTTATTTTTGTGTATTTTTTCACTGTAAAATAGTCGGAAGGTATCAAAAAAGATCCATCTCATGCAAACACAAGGTCATATCTAATGAGTAAGAAGCTGACAATTCCAGTGGGCCATAGGGTCATATTGCTGTTATTTATTTCATAACAGTATCAAAAGGAAAAAGTTCCTTTGCTACGCCTGCAAGATCAAGAACACTGTGCAGCCACAGGTGCTACTGCTATGTAATAAGAGTGAATCAAACAGCCTGTAGAGTTCATCACTGATGTGTGCTTGAAGTGACCTGCAGAAAAAGTATCTCAACTACCACATTCCTCAAGTTCTTTGCAATGCAACTGAACAGCCAGGTTATTTACAGTTATAGCTGGATCTATCCGCAGTGATAGACCACAAATTCTGCACATCAGCTAATCCTCAGGGTGAAGTTTTTCTGTCATGGAGAATTTCAGAACATCTCTAGATGTCTCCAAGTACATAAATGCTCAGCTATACAGTGGGATCCCCATGTCACAGTTACAAAAACACTGTCCAGCCTCTTGTAATAGGTGAATTACAATATTTTTCAGATACTTAGAAATAACAGCATGTGTTCTGACTCAGGTTAAGCATAAATAAAGCAACTATTTGTGAAGTATGGCATCAGTTTGACTTTTTTTAACAAAAACATACATCACTAAAGCGTTCTCACTCTCTTTACACCTTTTTTTTTTTTTCCCCCGCTCCTTA